>NC_138129.1:49140095-49740095 GCF_964188305.1 Podarcis bocagei
AAAATAATCTTCCTGTTATGTTTTACAGAATATATCTACATTTCCATCTGAATACCCAGACTGCAGGTCCAGCAGAGGGAGTTGACTTTGTTTGGTCTTAAGATGGCCTCCAAACCAGAAGCATGAAGCAGCACTGCTCTCTGGACCCCAAGTCTCTCTACAGAGGGTATGACCTGAAGGGAGATCACTAGAAAGGAAGGAACTGATGGCTTTATTATCCACATGCCATCTTTTTTTTTCTTTTTTTTTTTTTTGGCGGCTTCTCTGTACAAAAGGGATAAATACATTAAAATCCCAGATTCATTAGGAAAAACAAAAATACTGCAAAGCTTCACTCTTTCAGAGACAGACGTACAATCCATGCATGATACCTGCATTATATAAATTTCAGAAAATACTTTAAAAATAGGACCTCAGATACCCAGAACACCTGATGGACACAAAATACTTGAAGTGATGCCCCCCACTTAGTCCCTAAATAGGGCAATCTCATCATTACTTGATTTCTATCATATATGAATACAGTGAACTGAATCTTGTGTTCAGGCACACACAAACTGACAAATGAACTCATTTTTAAAGCCACAAAAGGAAGATCCAAGAAAGGTGCATGTTCGCTTGCCCCTTTTCATCCAAAAAGTGCCCAAAATGTCAACCCATGAGTTGAACAAGAATAGATGGATTCTGCAATTGTATATGGCTCTGACCATGGTAGTGAATACAGTAATTTATTAGCTGATTACCAACCCAGTGCCTCCTCCAGATAACACAAAGAAGCCTACATGCACACACAGCTACAACATGCAAAACACTCTGTCTTAAGAAGATATACAAAATGAACAGGCAGCATGACAGAGCTACTGCTGGGCATCTCAGAGTTGGGCAGGGAAGAGAGAGGATACCAAAAATGAGGGCTGCACCCTATTTTTGGTAGATTTGTATCCTGGCCAAAGCAGCCAGTAATACATGGGTATTCTGTGGCCCACAACACCCTAGGAAGCAGCAAGCTCAGAATCCCACTGTTAAGAGAACGCTAACCCCGATTCCAATTTCTCCTCAGTCATTTAAGGCACACACTTTTTTTTTTTTTACACTGGTTCAGACAAAATATTCCCAACAGGTAGCCAGTCATTCATGGGCCCATCCTTCCTGCTGAACAGAATACTAGGAAGAGGCTATGGGTGTAAAGCAGCTGCATGGCATGGAATGGAAAGACATCCCTCACCCTCTTTTCTCTTATATTCAAAAGCAGAGGGCACAGTTCAAGTAAAAGTTCAGCTTCCATCATCTTAAGTCTTTTCTTGATAGGAAAGCCATTTAATGGCAAGAATTGCTACTGAGAATTTGAAATCTCAGCTTCCCTGCATAATATCTGCCTTGCCATATAAGCGATGAAAGCTGGTTACCAACTGTAAAGGCTAAAGAGCAAACAAACAGGTCTTCAGAAGCATGTCCCAGGCTGTATACAAAAATACAAGAGAACATGCAGCATTATTTATACAGTTACTGTATAAATACTCTCCCACCCACCCCCATTCAACACACACACACACACACACACACACACGAGAATTACACACAAAACCCTTCCACCAAGGAGAATCTTCACGGCAAGAGGCACTTGAATGATATGTGGAGAATCCCTATGAAAAAGGCCTTCCCCTCACAGTGATATGGGACAAAGAGAGAGAAATAGATTCTCAAGACTCCATTTCCTCTTGATCAAGCGGTGGTGGCACAAAGCTAACTACTTCATCATAGGTTAGGCCTGGTGGAGAAAAAGAAAGACACATTGACTTTAGTGCAGCCGGTGGGTAACAGTTCCTTCCTTACAAGATAATGAATCACTCCTAGTTAATTCAATCCTGAGTCAACGAAGATTGTTGAACTAAAATTAAGTACTAGCTGTTTCCAGATTTGCACACTGGATTCACATAATTATAGGCCAGACCTGAATCTACTTGCTGGACCGCTGTGATGGCCAAACTTGGCCCTCTAGCTTTTTTGGGACTACAATTCCCATCATCCTTAACCACTGGTCCTGTTAGCTAGCTATGATGGGAGTTGTAGTCCCAAAACAGCTGGAGGACTAAGTTTGGTCATCACTGTGCTAGAACAAGGTGACAGAACACATGGCAGCTGCTAGCCCAGTTCTGTCAAGTCTACAAACTACTGTGGGGATTTGAAGTGCAGAATGCTGATGACTCTTTTTCCTCAAATCCTAATGAAGCAGTAGAATCCCCAATTATAGATATTTAGAATCTGCAGTGAGGTGGTTTGGGCCAATAAGCAAATTCAGTAAGGATAAACTTACTGCTTTTGTGAGCAGCAGTTTCATGCAACACTATGCAGAAACTGAGGAGAACATTGTGCTACAGACTTCACCCCTCATGAACTGCACACCTCCACTTTGGCAACGGTTGGGCAGGATGTGAGAAACATTGGATGTGTTCCACCTCCACCCCACCCCTCACAGAGCAAGGCCCCCCTCACTCCAGTTTGATTGTGACATCATGTATCCAGTTCTGATTAACTGCATATTATGCTGCCTACATTATTCCCTACAGAATTATCCAATCTGACAGAAGTCCCACTTCTTCAGTTTTAAAGGCAAATATGTTGCAAGTTGTAGAAAGCACTATTGACAGTGAACAGCACATGGAAATAAGAAGGGTTTTGTGAACCCCCACCAATTAGGTTCAGGCCTAATTTGACATCAAATTCAAAGGACTGTATTTTTTATTTATTTTTACAATATACCACCAGAACTGAGCTATTTCTCCCACCGCCCCCTGCCCCTACTTTGAATAAAGTAATACTGAGTTGCATGATATTTTATCACCTCCAGTCAAGTTTTGCTTTCACTATATGAGCATACAGTAATAGTATTTGTGAATGCCACCCATCAAGACCTGTCTTACCAAATCAGTCTCCCAGAAAACTTACTTTTCCATTCTTCAATATCAAGTTCTCTGCTTTCGAAGGATTGATCATAGGGATCTGCCACCGGCTCATCATCTGGGTCATGATACTGCGTAAAATAGGCATGAGCCAATGCTTCAGCAGCAGTGATTCGTTTGTCTGTGTCCAGCACCAACATCTTCTCCAGCAAATCTACAGCTTCAGGGGTCAAGGGAGGAGGAAGAGAGAGAATTATTGTACAACAGTTCTTAAAAAGTCCCACCTAAAGCTATAGGGCAGGAAACCTGTGGCCCTTCAGATGTGGCTAGACTACCACTCCCATCACCCCTGACCATTGGCCATAATGGCTGGGACTAATGGAAGTCAGGAGTCCAACAACATCAAGAGGGCCAAAAGTTCCCCATCCCAACTATAGTAGATAAGGATTCAGTCCCAGCAGTCCAAGGATTATTATAATTTCACAATGGAGAGTAATTTATGGTTCAAGCTGTACTTGGGAGTATTACTTTAATATATATCCCAAGCGGTATGCAATCAATACCTGCTTTGCAAATAGCACCTGCAAGAAAACAAATCGGAGTGGACAGCTTTGGATTCCTCTTCAGACAGGAAGCTACAAGTAGTATTTAACAAACTAACACTTGGTTGTATTATCTCTTGAACCAAAATTTACAAATAAAGCAAGTTTTCACTAAGATGCAGAGTTGAACTTAATGAGCTGGGATAGCTCCGTCAGTAGAGCAGGAGACTCTTAATCTCAGGGTTGTGGGCTTGAGCCTCGCATTGACTTTGTTGAGAAAGGCAGTCCATAAAAAAATTAAATAGTTATTTCACCTCCTGGACAAAGAGCACTATTTTAAAACATCAGTCTGTCTCGAGAGACATTAAACATCTCAATGTTTGCATGTTGAATTCTCCACTGTAATGGAACTGCTGATAAGTCTTACCCAAGGGGTTGGCACCAATAAATACATTTTCAAAATTCATCTTCGGCATGTAAGACAAAGACTGTATGTAGTTTCTTGCCTGGAGAAAAAGAAAAAATGTTTTTTTAAGGTTGTGCCTCCTAATCATTATAAGCTCCTGTGAGTGCCTACTTTTTCCTGCTTGAGCTTAATCAGCATCTATCTTATCCTCATCCCCTTCTCATCCAGACTGACCACAGCGACAGAGATACAATTAACAAGCGTTGGAACTAGGGCACTATGAGTTGTAAGGCTGGAAGAACTTTGCCTGTTATATACTGAAGGTTGCTGCAAGTGAGGACAAGTTCCTGGAGGTCAGCAGTGGCATCCAGGTGTCTTTATGTAGTTGAGCACTAACCAAATACAAATGTTGTTTCTGCAACTAACTAGAAGAGTCCCATTTGAACTGGATAGTTACAATCTGTTGACTACTTAATTAGAAAGTTTCAGCAAATTTGGTTCTCTTTTGTGGATTTTCATTACTTGCTATTAAAAGACCCAAAGTATAAGCTAATTATGCTGCCTACAGCTGTGCAGTAGCACATTTTAAAAAATCCTAGTTACTATAAAGGGAAGCCTTCTATCAGCTTAGGAAAGTTCACCAGTTGTGGCTCTATGCAGAGAAGCAGACCTTGCTTCACTTATTGATGTTCTGACATCCTCCAAATTATACTATCATAATGTGCTCTGGATAGAGAGACGCGGGTGGCACCATGATCAAAACCACTGAGCCTCTTGGGCTTGCCTATCAGAAGGTCGGTGGTTCGAATCCCCGTGACGGGGTGAGCTCCCGTTGCTCGGTCCCAGCTCCTGTCAACCTAGCAGTTTGAAAGCACATCAAAAAAGGTGCAAGTAGATAAATAGGTTGAGCACTAACCAAATACAAATGTTGTTTCTGCAACTAACTAGAAGAGTCCCATTTGAACTGGATAGTTACAATCTTCTCTGGCGGGAAGGTAAAGGTGTTTCTGTGCGCTGCTCTGGTTGCGCCAGAAGAGGCTTAGTCATGCTGGCCACATGACCCGGAAGCTGTACGCCGGCACCCTCGGCCAATAAAGCGAGATGAGCGCCGCAACCCCAGAGTTGTCTGCGACTGGATTTAACTGTCGGGGTCCTTTACCTTTACCTTTTTAATGTGCTCTGGAAACTCAGCTGCTAGAATGCTTGTGGGGGCTAGGTGTTTTGAGAACCTTACATAATACCAGTTTCACTGGTTGCCAGCTTGCTTCAAGGCTCAATGTAAAGTGATGGTTTTAGCCTTTAAAGACCTAAAGTGTTTGGCAGCAGGTTCTCTGATGGACTGCCAGCACCCATATGGGCCTGCCTGGGCCTTAAGAGCCTTAATCGCTAGTCCTCTGGCAGAGACAGACTTCTGTTGTAGTAGCTCCACCTCTATGAATTCATGAGACCCAATTATATTTGCCTTAAAGTAGATTCTGAACTGTTCAGGTCTATCTTCTGTTTAAGTGCAGTGTGCTGGGGTTTTTAAACACTGTTGGTTTTAGACTGGGAGACAGAGTTGTGATAATGTATTTAAGTGTTCTATGCTGTTTCAGTTTTGTGAGCAGCGTTAGTAGGACTATGCCCTGGAAGATGGGCTAAAGATCAATGAATAAAGAAATGTTTTGAACTGCAGACCACTATGCACACCCTGCCACATCTCACCTCATGGCTGGGCATCCTGTTAATGAGATATGCAGGGGGTGTCCCCGTCAGACGCATTATCTGCTGAAGCTGGTTAATATCTTAGGTGCCTAGTCAAGGGCTTTGTTAATATTTCAGCATCAGTGTGAACATACAATCAAGTCAATTACGCAAAAGGCATCTAGTCTGCACACTATAGGCAATTACCACTCTGTGTGTCACACCATCTTTGTATTACAGGAAAGCGGACCAGAAAGTAAAATCAGAAAACAGTTAATAATCTTTCGGCAAAGCCAGATACTTGCTCACTGTTTATAATAATCAATTGGCAGCCTTAAACTGGGTGCTGGCCCCTTTTAGAAACAGAAGTCACCTTGAACAAGGAAGTGAGCCAACTGATGGCTGCTAAAGATATACTATTTTGTTCTATCTGGCTCTACAAAGCTTAGATTTCACTCTTTTGCTGCACAAGCTAATACACTGAGGATGCAGTATCTGAGATACTTGTCCATATGAATGCTAATAGAGAAATATGCAATGTTAGAATGCTGTTCGCATTGAACAAAAATGTTAGGTGTCAGTGATCAAGAGAAAGCCAATTTAATAGCAACTATGGCAAAACAAACATCTGTACAGTGAATAGTAGTGCATAGTAGTCAGGTTAAGTTTCATGTAGCACATTTCTTTATACAGCATTTTATTTTGTTCAACTGCACATGATATATGGGGAGGAAAGAGGACAAGGATTTTTTTTCAAGTATGTTGTCTAGCTATGCTTTAATTATATGCAGAACCAAATGAAGTCCTTTTACTGAAATAATTTTCTAGCCTAAAAAGTTTTCACAACTTAAAAAATCTAGTTAATTTCCCTATTTAGATAATGTTGCTATTTGATACTATTTGACATTGCTACTTTGTCTACAAAAGCAAAAAACTTCTTATTTATTGGAATTCATGTCAAGTTGGGAGGGAGGAATCCTCCACAGTTCTTCCACCACTATAGGATTTTTAATTAAACCACAGGCTCCAAACTGGCTGGAAAGTGAGCCTATTTTCAGGCCTTTATATGTTTCAGACGGGTATAAAGGGTATGCATATATGGAGATTACTAGAGACTGGACGTTTTAGAGATTCTATTATCTCCCTTAAATTAGACAACCAATGGAAACCGGTCCCGGGAAAACTGAATGTGTTAGCCTGAATATTACCAACTTCCACATCAGTAAAGAAAGGCAAAAGCTATGTGTTTGTCAAGGCAGTTTGATTTACATTCTATTCAGATCTGATATCTTATGGTTACAACCCCCAACCTGCAAGTAAGATGGGTGGGGTAAGCAGGAGACCAATCTGCTTCAACTATAATGGCACCATCTCTTATTACCCCTCTAATACCCTCAAACACACAAGAGCAGCATGGCTCTTCTCTATCCCCCACCCAGTCAACGAAAGGGCTCATACACAGCAAGTATATGAACAAAAAAGCTGCTCCTCCCTGCTCTAAAAAGATACACAGCTCAAGTTTGGGGCACACAGAGGGAGTTAAAATCACTCTCTAACTTCAAACGCCCTGCTTTTCAATGCTGCCATTTTTATACCTTTACTTACCTCCTGGCAATCATTCCTACATTTCATCAAAACAGTTTACATACTTTTTGCTACTTAACACACATCCAGTCAAGACTGCATCTGATCCATGTTTCATAGCAAGGGTGTTCCAGACAACCATCTGGTATGACCTAAGAAGAATCTTCATCTGCTGCTTCATCTCAAATAACTGTATGAAGATGCTTAAGGTGACAAGCTGCTGTATTGCAGTATGCATTGTCATCTAATTCTGAATTTTTCACTCAGCATTGTTTTCTGGATAAGATCTGGGCCAAGTTGGCTGTGAACACATGTAGATACTGATACTGCAAAGCAGAAAGTTATGAGCAGATGCAGCCATTTAAAATCCCATTACTCCAAAGCAGACCCTTATTTAGAAGGCTATAAAGGGTTGGGCTAGACTTTTCAGTACTCTCTTCAATGGATATACAGCACAGGTAAGAACACATGCTTTGTTCTTCTAAGAACACATGCTTTGGGGTTGGGTCCTATCAAACATGTTCTTTGTAAAATGCAATATGCACAGATGGCACTATAGAAACAATAAAAATCCATCTGTCAATATATGCTCGTTCTGAGGAGCCAGTTATTTCCTTAACCCAGAAAAAATGTTCCATTAAATTCTTGCAGTATGACCCAACTGCTGATTACTCGGTCCTCCTGAAGCAAAAACCAAGATGTACAAAAGGTGAAAAAGTAGGACTATAAGCATCATTGTCTTTCTTATCTACTTCATCTATTCACAGCACTTCACAGAAGGAAGAATCCTTTTTATTTTTATAACTTTTAAGTATTTTTCAAGTACCATCAGACTAATTCCAGAAAACTACTGGGGGCTCAACAGCTGTGTTTGTTAAATACCTGCTTGTTGGTTAGCCAATGAAGAAGGGTGGTGTGATTGGTGGGAACAACCCCTTTCCCTGCCCTACCTACCTGAAAACTGCTGCTTTAATTCCCCATCTCCCTGTTCCAGCATCAATTCTTCAAGCAGCAGACCTTAAGGGGGTAAGGCAGGGTAGGGGTACAGGTTTCATAGGCCCATCCTCCTCACACTCCATTTAGTGATAGAAGAAGAAGAAGAAGAAGAAGAAGAAGAAGAAGAAGAAGAAGAAGAAGAAGAAGAAGGAGGAGGAGGAGGAGGAGGAGGAGAAGGAGAAGAAGAAGGAGAAGAGGAGGAGGAGTAGGAGTAGTAGTTTGGACTTGATATCCTGCCTTTCACTCCCCGTAAGGAATCTCAAAGCGGCTAACAATCTCCTTTCCCTTCCTTCCCCACAACAAACACTCTGAGGTGAGTGAGGCTGAGAGACTTCAGAGAAGTGTGACTAGCCCAAGGTCACCCAGCAGCTGGACGTGGAGGAGTGGGGAAGTGAACCCGGTTCACCAGATTACAAGTCCACTGCTCTTAACCACTACACCATGCAGGCTCTCCACCACTGCTTTATGGCTAAACTGGCAAACATGATTTAGTAAACAAATATGGATATGTTGAATCTGTGGGTTCCTTTCAGCTCATTTCCCCTCTTATTTCCGAACACATTTTAATCTCTTCAGTAAGCCTAATCTAAATTAGGGTTCTTGTAGATCTATTTTAAATGAGTTTCTAATCAAAATATTTTATACAACAAAATCATCTATGAGTAAGTAGCAGTGACCAGTGTGATGAGAGTAGGCTACAGTGCTACCCTACTGAGTTGGCATTGCTGCTTCTTACTAGGACGCTGCAGGGATAGGGGAGGACCAGGCAGCAGTGGTGACAGGATTGCAGAGGCACACTGGTGAAGCCAAACCTGCCCTCGCACAGGGGCGCCTTCCCAACTTTCATTGCTATTCTGGTAAGCTGCAACACCCAGCTGCTCCCTATGTTGAAGTGTAGAATGTAGATTAGCTATCATCCCATGAATGCAGAACAATCCTACTTATGGAGGGGAAACCCCAGCTGTATCATTACTTCCATGCATATCACCTTTATGACTGAGCACTTTTAGGGCTGAGGTCAATGTTGTGATCCAACAACAAGCTGTTTGCATTAGTGACAACAGGAATTTACTGTGTGGCTTTTAACATGATTCATGCTCATACTTGTTCCTAAACATTTCCCCCTTCTTGAAACAGTTTGTGAAAGAGCACTCAAAGCAAGTCCCAAAATCCAAGTTAAAGAAAGCACTATCCATTAGGAGATGTGATATATATGGGATATTGGTAGCAGCATGTGCCTAACAGCGTTTAACAAGAGTGTGCAATGAAGTACACAGTGTTCAGCTAAGCTTAGTATAGCCTACAGACAGAAAATAGAAGGTAAGATGGGACATGAAGACTAGTACAGAGGCAGAGAGGGGAGGATTCAAGATGTGTCCAAGGAAAATAAGATGTGTCTAAGGAAACAAGCTTAAGACAAAACTAACCAGGAAGGAGATAGATGCAGTCTACAAGCAAGCAAAGCAAAAGGGAAAACACAAAATCCAAAAAGGCAAGGCATTACAGTCAAGCTTTAAACTCACAGACTCTGAAGATATTTTCTTCAAAAGCTCAGGCCCTGGTGTTCCAACGAGTCTCAAAATGAGCTTCAACTGATCAATATCTAACGATGGACCATAAAGGAAAATGCTGGGACAAATAAAATGGGAGAAAAAAAAATCACAGCAGCAGCCGAATAAAACTAAAGGGGAAAAAAGAAAACCAAATGTCTCAATCAAAATAATAATAAATAATAATAATAATAAGTAATATTAGCACACATCTAATGTAGAAGACACATACCATTTAAATAGCCACCTGATGAAAATCCTACACCCAAATCTGTTCAAGAAATGTGGACACATTTAGCCACATTTGTTTCTGCAAGCAGCTAACATATGGAGACAACTGCTTATGTGAGTGATCAATTGTTGCAAGGTTGAATTTACCCAATGTGGTTCCTCTTTCACAAGTTGCAATTTTCCTGTTCATGGAAGGGATGAGGCAATTCCTAATTCAGAATAGAATGAGTGCACCTAGAATCTTTAGAACTATAGCTTTACAGTCTAAATCTTTCTACCCTTAGAAGAGAAAATATACCCAAGCTTCTGCCCAAAGGAACTGAAACTGAAAACAGATTTGTTGAGGTTCTAAGGTTAAAGTGCTTTTTTTTGCTCTGCGCTCTATATTCTAATTGCTCTACTAAGGCTTGTCCACCATTCCAAGCTACCATCCAATAGTGGCAAACATGCACATTTTGCAATCAGAATACAATGGTGATTAACAGGTATAATTGATGCTCTCTGTGATTATTTTAGGTTAGACCTATACTCCCAGTCATTAGTAATAGTTAAGATTTAGCGGCAGAAGCAGTATGGTAAAAGACTAGCATGCACTGGTGATAGTGAAAGTAGAAATTGCTCAAACAAAACAAAATAAATAGAATAAAATTAAAAAATTCCTTCCAGTAGCACCTTAGAGACCAACTAAGTTAGTTATTGGTATGAGCTTTTGTGAGCATGCACACTTCTTCAGATACCAATAACTAACCTAGTTGGTCTCTAAGGTGTTACTGGAAGGAATTTTATTTATTTTACTTATTTTTTTATTTTGTTTTGTTTCGACTACGGCAGACCAACACGGCTACCTACTTGTAAGTAGAAATTGCTGTCACTTAACTTTTAAAGCTTGAGTAAAGTAGCAACTTTGAGGCTAATTTTAATAGTGCACAAAACCAATTTACCACAACCTAGTGGACCCCCAACTCCTATCAACCCCAGCCTGCCCAGCCAATGGTCAGGAGATGGTGGGAAATTTAATCCAAAACATCTGGAGGGCACCAGGTTGGTAAAGGTTGGTAAATGCTTTCTAGGATGCTGGCTACTTCAGGTGCTGTCAACACTTCTACTTTGTAGAAGTTGGTGGTCAACACTATTTACACTCAGTCCTAATCCTTTTTGTGAAATCAGCGACTTTTATACAATTGGAGACCCCATGTCACCAAACCCATCTGGACATTTTATCATAGTATTTAATGGGCAGTTATATATATTTTAGGACGCGGGTGGCGCTGTGGGTAAAACCTCAGCGCCTAGGGCTTGCCGATCGCATGGTCGGCGGTTCGAATCCCCGCGGCGGGGTGAGCTCCCGTCTTTCGGTCCCAGCTCCTGCCCACCTAGCAGTTCGAAAGCACCCCTAAAGTGCAAGTAGATAAATAGGTACCGCTTTATAGCGGGAAGGTAAACGGCGTTTCCGTGTGCTGCGCTGGTGCTGGCTCGCCAGAGCAGCTTCGTCACGCTGGCCACGTGACCCGGAAGTATCTCCGGACAGCGCTGACCCCCGGCCTCTTAAGTGAGATGGGCGCACAACCCTAGAGTCGAACACGACTGGCCCGTACGGGCAGGGGTACCTTTACCTTTATATATATATTAATGAGTTACACTTGCTTCCCTCCACTGTCCTCTCCGGGAGTTTTGCTACCTCTCTTTTAAATCAGAACCAGTGAAGGCGGTGAAGGTCCTGCGTGAGTGTCTGGAGGCGGTTGGAGGATGGATGGCGGCTAACAGATTGAGGTTGAATCCTGACAAGACAGAAGTACTGTTTTTGGGGGACAGGAGGCGGGCAGGTGTGGAGGATTCCCTGGTTCTGAATGGGGTAACTGTGCCCCTGAAGGACCAGGTGCGCAGCCTGGGAGTCATTTTGGACTCACAGCTGTCCATGGAGGCACAGGTCAAATCTGTGTCCAGGGCAGCTGTTTACCAGCTCCATCTGGTACGTAGGCTGAGAACCTATCTGCCTGCGGACTGTCTCGCCAGAGTGGTGCATGCTCTGGTTATCTCCCGCTTGGACTACTGCAATGCACTCTACGTGGGGCTACCTTTGAAGGTGACTCGGAAACTACAACTAATCCAGAATGCGGCAGCTAGACTGGTGACTGGGGGCGGCCGCCGAGACCATATAACACCGGTCTTGAAAGACCTACATTGGCTCCCAGTACGTTTCCGAGCACAATTCAAAGTGTTGGTGCTGACCTTTAAAGCCCTAAACGGCCTCGGTCCAGTATACCTGAAGGAGCGTCTCCACCCCCATCATTCTGCCCGGACACTGAGGTCTAGCACCGAGGGCCTTCTGGCAGTTCTCTCATTGCGAGAAGCAAAGCTACAGGGAACCAGGCAGAGGGCCTTCTCGGTAGTGGCGCCCGCCCTGTGGAACGCCCTTCCAGCAGATGTCAAAGCGATAAACAACTACCTGACATTCAGAAGACATCTTAAGGCAGCCCTGTTCAGGGAAGTTTTTAACGTGTGATATTTTACTGTATTTTTGGTTTTTATGGAAGCCGCCCAGAGTGGCTGGGGAGGCCCAGCCAGATGGGCGGGGTATAAATAAATTATTATTATTATTATTATTATTATTATTATTATTATTATTATTACAGACAACAGCTAGCGTAACATAGCAGGGAAATGATTGAAAAAGTCCCACTCTTAGTCACAAACTCCTTAGGGGCCCTAGAACTTATACCCCACCTGGAATTGCTATCCTTAAGATCGGAAAGCTCATTGGGGCTCATGAGCAATACTCCCAATGGTGGGGAGAGTAAGAAAAAGTTATTGACTGCATAGGAAATCCCATAGCTATTGGAGAGTGAGAACTTTCCAGCCCCTGAATATTAAAATATAATCTCCTAAATTTGAAACTGCATCAGGGCTGTCCTAAGGAATGGCAGGATATAAATTCAATTTGCAAAATAATTCCCACCTTAGTTATACTAAGCCTTAAAGCAAGTTACTTTCTAGCAGTAACTTCCCAAAAGCTACTTTGTGAATTCTGGGCTCAATCTGAATTGAGGCCTCCAACCACAACCTGCACAATGTAGGCTCATCTTTGAAAGAAGATGCCAGTTTTCATCTATTTGCTTCAGCCTTCAGCCAGAACAAGTTAACACAAGTTTGTAAATTAAAACAAGGGAACACTATATAGTACAACCAAAAGTATGAATCCATGTGCCATTTAAATAATGGTAAGTCAACCATTTTCTGGTTGTTTGAAGTATTTGAAAGTTAAGTGCTATCTGAATGTAATGAAAGCTATATCTGCTGCCAGTGCTATTTATTTTTTTACAGACTGTATCTGCTGCGTACAAGGACAAACATTAATTACTTTACTACAAAGTCTTTTCTAGGGCAAGAAGCAGAAGTCAGTTGGAAGCAGCTAACCAACACAATGAATCAATTAAAATATTACAAGATTGTTGCATCTATATATCAACAATATAATTTGTGAACCGCTACTTAACTAAAAAAGAGTTGTTAGTAAACTCAAAGCAAAAGTAAACAGAGTGCATAGAAAGCCATGAGCAAAGAAAAGCATGCAGATCTCAGAAAAGAATGAATTTCAAGAACTGGCAAGTCCCAATACTGACCATACAGAAAAGGGAAAAGTTTGCTACCACAACCAACAGTGAATACATCAAAAAGCCAAGTTTAAAGCAAAATCCAGATGCCAGGTCCAAGTGGGCATTCAAGACCAAGAGTACCCAGAACACGTTATTCTGATATGGCTACTTTTTGAGAAATTTTCCTGACATAGAATATGTTTATAACAAATTCTACATCACAGTCCAATTAGTCATTCCAGATCATTGTAGTAATTCAGTTAGTAAGATTTATTATTTTTTTTAAAAAAGCAACTTGTCCCAAATAGGTTAATCAAGGTACATTACTTGAAGACACAGGCCCAGCCCCCGATTCCCTATTCATGATTTCAAAATATGGAGAGCACCCTAATATGGGTCAGGGTAGAAGAAATATGAACTCTGTTCAGCAATAACCAAATTAGATTTTACTCAGTACTACCAAATACAACTTTGGTTATGCTCAAACCTCTAGCAATTTTCAAACACATAATTTAGCTATGGAAGTTAAGTCTGCACATGCAGCATATTAACCAATTACAGCTTGGGCATTTAATCATTCCCTTACCTGTAGCTGCTGATCATCAAGTTTTAAAGTTGGCAACTCCCACTAATGGAGCCCCCAAACCCACTATCTCCTGCAGATCAGATTTCCAAGAGCTGAGCAATAAAAGCTTGCTTTACAAATTCCTGCCACTGGTTAAACCAATTTGCATGCTTTGTGTACTCACAGAATTCTTATAATGTAAGCCAATGTGTTATTATTCCTTGAATGCATACCCATTATTCCCATTAAGAAGCTGACAGAAATGGTTATCACTGCCCACCCTAGCCTTAAATAACTGCCACATTTGGAGTGAAGATTTGTGGAAGGCAAACACAACTTCATTTAGGACCATTCATAAAGAGGAGTATGTACATGTAATAGAGAAAAGAGTACAAATATTTATATTGTAAAAATGAAAATTGCACCCAACATAGTTAAAACATGTCTATTTTGCCCTTTAGGCAAGAAACTTTTTTTCCCCTACATACCTCAGACAGAAAAAGAGAAGAAGAAAGACAACTGTAAGGGTCTTGGAAAAGGAGAAGTGAACAGGAAGAAGTGAAAGCAAAGGGATAACACAACAAAAACAAGGAAAAATCCAACATGTAGGCTATAAATGTATCATATAGTTTTCACATTTGCCTCATCTATTCTGGGAAAGTTTGGTAAAAAACAACCATAAAATAAATGACTTTGACCATCTTCACACCTTCTAATATTAGCCTAAAACCTAAAATAAATGTGTTAAGTTTTTTCCACAAAGATCAACATCACACACTCCCCTTCATGAAATATTTAATAGTCGGAAAACTAAATGCAAAAATATTTTTTATTTCCCTAGGATTCAATCCATTTATTTATTACTTTTAGACGGATAACCAGGATACTTTTAAATGTTTCATTCCCATAGAACATATTTTGGTGGACACAGTGCAACTGGACAGAATATCAAGATATTCATATCTTTCAAAATCTCTCCATTAATAACTGATAAAAGGGCTGCACGGATCCTGCCAATGATTTAGACTTCAGATTAGGGACCAAATACATCTTCTGAATTATACACAGAACACTTTTTTATATTATAGAGTGTGCCAGTATGTTAAAGAGGCTTAAGTATTGGACTAGGACCTGGAGACCAAGATTCAAGTCCCCACTCAGTCATGAAGTTCACTGGATGACCTTGGGCCAGTCCCTGTTGCTCAGCCTAAGGCTGTTGTGTGGATAAAATGGGGGGCTGGGGACAGAATATTTAGCTAGTAGTAAAGCCATGAGTCTGCACTTGATAAAGAATCCTGTGGCATACTGCGGGAGGAAGCAGCAGACATTCAAATGAGGTTCTGTAAGCGCTATGCAGGTATCAGGTTGCACCAAGGTATAAAGATGGGCTGATAATGCCTGATTTCCCATCTTTATTTTTTTAAACAAAATTTGTATACAAAAAACAACTGGTACCCTGGTTTGCTTCTATCTTTAGGTGAAACGCCATACAGGTTTACTTTTTGTGTGACCTGGACAGGTAGAGAAGAATGAATAGAAAGTTGATAGTATTTATATTATCAGAGGTAGAAAGTTCAGGTGGGTAAAAGTTAAGTATAGGTGGGGTGCAAGGTAAAAAAAAAGTACACTTATGTTAATAAGACTGCCTTTCTCTTTAGGAAGGTAAGAAGCAGATGCTCCAACCCAGAGCTATAGCCCTTCCTCTTTATTTTGCTTTTCCATCTATCCAAGTCACACAAAACATAAACCTGTGTGCTTCATGTAAGGATGGAGACAGACCTGAGTAACAGCTGGTTTTTGTAGTTCCAAAGATAGGAAATTTGCCATTGTTTCTTCCTTTCAAGTAAACCTTGGTACAAAGAAACAGCAACACAGCATTTAAGAGTTTCATTTTGGAGCCTACTACCTCTTTCCACATTTTGCCTTTAGAATCTTCCAAAATGCACAGCCATGGTATTACCACCAGCCATGCATTCTCTTCCCAAGTCTTGATTTGAGAACTCGATTGCTTGTCCACTATTTTGGTTGGCTTAATAAAAGTATTGCCATAATATGGATTTTGGAATTTTTCTTATGGGCCAACACAGAATCCTTTATTTTGTGTCATATTTAGAAGTTACATAAGAACAGATTAACAGATCTACCTGTAGATTATATATTCTTCCCTTTTACTAGCCAAGACACTGACTTGTCAAGATATCCCTTTACTCTGGGGTTGCCAAACATTATGAGGGAACCGGTCTTCTCATAGAACCTTAGTATCAAATTTGAAGTAGTTTGACAGGACATCTGAATTACTGGAACTGGAAAACAGATCTCAGAGATGCTGAAAAAAGTAATTACATTTTCCCTTCAAGGTGGAAGGCCACTTTCAAAGCTTTTAAAGAGAAGAACAAGCAAAGACAGAGAAAGTGAAACCCTAACGTTAAACCACAGACTGAAATAATGCATTACAACCACCTGCAAAAAGCATTCTTGGAGAATGCAGCAGTAGTTCTCAAAATGCATTCATCTGCATAGAAATAATTCCAACACCAAAGTGCAGAGCTGGTTCCTAAGTCTTCCTTGGGTTACATGTTGCTGTGTGTGAAAATGAATGTTTCAGTTCATTTTTAGATGTTTTTAAAGGATACGGTCTGTACCAGGGAATAGCGTTCTTCCAGTCAACAGTTCAGCCATAATACATCCAACAGACCAAATATCAACTGAGGAAAAAGCAGAATGAATTTAGAAGCCAGACTCCTCTAGCCAGATCTCTGTTCCAGTATTCCAAAAGATTAAAATAAAACCAATTGCAATGGTTAACCTAATCCTAAAATGCTTAGCTTTAGTATGACAGCAAGAAAAAGCACATATCTGTACTCTTGATAAACATGAATTTGACAACTTCAGATACAGACCTGGTTCCGTTAATGATAAAGATGCCAAATTATGCTTGAAAATTTAGGTTGTTTTTTATTACAACAGAGTGAGGCAATTCCACTGTGGCACAGAATTATATGATACAGTTTTATTATACAAATCTCTGATGGTTTGATTAATGAGACACCGTACCTGTTTGATTGTAATGCATCCAGTTCAGCATGATCTCAGGAGCTCTGTACCACCTAGTTGCTACATACCCCGTCATCTCATCATCTGTGTGTCGTGCCAATCCAAAATCCAGAATCTGCAGAACAGGGAAGATAGTAATGCACTGGTACATTTTTTTTAAAAAGGACAAACTGGACTTTTGATCTGATTAGCTACATTTGCAGAAGATGCAAAAAATGGATGAAAAGAAATGTTGCTGAACACTTCCAGAAATAGGTTTGGTGAAACATACTTTTGTAAGACTAAATTTGTCAAGGATTTACAGCTCTTATGTGACTCCCTAACCGCACTGTGCCCAATTTCAAACAAGAGCAGTTCAACAGTACCACAAATACACAACCATGGAATAACTAAAGTGGAACTTTTATTAAATACCTTATGAGCCAACAGTGTACAAAGACTCATAAATTCTAAAATATTTGTCCAGGGGTCAACAGACTGGCTTATATTAGTGCCTACATTTTCCTGTTAAGATATTCAGGTCCTGACCTGTTAAACAAATGATTGCTAGGCTGCCCACAAGCTATGTGTACACTAACACCACCTTACCTTCAGCTCACAGTCCTCATTCACAGCTAGGTTACTAGGTTTTAAATCCTAAAAGAAAGGAAAAAAGAGATACTGGTGTCACAGCATTGCAATGATAAAAAAGCTGTCCCAACCATGAAATTTAGCACTGGCAACATCTAATGTATTCCTCAACTTTCAAAAACAATCTTCAGATGTTAACTGTAATACAATCCTACCATAATCCACACTTCACTGAGATTTTCAACAGTATGCATCAACCATATGTATATAAACAAGAATTAATTCCAGCCCTGAAAAAACAACCAGCCAATCAAATATATGAAACAAGTCAAATTACAGTTCTGTACTCTGCAGGCACATGTTAAGAAAAGTGATGGCCAGAGCCAACCCCATGGTAAAGTGAACTATGCCTGAACAGAATCTGTCTAGAATCACTCTCTCCGAGAATTAACTAAAATATTTATTGCAATTTTATTGAACTTTTAGCTTAATTTTACTGCTGCTTTGATATACAAAGATCTAATGCTACAACTTCCCAGGATGCCGCTTTCATTGAATAGTTTACACTAAAAATAATACTCACTCTGTGTATTATGTCAGCTGAATGGATATACTGAAAATAAAAATATTTTGAAGATTAGGTTCAGACACTATTTTCCATTATGAAGGTCCATGGCTTATGAAAGTCTATGTCTTGTATTACATTTACTCATCTAGCATTCATTGGTTTTGTAATGACATTTGAGAAATGTCTGCTCTAAGTTTGTTCCTTTGAAGATAACCAAAGTCATTTCCAACCAGAAAGGAAGAGGGAATAATGCCTGCACAATGTTCATATTTTCATCCCTTCATATTTGGTTCTTCCCCATTCTGTGGCAAAGTACAGATGCATTTTGAAACTACTGAATCAAAGTCTGCATCCGTCTGGTGCCCCAGAAATCTCACGAGATAGTAACCTCACAAGGTTCACAACATTTAACATTTAAGAGGGCATCTAGAAGTTCTGGAAGGAACTTCTACTTAAAAAATAACAACAATTTATAACTTATTTCCAGTAAGGCTGTGCTAATTATTCAAAAGCGACACAACTGTTTCTCTGCGCTAATGCATGCAGTGTGTTTCCTAGATTAGACTCATCTGCATATGACAAACCAATTAGGAGCACATTTCTTCTTCAGGTCAGAAAATATAGACTTGAAAAAGTGACAAAAGTGCCTGTGATCATGCTGCAAATGCTGTGGCTCTCACTATCTTTCTGTGCCTCTCAACACCCTTCGTTGTTTTCCTACACAGAAGGGTGAAACAAGATAGCACCACCAAGCAGAAAGTATTGGCTTCTGCCTTGGTATCTCCAGCAGGATCCCGTTCCCTTCTTTCCCTCTAGGTAACTTTTTTTTTGCAGTGCTTCCCCCCACCACCAAAGGGAATATAACACATAAAACTAATTCCTCCCACACAGAAAGAACATTTAGTTCCTCTGAACATGAGGAGAGCAGAATACAAGAGGCAAGTCTGAGCTGATTCAGGAGAGCAGCATGTAATGATATCTTTGCCTCTCTTCAGAATCTCAAAAAGAACAGCTAATATTTCATGACTGTCATAATGGGGGTCAGTTCAACCAATTCAGGACCATGTGATGGTGTATTTATCTGAATCCAAAGTCTGCCTATGGACCTCTCTAATGGGAAGAAAGTATGTCTTTTATTTGCCACTTGCATACAGAATACAATAGTAATAGAGTCAATGCAAATACCTTCAAGCCACGAAGAATTTGATAGATTAGAAACTGTACATGGTCATCTGTGAGCTTCTGACATTTCACAATATTGTTCAGATCTGCCCCCATAAGATGGGTTACAAGGTATCTAAAAAACAAGAATTAAACAATGGTATTACCTCCATGTGTTGTAGGTGAGCGAGTCAGAGCATTTATAGAGAAGCACTGGATTTTGTTCAGATTAAGTTAGGGATCAATCACTGGCAGCGGTGGGCTTTGACAGTGCCATGTAGTCACCACCACTTCCACAGTCCTACCAGTCACACCAGCTAGAGCAGAAGGTGGCAGAAAGGGACTATATCCCTTTGCTGTGCCAGCATTCCAGTTGCCTGGATAAGGCCTGTTGCCATCACGTGGCAGCAGGGTGGTCAGCACAGGAGATCCTGTACAGCATAGATCATCCCCCAATCACCCCCTAGCAGGGGAGTTTTCCACTGGCTACTGCTGGCAAGTATGCTGGCAGTAGCAGCAGCTTCTGCTGACCTGCCTTTTGGGTCGGTGCAACAGGGTGCAGCTGTTCCCTGCCAACAGCAAAAGGTGGTAGAACCAGGCAGAGGGATAACTCTGTCCCATTAAAATTCCCTCCACCATGATAGAACAGGGATTTAGGCTGGTCTGTTAGCTGCCTAGTTTCCACTGAAATCAGTTACTGGCCAACTTCTTCAAATACGACTAATCTGGATCCAACCTATTGAATTTATGAAAATTCATTGGTTTTATGTATGACCTTTTCAAAGCCAGTAGTCTGCTATGGTACAGATACAATTTTAAATGTATGGTGAGAATACATTGGGTAGTATCTAACTCTGTTGTTTCCATCAGCACAAGGATTTCTTCTTGCACAATGGGACTTCCCTCCCTCTCCTCCTCCTGCATCCTCTTGCAATCTATTCCAGAGGGTTGAGAAAACCTTCAAGACAGATTTGAGATGTGTTCAGAGGGACAAGATGAGGGAAGTCCCTTTGCACGAGTGGACAAGTGGAAATCCTGATGTGACAGGTACTTAGCACTATATTGGATACAAGCCATTATAAAGAATGTAAACCATTTAGTAGAGAGATATACGATACACTTGTGTTGCAACGCAAAAAAGAGTGTATTCATAATGTAAGACAATAAGCAATAAGACAGTTCTATCTTTTGCAGATTCTTGTATAACCCTGCATCTCTCGTTGTTTAGAAAGATCCATTCTATTTAAAATTCCAGTAGATAATAAGAGACTTCTTAAGGATGCACTGTAATTTAAATTCACAATTAACATATTTTTCCTATATTTATTTTGGGCCTGCTTCATGCAAGGTCTTAGCTTGTAGGTTACAGAGGGCTGAGGCCAAGGAATGAGTCTCAGATTTGCACACTCTCCCTGACCACTCACAGGACCTAGAGTATAACCACACAGTCCATCTACTCCTTTTCCCAAGTCAGACTAATGTTTGGCAGGATCTACTCACACAAGAATTTACATGTATTCTCCACCCCACCCATATGGCAGGGCTATATGGGAACCAGCTCCTAGTACAAAATAGTTGTTAGTTTTAAGTATTTTTAAATGTGAAGCCCCAAGAGAAAAAGACCTATTGAAATTAGTAATTTTACTACCTTTCAACGACGATGAAACTAGGCTGATCTCTGCATTGATTCAGTCTTTCCAGTTCTCCACAAGAGTAAGAACATGGTAAAAGGTGTGTACAGGGTGTATGTACATCATTAATAAAATACTTCTACATGGACTTATTGTGACAGGAAGCCTGTCTCAACATGTGCTTTGAAACTGTCACATACAAGTCCAACAGGTTTTATAAACAGCTATTTAAAACATCTGTCATTTGTCTCATCATACAACTGCAAATATCCATGAGTCTGCCTTGGTACAAAGTAATGACTAAAGAAACCAGGGCTCAATCATTCTATGTGACTGAAGATGGTCACATGATTAATACATTACTCCCCTCCTTGCTAAAACGAAAAGCTACCAAAACCAAAAAGTCCTTCCATACAACTAAAGTACTTTGCTCAGTCTTGATTTCCCACTCTCCTCCCTCAATGTGTGACGCTTCCCCCTCCTTTTTAAGATACACTTGCCATTCCTGCTTTGGACAGTAACTGCACCTGCATAAGGTAACCTTAAAGCAACAATAATATTCTGCTACTAAAAAGCTTCAAAACATCTATCTCCACAAGTAACTCAGGGCACCTAATTATGGAACATTTAAATTTGTTATGCTTCTATAAGCATGGCAATCCTGTGTACTGTGCCATTTAATTCAAATGGCTTAGGCCTGAGAACTGGATTCAGTAATAAATAAAAACTGTTAAGTTGCAGAATAACTCATATATATTCCCCTTCCAGGCACAAAACCGAGGGGGGAGGGGAATTAAGATCCAAAATTTGGATGTCTTAAAGTTTGAAATTGGAGTATTTGAAATTGGAAACCTAAGTAATACACAGCATGTTCTGGGATCTACTGTGCATGAGAAGACATAGAGCCTAGTACAATTGGACCTCGAAAGTCAAACAGAATCCATTCCAGAAGTCCGTTCAACTTCCGAAATGTTCAACTTCCAAAGCATGTTTTCTGGTTGGCTGCAGGAAGCTCCTGCAGCCAATCGGAAGCCCCGTCAAATGTTTGGCTTCCAAAAGAATGTTTGAAAACCAGAACACTCACTTCTGGTTTGGGGGCATTGGAGAGCCGGAGCGTTCGACTCCCAAGGTGTTCGAGAGCTGAGGTATGACTGTAAAGTAAAAAAAACACCCTCAAACTGATAGCATGACTTTAAAGAGGGAGACCTTCACTGAGGATTCTAGATCACACCAGCTGAGAGTTGAGCTACAGTGCTAGAGAGTTGTAAAGGTAAAGGTAAAGGGACCCCTGACCGTTAGGTCCAGTCGCGGACGACTCTGGGGTTGCGGCACTCATCTCGCTTTACTGGCCAAGGGAGCCGGCGTACAGTTTCTGGGTCATGTGACCAGCATGACTAAGCCGCTTCTGGCAAATCAGAGCAGTGCACGGAAACGCCGTTTGCTAGAGAACTGTATTTACAGGCATGATGGGAAATAGTTACATAAAGTGAGTCCAATATACTGTATTACCATTTGCCAGGTGTCAACTTCTTGGCAAATGTCAACATGGCAAAGTAGATATTTACAGTTTTCACACATGACTGAATAATTTCTTACTCCCACTACTGAGTAAAGAAAATCTAGTGTGTGAAACAGCCCATAGCTACCTTCTATGCTAATTAATGAAGGGTTGTGACTACATACTTCTATCACAGTAAAGTCAATGCAATGACTTCATTCATTTCTTCCTCCATATGCCTAATTTCATTGTCCAATAGCAATCTAAAGTCCTGTCTAAACTGAAACCTTTGATTCTATTACATTAATGCTCCTTATAGATAAGGACTTTCCATCAAGGCTGGAAACTATTTCCAACATCAAGGCTATGAAGGGTTACCTACACATCATTGAATTCTTCTAGTGACTTTGCAGGTGTGAACACATCTAGAAGACCAATAACCTAGAAAGGGAAAAAGACACACAAGGAATAACATTTTCTACATTTATCTGCCATTTCCCAACTCACATATATACACTGTCCCAATTCAAAGTGCCTACTACATGAACACATGGGCTTGCACATAAATAAGACTTTTATCCTTACACAGATGCAAACTCAAAATAGTTCCTTTAAATCTGGCAAACTTTCAAATATCTTGTAATGTGGCATGTTGAAAAATATCAGAGAAAAGAATCATGTTGCATGCATGGACGCCTCCTGCTTCATCTTTGGCTCCAGATCACTGTTTCCGTTGTAAACTATTTTCCTTAATGAAAAGAATCGACAGTTGTTGTTTTTAAAAGCATCATTCCTACTTATTTTTCAAAAACAAGGGGTGTAAGCATATCAAATAGCTCAGCGCTACCTCCAATGTAAATATGCAGTGATACACACTGGGTTGGTTCAGAAAATCGTATCTCGGCTTAATGAGATAAGATATAAATGAACCTTGTGGGTGCACATCTAACTTCTTTCCTCTCTTTGCTGTATAAGCAAACAAATCTGGAACTGTGCAAGTATAGTTTCGCAACGGCTCTGAAATGGAGGCCTTGGTTAACAGCTTCAGAACAAGCCACAATATGAGCTCTAACTTCAAAGCATGGCTTGATATCCTGCCCTGTTCGAAAGCAGATAACTATAGGTTATGAGTTCAGATGTAATGGAAATCTATAGTTAACTGAAGACAACCTAGCGAAACAAAGTAGCTGCATGTTTGGACAAAAGGCTTGTTCATCTCTCATTTGAATGTGGCGACTGGGTACAAGTCAAGGTAATTTGGTGGTAGTATTTCAATTAAATCAAGTACAGAAGTCAGTGTCAGCTAGCTAAATAGCTCTCTGGCTAGTTAGTACAGTACTACAGTGGTACCTGTATAGGGTAATCAGGGGGATGGGAGGGCAAGCATGCCATCACTACTTTCTATGACTACCCTCTGCCCTTACAAATGCATCATGGAACTCTGAAGGCAGAGGAAGGGAGATGTGACTCATCTGATCTTAATCACCCCCTAGCAAACTGATTTTTCTAATTAAAAAGGGCTTTCAGGATTCCATTACACGTTTACATGTAACATGTAATTTCAAACCAGAGACCATGAAATATGACTTTGTACATTCACCCTTTTTTAACAGGCTTTAAGTAGGGATACATCACATTAATTAGAATTTGGAGAAGAGGGTTTTTAAAAACATACATTTGCAAGTAGTGCTATCAGTACAAACCTCTCCAGCACTGACAAAAATGGTCTGTTCCCTCACAAACAAAATAAATGGGGAAATGTGACCAGAAGACTACCACATGCTTCACACTAGAATAATAATCCCACAAATATACACATATAGTAAATAGGAAAGCTAATTCATGGCTCAGGCATCTTGACTAATTCTACTCATGTTTCTTTTTCCAAAAGGCTGATGTAAAGTGAAGCTATTATACAGGGTAATCATACAGGCTCCATCTCTGAGGCATACAATATTTTCATTCATGTGCACAGCTGAAACCCAAGTGTGATAACTTTTTTCAACTGCAGAAATTTCTACTTATCACTACTGTATATACCTAAATGCACACAGATCAGTGGATGTTTTTTCAAGTGCTAGAGGGCAGCTATTTTTGCACAAGACATGGAAAATAAAGAGAGCCAGACACTATATTAGTGCTTACAAATAAACCCTATGCATAAATCCCAAGGATTACAAAATGTCCTGGAATTTATCTGACAACATGTTCATGTATCCAACAAAGAATTTGGATTCTTGAACATCTCACTTTTCTTTTAAAGTAAATACATTGTAATGTACTTATTTATTTCATTAAAGTATTTGTCATCTGACTTTTGACTAAACCTTACCAACACAGCTAAATCTAATCCCTATGGACCCAAAGAAGTGATCAGGCAGAATACACAGATGGCTCAAGAACTAGAAGGGCCTTGGGCATTATAGCTGTGGTCAAGACTACAGTTAGGGCTTCTGTGATGTGTAGTTCCTTGCCCTAAGCTATGGCTGCTAACCTATGTTCTGCCTCAGTGGTAAATTATTTTCACTCCTCCCATCTCCTTCTTTGTCCTCTCCAAACACTTGGTCACTCATAGTTGTGTTAGAAAGCTTCAACTTGGGACAAATACGTGAAAAGACTATTTTTATAGTACACTCAGGCCCAACCAAGTAATTACATTGTAAAACTGCTGCAAGGGTACCTTCCTGTTTGAAATGCAAGAACTAAAGATTCTCCTACATTTATAGGAAAATTAAAAATTATGGACCAAACGTTACAATGTGGTTAAAACAGATGAACAGTAAATAGTACCATCAAACCTCGATTCTCAAACGGCTCCATTTTCGAACATTTCAGCTCCCGAATGCCGAAAGTCCAGAAGTAAATGCTTCGGTTTTCAAATGTTTTTCAGAACCCAAACATCCAAAGCGGCTTCTGCTTGTGTGCAAGAAGCTCTTGCAACCAAGCGGAAGCTGTGCCTCGGTTGTTTAACATTTCGGAAGTTGAACGGTCTTCCGGAACGGATTACGTTCGTCAATCGAGGTTTGACACTAAGTGCTGTCATAAAAAATCTACCCAAATGCTAGTGAACCAAGGGATTACATCGGGGTGGTAAGCCCAACAACCTCAAAGACTGCAGGTTCCTCATTCATGCTTTAGGAGTTTAGGAGGTGCTTTCCTATGTCAGTCACCCTGCTTTTGTCACACCTCTGGTGTCTGCTGACATGTCTGAAGAAATATTATGAACAGAAACACAACTGTTCCAAAAAAGGTACTTAAAAATCACCCTAAGGTATATGCTGTTGTATTTATTTAGTACTATAATTGCATAATTTGTTGGGGTTAGGGTTAAGGTTAAGGGAAGAAAGCAGGAGAACAGATCTGAAGTAGTTTGCACTCTGTGCACACATATTATTCCTGCATACTATGAAATAGTAACACTAAAATCTTCACAGCAGCATAAAAGGTAGAAATGTTTCTGCAACATCCTTCTTGTAGTGTTTCAGAAACAAACTGGGACTGTGAGATACTTTGCAACAGTTCTCACATTCTACAATTGTGTAATTAACAGACTCATTATTTCCCCCAAGGTTTAGGGTCTCCCCTAGTTAATATGTTCTGTAAGAAAATATTGAAATCAACACATGGAAGCCATTACCCAAAACAATGAATGAAATGAAAAAAAATACGTACTCATGGAAATAAACATGCATTAAGCTAACTTTAAAACTAGAGAATTTAACCAGTAAGGAAAGTTTTCATAACATTTGAAATAGAGAGGACTCGATAACCACCAGAAAATCAGAACTAAGAAACTTCTTAAACAGTTTATAACCAACTGGCTCTAGTATGTTGAAAATACTATGGTACACATGTTACATTTTCTCAGCTTTCAGTCAAGATGAAGGTATTGGGAATGAACTTTTGAATAATTCATTTTCTTGCTCTGGCCCCTCTACTCTTTTAACAAAACCCCAACACTACGGTCTGTCATTTTATCTGTACCAAGTACACCATGGTTATCAAGCCAGCATTCACTCCTAACCTAGGATTTGGAACCAAATGAAATGTACATTTCTAGTTTCCTCCCCAAACTTACATTTTCATGTTTCATATGTTTAAGCAGACGTAGTTCACGGTAGGTCCTTTTGGCATGAATGATGGACTGAAATGGTCTGGACAATTTCTTCACAGCCACTCGCAGGCCAGTTTTAGCATCAAAGGCTGAGCTAAAAAACAATAGTTTAAAAAAAGCAGCATTAAATATGCCTATTAAGACTAAAATAGGATCCCCCCTCCATGAAAATGATTTAATAGGTGTCTTGTTTCACTGAATGAATATAACTTTGTGCCCAAGAAGAAATAAGTCACAAGTTTAAGGTTTGTGTAAGAACAGGCAGAAAAACAAAGGTGAAGGTGCTTACAAGTTTTAGAATGAATCATTAGAAGGGTTTTAAGAATGTATTGATGAGTTTGGGAATTGCAGCTGGATTTATAAAGGAAGAATGACAATTTTTGCAATCATTTAGTGACTCACAGCAAAAGATATAGCAATGACTTCCTGTAACTTCGAATATTTCAACCTTAACAGAATATTGTGACATTTCAGAAGCTAGTGCTCGCTGTATCCAGGTCACAGCATTAGCAGACACATGATGGATGTCTCCAAGCAAGTTTTTTGTAGAAATAAGGCACTGAATACCTAGGATCTCTGGTAGTAAGTGACTTATCAGGTGATGTTAGCCAATAGCTTTACAGTGATGATAACTTGAAGGTGGTATGGTACAGATGTCTTTGCCCATGGTACACATTTTGCAGATTTTTTGGCATTCCAAATTTTACCATCAGAAAGCCAGACTACTCCTCACCCTAAAACACACATACAACCAATGTGGTTACAACAGCATACTTTGGTGCCACTGTCATGGGCACCTGTCTATACCTGGGACAATTATGGAATATTTTCTAAAGTTTATTTGTTTTTCTTAGTATGGAAAAAAGGTACTTGTATACATATCAAGTCTTTTTTTAAAAAAGGGGAGTGGAGCATTAGGCAAAACTTGCCTGATAAATGAAGTTGATTAGGTTTGCAATTCACCATCCCACTGACTTGTGTTAAATTAGTGGAAACACCTGCAGATACAAATGATGCAAAATGCCTTTCTGCAAGGATCCACTGATACATCCAATTTTGTATTCTAGAGCAGGGCTAGTGCCACACTAGCAAGAAGCAGGAAGCCACTTGCACTTCTCAATTGACTCTAGACTAGTATGGATTTGCTTTTCAATAATTTATGTTTGGTACCTGATCATAATATGGAACTGATGGGGCATTTTTAGTATGCTTCTACTGAAGCATTGTTTTAAAGAACAAGTTCCCTTTTAATTTACCCTGTCAATATGGCACTGCCCTGCACCTTGCCTTACCACAGAACACATGTTGCAAGAGCCAGGCAAAAATGTTTAGTTGCAAACAAAACTCCACTTCTGCTTTTTATTCCTTTTTTTGCATCTAAATCAAGTTTTCCCTGACAAAAATATTGTGAGCAGAGACTTAAATGATCTGAAATCAGGGTAGGGATAAGGCATGATGAAAACAGAAGAAAGATATGTTAATTTTTCTGAAGATCTCGAACAAGTGCCACACATTTTAACAAAAATGTAATGATTTGTGATAGTTACTAAGTTACAAAGAAGTGCAAACCACAATCCTTCAGATCAGAACACATACATTTGACATATCTAACAATTCAGTCAGAAATTATTTGGATGTTTTAACAGAAGCATTGTGCATCTGAACAAAAAAAAATTCTTGGTGATATTAGTATGATCTACAAAGGTCCATAAGACACAAAGGATGCATAAGTGCCCCCAATAACTCCTTATCTGGACCTAGCTAACTGTAGAGAGGAACAAGTGAAAGCAATATAAACTTAGAAGATGAAGTCTGGAAATAATTACTGGGTGGTGGTAGTGGGCCATAACAAATGAGAAATTCTTTCATTTAATGCAAGCTCAGGGGGCTAGGTGAGCTGCTTTATCCTCACTTTTACCATGAAAGTGAATGGTACATTATAGAGAATATAGATAGCTCTCCCTCACTGAAGTATGGGAGCTTCAGGAAGACTTGCAAGGGTTTCAGTGTATACCCACTATGTGTAGTGCTCTAAGAAGCCTGAAACAGAAGCTTTATATGAGATCGAGTCTCTAATGATGAGAAAAAAAGCACTTCTTTTTACTTTTCCAGCCCACCCAAAACTTTCCCCTGCTGTATTTTATAGCTATACAGTATAGTGATTCTGATTAAAGGGAAAAGAATGCTTTTTTTCCCTCTTGAAAGAACCATATATAGTGTAGAGCGGTTGGTACTTTCTGACCTAATATCACATACCTAACCCTAATTTACCCTCCTCCAGGATACCTGCAATAAACTGTTAATGGTCTGAGTAAGTCAATTCTTATCCCCCGACCTTACACATACATTTTCTGATAAATCATGCCAAACATCTCAAGAGCTCACAAAACTTTGCTGGGCTGTTTGTAAATATATTGGCATTAGTATTATTAATATTATTAGATTTATATACTTCTGTGTGCCTAAGTAGCCCACTACTTTAATTCCATTTTGCTTCCAAAATTGATGGGCACTCAACCACCTGAGCTTGATATTAGAGGGAATGGAGATATATGTGTATTTGCTTAATGGATACAAGGCACAAAACTTGATTCTTAGTGATCAAAAAAAGAGAGCAGTGGAATTACCATTAATTATTCTGCAAACTAATCACTACAATAACTAGATGCAGTAATAACTAGCAAAAAGGCTAAGGTCTTTCAAAACTCTGCAGTATACATTCCTATCCTACCACGGCAATGGTGTAATGAACCACACCTGCCTATCAGTCATCAATGAATGCAAATTTCTGAGGCCACCAGGATCTATGCTGCAGGTGTTTAAAAAACAAAATTTCATTGTTTTCTCCTATGAGAACTTGTCTCATGATATTGTTCTTACCTGACAAAACACAAGCAAGTGAAATATTGTTTCAAACGAGACATGAAATAATAAAACAGTGTAGATCAAGATATGTTTTTCTAGGAAAAAATGCAGAAGAACTCTCGAGTTTTGTTTAAAGCAGTAAATTGGCTTAATATCTACAATTAAAAGAACGGTGCTATGTAGCTGCAGAAGAACACAAAAACACAGAGTCTGAGTCTTTGTTTTCAGTTATCACATGAGCCAGTTTGCTCCTCTCAAGTCAAGAACAAACTTTTGCTACAGATCATAGTGTTTGTCTGGAAGGAAATAAACCACAACCCTTGGTTTGGACACAATGTTAAGCCAGAGACTGGGCTAGCATAGAGGAACAAAGTGGCTCAGACTGGTACTTTCACTGCAAACCATTCACTAGTTTACTGTGCCATGTAAATAAGGTAAATATATACATGTAACTCTAGCTAAACTATCACAGAAGGCTGGTAGTCTGATGAGTACAATTCAAGTATTTGTTACCAAAGAAGTTATGACTACCTTGAACTTGCAATGGTTATGTCGTTTTATATACAAAAATACTTACATCTCATAGCCAGAATGACTAAACCGCTTCTGGTGCAACAGGACATTGTGACAAATCCTAGAGCACACAGAAACACCATTTACCTTCCCGCTGCAGTGGTACCTATTTATCTACTTGCAATGGCATGCTTTCGAACTGCTGGGTTGGCAGAAGCTGGAACAGAGCAATGGGAGCTCACCCCGTTGCAAAGCTTCGAACCGCTGACCTTCTGATTGGCAAGCCCAAGAGGCTTAGGGGTTCTGTAGCCAAGACAACATCCATTTATTGTTGGATTCTTGAATAAGTTTCTATGCTTTGTCCTGGCAGTCTAACTGCAATACATATTTTGCTGTGAGGAATGTGGTAGTGAAGTCAAACATCTATGGATAGTGCCTATGACATCATGAGGAGGTGAATCACAAATTCCTCTCCTGCCAGTCTCTGCTACCCCTCGCCAGCTGTTTATTCCTTCAACAGCTTTGCACTCAACCTCTTCATTATACATCTTCCCTAGTTGCAAGTAAACTCTTATTCCCTACTCCAATTCCCAGCAAGATCAGTGTAAGAAACTGGGGGAGATCCAGGTTCATGGTGTTTATTGAGATACCAGCCTATCCTACCTCACAGACTTGTGAAAATAAAGAATGGTGGGGGAAGAAACTATGTACATAACCCTTAGCTTCTTCGAGGAGTGCTGGAATAAAAATGCAAAAAATAATAAGACTAATTACAAGTTATTTAATTGTGCAGTGTTGAGAATATTGCTTTATCTTTGTTTTCAAGATTCTGCTAGAAAACCAAACCTCATTAAACACCCAACAGTTTGCAAGCCAAATGCAACTAAAATAATCAAGAAGTCATTTCCTACCAAAGCCAATAATCTTGGCACCACAAAGTAAAATAAAGGATCGTGCATCAGATGCTTAACATAATGCCTTTTGAAAACTGGAGAACTTGAAGAAAGCCACTGTTTGGTGCACATTTTGATTGCTTCTGGAGACATTGCTCAACTGTGGACTTCACGGGTTGTGCGTTCCCAAATAAGTAGGGAATGAGTTCATAGCGGTTACGGGAAGAAGTGACGGAGATCAAGGCACTGCAGCAGACGGAGCGACAAGTACTGTACATCAAACGCCTCTACTACTTCTGCTGCTAACTTGCACTGCCCCAGCATTACGGTGCAAGAGAACCAAACAGGCAACGTTTTTTCTTTTAGTATTTCCAACCGAGAGCCGATCCCTCGGAATCACAGGATCTAACCGACTTCCTTTTGCAAGGAGGACTGGGTGTGGACACATGCGAGATCCACCGCCTTCTAAGGCCGCTTTCAGGATCTCCCAGCTAATCAATCATCCCATTCAGAATGACAGGCCTTCGTGGCGGCTGCTGTCCGGTACGCACGAAGGGCTGCGGGGGATAAGGGAGAGTGCGAGTAGCGAAGTTTCCCCAAGCCTCCCCCCCCGCCCCCGGGAGAGCGGCAGCAACTTACCAGACGGAGCCGTAAGCCCCGGAGCCCACCGGAGAGAGGTTCTGGTAACGCTCAGGCACTTCCCAGACCGTCTTGTTCAGCTCCTGCCGGTAGAACTTGGGCCGCTCTTGGGTCATCTCGACCCCGAGCCCGCCCCACCCAGCGCGGCCGGGAGTGGGGGGGGGGGAAAGACCCTCAAGCAGAACCGTTGGCTCCTCCCCCTTCGGAGAAAGGGGGTTTCCTGCTCCGAGGGTAAAGAGGTCGCTCGCGCCCAGCGGCCGCCTCAGTAACTGGCCTTGTGCCGCCGCCGCCCCAACCCCGCCCCGCGGCCGAAGGGAAAGGCCAGGCCAAGGGGGCTTTTCTGCCTCCCGCCGTCTGTCGGGTCGCAACCCCGCGGCCTCCTGCACAGCCCCAAGACAGGGAGCCTAACAGGTGGGCGCGAGGGGTCCCCCTGAGGAGAGCAGAGCTTGCACTGGGGGGGGGGCGGCAAAACCAAGCAGCAACGACGAGAAGGAGGAGCTGCTGCTGCTGCCGCCGCCTGACTTCTCCCGACCTCTTCCTAAGTCCCCGGTTGCAGAGGTCTCGCGAGACCCACGGCGCGGAAAGAGTTTTGAGGCGATGCCCCAATATGGAACCCAGCTCCAGCGCCCTATGATGAGCGCAACCAGAAAGCGGGGAGCGTCTCGCGAGATCTGGAAGGAGACGAGAAGGAAAGAGGAGGAGGGAGAAGAGGAAGGGTGGAGCGTGATGCCGGCCAAGGTTTAAGGCTTGCAGGTGCTGCTCTTTAAGACAGCGGGAACCTGGACAGGTGCCTTCTCAGAAGGAAGGTTCACACCCGCCACCTTGTGGCTTCCTCCTCCCGGTCTTTCTGTGCCCCCGGGGAAGAAGCGCATTAGCTGTTTTGTGCTTGCAGTTGTACATAATGTTCGTTAACAAATAATCGTTGGAATGCAATTCTCTTCATAGCAACCATTTGAGTTACAGTCCTCGGCTAGTAAATTGTGGTAGCTAACAACACAGTCTTCCTTGTTATTGGTTAATGCGGGATGAGGAGCCGTTTTCCAGCTCATGGGCTGCATTCCCTTCTTGCACCAACTTCTGGGGGCCATTTTCGTGGTGCAGCGATGGACGTAAATTTTACCTTCGTACTGTTTCCACACGCCCCCCTTTCCCCTGACAAGTCAGATAAATTAGCTATGACTGCTGATCCTTTCTTGCTTAGAGTCCTATGCTAGGTCTGTTGTAAGCCTCACGTTTCTGAGTTTTATTGGCATAAACTCAGAAGATAAGCCATTTTTGGCTTCATTTTGCAGGACTGTCCAACCTTTCCAATCAGAAAGCTATTGTCACTATGTGCAGTGACAAGCTAGGCTGCTTTCATTCACCATCCAGATACAACGTTGCTTGCTGCACGTACGCAGCACCAGTTGCCTTTCCTGTTTCTTGCAAATAGAACTGGTAGCACCCAACTGTTGGCTTCTAACCTTTGTTGGGGATAACATGTGTACACTAAATTCATTTTTAATAAGCTGCATACATTAAAATAACTTCCAAAAGTTCCCACTGCGTAAGCCACGCATTTGTACAAAGTCATGTAAATTGTAAAAAAAAAAAAAAAGTTTAATTCGAGAATTCGAACGTTAACTTTAGCTGCTGCGAGTCATCGCGCAACCTGGTGGCGCAAGGGGTCCATAGCAGAACACATCCCTCCCTCCTATGCCGGCTACGCGTGAAGTTGGAAAACTCGCCCGGACCCAGAACGCGTGGCGGGCACGTCACAATCCCATCTCCGGCGACAGCGCACGCAGTTACTTGTATACGCGCTAGGCCACTTTTTACGCCGCCCCCACCTCGCTTGGCCCTAGTTAAATCCGGCGAAGCCCCGGGGAAGCGAGCGGTGGGCTGGGACACCGCGAGGCGCATGCGCTCCGCCCATGGGACAAGGGGAGGCGGGCGAGGGGCCTGACGCGCGGCTCCGGCTCCTGCCTGTCACGCAGAGCAGGGGGCGGCGCCGCACGCGTTTGGAAGAGCCAGGGGGAGTGGCCTTCCCCGGGAGCCCCAGCTCGGGAGGAAGTGACAGCAGCAGCAGCAGCGGCGGCGGCGAGGAGATCTGGTGGCGCGCGCAACGGCGCGCGAAGATACCAGTCGTACGCACGCGCCGACCGGCTCGCCCGCGGCCAGCGCAGGCGCAGGAAATATCCTTGGAGCGCACGCGCGGGGGGTCGCGGGGGCTGCTGTCTCTAGCCGCCATGGAGCGGAAAGGTGAGTGCGCTTGGCCCCGCCGCCTCCCCGCCAAACTCATACCCCCCCCCCGCAGCCGCCCCTCGCCCGCCGCCCTCGGCCCCTCGGCTCTTCTAGCCAGGCTTCAGCTTTCTGGGTCTTGGCGGCTCGCTTCCTCCCTGGTTGTTGCCCCAATTCACACGAGATCGGGCGTCGGTTTGCTTTTGTCAGGTCCCGCTGTTATTCGCAGAGTTCTTCTCACGGATCCTAACTGCCAGTCTTCGGGTATCCTGGCAAATGTCCGGCCCTTAGGCTTCCCTTCCTCGGCCTCCACCCCGCTACCTAGTATGAGATAAAAGAGGGTGACATACTGTAATCGCCTGTCTCCTCCAGTAACGTGTTTGGGGATTTTTAAAAAAATATATATTATAAATATGGGTACAATGAGTCTATTATGAGCACGTGTCTCACGAATCTGGTTTGTTCTTGGATTAATGCTGCTTCTAGGGAAGAAGGGGTTAATCTTAGAACAAAATAAACCGGATAGGTTTGATGATGCAAATAATGTGCCCTTCTTTTTCACCCTGAACAGAAGCTTACTGACTCTTGCCCCACCCCTTCTTCTTCTTCTTCTTCTTCCCTCTGTTTCTTCCTAGTTCTAGCATTGCAAGCCCGGAAGAAGCGGACTAAAGCCAAGAAGGAAAAAGCCCAGAGAAAGTAAGTGTGACCCTACTGCCTTAAACAAACTGGAATGGTGTCCTGGACAGTGACAATAATTTCCTGAAATGATGTGCAGAAGCCAGCCTGGTAGCCTTGGTTGCATGGTAATGAGAAATCTTCCAGATTTTCCAATTCTAAGTGACTCTTTACATCCTGAGGGTAGCCTCAGTGTTAAAAGCGCATAAACTCACATGAGTGATATGCCCTCTTCTGCATCTTGTGCATATTTTAAGTGGGCACCATTAAATTTGTCTCTGGGTGCCTATCAGCTTGCTGGTAATATTCTCGTCTCCTTTTCCAAGGATAATATTTTAATCTAAAATAGTAGATAAACTTAATGGATCAAATATGTTATTTATTTATTTATATACATTTTAAACCGTAGTAGGGTGAAATCCAAGCCCTGGGCGCTGTCCAACAGGGCCACTGCAGCATCTGCAGCCTTGCAGCACATACTGGCTGGCAATCAGGCCTGCTGCTGTCACATGACAGCTGTAAGGCTAGCTCAGCCCTCTGTCTTGAATGTCTGCCATCCCAGAAAGTCCCCCTCCCCACCATCAGCAATTCTGCCCACAAGTTCAGCAGGCAAAATGGGAAACCACACTGGCAGAGCGATGCCGATGTCACTCTGCAGGCAGAGGCTGGCAGGGCTGCAGGAAGCAAGATCTCTGCTTAATTGAGCCCCCCAGCCTGGTGCAAGCAGAATTTGAATTGTGACCCTGAGATTTACATTTATATTGTATAGCAAGCCGTTCTGGCTAGCCCTGGATTTCAAGTGTTATTTGCATAGTCATAATAAGCTGTTCTGGCCTTGTAGATCCAAGAAGCTTGAAACATGTTCAAAATGGTGCACTAACTTCTGAACATCTAAGATTGCCCGTAAATTCAGCAAACTAAAATGCAATAGACACATGTTCTCTGTGTAGTTTAATACTGAATAAGAGTATTTTATAATCCCACTCAAACTGAAGGGTGGAACTTACTTTAAACATTTCAGATGTCACATAGAAGAGGGAAGTCTTCTCTTTTTCACCCTGTTACTATAACTCGAAAAGAGGTTTGACCATACCGTACTCTATGTAGCTGCTGTAGACTGACTTTGGTGGACTAAATTGATAGGCTAGTTTTACTGAGAAGTCCCACTGAAATCAGTTAAGTGTGGATAAGATTGTGTTCTGTGTGTGTTAAGTGGCAAGTGGTTTCAGATTAAGAAAATGGAGCCAGAGAGTGTGCATTATTTAGTGCGAGTAATTATCAGAGTTGATAGTGCTCTCTGAAAGTTCTTTAAGCCTGGAATATTAAGGAAAGTAATCCCTCGTTTAAGCACTAGCCAAGTACCCATATGCAAGCAGGAGTTACATGTGGGAAAGTGAGAGGAGTAAAAGTTTTTGCAAGCTAGTAACTTGAGGTGGAGGGGGAGGATTCTTTACAAGACTCAAGTAAGCCCCGTTTAAGTGAGACTTCTGAGTAAAATTTCAAAGGATTGTACTGCACAGTCACTGGAAGCTTACATGTGTAGATGCCATCATATGCCATTAAATGCTCTAATAATTTTTTTATTTCCTATTGACTTTGAAATATGCCTGAATTGAACCCCTTTGTCTGCATTATCAAATGGTTATTAGTTGTTGTTGTTGTTGTTAATTTGTACCCCACCCATCTGACTGGGTTGCCCTTGGTTTGTTATGTCCTGCCCTTCATTATTCATATTTCTCCAGTTCTCATGCAGTGCACAAAAAGCTCCCAAATCTGGCATCTCTGATTGGAGAAAAGCAATAATGAAGTACTGCTTTGTAGATGATCCTAGTTTCAGTTGCTGGAATCTGCAGTTAAATTAACTCAGGTAGCAATAGTGGGGGAAATATTTGCCTCTGAGCAATTGGAAAACCAGATAGATCTAGGTGCACCAATATTCTGACTTGGTGTGAAGTGGCTTCATTTATTCACCTACCTTATGCCTCTTCTCATCCATTGTTCACTTCACTATTTTTTGTCCATGTAGCATTTCTGTCACTTCTGAACAGTCAAGGCAATTTTTGTATCTAAAATAATGCTTTCTGAAATCATGCTGTGATTGCAAAGTTTTAATAGTTGTAGCACTGTTTTCAGTGTAGTCTCTTGTCTCAAATATTTTACTCTATTTAGATTGAATCCATAGTGATAACCCACTGCATGAAGGTTTACTGCAAAGTTGTGGCAAGCTAGTAATATTCAGAAATTGAATCCCAAATTTCCCAAGCTCGCTCTTCTATGTTTTCAAAGCTGTCGTGCACTGTGGAAGCATTCTAGTAAAAATTAAAAGAGCTGGCCAACAGTTAACTTAATTATACAACCCAAAACCATTATTTACAAATTCATATAGTGGCTTAAGTAGAGTGGTTTTTATAACATATTCAGCCAAGGTAGCTTCCCATTTAATGCTAGTGCTCTGAGAGAGTTCCGGTTTTTTAATTGCTTGTAGAAAAGAACAATAAAAAATGTTCCGTTCTTGTCAAAAAATCAAGGACTTGACATAAAGTTGTTTATCGCTGTTTCTGCAGCTAACATGTCGTGAATCTTCATATGTAAGATGGCTAATACTCTGGCAGTTCCGAGAGCCTTAAAATAGCCATGGCTATCCTTTATCATAGAGGAAGAGAAGTGGTTGAATTTTGCTGTAACAAAGTTAGGCTTAGGACACTGAACTGCAAAACCCCATGGGTTTCAACAGAGCCCTATTTTTCCTCAGCTGTGATATGTGTGGAAGAAGTGTAACAGGATCTGTGCATGTTTCCCATGTCTTCCTTTTTCATTCTTCCCTACTACCAATTGATGCCCATCCATACACTTGAGTTGGTTGGCAGAAGAAATGTGTCTTTGAGCCCTAGGTGGATTTCTCTGCTCAATGCTGCTGCTTGTGTGATTTTGCCCCTGAACTTGATGGATAGGCTTATTTGTTAACAGCAAACATAAATTTAAAAGAACAGGCTTTAAATAATGCCTTCTTTTTGGAATAATTTTGGGCAGCAGCTATGTTACTATGTATACAAAGCTATAAGTGATTTATCAAAATATATTTTAAATTTAAGAAGCATTTAAATATACAATGTTGACTTGCATATAATTGTGCAAAAGATCACAAAAATGTTCCTAACCCACCCGCCTGCGCATACTAATGCTAGTCATCTGTCTTCTAAAAGCAGTAGTTTTTATCAGGCTTCCCTGCATAGAGGTAAGCCTTGCTCATAACCAGGCAAGTGGTTACTAACAGGCTGCCAGCAGTGCATGTGGTATTTGACAGTCAAATATCAGATCTCTGCTAAAAGCCAATACACTTTAAAGAAAAGAAAGAGAGCATTCAAGTCAAGGCAGAGGTCAAATATGGAGGTGATAAATGGCAATACATATAGAGTGCTTTCTGTGATTATAACCTGTGATCACTGCAAAATATGTGCTGCTTTCCTGGCCATGGGTTTCCTTCTGATAACATTGGTGCTTATACGTAGAATTACTGTTTTGTTGTGTCTGTACCCTGCGGGCCTCTTCACACACACAAGTATGCTATGAATGTTTGAAAACATGTCCTCCATACACTTGTCAGTTGGGACCAGGTGAAGCTTCTTGACAAGTGTACTCTGAGTGGGAGCATGGGCTTGCTGCTTTTTAATGTGTTCCAAGGTGGTGGTTTTACATACTACCTACACCTTTTAAAATATATTTAAGGCATTTATAACCCACAGGCCTAGTCAGTATGCCATCAGTACAGGTCCTACTGGTTGTGAGCATTAGTTGCCTGCATTAGCTAGAATGCATCAATGAAGGTTCATTTCCCTCCCAGAACCTTGGAAAGCAAACAGTTGTTCTTGCTGCTACCTCTGTGCATTTTTGTTAGTGTGGGGATGCAGCATTCCCCCTCTTTCAATTAAAAAAATGAGAGTGACACACCCTTCTTTGCAGGGTCACAAGGTTCCCCAAATCCCTGTACTTCAGGGCTTTGAGGGGGAGGGCTCTCTTTGGGGAGAAGGTCTGCAGAACAGTAGCAGCTGGTAACAAGTCAAGCTCTCACACTTCTCTACATCCCAGCTAGGCTTTGATTTAATTATGATGGAGAGCACTGACGAAATGCTAAGGCTGTAGGTAATTAGGGAGATATCCACTTGCCCTCCTGTCTGTAGAGAAAAGAGTGCCTAGAGGTCTGTGAGTATGTGGCCATCAGGGACCTCCATGGAATTCTACTTTTTTGCATGTATAACTCTCAAAACAATATAGATGACATTTCCTTCTGAGCCATAGATATACAATAAACTAATGCTGTTTCCCTTTAAGTAAATGCAGCCATTCTGTGTGCTGGGTCTAATTTTTTTGCTCTCCACAACCATGAATTGTTTTAACATTAATACACAGATCCATCTGTATGTGTCTGCTCTGTGTTCTGTGCCATGTGTTCTGTTCTTCTGACTTCGCTGGCACTACTGAATGAGTGGGAAAATATGTAGGATTGTGAGAGCAAGACACTCCTGCAATACTGTTTTTCCTTCTTTGTTGTCTTTCTTCCTATAGGCAGAGAGACAAGGGTGAGATCCCTTAAACCCCAAATTCCTACTTGCTGGGAGTTAAATGCTCATGAATACAAGTGCTTTTTTCACCTCATCCCCACCTTTGAAGAACATGCTGTCTTCACTCATAAATCAGCATGGTGTCTAATGAAATGCTTGAATGTTCATTGTTTCACCTTGCGATGAGAAGCTACATGTTAATTGGCCTTTTATTTTTTTAATCTGTTTCCTCTGAATTTCTGTCTAGAACAGTTAATGGTTACAGACGGGTTGGGAGTGCATCACCTTATTTCTTTATGGATTATTATTGTTCGAACACAGTTTGATGGCATTCATCCTGAGAATGAATGCCTGAAGGAAGAAATGAACGAATTACTCTGGTATGTGTTCTCCGGTATAAGTAGAATAGATCAAATAGAACTACCCTATGGTTGTTTCTCAGTGATAGAAGTCATACAGTTTTCTAGTTCTAAAGCTGGTGATTAATTGGCATGTTTTCTTTAAGAAAATAGAAAGCCTTCATTCTCAGGTCTGTGGGAGAGGAAGCAAGAGTTTTTGCTTAATTATAACTTTTAAGAACAAGAACTTGACTGGTTTTTCTTCATAGAATATGAACTTTACTACATTCTCCATACATTTAAATATGGAGAATGTAGATTAGAGTAAAAGACTAAGCATGCATACTGTAAGACAGTACAGTCATACCTTGGTTGCCGAACGCCTTGGAATTCCTATGTTTTGGTTCCCGAATGATAAAAAAAACCAGAAGTGAGTGTTCCAGTCTTCAAACAATTTTCGCAAACCGAATGTCTGGCGTGGCTTCCGATTGGCTGCAGGACGTTCCTGCAGCCAATCAGAAGCTGCTTCCTTGGTTTTCGAACAGTTCTGGGAGTCGAATGGACTCCCGGAACGCATTGTTTGAGAACCAAGGTACGACTGTATGATGTATATCTTGTGAAGACATAATCAGAAGCCTACTTTATCTAGATTGTTAAATGAAACAGTTAGTATGGCAATTCTGCTACCAGTTCTGCACCAGTGAACCCCATACATTGAATGGGGCTTATGCATGAATAACTAGAATCAGAGTTACAGGCAGCCTTAGTTAAGGACTGTTGGTTATGTGAATTGCAATCAAGTCTGGGATCCAAAACGCATGCCCAGTAGATTTTTTAATTTTGAACAGCAAGCCTCATGCCATATAACAAACTGTGTTTGAAAGATCCTTTTAGTTTCAAAAGGCTTGTTGTGTAACATTGGCTAGGGGTTGGGAGAGTTGCCATTTGAGAATCTCAAGCCCCAGACCCTCTTCAGTGAGTGGAACTAGTTATTTGATTCTTCAAAAGAAGTTCTATTGCGTACATGGGTGTTTAATCCCATGTAAATGCATATAGGATTCCAGTCTTTGGCTGTGTTTTCACCATCTAATTTTCATGGGAGGAAGTCTTTAGAGTTTGTCCCTCTTTTCCCTGGTTAAGTTATTGTATCACTTTTTACTTGCATGCATTCCACGCCCACCCAGAGCAACTAAGGAATTACCTAAGAGTAACCGTTTGGTTTTAGCATTTAGTTGCAAGCAGATTCACAAGCTGTAAAAGACTTCAGTCTGTTTTCTCACAGTAAGTATAGTCGTACCTTGGAAGTCGAACTGAATCCTTTCCAGAAGTCCGTTCGACTTCCAAAATGTTTGGAAACCAAAGCGCGGCTTCTGATTGGCTGCAGGAAGCTCCTGCAGCCAATTGGAAGCCCTGTCAGACATTCAGCTTCCAAAAATAGTTCGCAAACCAAATAAGCCACTTCCGGGTTTACGGCGTTCAGGAGCCAAAACATTTGAGAACTAAGCTGTTCGGAAACCAAGGTACGACTGTAGTACTTCTTTCTTTGCCGATCTGTTTGAGAAGAAAAACTGCAGCAGGCTAACTGAAGCCAGGCAGATTCACTTGCAAGCAAGAGCTTCTGTTGTTCTCCTGAGTAGATCTGTTGGTAGAATAGGCAATGGCAGTGTACCTTGCAATACCTGGAATGTTACAGCACAAATTAGTGCTTATTTCATGAATAAGATGTGCAAGCTAGAACTTGAATGTGTTTGCAGGCGGAGCTGCTGACCACACTTATTCAGACTGTATTTCAGCTGCATCTTCATTTGTCTTGCTTCGTGTAACTTTTTCTCTGCCTTTTCAGCTGTATACTGCTTTTTACATAGACAGATGCGTTGCTGTTTGGTTTTCATAGCTCATCAGCTCAGTTAATCATGGAAATGCCAGCATGAACTGAAAGGCTAAATATGTTGCAGAAGTACCATACAATAGCCAAGAATGATACTGGCACCTGCCTCTGCAATTGTCCAGTTTGTTTATTTCTTAATAAGAACATATGAAATGAAGAAGCTTGTCTTGTTTAGGTTGGGATGCCTTTATGAAAATTGTCTTCCATCTTTTCCATAGAATTTTTTGGGTAGAGCTAGAAGAATAATTGGCACCTACTGGCACAGAGAAGCTAATACTTTGAGCTCTTGTGCTCCTACAGTATAATCAATACTGTGATACTCTTTTCTTTCAAAGTTCTGAAGGAAATTTATTATTGAACAGGAAACTCGGGGCTTCACTTCAGTTAGGCTACATAGTTAGTATATCTGGAAAGACTTTGGAAGTTGGTCAGCATCAAAAGAATAGAATGAGTTTTTGGTCATTCCGGAACATGGCTAAATTTTTCGGGAAGCAAATTAGCTGAGAGCAACTCTCTTCAGTGATGCTGCAAGGCATTTACCTGCAATGCAGTGCTATGCATCTGCAGCTAGGTGGTGGAGGCAAATTCCTTTTCTCTCTTGCTTTTGCACAAAGCTTTGCTGTGTTCAGGAAGAACCAGCCCTCTGCTTGCAATTTATGTACCGCTATTACTTGCACCAGGGTGCCATTTAATTTTTGATGGCTCTTTCGAAAACTGTTGGCCCGACTTCAGAGATACCTTCATCAATGGGAGTTCGTGCTTCGTGCAGGTAAGCTTGCCTTTTACAGCATTTTTTAAAACCCAGATGGAAAAAAGGGAGTTTGGCTGCCTCAGTGAGGACTTCTCTGAATTCCGTTTAAGCTCATAAATCTTCCTGAGGTCACTGATTCAATTGTCGCCCTCCCCTAGCATGTAATCTTACCAGATGCTTAGCTTAAGAACAAATCCAATGAAGTTAGGTTGTAAAAGCAAGTAGATGTTCAGAAGCCCAAGGTGCTTGTTGGGGTGGATGTCTGCCAAATGTTCTGATATGTTAAAATGGATTCATTCAAGGCTTCTGTTAGCATTTGATGTGTTTCTAGCAGTGTAGCAGTTCTGACAGCTGTCTGTTTCTTATTCATTGAAATGCAGTCTCTGGAACTCTCACATCAGCCTTTTGTCCCTGCTTACAAGCTGACTTCTAAATCGTTTAAATGAATCAGAAGATGCTTTCAGGTTTCTCTTCTTAGTAACAATTTGCTCAAATAAATCATTGTTTAGAATCAAATGATGTATTAAAATAAGGTCTTTGTACCTCCTATGCATGTTTTACCATCCTTGCCCATGCCCGTTTGGGGTGCATTTTAGGGGGGATACATTTTAGGAGGGCGGGGCAGGAGCAGTTGTGGGGATTGTATTGAGCATTTTTAAAAGATTTAATAGCAAAAGTACACATACTTTCCAAGAAACATTAGAGAGAAAATATTGCCTTTGAAAGGCAATCACATCTCTGCAATGTTATGTGGTCTTTTTCACTCCCTGGCAAATAATAGTTCACTCTCATTTTGAAAGTATAAGGACTTGAAATAATTAATTGCAAAGATATTGAGCTCTCTGAGTCTTTGTAACATCACTCAGTGATAAGACATTCAGACTTCCTTTAGATAAAGGATCAGGATAGTTCTCAAAAGCTTTATGAAGGCTTTCTAGTAACTTCTTTGCTGCAGGAAGATTGTGCTTGTGGAAGAGATGTATGATTGCAGAATATTCAGGGAATTTCAAACAGCGTTTTTGCCTGGAAAAATAGCTTTAAGGCTTACCTAATTCCTTGTCGATGCAGACCCTAGAACGTTCTGTCATTAAAAACCGATCTAGTAAACCTTAACAATTCAGCATTCCCATAGTTATGACGTAATTAATGAAGAGATTTGCTGTGTGAAGAGAGGGTGTGGCTTCTAGAGGGATCACATCGATTTCATCCTTATTCATTTCCTCTCTAGGTTTGAGATTTATTGGGTAGCGTTATGATTTTTAAAAATCATTGTCTGCAATTGTCTTAACTCTTGTTTAACATTTGATTTTGTGTTTATTCCTGTATGTGCTCTGCCCGCATTAGGCTAACTGCAAATATTTACAACTTCTAATTTTTGCCAAAGAAAGGTGTAGGGAGTTCAAATAAATCTTCAAGAGATGAGTGTGTGGAGGGAACAGTCAGTTTAGAATGTGTGTAAAATGTTCCAGAAGTGTACATGAGCACTCTTTGCAAGTATGCTGATTTATTTATTTTTGTTTGAACATCCCTACACCAAACCCCGCGATAGCTGTATTTCACAATTGTTTTGTGAAACCAGTTACTTTACAAAAGGTTTATTTGTTACTCTGTAAAATAACTGTTATGTGTTTTATATAATGTTGTCACATAGCTGTCAATAAGAAGAGAATGAAGAGGGAAGCAATTTTTGGCTATTCCCCCTACCACTAACAACCCTGTGCACACGCAAAAATCTTCTCCAGAGGGTTGGGGACCTTCAGAGCATTGATTTATGCCTTATGATCAGCTGAGCAACTCAATATTTAACAAACAAAATCCAGGGAGTGACTAGATATAAGTATGTTTCTTTTGGTATTCAAATATAATATGTCATGGATCACTGTAGCTGTCAGTCTAAAGCCTGACAACAACTAGTTGACAGCATGCAAGTTGTAGTTACATGTTTCTAGATATGCATGACTATTTTTCTTTCTGCTGAAAGATTGGGTTTTTCTTTTCTGCCACTCTATACAGTACTTGAATTTCCCGTTTTTAGGGAGCCATAAAGATGGGTTCGTCCCACTGCATGGAAGCACACTGAGTCACTTATAGGGCTGGAATGCATTTGGGTACCTGTAATAGGATGACTAAACTGAAGCCATTCTGAGGGGCTATCTATAGAAAATAATTCAGAATCCTAAAATTTTCCTTCATCCTGAACCCATCACCAAGCAGTTTTCACTGCAAGTCTTCTGTGAGCCACTGGCAATTATTTTTAGCCTAAGGACTATCCTACACTGCTGAAGCCTTCTGAATGCCTGTTATTTTTTATTAAAATATTTTTGAAAGCCAGTAATGAGGAGACCATGCGTATCTCCCTGGGGAGGAATTCGAAAGGTTGGGACCACCACTGTGAAAGCCCTGTTCCTAGAACCTACCCGCCTTATGACAGGCCATAGAGCAGGGTCTTGGACTCTGATCTTGGGCAGATTCATACAGGTATAGAGGGTCCTTCAGATAAATTAGGCTGCTAAAGCTACTAGCCTGTTGAAATGTTTACTGTTCCATTGAGACACTGGCAGCCTGCATTTCCCTGCTGGCTGGAGAGGAACGGAAGCCCCTCCACAACCAGCATGGAAATAAAGTTCTTTTAAAAGCCGAAAACAAAGAACCCTGCTATCAAGCAGACGTAAAATGAACCATCCCTCCACCATCCTGCTTGTTTTTCACACTGATCAGGGAGGTAGGTGCTTTCCTTCCTCCATGGTTGGCATGGAAACCAAGTGGACTGGGCAGAGGAGGGATGGAGAGATCCATCCTCTACCAGCTCACTCCCTTGCCAGTATGAAATTCCTGTTTGCTTATAGCTACAAGGTGAGTAGTTAGTTACAAGCCTGAATTCTTGCTGCTGTTACTCTCTGCCTGAGTCTCTCGCCTCTTGATTGGCATTTTTTGGAGAGGGGCAGTAATTTGGCCCAGCGCCTCCAGCTTAGGACATTCTGCTACAGACAAAATGCATCACAAAGCACAGCTGTACCTGGCAAAAGTGCAGTTGACTCCATCCCCATGACTGAGCAAGGCAAATACCTGGCATAATCATAGTGGGAGTGATTGGTGTACTGTGCAACATTTGATCCTCCATGAAGACAGCTCTAGACATTGGTGTGACTGGTATCTTTTGAAACTGTACTAATTTGAGTGTCGGTACTTGCTGCACATGTGGAGTTGTCTGCACAAGTTGTATCTGCTGAGAGGGTTTGTTCCAACCAAAGTGAACTGAGATAGATGTGATGCATCTGCATTTCAGTTACTTCTTTAAAAATTAGGAATATTTCTTTTGCCTATCATTATCCAACCTCAAACTGCATTTTAGTCTTTGCATATTCTTTCTTCCTTTGCTCTAAGTACACACAATAAAAAGCTTACGACTTACAAACTTACGATGTCTCCTAGGCCAGAAACCCAACATCGAGGCCCTGCTGCCCATGCAGAGAATGATCTTCCTGAACAAGAAGAGGAAATCCTGGGATCAGATGATGATGAGCAGGAAGATCCCAATGATTACTGCAAAGGTGAGAGGTTTTATTTTACAATTTGAGTATCATAATTTTAAACCAATAATTAAGGTTGTAAACCTGGTTTGGTACATTGTGTGTGTCAACCAGTAAGTGATTTTGCTTTGTAGATAGAAAAAGGAAAACATCTATGGGGACTTGATAGACTAATGCTTCTTCTTATAAGACCAGACATCTACCAGACTACATCCTCCTTGTTTGTTTAGCATATCAAAGTTAATACATCAAGACATATGCTAGCTTAAGGTATTTCTCAGTATTTTTATTCATTTAACTTTTTACTACTTCACCAGCTTTCCATTTAATATATGCTCCATATTTACAACTGAAATTAAAGTTAACATCAAAACTGCATAACAAACATCAGAAATAAAAACTTAATAACAAAAAATGGAACTTTAGGAGCCATAAAATTCACCAGGAAACCAGGAAATAAACAAAGCCTAATAGCTCATAAGCATGGCAAGTGAAAAGTAAAAACTATGTAGTTGTCTGGTAAGCCTCTCCAGCAGGTTGATGGGTGAGATTCCAAAGCAACATCATCCTCATAGAAAATGCCAGGGACAACGCTGGATTAACCCATCTACCAATGCAGTGGTAGAATTTGGAATAAGTAGGGGGGAATTGTTCTGGTCAGAGGGAGACTGCATTCCCAAGGGTAGTTACTGTCTGCAATCCATAGTTTGCAGGAAGCTCAGTATAGGACCCCCAGTGTGTGCTAGAGAATACTGGGTGAAGCAATTCAATTTGTACTGGTACCTTTACATACCTGCCGACACCTAGAGAAAGCTATTGGTTGCTCTTCAGGTGCTGAGATTGTTCTTCCTCTAATTACCATATAAATCTGTACATTTTGGGTCCACTTGCTATATATAAAGTACTGACATAGTGTCATACAGGAATTGGCAAACGACAGACATTTCCTCCACTTAAATACCATATGTCTACCTTCACATCACGGAATTCTCAATGGTAAAATGTTGCAAACATGACTGTATGTCCCCAATCCTGGCTCTAGTTACCCAAACTGGTATACTTAGCATCCCGCTCAATGGAATAAACTGAATGAAAAATATGTCATGTCTCCACTGACTTCATTTTGTGTGGGTATACTGTTTGCCCGGCATAGAAATTTAGCAGGTTGGCAGCGAAGGCATGGATCTCTCTGTCTTTCTATTGCCAGCCAGCGTGTTCTATGCTAGACATGCCGGGGGGGGGGGTGTCACCTGCTGTGCCTGTATATGAAAACATGGTAGACTGGTAGCAAGAGGGAATGAGCAACCTGATGCGAACCCTCTTGCTTTTAATGCTGAACCCATTTAAGGCTTACCCATTATCAGCTAGCTTGGAATGGCAGTGGGCTGTCAGAAGAGGGATGGAGTGTTCAGACTTCTGCCTCGTGTCAGTCTGCCTGGTTTCTTTGCTTGACAGAAGGAGGCAGTTTCCCCACCTCCCTGTCCAGCACAGAAAGGATGCTGGAGAAGGGAATGGGTGCTCAGCCCCTCATCCCCACCCCTGGAACCTCCTCCAAGCCCAGCATAGAAATGCAGCAAGCTACCAGAGAAGGGTTGAAGCACTCCATTGATCCTCCAGCAGCCCAGTCACTCGCCTGGATGAAATTCCTTGTTGCCCATGGCGACCGGGCAAATGTTTAAAAACAAGTCTGCTTTGATAGTTCTTGCATTGTAGTCCTTGCATTATCTAATCCAATATAGTGATCCAGAAATATATTTTAAAAATTAATAACAAACTCCCCATGCTGAACAAACCAGGCTTCAAGGAAATACGTTCACCAAGCCATTTCTTAAAAGGTAGGATGTTGCCTGTTTCCCCTTTGTGTATACCTGAGAGTAAGCATCTTTTAATTTAATGGGATCTTTTTGTAGCAATGTATGAGATGGCATTGTTAGCTTTACTTCTTGTTAAAAAGCAGGTTCACACAATTGCAAACAATGCTTGATGCTGTTGTGAAGTATGTGTGTAGGTGTAACAAGTACAGGGCCTAAATGGAGGTGCTGCCCTCATGGATCACAGTGATGCACTGTAGCTGCCTGGCGTGAATGTCAGAAAATGAATTGTTTTTGTGTGAAGTAGCTCCTGTTTGAGGTGGGCTGATTTGGGTTGGCTGATGATGCCATTTAGGTGGTTAGGATGATGTGTGAACCTCTTCAGATATGCAGCTTCCCACATGGTTGGACCCTTTGCAGTTCACCATAGTGGTGGCAACCATAGCACAAAGGTAATGTGAGAAGGGGGCAAGAATGCATTGGCAGAATGGTGTACGGGAGCTCTTTAATAGGAGCTCACATAGGTCATAATTTTTCTTAATCCAGGATCGCCAAGGTCCAGGGATAAGTCTCAAAGTCAGTAATTCAACGACATACACCTTCATACATCAACTGGCAACCGATCCCACCATGCCCGTCTTCTCTCTAGATTGTTTTTGATAAATATTGAGTAAGCTCTTTGAACAAAGGCAGGGCTTGTATGTATGCAGCTCCATTGGCTTCTATTAATAAACTAGTGGTCAATTATGTATCTGGAGGCAATTTTAACATGAACAAGGGTAGGCAAACTGAAATTTAATTCAGACAAAATGGAGATACTGTGGGTGGGAAGTTGGTCTTCTCCAGAAAGAGGGTTCAATTGGCTCTGGATGTGGGGTTGCACTTTGCCTGCAAGTCCAAGGACACAACCTGGGAATTCTCCTGAATTCAGTAGGTGACATCCAATTGAGAAAATACTTTTTTTTTTTAAGATGGCTGACAAATGTGTTAAACAAAACATACGCATCTGTAGTAGCACATAGAATTTACATGTTCTCAGTATGGCCGTAATACTGAGTAGATTACCCATCAGATCATTCTCTTATCTCATGGCTAAAGCTCCTCATCATGGAAACCTTAGAGACACGCTAGGCTCTCATTCTTTTAAGGATATTGCTATGCTTTAGCTGAGTCATTCTGTTCTGTTATGAGCCCAGCATCTTATGAAGAGATTTGAAGAGTAGCCACCAGGTCTTCTTAATATTGTGACTAGACCTTACAAATCAACATCCCCTTTCAGCTGCAGTTGCAGCCAAGTGGTGTGTCATCATGTGTTTCACCAAATAAAGAAAATCCCAGGGTAGCATTCCTGTTCTTATGGAGGGAAGGAAAAGCGTTATTAAATCCAAATGTTCTTACTACTGCTAGGAGAGAGCAGTTAGCAATGCATTATATCTCTACCAATCCCAGAACTCATAGCTAATGTGACATTTGAAGTTTCTTAAACAGTAGTGTTTTTAAAAGATACTTTTTCTTATTGTGGAGTATATTTAGTGAGAAAATCAAGAGATTTGAGAGTTCCCAGTGGGATTGTACCACCTGCACATAGCCATGCTGGTTTGCCTTATCCTTCCCACGTAGAGGAATAGCACACTCTACAGCTATTTTCTCTGCAGAAGCTGAGCAGGGAAAACACACCATCTATTCTATATTGTGCCTGATATTATTCTTTGGTAAGCTGTCAGGATTTACTTGCATGATATCTAAAATGAAAACATTGCATGGCTCTACAAACAATTCTGTATTCTCAATGCACTTTTTTCATTTGTTTTTAAGAGAGATTAAAAGTGGCGGGTGCATAGATTGACTTGTGAGTTTCTCAATATCACTGAGGGTTCTTGACCCAATAACTCTTTTTACATTTCCTAGGAGGCTACCATCTTGTTAAAATAGGGGATCTATTCAATGGAAGATACCATGTGATCCGGAAGCTGGGATGGGGACACTTTTCTACAGTGTGGTTATCATGGGACATCCAGTAAGTCTTATTTCGTTTTGGAAGGAATTTCTGCTAGTTGCATGGAATATTCTTACAGACCAGCAACATGATTTTTCCTTAGAATGTTCCTCCTTGTTTTCAAATCCAGAGGTTTCATCTCATGCTTTAAAAAAATAATTATAATAACATGGTAACAGTTCTATGTACAAACTGAAAACTGATTCATATTCCCACTTGCATATTACTTCTTCAAGTTTACTTTTTATGGAACTCGAGGGAAATCATGCATTCAGGAGTGACAGAGAACCTGCTTTTGTATTTTGTAGGAAATGATCCTGATCATTCAGGTCTTTTTCTGTTAGTGTTATCTGATTCCTGAAGGCAGTTTAGTACTAAACTTTGTGTCCACTTAGGGGGAAGAGGTTTGTGGCAATGAAAGTTGTAAAGAGTGCTGAACACTACACAGAAACAGCATTGGATGAAATCAAACTGCTGAAATCTGTGAGTATCCACAAGTAGATGATTATGATTCAATTTCAAATTATATCCTTTAAAAATATCAGCAAATGGCTCCCAGCCATAATATAATCTCTTGCTCCACACAAGATAGAAAGGGGAATGCTTTACACAGGATTAGATTAGGCATTTGTTGTTGTTTTTCTTTAATTTGTAAAGGTCAATTTTTATCTCTGTTTCCAGAGCATTTTAAAAGATGACAGAAGATTATTTATTAAATTGATTAGTCGTTTTATCTTGCCCAAGGCAGCCCAAAGCAATTTACAACCAACCAACCAAACAGACAAAAAAAAAAAAAAATCCACAAGAGATATATTAAAACCAAGGGGGTGGGATACATTTAAAACATCCCACACACTTCTAAAAGGCCACAGATAATTAAAGGTCAAAGTCTTGGTTAGAGATGAAAATTTCTGCCTGCTGCTTAAAGATACGGCTATTGTAATTATTGCAAGTGGGTAATTCATCTCAAGTTTGGTTTGCTATTTGTGCCATTAGTTGTAGGTATCATGTCATCCCATTACCTTAGCTGGTAATCTTCCTTTCATGTATCCAGCAGTACATTTTCAGTCATTTTTATGGAGGAAGGGAAAGGTAAATGCAGGCTCATGAGAAGTAACAGCATTAGTACAGCTACTTAGACAGTGTTGTTTAGGTATTGATTAATGAAGGGTTTTTCCGCCCCGGCTGGGGCATAAGGCAAGGTTAGTATGGACATAGTTGCTCAAGAATAGTCAGAAATGCTAACAAATTGATTATTTGATTTGCTAAATAAGAATGTGGGGTGAGAATCTGGAGAGTGTCTTGGAAACCTATGGAATTTGATAAAGATAGAACCTGCATTAAATGATTTTTTATGGTGTTTGATTTCCTCCCACCCTACAGGTCCGCAACACTGACCCAGACGACCCAAACCGAGAGAGAGTAGTTCAGTTATTAGATGACTTCAAAATCTCAGGAGTAAATGGTTCCCGTATCCTTTTAATAAAACCAGACTTTTCTGCGACCTTTAATCCAGCAAAATGTGGGATTTAATAAAATACAGTACTGGGGTAAAACATAAATGGTTGTCTTACACAGTGATGAAATTTCACAACGTGTAGCCGTTTGGCACAAGTATGTTTTCAGTTTCCTTCGGCCATATAAAGAAAACAACCTACAGAAAGGTTTCCTTTCTAATTCTGAGTGGCAAGAACCTTTTTGAATGTTGGAAGTTGAGAAGACAATTTGAAAAAAGTGAGAGTATTGTTTGGGTTTTCCCACCGATGTGGCTTTAGCTTCCTCTGTACCACCTTACTATATCTCTGTATCCCTGTGTGCGTGGAATTTACCAGTGAAAATTCATAGGACTATTAATAATTAGAATACTTTCTGGTGTACAGTGGTACCTCAGGCTAAGTACTTAATTCATTCTGGAGGTGTGTTCTTAACCTGAAACAACCTGAAGCACCACTTTAGCTAATGGGGCCTCCTGCTGCCGCTGCGCCACCGCTGCACGATTTCTGTTCTCATCTTGAAGCAAAGTTCTTAATCTGAGGTACTACTTCTGGGTTAGGGGAGTCTGTAACCTGAAGCGTCTGTAACCTGAGGTACCACTGTAATGGGGTGGATGTTGCGGCCTTGCTCATCTGGCTTCCCAATGTCATATATTGCTGCTGGTTACCGGGGGGGGGGCAGGGAGTGCAGTGGATGTGCAGTGGGGGGGGAGCATTGGGCTGACTCAACCACTGCACCCACACCAAGCGCCCCATTGCCTTACCTCTCCCGCTTGGTAACTGGCAGCAGTGCACAGCATGGGGAAGCCACACAAGGAATGCCACACCACTGGCGGGGGCTGTGTAAAATTGCCACAAAGTGTAGCTATTCTAGAAAACTACATGCAGATAGTCAGGGGGAAATGGGTATATACGCGATAACTAAGCATGAAATTTCTTTTTCCGTGTTGCTATGTATTCAGCAATAGCTGACTTTGTAAATGTTCTGGGAAATTCAGCCTTGACTCAGCTACAGATATTTGCATGGTGTTTGAAGTTCTGGGGCACCATCTTCTGAAATGGATCATCAAATCAAATTATCAGGGTCTTCCACTACTCTGTGTAAAAAGGATCATCCACCAGGCATGTTATATATACTACATTTGGGTCTACTTTTGTGAAAAGTTGTTTTTGTCAAGCGTTTGGTGCTCCAAAGTGCAGCTGGAGACACTCTGTGATGTCAGTTGCTGCACTTTTGGCTGCTGGAACAGATCAAAATTGTAACAATGACTTCTCATTGGTGGATATCCTGTGCATCACATGCTCTAGGATCCCAAGATCAGGTCCTTCACACAGTATTTAAGAATTAACAAGAAACTGCTGTGAATCAGTAGGCCAGTTCAAGAGTTTTCTCATGCTTTCTGTCTAATAGCAGAATAAGATTCTATCTGATAGCAGAATCAGTGATCCTGTTCTGATTGATTTGGCAGCAAAACAGGGTAGGTTGTTGCATATCACTGGAAACCACAAGGCACTCTACTAAAAAGGCAGCACAGTTCCCAAAAGTGGAAGCAAAGGACTGTGTATGTGTGCTTTACTGCTCCAGGAGCATTTTTGTTTGCTCCAGTTGGGCTTATATAAAGTGTGTGTGTGTGTGTGTGTGTGTGTGTGTGTTTTGAGGGGGAGGGAATCATTTGGGTGGGTTAACTTAGGGAAGGAGACACAGCTAGAGTGAAACAAAGGGAAGATGTGGGCACTCTTGCTACTAACTGAGGCAGGTGGGTGCCATCCCCCAACTGCCTTACACACACAGGAACAAAAGACTGGGTGGTGATGATGGATCCTTTGTTTGCTCACTTCTCTCTGCCCCACACTTTGGCTGTGGGAAGAGGAGATGGAGTGACAGCACCTAACTAGGTGGGGTGTTGCTCAGTTGCCCTGTCTACTTGCCCTGGTCCCTACTGGGTGCAGCTAAAGGAGGTGGAACCAAAGAGGCACACTGACCTGCTGCTTCTTCATTCTGTGAGTACGGAACAGCCCCTCGAGTCAGGTGATACGCAAAAGGAGCTGGCAAAGTGCTGCCAAATGGGCATCCCAATATGTCACAGTGGTGCCTCCACTCAAGGGCCTGACCTGATCATAGGCATCCTTATTTGAAAACAAGCCCTAATGGGACTTATTCCCATGTAAGGTTGACTGGGTGTGTTGTTCAGGCTGCAAAATGTATCTTCCCTTCATATAGCACACACTTGTACATTAACATATAATACTGGAGGCATCATCCCGTTGAATAACACACACACACACACACACACACACACACACACACTGGTGTTGTGTAACGCTTTGTTGCAAGTCCCATTTGTAATTGATGCTTCAAGAACAGAAATGAAAGCTGGGAAGGATGGGCAAGCCTGGAGTAGAATAATAGTGCTAAAATGAATGGGAATTACGCCTTCAGCAACAGTAGGTTGAAGATCAAGTAAAGCGCTCATTTTGCTATAGTTTCCATAGTAACCTGGCTTTTTCACTGCTTGCTTCATAATAAAATCAAGCTTTTGGTCACATTGTGCACCACAACTACCAGATCCTGGGTCTTCGGTATACTTTGGAAGTTACACAATGACATTTTGTCACCTGTATGTGACTTTCCTTTGTTGTTTGTTCTCTGCAGGTTTTGCAGGGACTGGACTATTTGCACGCCAAGTGTCGGATTATCCACACTGATATTAAACCAGAGAACATTCTGCTGTGTGTTAATGACCAGTATATCCGCAGGCTGGCTGCAGAAGCAACAGAGTGGCAGAGATCTGGAGCCCCCCCTCCTTCTGGCTCTGCAGGTGCTTTTTGTGTTTTAGCTTAAAGTCAGTTCATTCTGAAGTGGTTTGTTAGGATATGACAAATATTAGCTGTCTAGATCACCCTGAACATGATTAATATGGAACATCATTTCAGTTTGTCCATAAAATAGATATTCATTGCAGTACTAGCTGTATGGTTATGTATAGAGCTCATGAAAAGTGTGTAAATTGCCACGCTGGAGAATTATTTAAAATGCTGTTTCTGATCTCATGTAATTAAATTGATGATAGGCCAACTTCTGTTGCGTTGTGTATAAAAGAGTTTATAGAAATTCAATTTAGAAGACCTCTGCAGTGAGGTCATCTTGGATATGCCTTGCTCAGTCTTGTATTCTCCAGAGAGTTTAAAAATTCTTTCCATCATACATTCTGTATATATTATGTATAAGCAGACTCTCCGTTAAGTGGCTTTACTATTATAGGTGTTCAATCTTTTAAGACAAATCTGATATAGAAATTGAATCCTCCCTGGTGCTGCCAAAGAGCTGTGCAACGGTATCTCAGGATTACTTTTGAAGAGCATTGACTAATGGTAAAAGCGGGGAGGGTGTTCCTAATTTGGTCTCCACCAGATCTGTGGTGTTTTATTGAGACTACATGAACTCCATCCTTTTCAGTCACCAGCCAAGGTGGCAGACTGTACCTGAAGTTTTCATAAGAGTATGGTTACAGAGCAGTAGCCATGACAACTGTTTAATGTCTTGCTGTATCTGTATTCTTCAAGACCAGTCAGTTTTCAAAACAGAGGTCCAGGGGTCACAACCCTGTCCTTCTCCAGTGGTCAGGCTCTTTCTTGTCTATTAAACATTTTTACCCCTTGATTAAACATAGGTCTGCCAGGGACCAATGAAAATTATTTTTGTGGGCTGTCAGCTGACCACCTGCGATTTACTATTTCAAGTACAGCCGTACCTTGGAAGTCGAACGGAATCCATTCCAGAAGTCTGTACGACTTCCAAAACGTTAGAAAACCAAAGCACAGCTTCTGATTGGCTGCAGGAAGCTCCTGCAGCCAATTGGAAGCCGCCGAAACCCCCGTCGGACATTCTGCTTCTGAAAGAATGTTAGAAAACCAGAACAGTCACTTCCAGGTTTTGATCGTTCAGGAGCCAAAACGTTCGAGAACTAGGCTGTTTGACTTCCAAGGTACGACTGTGGTTAATTGGAAATTGATGGAACTTGAAGTGGACTTAATGCACTCTTGACTTACCTATGTGTCATCTCAGTTCACTTTTTAAAATACTGTGTACGTGCTGCTGTGTTGCCTCACTTGCATGTAATTATTCCCCTCACTTTGAAAACGGTTGAGTGGCCTGACAATTGATAACATAATTGTTGTTATGTATAATAATCTGACATCGCGTTCTCTCTGCTTCCATAAGAAGGTAACAATTTAGTGTTTGGAACAGCTTCTCAGTGTTGCAGGATTGATTTAAGTAGATGCCTGTCTTCCAATGCTGCTCAGTGTTGGAATTTAATCTGTTGATGACTTGATGAGAACATTTTCCTTTTTTTCTATACTGCAGTCATGTTTCAGAAGTAGTTTTCTGTTAACTATAGAATAGTTTGAGTAGTATGCCACTTTAATAGCATGATTGCAGGCATATTAATTGTATTTCTTTTTTATTTCACAGTGAGTACTGCACCACAGCCCAAACCAGTAAGTGTGATAACTTGTGCATGTTATAAATGAGTTAAACTTTGCATTCAGATGTACACTGTCTTTTTACAGAGCAGTTCCAGTGCTGTGGGAAGGCTCCTACCAAACAGCACAATTGTGTCTGGACATATTTAGATTTCTATTTCCCACCATCCCAGGGGCTCAGATTTTAGCATGCTGCCATATACACTTCATTTCTTTCAGTTCTCTTAATGGTTACCCTTTCTATGCCTTAGTTTGGCTATTTTTCTAGCTACTACAATTGCAGGAATTTCTGATGACTAAATCTATGATTTTTCTGTTTGTATCTTATATTTATTCGTATGAACACGCACTTGGGGGTAGTCTGAACTGCTCACTTGAATGAAATAAATATGATGTGAATTGGTCTGTAGTGCACAAAGGTTCCTTGTTTAATATCTGAAATATCTAGAGCAGGCATAGGCAAACTTGACCCTCCAGATGCTTTGAGACTACAATTCCCATCATCCCTGACCACTGGTCTTGTTAGCTAGGGATGATGGGAGTTGTAGTCTGAAAAACATCTGGAGGGCCGAGTTTACCTATGCCTGATCTAGAATGTGGTCAGTTATATCAATGAGTGCTAGCAATTTACACAAGGAAGAATAATTATGGAGAATTGTTCTGCTATGTAAATGGTACTGACATCCAAGAGCGCTCACCTCAGAGAGGCTTTGTTTGACATCTTCTAATTTGCACTTAGACTGCAATCCTATATCCACTTACATGGGAGTGCCATTGAACTCAGTAGGAATTCTGAGTAAGCATAGGAGTGCATCATTAACAAGCACATACAGTACTAGAATTAGGAGAATAGGATTGAGGCTTGTTTGAAATACTGGATTTATGGTGGCAATCCTTTACTTGCAAACCTGGAAATAAGCCAAATTGAACTCATATAAACATGTATAGGATTGCAGTGTAAATGTTCATGATATCCGGATGTTATTTCCTTCTGTTTTCCCTTATTTAACTGCTTTTTCTATATAAAAAGTCTACCAGATTATTTGCAGTAGGCAATAGATGCCTGAGGGTTGGTGTATTTGCAATTACCCTACAGGCTGACAAAATGTCGAAAAATAAGAAAAAGAAATTGAAAAAGAAACAGAAACGGCAAGCGGAGCTGCTGGAGAAGCGAATTCAGGAAATTGAGGAGATGGAGAAGGAAGCCATCCCAGTGCAAGCAGAGCCCGAGGAGCAGCAGGAGGAGCAGCAGGAAATTCCACAGCCACTTGAGCTGCTCTTAAAAGAGAGCCCTCCAGATGAAGAGCTGCCAGAAAAGACAGGTATGGATTTCTAGAAAATATGTGCTTTGGGTGTACTTGGTAATAATGCATCCTTTGAAAGGGAGGAGGTTTTAAAATAATCATTAATAGACATTAAACATAACAGAAGTAATGATAAAAACTCTACAGGAAAAGAAAATATTAACAGATCATTATTGTTACCATAGGAATTAGCATTTTCCCAGCATATGTAATGGACATCTTAAGCCACTGTTTATCAGTGGTTAGAACAGCTGCAGTATTGGATACTGTTTGCACTTCGTACCTAATCACTAGTCATTAAAACACGTTTAGTTATAACTCCATCCTCCTCAATAAGTTTTCCGGTTTTTCTGTTTTATCTAGATGACATTTCCCTTGTATCAGAGCAAGCTGTCTTAATGGAAGGAGTTGAAAAATGCATAACAGAGATCAACTGTAATGGAGTGATGCAAATGGCTACCTTCTCAGAGTCCATCAACCAAGTGTCAGTGAGACTCGAGGAAGACCTTCACAATGCCAATGATTGCAGCAGGCCCTCTCAGGAGCAGGAGGAGGAGGAAGAGGAGGAGAGCTGTGCTTACAACCAAAGTAATGGTGGCCCAGAGGCCAGCATACAGGAAGCATTATCAGACTCCTGCGAGCCCTTAATTTCGGAGGTTGCAGATTCAATGATATGCCAAGCAACTTCAAGTGACGGACAGTATTTTAGTGAACAGCAGATCAGCCATTTGCAAGAGAGCATCAGGGCAGAAATCCCTTCAGAGGATGAGAATGAGAATAATGAGTCATCTGAGAACAGCCAAGGTACAGGACATGGGTTCTGTATAAGCAATCAATTGTGCAATTTTGACACAAACCGTGTTATGGAATATGCCACAATCATGTTGATATATTATCAACATTTCCTAAGCTTTCAAAGCATTTCTCACACATGATCATGATAATCTTACAGTAGCATTCCTTGTAAGGCACGCTAGTATTGTTTTTTCCCCATATGAAGGGAGAGGCAGGGAGAAGCCAGATAATGGCTTGTTTAAAGTCATCCAGCAAAGTCTGAGGTGAGATTAGACAGGGCATGAGTTGGCTTTAGTTTATTCTCTGTCCTTTATTGTGCTTCATTGTGAAGTGAAAACTTCCCTATTAGAGCTGGTCCTGGTTCTAAGGAAAGAGAACTGTCAAGGTTCTTCCTTTCTCCATAACACATGGCTTGAAGATTCTAAAAGTTAAATAGTTAAAGTCAACCACAATTTGCCAGGTTTGGAAAAAGTGACAAGCTGTGATTGATCACAAACAGAAGCAAGAGCTTCTGGTCTTCCACTTATAGTAGCACTGAAGGAGGAGGGGGGAGCACATGAGCTCAAGGCTTCTGCATTTCTTGTCGCATTAAGCCATGGTTTATAGTGACATCCAAACCAACTCATGGATGTGAAATTAATACTTGACTCCAGACAAGGAGTGACTAGTACTCTAATAAACAATGATGCTTTTAGAATTTGTGTGGCAGATGGTGGGCCTGTCCATGTGGAGTTAACTGGCTGTTGTTTGTGCTGTGCCTAGGAAAATCGGCTGCTGGAAATTTCCTCCTTAATCCTCTTGAGCCTGGGAATGCAGATAAGCTCAAAGTGAAGATAGCTGACCTAGGAAATGCTTGCTGGGTGGTAAGTTTTAAAGCTCTTTCCATACTGTTACAGAAACTGCTGTCTCTTTACAGTTAGCTCAGGTGAATGTAGCAAACAGACCTCTGATATTTCCCCCCATTAATACTGTTTATTAAAAATTGGTTTCTTACATACAAACACTGATACAGACCCCCCACATTCCCACCAAATAAGCAGGAAACCAAACAGTAGTGGTACTGTTAGTAGTGGTATTGAAAAATACGCTGAATACAATGAGAAGTGAGATCTGGCTTCTTACATCTTCAATGTAACATTGAGAGTTCATGTGACACGGTTGGATCAGTTCATTGCAGCAAGTTAGTTGGTGACCAGGGGGTCAATGTATGCAAGCAGTATTCTAAACTAACCTGTCCACTTCATTCAAGCCTGTACATAGCCTGATTATGTAAGTTGGCTTTTCTAATAACGGAAGGTTCCTAACTTGGTTCCAACGTTCCTCCAAAGTGAAGGGGGAGCTCTGGTTCCAATGCTGAGCAACCGTCAGCTTCATAGCCAGCAAAAGAAATAAACTCCTGATACAGAAGTTCACACATCTCCTCTGGAAAGATAGAGAGCAAGGCCTGCTGTGGCAAGGAAGGTGCAATTTGTGATACGTTAGCAGAGATTTCCTGTAATACCTGAGACCAAAAGGTCTGTATCACTGTGTATGAGCACCACTTGTGGTAGTACATGTCGCACGATCAACAGGCATCCAGCATTCCATAGGGAGTGATCCAGTAATCCTCTGTTTGGTAGCAGTACAGATTCATCTCAACACATGTTTGAGACTGGACTCAAGGATAGATAGAGTCAGGGGTTTTTTGGCACATTGATTTCCAAGGTGCATCTTCAAACTGAGTACCCAAGTTTGTCTCAGCCCCATATTAGAGCCACAAAAGTGACCGCAAGCCTTTGTTGATGCTGTATAGCATCCTAATTAGCACTGGGGTAGGCAGAAGGGAAGATGAGGGTGAGGGAGGGCAGACCAAGTAATGAGCACCAGAGCATTTGAATGCAGATAATTGAGATCTATATTACATCTTGCAGATCTGTCCTCTAATAGCAACACTAGGGGCTCTGTTGACATCAGCTAGTGCCTATACATGCCTTTGAATTCACTGGGATTCATTTCTGAGATGTATTCATTCCCTAGTACATGTCTACTTGGTCTCTGGAATCTCCTTTGATCTCTCATCTTAAACCCACAGCATAAACATTTCACTGAGGACATTCAGACACGGCAATACCGATCCTTGGAAGTACTGATTGGAGCCGGTTATAGCACCCCAGCTGATATTTGGAGTACAGCTTGCATGGTAAGTTCAATCACATTGTCTTAAATCTTTGAAGTGGTGTCCATTGCAGAATTCTGCAGGAATTAAATTACTGTTAAATTGCAATAAGCTGATAGTACGTTTTTATCTGTTTTAAAGTTTTGTCTGCTGTTTTCTTGCTTTTGTTGTGTGTGTGTTTTACATTTGTTATATTCGTACTGCCCTGAAATGAAATGAAGCATGCTATTAGAAATTAAATGAAGCTTTTCATTTAATAGAAGCAAGCTTTTTACTTTTTAAAAAAAATTATTACTACATTGCCAATGTTCGGTAAGGCCTGCTTGTTTCAGACTTCATGGACCAAGTAATTTACAGGTCTAAAGCCTAACCAGTTATATGTCTGTGTTCAGTATCAGCAGTTTGGTGAGCAAGGCACTCTGGGATGTGGACCTTGTTTTGAATCAAAATTGCTTGACTAAAAGAATCCTGAAGTATTCATGATACTTGTCAGATGGCAAGGGTGGCTGCTCACGAGTAACCAGGCAGGACTCCGACCTGTCTTTTACAGGTTTTATTTGGGTGCAAACTATTTACAGTGCAGAACCCCAAAGTTCATGTCTGCCTCAATCGCTTGCAGAATCCGGGAGTGCCTGTTTCCTGGACCTCCTCCAGCATAAAAGCCTTGTTACGCCCAGCCTTTTCCTTCCCTCTTTGTGCTTTAGACTTCTGTGCAGGGTGGGCGACGGAGGGGGCATGATTCCGTCCTGGACGGCTTTGCCAGAAGTGGTGCTGAGGCTCCCACCAGCGTCCTCTGGTCCTTTCACCTCTTCCCCACTGGAGGTGGGGCTTTCCTCATCACCGGAAGAGAAACTGCTTCGCAAGATTTTCAGAGGCTCCCTGTAACACATCTGCCCTTCTGTTTCCCACCCCTGCTCTGATGGCAGGTCCCTGACATACTCTTTCAGCACCATAATTTAGAGTGGATTCCTTTTCTCTGCACACTAACGTGTGATTAGCATTGTGGCTTTTATACCAAATGACTGTATTCCCCCCAAAGACCCTGAAAGTTGTCTGACATTTCCTTGTTTAGGCCTTCGAACTGGCTACGGGTGACTATCTGTTTGAGCCTCACTCTGGAGAAGATTACTCAAGGGATGAAGGTGAGTACCTACTACTTCTAGTACTTTAAATTATTTCTGCACATAGTTCCTACGCAAGGGGGTTTGGAAGTTCTAGTTCTACAAAGCAAGACCTCAAAAAGAGATCTAGCCTCTTTATTCTGTTGAGAGCTTTTAATACTGGTCTGCTGGAGTCTACTGGTACATTATGCAGCTCATTTTCAATATAAGATTTAAAAACAGATTGTTTTAAGTTCCAGCGTGTTACTGTTAGTCATTTATTAAATAATCAATGGTTTGTTTTTAACAGCATTAAGTTCCTTGAAATATTTTTAATAGAAAGGTAACACATAAAAAGGACTATTCCCAATGTAGAGATTTATGTCTGCCAGAATAGACTGACCCAGAGCAATAGAAAACGGGGGGGGGGGGGAGAACAGGACAAACACTCAAATCCAGCAGGGAAGAAGGTAGAAAGAGCACACTAACTGGATGAAAGCCATTGTGTGTTGATACTATTGCATATTATTTCTTTCATGCCCTCTCCTGGGGAATACAGACCATATTGCATTAATCATAGAACTTCTGGGGAAAATACCTCGCAAGCTCATTGTGGCTGGAAAATACTCCAAGGAGTTCTTCACCAAAAAAGGTAAGGCGAAAATAATCTGAGGTTGAATGGCTGAGGGTTCCAGACCTGGGATAGTTGGAATATCTAGTTTTTATTATTTTGCTTGTTTGTTTTCTTTTATAATAACAAAGCGCCCATTTACTTTGCTGACATATATGAGCAATGGCAGAGAGGGTTACTCATTTGCTTATAATTATTTCTACTTTTCATTCATTGGAAACAAAGTCAGACTTCTTTAACCATTGGGGCCCCTTGGGCCGCTGGTCAGGAAGCTTCAGCCCACAGGCTGCATTAGGCCCACTGAGGTCCCATTTTGGCCCACAATGCCATTTGTCCTGCCCAAGTCCTGCCCACCTGACATTGTATGACAGCAGGTGTAGAGCAGGATTGGGATTTAGACTTTTTGGAAAGTGAGGAAGACAGAGAACATGGAATACCAGACTTCTCAAAAAAATTTCCCAGAGTCCAGCCACTTCCTTAAAGTGTAGTCCATATTTGGCACAACGCTGCCTAGCTATCACTACTTCATACAGTCCATAATTTACAACTTGCCTTGCGCTGGGTGTTAAATTTGAAAGAGAAAAAATACTCCTTTTTCTGTTGAGCAATATCATTTAGAAGGGAGCGTTAGAATCCTGATACCTGTTCTGTTTGTCTTCCTGTTCATGTTAATGTGAGCCTTGCTAATCTTCCTGTCATTGTTCTCAGGTGATCTGAAGCACATCACCAAACTGAAGCCATGGGGCCTTTTTGAAGTTTTGGTGGAGAAATATGAGTGGTCCCAAGACGAGGCAGCTGCATTCACAGACTTCTTATTACCTATGCTGGAACTGAATCCTGAGAAGAGAGCTACAGCAGCACAGTGTCTCAGGCACCCCTGGCTCAACTCCTAGATGTATTGGCCCTATAACCGGGTTTACAGCATAATATATACACACCTAGATGTCCCAGCTGCCCCTTTCCTCTCCTCCCAGGTCAATTTTTTCCTTGTTGATTTTCAGAGTGAAGCTTCTCCTTGAGGGCTTTTGAGATTTTAGATAAATCTAACCGTTCATGTGAGTTTGTGTACTCGACTCAGTAGGGACTATTGTCAGCCAGTGGGCGTCCAATATGTTTTGCCGTGATTGGAGTTTGCCAAAGAGTTTTTACAGGAATGTGAAATGACCCCTGACTCTCTTCCTTACTCAAGTACCTAACCCTGAAGGTGTGGGGAAATCTCCATTGGGACACACTCCCTTAACTATATTGCCGTCATCCCAAGGGGGATGTGAAGAGCTGTGAATCCCTCCTTAGCTCACTGACTCTGGGAGTCATTTTCTTAGTGCACATCCAGTTGCTGACAGTAAGAGGAGAAATGGCAGATGGCACCAAGGTGGTAGCTCCATGTGGAGCACTGAACTCGACTCGACTCATTCCTAAGGTGTCTGCTCTGCTGCTTGGGTAACTTTCTTTTTTGCTCGTTATTCTTTTTCTCTAGTTTTAGCCATTTAATCCTTTGAAACGACCTCTTATGAACTGTACCTCTCTTTTTTTAGCACCATTTTTTTGACCCCTCCATGTTCACTTGAGTTTCTGAGTCCCATGAAATAAGCTGCTCTCCAAAGCCGTGGCATGTGAACTCCAGTAAGTTTCACATGGAAAATAAAGGCAGCCGGCATTGGTAGAGGTCACTGTCTCTTTACAAGTATGGCTCTGTGCATTTGTTGGCTGCAGAGGGGTTCAGTGCCAGACTTGCTCAACATGCAGCCCCAGGCAATACGGGGCTTGCCAACAGTGTACAGTGGCCCCAAAGGCATTTGACGATGGCATGGTTTCTGCTACAAAAGCCAGGAGGTGATCCAGCCTGTGGCAGACCACTTTTTCCATAGGTCTCCCTTATGCCCCCAGGGGCCTTGTTGGCCTTGTGTGAAATTGTATTTTTAGGAGAGAGCAGTTACGTTTTCAGTCTGGAAAAATAGGATATGTTCTTCCTTTTCAACAATAAGGAAAGATAATATTGGGGGCTGTCTTTCCAGCTGTGCCCAGACTATCAATCACCCTATTTCCAAAGGTTAATGAATGTAATGATATATATATACCCTGTTAACTGTCCAAGGTGCTGGACTCTAGAAATCCCCTTTCGAATAGAATTTCTTCCTATGTATTAACAGCAGAACAAATAATCTAGGGGAACAGAGTAGTTTGAATCTTCCCCACCCACCCCTAGAGATGAAGTGTCAAATTCTGTTCTCCAGAATCATTACAGCCATTGTTGCTCAGCAGAGAATATACAACGCAAGCTTGTAGAACTCCTAGGAAAAGGGGTTAGTTGTGACTGACTCTTGTAGGCTTTTTATTTTATTAGAAAGATATGTAACTCTTGCTAGTTTTACAATGAGTATCTCCTAGGTTTTCCCAGGTTTGTTTGTGGGTTTTTTTAAATCCCCAGCATCTTGCTCAAATGTAAGGTTTGGAGACTTCCCATGGACCAAATAGGCCTTTGAGATTGCAAAATTCTCCCAGGCTGGAAACTGCTGGAGGACTCAGAATTGAAGGCACTCTGAGGGACAATTCAATGCAAAAGCTACCAGCAGGAAAACACTCTTCTCGGTTGTTTTCTCTTGGCAGAAATCCCAGTTTATAGTCATCTTAAACCCTCGTTATCCTTTGCAAAAAAAGTCTGGTGCAGTTTTATTTTACTTTATCTTAAATGGAAGTTTAACCATCATACCTCCTTCACTTTCGAATTTGGCTGCACTGTCATATTATACCTGACTGAGGCTTTTGCAAAATCTGTGCTGCATGTCCATTTAGGAGATCTTAAGCAATGTTCTCTTTGTACAATCTTAAGATGAAAAGGAAAAGGTTCCAATAGTTTTAAATGATACTCCGGTTATCTAAAGTATCTTCTTCACCTCCAAGAAGCACTTCTTTGCTTGACTGTAAGGATCGAAATAGAATGTATAAATACATACTTTCTTTTTGAATACTGTGAAAACTTGCTGGCAGGGAGAATTGAATTTCCGGTGTCAATGCAACCTAGTTTGCATCAACATCTTGCCTACCTGAATGGAACAAAATGCTCCTGGGTGTGGGGGCTGCATCTCTTGGGTTTTGATATAGGTTCCCCTCCACCGAAGAAGGCTGCTGCCACCTCTTTTGCACTAAGAGAGAAGTTCTAGGATAATACAAGAGGTAGCTTGTCAGGATCGCCTACATATTTGGGGGCTCACATTGGATTCACTCAACTTCCAAATTGCCATAAAGTGCTCACTAACAGATTTGTACTTGTTTTGTCGTTCTAAAACCTGAAGGAAAAAAATACATTTTTATTCTTTCTATTGGGTGCATTGTCTTTTTTTCTTTGTAAATGCAGCAGCACAATAAACAGGTTATTAAATAATCCACAGGTACTTTTGATATGCTGTCTATATTCATCCACAGGTTTCGTACAGTAGAGCCTCTTATCTGAACAGGCTGTGAGACAGTGAGAAGCTTAAATTAAATCCAAGCACTGCTGTGTTATGGGGATATAGTGATCTAGTTGCATGGCTGCAGGGCAGGAAAAGGAAACAAAGAATATTGGTGGCTGATGAGTTCAGGAAATGGTGGTCTGCTTTTAGACTGCTGGAGAAAAGATGATGAAATTAATTCTTGAAAGCATAAACCACAATGCATAATTGATCAGACATTTCATTATCATGGTCTAAGTTAAGATTTACATTACAATACTAGCAGCTTATTTTAACTCTGTATCATCTTAATGCAATACTGGTTTCATTGCAGGAAGAGATGTTTGAATTGTCCCAGATAATTAACCATAAAGAGAAATCCAGTTAATACTCTTGGGTTTCAGAGTAGATCTGTTTAGCATAATCTTATCATTTGAGTTTATTTCTAATACGCTCTGTGCAGTGGACAGAGCCTACTGCAGAGATGCATTACCCAACTACTAGCATGTTTTGCTTGTTCTGTGGTTCTTTTGGTATCTTAGTGGGATATTTTGTAAGGCCAAGGGAGGGGAGGGTTAGCTTTGTGGCTGATGTCTGGGACTTGCTTATAGACCTATTTTCCTTGGATGCGAGTATTACTGCATCTTGTTGGTACTGCTAATTTTTGCTGCAGATTTCTTTCATTTATACTTTACGGAAAACCTCAGTAGGCTACACTAAACATAAGAACAGAATAAAAGACCAAATTCTGAAAACTGCAAGCAACTGCACACCTAACAAGAGATATTCTCCATGGTCAGCAGCTCTCCTTGATGCACAGCAAACTCATGACTGGAAGGAAGTTTCACGATCACTCTATAGTGCAGGGTAGAAAGTCATTCTTCAAAGAAGGAAGTCTACTATCCTCCTGGGCGTGCCTGTCATTGGGTCTCAGTTCCTTTTGTGGTTTTCCACTCTGGCTTCATGTAAACAAAGGAGGGAACAGATTGCTTCACATAGGCTGCTTGTTACTTATTATATGCCTGCATTTGTCTCTTGATTGATTGGATCCCTCAGTTAAAAGAGAATGTCATGAATATGTTGATTCTTGCATAGCAGATCTTCAGTTCAAGAATATTTGGGTATAGTTCTTGGCAAAGGCAAAGGTTTTGAGAATCTAGTAGGTGATCTTTCCGGAGAAAGAAGGGTTAGTTTTCCGAAAGGAGTCCTCACTTCCCCCCCCCCTTTTGTGGTGCCTTTGGTTTTGTGTCATAGCGCAATTGAATGTCTGCAGGCAATAAAAGTCTGGGAGCGTATCAAGCAGCCTTCTGGACTCCAGCGTCATAGTTGGAATGTGTATGTCGCCTACTTCAGTCAAGGTACACTTGAGGTTGTTTGTCTTCATTCATTTCCTTCTTCTGCAAGACAAAAAACAACAACATTCAACAAGTGGTGACCCTGAAAAGTATCCAGGCCTCATGACTACTATTAAAGGAGCCCTTGTTTCATGGCCCAAAAGAGTGTCATGATGCACACGAGCCCACACTTACTGAGGGAGGGGAGAAGGTGTGTGATGTGCAGCCTGAACCTCTAGTACTAAATTGAAAGCCATCACTAGCCATGATTATATATGAAAAAAGGATGTCACTCCCTTTCTGTATTTGCAATTTGCGCTTGCAGTTAATGAGAACTGGCTCAATTTAGTACCCAATGTACCAATAAGGACTGCACTGGAAGTGTATCGGCTTCATCACAACTGACTAGACCTGAATTCCATGGATGAGCAGGGCTTTGAAGGATGATGGGCAATGAGGAAAAGATAGATCATCTCTCCACAGCGCTATTGCGGTGCTGTTTAGTATCTAGCAAACATATATATTTAAGGGGAGAGTCATACCTACACCTGCTAGAAGCTTGCTTGGAGTTGTATACATAGGCTTGAGTTTTTGGCATTCATGCAGAAGCATTTGCATTACAGGCTGTTTTTCAGGGATATAGTTATGCAGAAGCCTTGACATGTGCACCCTTCAAGTAAGCCCTCTCTATTAAATACTTGGTTTCTCCCTGTACCATGGCACAAGGACTGAGCTCCCCACCACCACATGATGAAGCAACTATGCTCAAGTAAAGCAGGTGTGGTCAGTACCTGGATGGGAGGCAAGTTGGATACTATTTGCCAGCTGGAGTTTCACCATGGAAGAAAGGCTGGATGTAAAAGTAATAATTGAAATAAACTCAAATTGCCCACTGCAGTTACTGTCGCTTCATGAGCACACATCTGGGTAAACTATGCAGTTAAGCACAGCTCGGAACCACCATTCTCTCATCATATCCCATAGTCCTGGCACTTCTGAATGCATGCCTAATGCTATCCTACAAGGTATTAGTCGGTTGGAGGGTGGTGTCTGCCCTGAGAGAGATTCCATATACACAATAGGATCACCTTTATTATCCACTTGGAAGTCAGATGGAAGGAGGTTGTCTTGCCGGTTGCCAAGCACAAATGCCAAGAAGGAGAGAATGAAGGCGTCCAGGATCCCAATGATGCAGAGGATGTATGCCCAGCGCACTGTGCACACCCCCAGTGTGTATTTGTCAGTCTTCTCACCACACATACGTTTTACCTCAGGTGAGTCCCAGCCGTCAGGGTAGAGCAGGCAGCCTATTGACAAGCCTGCACCTGCAGGGAAAGATGCTTTGCATTAAAAAGATTTCCAAATAGATGACTGCAGGCCATACGTGATCTCATCTTGTGTCATTCAGGATGTTTGCATGGTGCAATAAGGTTATCGAACATAATCTTGGTTCCAGTAATGTCTTTCAAATCTCTCCCAGAAATTGTGGGATGGAGGGGGAAGAGAGGCTGAATGAAAAGAGAGCCAAACGGCACAAATGGAGTGCTTTTGCTCAGTGTTGCATCAGTGGTGACACAAGGCAGAATCTCTTGCAAACTGCCACTCATCTCCACAGCATGGAGAAGGTCATTGCCATTCAGCGTCTCTGCCTTTGATGGGCACAGTTCTATGTTAGCTTAAGTAGTGATGATATGAATGTGTGGAAGCAATTTTCAGCACCAGGTCCTTCACTACAGAGTAACCACACCCCAACCTCATGCATCTAGGACTAGGAAGAAGGCTGCTAGATATGGATTATCATTGTAGTAGGCGCCTTGTTTTTCTGGAATATAACTTATATGCCTCATGCAATCTACTGTTTCTCTTAAGTGCACATGCATATAGTTTGCCTGTGACATCAGCATATTATATCCTGTACATTTAAGTGGTATGGTTGTAGCATCTCTAAAGAATAAGTCTTGTTCGAGTTTCTTTGCTGAGAGATGTAGTTATGCATCATTTCTTTGTTCCCTTAGCAACACTTCAGTTCCAGGATCTTGAATGCAAAATGACTTCCCTTGGGACCACTTGCATTATTTATGACAACTTTATTTAGATATCTGAGATAACACATCGCCACAGTTAAACGCAGAAGATGCTTTACACATTACAAAAGGGATCTGTGAATTGTTCTTCAGCAGTGCCTGGGGCCGCATCCATCACAGGAAGCAGTGTGAGGACCAAGTCCTCTGCAAACACAGCAGCATCTTCGCTGCTGAGTTGTGCCACTGCAATAACTAATGTAGATCCCTTTTGTAATATAATCCTGTCTAAAGAGGGATGCAGAATGGTGGTCGCAGTACATTCATGTGTTTTTACAACACTGCACAGACATTCTAAGCCAACGGGAGATCCCCAGATTCAAGATGTTACTGGCTTTATTTCACCTGTAGTAATTGTGTTAGGGCATTTTATCTACACTACAGATATGGTTTAGCTAATCTGATGGACTGCTCAATTTCTGCTCCGTAGAGAATCCTGTAATAGTAGCTCTGTGAGAAAGAACTGGATTTTTCTTGGCACCTCGTCTAACTCTGAATTACATTAATCTTTGGGGGAAACTATGAAAGTTAAAGGGTTAAAACAGTAATATGCACTTCTGGTGTTCCTATTCCCTTTGAAATAGAATCCAAGAGCTGAATGGGACTGACAGTCAGCCTAGCTGGCCTGTAGCAAAGACAGACAAGCCACTAATGAGATATCTACAGATCATTAACCTCTCCTACAAGGAGAACAGAAGCTGCTAATGGAGCAAAAAGCTCAAGATGACTCATCCAAACAAACCAAGCTGTAAACAACCAAATAAGCCAGGATTACTGCATAAGTATGGAATAGGGTTCATTTAGGTAGCATTGCTGTTCTGAATTAGACTTGTTTAAGTGCTTCTGTTGTCATGGAATCATTATTTGTATGTTAACACAAGCCCTTCTGGGCTGCACAAGCATTTTTCATCACTGACAAGTGTGGTAGAAAAAGCATCCAGTAAAGCTCTGTTAATATCCATTGTGAATGTTCTTTCTGTGACATGCAGCAATTGATGCTCTAAAGCAGCCACATGGTCATAGTTACAATACTTTGATATACTACTATACACCAGTGCATTAAGAGACAGTATAACCTCTGTTGCAGAGCATTCTTTCATGCCAGTAATAAATGTGCTGCTTTCTGTCTTCCTTGCTTACAGACACAATTGATCTCTGCCGCTAGGAATTGTGATAGCCTAGACTACAATGCCATAACATGATGATGACTCTCTGGCACTGCTTTCTCCCTAGGATGGACTTTATAAAGAAAGAAAACTGAATTATTAGCTTCCCATAAGCTTCCTCTTCATTATAACCAACATCCCTTCCTGTCTTAGATCTTAGTTGGTGTTTCTGCTGTGACTTCTACTTAATGTGCCATGCACAGTTTGATTTGACCTTCTCTCCCAGATTACACTGAAATGTATAAATGTTATCTTTCCAGAAAGTAGAGGTTCATTCTTCACACCCTGAGATCTCAGACAATTCTGTAAGTCTTTGGTAAATAAGTTCAATGACCCTCCAGTTCAGAATAAATGGGTTCACTGGTCATGTATGGGATTAAGATACTAAACCAGTAAGATGAAGAGTCATACATGGTTTAAATAGTCTCCTACAGTTATGCAAGTGGGTATCATAAAATAGATCAATGCTGCTATTTGGCATTTTCCTTGGCAGCCAATATGGCAACATGAAACATGAAATTTTGCACATGAAATCATTAAACACACACACACCCCTGCTTACCCATCCTTTTCTTTTCCTCCTGTGTTTCTGCTCTTTGGTCACTGTGAGCCACTTGCAGGCCTTTTCAAGCCTCTGACTCCCAAGCTTTGGAGACAGCTGGAACCAGAGGTTTCCCTTCTTATTCTTATTCTTATGCTTATTAATTGCATTTGTATACCACCCTATACCCGCAGATCTCGGGGCGGTTCACAGGATAAAATCAGAATATAAAACCACAAAATACAGTGTTGTTCATCTTGGTTTATGCCACCAATGTCTCTCACCAAATGTATCTTCCACCTGTTGAAGCAGAACTCTGCAGGTAATATAAGAAGACTATCAACATTTCTCACTGGTGTAAATATTTCAAAAGGTTTCAAGTGTCTTGATTATATGTCAACTTCTTCTGCCTGTAGAATTGCACAGACCTAGCAGGACTGAGTCTGGACAGCCAAAAGCTTCACCAAATCCTAGCTGTGCCTTCTCTTGGACATTGCCATTACTAGCAGGGCTTAATTAGGCAGTCACTCTTATTCATTACGTAAACACCAGATTAAACAGGATAATCTACGGAGAGTAGAAAGTTGACTGTAGTCCACGAAAGCTTATGCCATACTGAATTTGTTTGTCTTTGAGGTGCCACAAGACTTCATTGTTTGCACTGCAATAGACTGACCTGCCTACCCCTCTGGAAATTTGAGGCAAAAAGGTGCCTTTGGAAGACTTCACATATTGCATATTTAAGTGTACATTCAAAAATAAGAAAATATGAATTGTACAAGGATTCACTTGCCATCATATGAAGCACATAGGTGCACTGATCAGGGAGCAATGATTGGCTGCAGTGACAATTTAGGGTTTGCATCCATGTAATCTGGGCAACCACTTGTATAAGAAGTTGGAAATGCTTTATTTCCTCTAAGGAACTGATATATACAATCCAAAACCAATTTCACTTACCATCTTATGTACTGGGAGCTTCAGCAGCAAATTTAATATTCCGAAACCTGGTTTGTGTTGGTGCCAATGTAGCGTGAATCCAAAATGGCCACTGGCAGATTTGAATTATATCTACACAGGTGGCCTTTGGAAAACAGAGGCAAAGAGCTATGTTGTCCCCAAACTGGTATTGCTTGGCCCTGAGGCTACTCCCATTAGCGCAGGTGTGTGACTCTTACAAGAGTGTCTTCCCCTCTCCCTCCAGGTCCCCTAAGCCCCACTCACATGCTGCCAGCTGCATCCAAGCGCACACCTTGAAGACAGTGGCTGCGTTGCAGAAGAAGAAGAGGCTGAAGCAGAAGATGCAGCCAATGATGAGGAAGGTTGAGATGCCCACAAAGAACATGGCTGTTTTGAAGGCACTTGAGGGGATGGTGCCAAAGTCCAGCGGGCTGCCCTTGCAGATGAGTTCCCCTGTAAGGGCATTGCCAATGCAGTAGGAGAAAAGGCCAAAGTAGCCAGCCTGTGGTGTGTCAATGCTGTCCCCGATCCAGTAGGGCTGGATGAAAGTCACCACCATGATCACAGCAAAGCAGAGGGTGAACAGAGCCCACAGGACCCCCATGGCTCGGGCATTCCTCACATAGTTGGTGTGGTAGATTTTTGCTGCCTCCTGGGCTGGGAGCATCTTCCCCATGGCGACTCCTAGGGTGGGTTGTTTCTTCTAGGAAACGGGTGGTAAGGGTCAGCACTGGACAGGGGTCCTAGGAGGTGAAAGTCAGGCGCTCAGCAAGCTGGCTGCTTCCTTACGCCAGGAAATGAGAGGGGGAGCAGCGGGTAGATGCTCTGAAGCTGCGGAATTGGGGCTGCAGGCTCAGCTTCGCAGTCCTAGCCAGTACCTCAGGGCTCTGGGAAGTAGCTCTAGACTCAGAGACCCTTCCCGGGCTTCAGACGTCGGGTCTCCAGAATGCCTCTTAAGTTTCTGTTCTGATCTGCTCCCTGAGAGCCTGAAGGTTACTTAGCCGTGGCTCCTCCTCCTCCTTTTCCCGGATCTCCCGGTTTCTAAGCGGCGCCTGCCACATGCCCTTCGAAGCTCCTCCCTGCTGTTGCTTCGCCCGTTCTCTCTTCCGCGCTCTGCTTCAGCACCACGGACAGCGACCGGCAGATAAAGCCTAGGGGAGAGAAGGGAATGGAAGGCGAGGAGAACGAGGGGGAAGGAGGCAGACTGCAACAGCTGCGCGCAGCACGAATATACACTAAATTGGACGAGGCGGGGATACAATCCGATCCGGGTGTAGGACGGGGACGAATGGCAATTTTGAACATCTGTTTATGCCTTTGGCATCCAAGTGGGGACAGTGGTTTTCCAGGCTTTCATCAGCCACGTCCTCCAGGACTAACTGAAGCTTAGTAGGGTTTTATCAATGAATTGTTCATTATTTTCATGATTGACCCATTATAATTCTGACTCCCTCAGAGACCAAGTGCTCATACCTGCTGTAATGCAGAGGAATGCTAGCTGCTCTCTATTCGCTGTATAAAATATATTCATTGCCCCTGAATCACAACACTTCATATTCTGTGGTTTGAGGAGGTGTTCTGCAAGGATGGAGACAACTTTCCAAGGTAGCTACATTTTTTGCGTTTTTCAAGGTCTTTGGAATATTCAAGGGAAATGTAGCTTGAAGCTTACGGTTAAAAAATGTTTTTTTATGAAGTTTGTGAGTTTGTTTTCAGCAACTTTGCAGTGGCATGGATAATACAACTGTGGGTTGAGCAAGGAACAGGGTGAAGCAACCATAAAACCATATCTTCATTCCATCTTCATTCCATCTTCATTCCATCTTCATTCCATTCCAAGGTTTGGAAGGGCTAGAAGCAAAACAGAAAATGCCACCCCCTCACCACTGAGCACCCACAGCACTCCCACCCACCTGTTCCTCCTCCATTGCACACCTGCAGCCAGGCACACACCTACACACCAGCTGTCACCTGTTGTTGGCAGAGAGGGTTAAGCACACAGAAGAGGGGGGAAGGTCAGCAAGTACAGGCCATGCTTCATGGAGGCTGGGTCTGCCACCCCTCCCATCTTTCCAGAGCCTGCCACCCCAAGGCAACTGCCTCATCCCACCTCATGGATCGGCCAACCCTGGAAGTGACCCACAGTTTCATCCAGAACGATCCCACCCAAACTCTTTTTTTAAAATGATATTTATTAAAGTTTCAAAGAAAAGAATTACATGAATTAAAAAAAGAAAAAAAGAAAGACAAAAGTAAAAATAAAATACAAAATACAAAATACAAAAAACATAAAAAACACTTAAAAATACATCAATCTTTCCATACCTTACATTCATTTCCTTGTTTCCCTGACCTCCTCACACCTCCCTTTTTTGTATTCCAATTCAGTTAGTTAATTCAGCAATTTCTTTCCCTCTTTGTTTTTATCTTAGTCCTTTAACATAATATATTATAACTTTGGATTCTCACCTGTTAACAATCCATTTTTACATACATCTTTATAACATTACTGCTTAAACCACTTAACTTCATTCTGACATCATTCTAACATTCATTAATTTTACAATATTTCTGTAAATAGTCTTTACATTTCTTCCAATCTTCTTCCACCGACTCTTCTCCCTGGTCTCGGATTCTGCCAGTCATTTCCGCCAATTCCATGTAGTCCATCACCTTCATCTGCCATTCTTCCAGAGTGGGTAGATCTTGTGTCTTCCAATACTTTGCAATAAGTATTCTTGCTGCTATTGTGGCATACATAAAGAAAGTTCTGTCCTTCTTTGACACCATTTGGCTGACCATGCCCAGGAGAAAGGCCTCTGGTTTCTTCAGGAAGGCATATTTAAATACCCTTTTCATTTCATTATAAATCATCTCCCAGAAAGCCTTAATCCTTGGGCACATCCACCAAAGGTGAAAGAATGTACCTTCAGTTTCTTTACATTTCCAACATTTATTATAGGGCAAATGATAGATTTTTGCAAGCTTGACTGGTGTCAAGTACTACCTGTATATTATTTTCATAATATTCTCTCTTAAGGCATTACATGCCGTGAATTTCATACCTGTGGTCCATAACTGTTCCCAGTCAGCCATCATTATGTTATGTCCAACATCTTGTGCCCATTTAATCATAGCAGATTTCACTGTTTCATCCTGTGTATTCCATTTCAACAGCAAGTTATACATATTTGACAAAATCTTAGTTTTGGGTTCTAGCAGTTCTGTTTCTAATTTTGATTTTTCCACCTGGAAGCCAATTTTCTTGTCCAAATTGTATGCCTCCATTATCTGATAATAATGAAGCCAGTCTTGCACTTTGTTTTTTAATTTCTCAAAACTCTGCAGTTTCAGTCTATCTCCCCGATCCCACCCAAACTCATAACTATATGTTATATGTACCTGGTCCAATTCTCCTGTTCCTCCTCCCATGTGCCCCTGCACCTCCCCCAATCTGCTCTACAGAGTTGAGGGGAACCCAAAACAGATCTGGGGTGTGAGGTACAAGGGGCATACAGGGGAGGGTAGAAGAGGAAGTTCAGTTCAACAACTGGAAGCTTTCCTGCTTGTGCATTGACTTGGCCATTGCCCCTATGGACAACAACCTGTGAGAGTTACAAGCAAGAATGATACCACCAAAGTCACTAATACCAGAGTCATGAGCTGCCTGAGTCGATAATCTAGAATGTCTAAACCAGTGGTTACCCAACTTTTTTGACCATGCCCCACCTAAGCATCTTTAAAATCCTGATCCCCCCCCCATGACATATAATTCAAAAAGTGAACTCCTATTCATGTGGAGGAAGCCTAAAAGGCCATTCACTGTTAATAATTCATTCTCGAATTGCCCCTCTTAAAAATCAAATTGCCCCTCTGTGGGGCATGTGCCCCACATTGGGAACCAGAAGTCTAAACTGAAACTTACTTAACTGCTGAGAGCATTCAAAAAATCATCTCCCTGAACACCTGAGCCTGGCCTTGCAATCCAAAAAGTCCACACCTGTGCCCTGAGAAAGTTCCAGCAGGCTGTACCTGTTACTGGACTCAAGGTGATTTCATATCTCAGGCTGTCTGAATAATAGCTCTGGGAAAGAGCAAGCCTTTCACGCCTGCCTGCTGTTCCTTATGTTGGCAGTCCTGTTAGATATTCAAGAAGGCGAAAGGGCCATGAAATGAGTAACAGTGAGCAATAAGCTTTTCTGTTGTTTTTACCCAGTGGCAAGTTATCCTTTCCTCTGGCAGTATAAGCCTTCCATGAAAGGTAAGAAGGGAGGACCTGCCCTGCCAGATTCATGCCTGGTGTGATTATATCTGCTATATCCAAACATCTGGACACGTGCTCCAGTTCTTTATGAGAGTGTAAACATGCAGGAATAGGCAGAATACAGTGATCAAACCTACAACCTTGGCATTATCAGCACCATGTTCTAACCCAGTGGTTTTCAAGCAGTGTTTCATGGTACCCTGGGGTGCCTTGAATGATGGTCAGGAGTGCCATGGGCAACACTGGGCCCTGTCCCTCTTTCCTTCCTTCCCTCCCTCCCTCCCTCTCTCCTCTGATGCTCTCTCTTGTCTCTGCCTCCCAAAGGCTTGCACAGCTGTTTGTTGCAGCAGCCATGGCTACAAACTCCTCAGGCGAATGATGCCTCTGGCAGGGGGTGCTGTTGCTGGAGTAAGTAAGCAAGTGGGAAAGGGAGCCCAGCCAGCCACCAGCCCTTACTGTTGGGAATGGGAGAGACAAGTTCCAAGCCCCTGAGGGGCAGTGTGAGGAGGCACCTCTCTTTGGGGTGAGGCAGGGGGAGAGAGCTCAGAGACCAGGGGTGGCAGCAGAAGCTGCCCAGAGGACTCCCAAGGAGAGGTGGCTGAGGGAACATTCCGCAATGGAGGGAGTTCCAAAAAAGGGTGAGAGGCTGCCAATTCTGCATGCAAGGGGTGACATAACTGGGCTCCTGAGCCCCACAGGGGTGCTGCAGAAAGAATGTAGTTGGTCAAGGGAGCCATGGACTCAGAAAGGTTGGAAACCTCTGTTCTAACCAACAGAGCTATCGAGGCTGACTGCACATGATACTCTCCTGTGGCCTTGGGTGATTTTGACTGGCTTGTTTGTTTTTTCTTAATTTTTAACCCAGACAGCATTTTTCCATTACATGTACTCATATCTTTTGCAAGAAGGCACCCATGTGACTTTGAGGGTAGGCTTTATAAGTCTGCAACATGCCATGTTCTGGATTCTCGTCCTAGGTGCACCAGATCAAACCTTTGGCTTACTGCTAAGAAGCAATGAAGAGCCCTTGGGTTTTGTTGCTGCTGACACTTGCCTTGACAGAGGCCTTTTCTAGCCAAAGAGGACTCATCTTGAATCTGGTAAGAGGTTACTGGGTATGCTTGCTGTACCCTTTCCAGAAGCATCCCTGATGCGAGGGATTTGCCATGTTGTCTGGCTCTTGGGATTCTCTCTAGTATTGAAATTGCTACCCAGTCATGTAATAGGGAAAGACTTTTACAGGGAGTTCTTCACTTTGTTTGATTTATGCATATGAGCCATTTCAGGATTCATTTCAGAAATGCTTTAGTTGCCCCAGTTCACTTTAGGAATAGGACTATCAAACAAACACTTTGATTATTAGGGTACTCTAGGATATCAGCATAAAAACCAGGGCACACAAGGTACCTTCCTGCCTATATGGGAAGTTTCTTTTGCGAGGTTGAGGGATGATGACAACACAGTATCTTTAGTGGCAGCTTGGAAAGGACATGAGTGCGGCAGAATCAACTTTATGTTACTTAAATATAAGGTCCATAAGATTCCATGAAATCCTCTATTCAGGGAATATAGACCTGTGAGAGCTGGGTTTGGCTTCCAGCTTTCATATCACTCCCTTGGTTGGCTGGCTTTGTTCTCTGCTATGCTTTGGGAATGGATGGTGGTTCATCTGGCCTTCATCTTCATGCTAAAGATAAAATATAAAGGACTCCTGGACTGTTAAGTCCAGTTAAAGGCGCCTATGGGGTTGCGGCATTCATCTCGCTTTCAGGTCGAGGAAGCCGGCGTTTGTCCACAGACAGCTTTCTGGGTCATATGGCCAGCATGACTACATTGCTTCTGGCACAACAGAACACCGTAACAAGTGCCAGAGTGCACGGAAGCGCCATTTACCTTCTCACCACAGCAGTACCTATTTATCTACTTGCACTGGCATGCTTTCGAAGTGCTAGGTTGGCAGAAGCTGGGACAGAACAACGGGAGCTCACTCAGTCATGGTGATTTGAACCACTGACCTTCTGATTGGCAAGCCCAAGAGACTCAGTGGTTTAGACTACAGCACCACCTGCGTCCATCTTCATGGACATTTATCCTGTTGCTCACACCTTATCTAATCATGGTTACCTTATAGGAGAATGGAGAGCTATGTCTCAACAGTCTCCAATGCAAAAGTGGATGTTGTCACAGAGGGAGTGGCCTAAGCCTGGCTCGTTGTGCAGACAAAGCAGCTGAGTTTCAGGAGTGCTCTCGGTGGGTAAGTGGCATTTCCTATTCCTTAGGAGTGACTGGTGTTTCTTCTGGCCTTCATCTTCTTTGTTGGTGGCTTAAAGATGTCAGTGGAGATTCAGAAGAATGTCAGACAAGAAAGAAGAAGCCAGCGGAGAGACGAATAGAGAGAAGTATTATGATCATAATGATGGGCTGGGAAGATTAAGCTAAGCAGCAGAACTAAGGTTAGAGGGAATGAGTGTAAGTGAAGGATGAAGCAAAAAAAGAGAGCCAGTGAAGGTAATTACAACTGTGAACCTGAGAGATACTTAGGAAAGTGAAGGAGGATGTAGTGGTATTGGATGAAGTAATGAATTTTGGAGATGGTGAGAAGCTGAAAAGATTTGTGTGAGAGAGTGAACATGAGAAGAAGCAGAATCGAATTAGATTTTTTTAAAAAAAGTCTTCTGGAAGAACCCATCACTCACTTTAAAGCAGCCTCATATATGTGGCAAATATTCTGAAGTTGGTATCAAATACAGTGAAAAGTGAGGAGTGCAGGATGATGTCCAAGCCTAGTCAGCTTAGCAGAATGGAGAAGACATTGTATACGTAGCTTGTTCCTCTAGTCAAGTTGTGAATTCTGATCTACATCTTTGTATCTCTTGCAGCACCTTACTGGGATATACTACAGGTGTCCCTGTGAAAATGGATTAAGCTGTGAGGCTGACAGGACAATTATCGGGACTATCACCAACACCGACTATGGCATTTGTGAGGACCCAGCAAGAAAATTAAAAGTTGAGGAAAAACATTAAAGATGCACTTGCTCTCCTATTCTCCTCTGTGATTATTATTCCTCAATGTAATTCCTACCTCTGTACATATGTTGCAGTTTAATTGGCCACATGGTCCTTTCTGATGTCTCAGTGGAAGAAAGCAGCTGACACATGGGCACAGCACTCTGCATAAGGAACTCGTCGGCAGAGTGAAGGAACGTAGAGAGAAGGTGCATGTGCATAGGACTCAGAGAGCAGAAACCAACATTTACAATATGAACACACACTCCTGTTCTCCTTCACACACCCATGCAGCAGTTATCATTGTCCAAAATAATTCCAGTGTCTGCACATATCTCACAAGTTTCTAAACTAATCCACACACCACCACAATTTGTTTAAATGGAAAATACTTCCAAATATACCCCTCATCCAACCTGCTAAAAGCCCTTATCTAACACAGATCAAACATGCTTTCTCAAAACATCCATATACATCAGTTCAGCCCAGCATATTCATATCCATACTCTCAAACCACACCATTTCGTTGAAAATAATTTTATTACTTAGTATACCCTTTAGATTGCATTCTTTGATCTAGACCATGTACCCACTTTTAACCCAAATATGCATTTGAGGGCCCATTTCTTAATCTTTTACCATATACTTGCATGGTGGTAATGCTCCTGTTGCAACCAACCTTGTACCAGGCCACAATCTACTAGTGTGTCCAATTTAGAACATGAACCACACCGATTTAGAAGCAACAACACTTTCAGCTACAAGCTTATTGGGGCCTATAAAGAAATTGTATTACACAGAGGGCCATCATTTAGCTGAACCAACATTAAAGATTTTTGTGGCCAAGATTGTGTCTCACCTTTTATGTGGTGCACCTATCTGGGGTCACCATTGCAGGGAGGAACTTGATGTATTTCAAAATAAATTCCTGCATGTGATGTTGGCACTGTCACACAGTACACCTGGAGCACTACTAAGGACTGAATTGGGTCTTCCCTCTGTAAAGGCTTGTATACACAAATCCATGTTTTTGTACTGGGGGGAAATATCATTGCAGCCAGAAGAACACATAACCCAAAGTTGTTTTTCAGATTTGCAGAAAAGGGAAGGCTGGCTAAAATCTTGTAGAGGTCTGATGCAGAGTTATTCAATCTCCCCAGCAGTAATACTGTCAGATGCTCCTGAGCACAAGATATGAGATATTGTGTTTGGCGAAGATGCAAAAAAGACCTTGAATATACAAAAAATTGTAAATCCGCCACTTGGTACAGTAAAATTAAAAGAGACCACAAAAGGGCTATGTACTTGCGAGAATTAACTCAACCCCCCCTCCCCCCGTAAGACATGCTTTCACCCAGCTCAGTTTTCAGACAATGCCTACTGAATTTCTGGCTGGGAGATATACTAACAAATATGTAAAGAGAGCCTTTGTATATGTGGATCATATATATATTGAGGATCTAGTACATTATATTTTATATTGCCTATTGTATGATTGACCCAGAGCTAACTTTATCTCCCCTTTTCAGATCGCCTTAGAAGGTCAACCAGATGATTTGAAAATTAAATGGTTGTTGGCAGAGGTTGATAAGTGCTATAGGCTGCACAGTTTGCATTAGTGGCAAGAAAGATAAGGGCAAACTTTCTGGATAGTGCAAGTGCCAAAACCCAGAGATGCTGACCAGAAGGAACATTGCTAAATTTTGAACATTGTAGATTTGTTCCGGTCTGGTGCATGCAATGTCTTTCGTTGTGCAGTTGTGTGGTTTGTGCTCATACTGTATTGTGATGACCATTGGTTATAAACAATAAAAGCTACTGACCAACTACTGGTTTCTCAGTAACACACCAGATCTTTCTCTCCATGCAACTTTCCCAATTCTTTTGGCACGGTCTTAATGTTTCTAACCTAACTCTAGAGACACCCCTTCAGAGACCACCATGAGTGCAGGCTGGTAGACATTTGGATGGACCTGGTTTTCTGAGCACTCTGAACCTTGAACTGGAGCAGCAAAGTTCAACAGACCATACACTGATGGTAATGAGCAAATGATCAGTACACTCCAGATTCTAATGTACATAGAAGCTTTGTTAGGTAGAAGGTAGGATCCTGAATGCTTACATGCCCAGACCTTTCCCTTACATAGGGAGAGACAAATGGTGATGTCATCTCTTCTCCAACTCTTTTATCATTCGCTCTTTCGTCTAGAAATGGGCCCTTTAAACACTGTTGTCACCCTCACCCGAATAGCAAGCTGGAGGAATATTGAAGCTGTTGACTCTTTGGTCCTGAATAATGTGGCTGCTGACAGTCTCAAGGGGGTAGAAGCTGTGGTCAGCTCTTGGAAGGGGATAGAAGCTGTGTCCAGTCTCATCAGTGCCTTGGAGGGTGTGGAAGCTACGCCCGCTGTTGTCATGGGTGCTGTCAAAGGAGACGTTGGTGCCGGTGGGCTCAGAGGAGACGTTGTTGGGACCGAGAGTGTGGCTGCTCAGGTCAGAGGGGTTGGAGACTTGGCTAATCCTCGTTGATTCCAGGGGGTGGACACTGATGTTGGCCCCAAAGGGGAGGGCACTGACCACCTTGCTCTCTTCCCTGTTGAGCCGGAGGCTGAGAATGACCTTGCAGGCCTGAGCCTGCACCTCCTCCTCTGGGTGGATGATGAGAGCAAGCAGGCGGTCGGAGAGGCGGGAGTTGTTGCCAAAGATGGTTTCGTGAAGGGAGTTGTCGCTGTACTGCCACTGCATCGACTGGTACTGCGGGGACAGGCGCCCTTCGCTGAGGCGCTCCACAAAGACTAACATCTCATAGAGCAGGTTCCCTGGCAGGGATGGTTGGAAGAGGCTCAGGAACTCAGCGGGTGTCTTGGGGAGAAACACCACAAGTGGCTTTAGTCAATGTCTCATCTTCCTTCCCCTCATTCCTCCTCATCCCCATGATAATGATGATAATAATTTTATTATTTACACCCCGCCCATCTGGCTGTGTTGCACAGCCACTCTGCACTGAAAAGGATATATCAAGAACTCTGGCCAAAAGTTTCAATATAAGGAATAATTCCTACTCAAGAGTTGAAAAGAAAAACGTGTATATTCTGCTAAGAATAACAGTTTGAAGCTAGTAGTAAATTAAACACACTGTGTAAATATGATAGTTTTAAAGTAATGGTAAGTTTGGATACAACGTTTAAGTACAGAAATAATGAGTTTCAAATACACAGTGATATAGTACAAAGGTACATGAAATACCAGTGCACAACAATTGTTTTATACAAGTCTCAATAGCAGTCAAAAAGAGTCCATATTGTATAAAATCAGAATAAAGAATAAAGGATCAAATGGGGCCAAAAAGGAGTATCCGGAGTGTGAATCAGATGTACGACTCAGTAGTGGTGACCAGGACAGGGCCCTGTTTCGGAGTACACGCCTTCTTCAGCTCGGTTTTTTGACGACAGAGTTTGCAGGGCAGCAGTTGAAGAAGGAGCAAAAAGGGTTTTCTTGTGTGTGTGTGTGTGTGTGTGTGTGTGCGTGTGTGTGTGTGTTTCTTTGTGGCTGATTAGCTGTTTTCCCTGTGTAAAGGTCAGAGGGGGCAGGGTTTCTCTTGAGGCAGGGGATTAGCTGTGGGAGGAGCTTATCAGAGTTTTCAGGGCAGCAGTTGAAGAAGGAGCAAAAAGGGTTTTCTTGTGTGTGTGTGTTTCTTTGTGGCTGATTAGCTGTTTTCCCTGTGTAAAGGTCAGAGGGGGCAGGGTTTCTCTTGAGGCAGGGGATTAGCTGTGGGAGGAGCTTATCAGAGTTTGCAGGGCAGCAGTTGAAGAAGGAGCAAAAAGGGTTTTCGTGTGTGTGTGTTTCTTTGTGGCTGATTAGCTGTTTTCCCTGCGTAAAGGTCAGAGGGGGCAGGGTTTCTCTTGAGGCAGGGGATTAGCTGTGGGAGGAGCTTATCAGAGTTTGCAGGGCAGCAGCGCGCGCCTAGCTGCACGCGCAGTTATACCCATCTTTTAGATTTAGGGGAGCTAGTCTCAAACGTTTGTTGGGGGAGACCTAGGTGTTTTTTTTGTGGGGGAAGTTATTTGTCCAGTCTTCAAGCTTTTTATGATGGAGGACCTCTGTAGCCACCCCCAACGACACGATCTCAAGATGGAAGGGGAGGGAACAGCTGCAGTCGCCTGCGATTCCTGCGCAATGTTTGCCATCTTGCCAAAGGTTGCAGGCAGCTTTACCTGCAGCAATTGCATGTTGATTGCCCTTTTAAAAGACAAAGTCCAGCAACTGGAGGAACGTGTAGCTACGCTCCAAAGAATTAGAGAGCTGGAGCTCTTCTTGGAAGCAACAGAGCACACCGTCCCCACCAAGGAGGAGACAGGGGACTCCCCTGAGAAGGAGGATAGTTCACCAACACAGGAGCCAGATATATGGAGAAACGTGACTCAAAGAAGTAGGAGGCCCAGGGTTCACTCTGATTGTTTAGAAATACACAATCGCTTTGAGGTCCTCTCCCCTAGCATGGAAGACGAAGAGCAGACTCCATTTGAGGATCTCTCCCTCATTACAGTCGATCAGGTATATGAAGACGAGCAGCAAAGTCAGTCCTCAGGGAATGTGCAGGCGACCTTGGAACGGACAGCTCACGGAAGAACCCCGACCAAACCCAAGAGGAGGCGTGTAGTGGTGATAGGGGATTCCCTACTGAGGGGAACAGAAGCAGTGATCTGTGGGCCTGACAAGATGTCTCGGGAAGTGTGCTGTCTCCCCGGGGCTAAGATCCAAGATGTAACTGAACGACTGCAAGGAATCATAAAACCCACTGACAAATACCCCTTCCTCTTGGTTCATGTGGGAACCAATGACACTGCAAGCAATAGCCTCCAGAAGATCAAAAGAGACTACGAGGCTCTCGGCAAGAAATTGAAGCAACTAAATGCACAAATTGTCATCTCGTCTGTCCTCCCAGTTGAACGATGTGGCCCAGGGAGAGAGGGGAAAATAGTGGAAGTGAACAGCTGGCTTCGCAAATGGTGTAAACAGGAACGGTTTGGATTCTTAGATCACGGACTGCAGTTTCTTGAAGATGGACTTCTGGCAAGTGATGGGCTGCACCTCACAACGGTTGGGAGAAATGTTTTTGCCAAAAATCTCAGAAACCTCATCAGGAGGGCTTTAAACTGACTAATGGGGGGGAGGGAGACAGTGCTCCTGAAGGTAGGAGTCTATCAATTGATGAAGTTGATCATCCCAATGTCATAGACCAAATGGAGCAAACAGCACGCGGACCTAGTGGTGGGAGGAAAAAATCCTTAAATAAGAGACACGGGGGAATGATTAATGGACTTCAATGTCTGTACACTAATGCGCAAAGCATGGGAAATAAACAAGATGAGCTTGAGCTCTTGGTACAGCAAACTAAATATGACATAATAGGCATCACTGAAACCTGGTGGGATAAGTCCCACGATTGGAATGTAATAATGGGGGGATACAATTTATTTCAGAGAAACAGACCAGACAAGAAAGGAGGAGGAGTGGCGTTATATGTCAGGGATGTGTATACCTGTGAAGAGATCCAAGATTTAGAACCTCAAAGCCAAAGTGAGAGCATTTGGGTCAAAATTAAGGGAGAGAAGAATAACAGAGACCTCATTGTGGGAGTTTACTATAGATCCCCAAGCCAAACGGAGGACATAGATGATGCCTTCCTGGAACAGATGGCCAAGCATGCAAAAGGAAGTGAGATAGTAGTAATGGGGGACTTCAATTACCCGGATATTTGTTGGACGTCAAACTCAGCCAAGAGCATAAGGTCAAACAGATTCCTCACTGGCCTTGCAGACAACTTCATTGTCCAGAAAGTGGGAGAAGCAACAAGAGGAACAGCCATTTTAGATCTGGTCCTAACCAATGTTGATGACCTGGTTAGTGGGGTAGATGTGGAAGGATCATTAGGCGCGAGTGATCATGCTCTTCTGAAGTTTACTATACAGCGGAAAGGAGCAGCCAAGCATACTAGGACTCAATTTCTTGACTTTAAGAAAGCCGACTTCATAAAACTTAGGGAAGTGCTGGGTGAGATCCCATGGACAGCAATACTAAAAGGAAAGGGAGTTCATGATGGCTGGGAGTTTGTTAAGAGGGAGATAGTAAAAGCACAACATCAGGCAATACCAATGAGACGGAAACATGGAAGGTGCCTAAAGAAGCCAGGGTGGCTATCTAAAGAACTTTTAACTGAATTAAGATTAAAAAAGGATGTGTACAAAAAATGGAAAAGGGGGGAAACCACCAAAGAGGAATTCAAACAAATAGCCAGCACGTGTAGACACAAAGTCAGAAAAGCTAAAGCACAGAATGAACTCAGGCTTGCTAGAGAGGTTAAAAGCAACAAAAAAGGCTTTTATGGGTATGTTCGTAGCAAAAGGAAGAACAAAGAAACAGTGGGGTCACTCAGAGGAGAAGATGGTGAAATGCAAACAGGGGACACAGAAAGGGCTGAACTCCTCAATGCCTTCTTTGCCTCAGTCTTCTCCGATAAAGAAAACAATGCCCGACCTGAAGAATTTGGAGCAAATGATTCAGCAAAGCAAACACAGCCCAGAATAACTAAGGAGATAGTACAAGAATATTTGGCTAGTCTAGATGTATTCAAGTCTCCAGGGCCAGATGAACTGCATCCAAGAGTATTAAAAGAACTGGCAGGTGTGATCTCAGAACCACTGGCAGTCATCTTTGAGAATTCCTAGAGAACAGGCGAAGTCCCGGCAGACTGGAGGAGGGCAAATGTTGTCCCTATTTTCAAAAAGGGGAAAAGAGAGGACCCAAATAATTACCGCCCAGTCAGTCTGACATCAATAGCAGGGAAGATTCTGGAGCAGATCATTAAGCAAACAGTCTGTGAGCACCTAGAAAGGAATGCTGTGATCACCAATAGTCAGCATGGATTTCTGAAAAATAAGTCATGTCAGACTAACCTGATCTCGTTTTTTGACAGAATTACAAGCCTGGTAGATGAAGGGAACGCAGTGGATGTAGCCTACCTTGATTTCAGCAAGGCATTTGACAAGGTGCCCCATGATATTCTTGTAAAGAAGCTGGTAAAATGCGGTCTTGGCTATGCTACCACTCAGTGGATTTGTAACTGGCTGACTGACCGAACCCAAAGGGTGCTCATCAATGGTTCCTCTTCATCCTGGAGAAGAGTGACTAGTGGGGTGCCACAGGGTTCTGTCTTGGGCCCGGTCTTATTCAACATCTTTATCAACGACTTGGATGATGGACTCAAGGGCATCCTGATCAAATTTGCAGATGACACCAAACTGGGAGGGGTGGCTAATACCCCAGAGGACAGGATCACACTTCAAAACGACCTTGACAGATTAGAGAACTGGGCAAAAACAAACAAGATGAATTTTAACAGGGAGAAATGTAAAGTATTGCACTTGGGCAAAAAAAATGAGAGGCACAAATACAAGATGGGTGACACCTGGCTTGAGAGCAGTACATGTGAAAAGGATCTAGGAGTCTTGGTTGACCACAAACTTGACATGAGCCAACAGTGTGACGCGGCAGCTAAAAAAGCCAGTGCAATTCTGGGCCTCATCAATAGGAGTATAGCATCTAGATCAAGGGCAGTAATAGTGCCACTGTATTCTGCTCTGGTCAGACCTCACCTGGAGTACTGTGTCCAGTTCTGGGCACCACAATTCAAGAAGAACACTGACAAACTGGAACGTGTCCAGAGGAGGGCAACCAAAATGGTCAAAGGCCTGGAAACGATGCCTTATGAGGAATGGCTAAGGGAGCTGGGCATGTTTAGCCTGGAGAAGAGGAGGTTAAGGGGTGATATGATAGCCATGTTCAAATATATAAAAGGATGTCACATAGAGGAGGGAGAAAGGTTGTTTTCTGCTGCTCCAGAGAAGCGGACACGGAGCAATGGATCCAAACTACAAGAAAGAAGATTCCACCTAAACATTAGGAAGAACTTCCTGACAGTAAGAGCTGTTCGACAGTGGAATTTGCTGCCAAGGAGTGTGGTGGAGTCTCCTACTTTGGAGGTCTTTAAGCAGAGGCTTGACAACCATATGTCAGGAGTGCTCTGATGGTGTTTCCCGCTTGGCAGGGGGTTGGACTCGATGGCCCTTGTGGTCTCTTCCAACTCTATGATTCTATGATTCTATGACTATAAATGTGTTGGAAGTCTGTATCATTTAATTCTTTTATGTTTCTTTTTCGACATGCGTCTTAGATAATTGCATCCAAGTTTTCTTGCGTTTGTGCGTTTTCTCACACACAGAGAAAGGCAAGAAAACTTGGATGCAATTATCTAAGACGCATGTCGAAAAAGAAGCATAAAAGAATTAAATGATACAGACTTCCAACACATTTATAGTCGTCAAAAAACCGAGCTGAAGAAGGCGTGTACTCCGAAACAGGGCCCTGTCCTGGTCACCACTACTGAGTCGTACATCTGATTCACACTCCGGATACTCCTTTTTGGCCCCATTTGATCCTTTATTCTTTATTCTGATTTTATACAATATGGACTCTTTTTGACTGCTATTGAGACTTGTATAAAACAATTGTTGTGCACTGGTATTTCATGTACCTTTGTACTATATCACTGTGTATTTGAAACTCATTATTTCTGTACTTAAACGTTGTATCCAAACTTACCATTACTTTAAAACTATCATATTTACACAGTGTGTTTAATTTACTACTAGCTTCAAACTGTTATTCTTAGCAGAATATACACGTTTTTCTTTTCAACTCTTGAGTAGGAATTATTCCTTATATTGAAACTTTTGGCCAGAGTTCTTGATATATCCTTTTCAGTGCAGTTTCAACAAGAACTCCAATTTCTTTAACGATTGCGCAGCCACTCTGGGCAGCTTCCAGCACATATAAAAACATAATAAAATGTAAAACATTATAAACTTCCCAATACAGGGCTGCCTTCAGATGTCTTCTAAAAGTCAGATAGTTGTTTATTTCCTCGACATCTGATGGGAGGGCGTTCCACAGGGTGGGCACCACCACTGAGAAGGCCCTCTGCCTGGTTCCCTGCAACCTCACATCTCACCGTGAGCGAACCTCCAGAAGGCTCTTAGTGCTGGACCTCAGTGTCCAGGCTGAACGATGGGGGTGGATGGTATACAGGGCCCTGATCCATGCATGTGGATCTGTGAATAAGTAGTTAATGACAATAGTAACCCTCACTCTCAACCTCTGTCACTGGGGGCGTGTAGGAAATGGAGCAGCTGCAACCAGCAGGATGCCATTATTTCCTTTGTCCACCAAGAGGTTCTGATATTTGTACATGCACCAGAACACAGAGTCCTGAGCATGGTGCAGCTCCCTACACTCCTGTGGCAACAGAGAAACCTTCGTGCCAGTGAGGGCAGGTGTGAGTGATGGTAAAAGAGTGAGCCACCAGACTAAAAGCCTGAACTTGGTTCCAAGACCACCTGGGTTTCTGCTCCAGAGTTGGACCCTAATTTAGGGGATGCGTGATCATATGTTCTACTCTACAGAGGACAAGCCTCTAGTTAAAGGGCTATCCAATCCAAGTCTAGTTTAAAGACAAAGAACCGTATGATGGGAGAGCAGGAAGTTCCCTTGAATTGTTAGCACATGGACCACAGACTGAGCATGAGCACAGTTCACCAAGTTCAGTCTTCCCCGCTATGGTGACATGTATTGTGTTTCCATTTAAATTACTGTAACCATTTTAAAATTTGCACCTATACATATACATTAGTATTTGCCAAATTTATGCAAAACCTGTTATCTTGTTCTCTTTCATTGGTGATACGTTTCCTCCTTTTGGTTAATGCATAAGAGACCACTCTGCTGACAGAGCTGCCATCTGCTGTGTGCTGCAGCTGTATCCTTCAGTCACCTGGGCAGGCTAAATGAGCCTAGCCGGAGCTTCCAGGAACTCCTGCCATGTCCTGTTTCCTACTTAGGCCAGAGGAGCCATGCTTTCAGCTTTCCAGCACTTCTTAAACCTCTCAGCTAAGTCTCCCTATGAGAGGCTAAGGATTTAAAAGAAGAAGATGTGGCCTATTTCTCCACCATGGGAATTTGTGTATGTGCATGCTCAGCACACACCAGAGTCCCTGGATAAACTGAATAATGAATAATGAATAATGTCAAAGGGGTCTCGTACGGCAGCCAGATTGTTTGGAGCATGCAAAAGGTCTGGTGGCCATAAAGTCAGACTCACATGGGCCCCGCCCATTGTACAAGGAGCAAATAATCCTGTTCTGAGAAAATGAATTACCTAATGCCTATTAGAAGATTGACATTTCTAATATCAATATGCAACAATGAAAGGGTGTGGCTGCTTCCAGGCAGAGCAGGAATTGGGTGGGCTAGGGTGTTTGCCTTCAAAGGATGTGATTCTGGCTCCTATTCAGATGCTGACTCTTGTACATTGGAATGCAAAGTGGCTTCAACTGAGCCAGCATTGATTCCCTAGTTGCAGTCCCTGGGCAACATGTATTCTTATGCCTATGTCTGGATAAATTCCTATAACTAGAGCAGCTATCCCAGGGCTTTTTTCAGCCAGAACTCTCCAGATCTCAGTTCTGGCGCCTCTCAGGTGGGCACCATTGCCATTCTAAGAGAACAAAAGAGGTGTTCATGGTGCATTCCGGTGCCTCTTTTTCTAGAAAAAAACACTGACCTTTCCCAACCTCTGTCCTTCTGATATTCTTTATCCCCCACCCCAATACAAAACTTTCTCATGCTGGCAGGCACAAGGGCAGTCCTTACCCGACAATTCATGATGTCGTACAGTAGGTCTTCTTTCTGGGCCAGCGTGCTAAGAAGCTTGAGAACCTGCACCTGAACAAACAAGTGAGAATGTCAGGGTGTGTGGACACTGGTGGGTACTAGACCCCCTTTGCAAGCAAAGTAGTAATTATAATAAAAAATATTAATGCTTTCTAGTTGGGCAGTGGGGTTGGGGGCAAACTGCAGCAAAGAGATGAGCCACGCTGAGCAAGGAAGATGACATTTGCTCCTTTCAGCTGAAGGGAGCAACCTTCCAGGCTACATCATGTTCTTCAACAGATTTGGGTTTCTGAGCAAGAATAAAAACTGAGGCTGTAAGTTGAGTTGAGAATAGATTGATCTTTCCCTCCTTGGATGATCAGGTAGCCTGGACTTACTGGAGGACTCGGGTAACACAAACCCTAGAGAGAGCATACTGAAATATTTCAGACAAAAATATGAATGTGCAAAGTTACTTTATAGACTGAACCAGACCATTGGTTTATCCAGTGCTTTCTACTTGAGCTGGCAACTGCTCTCCAAAGCCACACTGATAATTTGATCAAAGGTCAGGGTATAGATCCTGTTTCTCATTCTACTTCTGATGTTCAGGCTGTGAGTGCCATCAATTACCGGTATGTGGCCAATAAAGAACCATTCAGGAGCAAGAGGGAGGTATCAGCAGTCTTGGGTGTGTGTGGCAGAAGTCCCCATAGTTTGCAGAAATACAAAAATAATACACAGAAAAACATCCTGAGGGGAGGGGCCCACAAAACTCCCAGTGGGGACTGAACATACTCAATAGAACAAACAGACTGCCTGTGGGTGAGGGGAACCAGAGTGCAGGGAGACTGAAATGGAATGTAGTGACTGGAACTCCAAGCAGGAGCACTCTAGGCTGCAACATTTTGTTGCAGAACCCCACATGTAATAAATAAAAGATTCATTTAGCAAAAAGGTGAAATATTAGTCATCAGTGTTTCCTTCTAGGAACTACTAGAGCATGAAGTTGTACTACTTCCCAGCTCCAGGCTAACGCTGTACCGGAGGAGGAAGAGAAGGTACCTGCCTGTGATTTTTTGTACCTTGGCCATAGTGTTTGCCATGAGAAGGATTTCCAGGAAGTTCGGCAGCATCCCTCTCAGGAGAGTGTGGGTGTTGTCTGGAATATTCAACCCGTTCAGCAGCCTCAACCCTGCAACCTGAAGGGTGGGGTCCCAGGAGCCAGTCACCAGCTCAACAATCTTGGGAACGTATTCCTGCATCAGAAAACAGACCAGCGTTTTATTTTAAAGACTCGCACTCTGCCCTTCAGCAGTATTGCAGGCAGTTAGGCCCCCACCCCACAGATGGCAACGAGTGCTTCAAAAGGTGATAAGTCTTTGCCGCAGCATTTCAGGCCTCCGGCTCATTCTGTTGAGAGGGCTTCTAGAGGCACCACTGCCTACTAGCAATCCAGGGTGAAATGTAAATAGTCCTTTTATGGCTATGATGAATATCATATCAGGGTATCATCCCGAGCAGACCTCACCCCCTGTACCTGTTTTTCAGCTTCTGCTCAGAATCATGAGAAGGAGCAGAATAAAGAGTGACTGAGAATACCCAAAGCATGTATTTGCTTTGGGTATGATTATCGTAGAATCATAGTTGGAAGAAGAAGAGGAAGAAGAAGAGTTTGGATTTGATATCCCGCCTTTCACTCCCTTTAAGGAGTCTCAAAGCGGCTAACATTCTCCTCTCCCTTCCTCCCCCACAACAAACACTCTGTGAGGTGAGTGGGGCTGAGAGACTTCAAAGAAGTGTGACTGGCCCAAGTTCACCCAGCAGCTGCATGTGGAGGAGCGGGGAAGCGAACCCGGTTCCCCAGATTACGAGACTACCGCTCTTAACCACTACACCACACTGGCTCTCCTGACCCCCTGCAATGCAGGAATATGCAGCTACCCCTTACCGGGATCGAACCTACTACCTTGGCATTATCAGCATCATGCTCTAACCAACTGAATCATCGGTCATCACAGCTCGTCCTATATTTTTAGTATTCGAGGTCAAGGGGTGTTGCCTTCTGGGAGATGTGAGCCTCAAGAGCTCCTCACTTCTTGATTATCAGGCACATTTTGGTGCAAATGTTGTAGGTAGTGGCAGAGATGCTTTGTGAGTCTTGGGGGGGGGGAATTGAACTAAATAAAATTAATGATGTATTTTTATGCATTTATTTACTTTTGTTTTATTTTGAGTACATTTCTATTCCCCCTTTCCTCTGAGGAGCCATAGGTTCTCCCCTTTCAGTTTATCCTCACAACAGCCCTGCGAGGTTGGTGAAGCTGAGAGATAGGGTCTGGCCCAAGGTCACCCAGGGAGCTTCCCGGCTGAGTGGGGATTACCAGGTCCCAAGCAACCTATGTATGTCTACCCGGAAGTAAGGTCCACTGCATTTAGGGGGCTTACTCCCAAGTTAGTGCGTCTAGCATTGCAACTTTAGTTTCCAGTCATTATGGTCTACCACGGTTAATGTTTCACTCCACCCGCTTTCATTCCCTTCCTTCCTCACGCTCTGCCAGCCTAGTCGTTGCGAAATGTTTCACATTCTGCAAGAAATTAAACACTCAAGGCAGAACGGATTACGTAAAGGAAGTCAAAATGCTCCAAACCCCTATAATTTGTTTTGAACAAAGCCTTTGGCTTCCCCTGGCCCAGAATTCAGGTTTCTATTCTGGCTGCAGCTGAGAACAACCTCAGCCCGTTGCAAGGACTCTGCCCATTCAAAACAAAATTTTAAAATGTGAATGAAAACAAGGACAAAACACAAAGCAGGGTCTTATGTTCAGTGGCTAAGGTGTCCTCTGGTGGTGATGGTTGGAATTGCTCTTTTTTTAAGTGCCCTCGTAGCTCTAACATGCACGGGACAAAAAGAGTGCTCCGTTGGGGCTCAAGATGCCAAACATTGGTGAGACTAATCCAGTTTTGATTCACTAAAAATCATGGGTGGGATTCAGCTAAGTTTTACTCACTAATATGAGCATGACAAAGTCCGTTCATTTCAACAAGTTTATTCTGAGTAAAAACTAAATTGCATACCAGCCAGTCATTGGGTTCACGGAAGCAGAAAGCGAGCACAGTTGTTTGTGCAGCCTAACATCATGTCAGCTGCTACAATCCAAAGTTCCATGCAAACATAGGGACAGAGGCGGATTAGGGGAGCACAACCAGTTCGCCTGCAGGAGGCGCTGCAACAATGACGAACAATGGGTGGGTGCCAAATTTTGGTGTTGCACAAGGCCCCACTGAGATTGTAAAGCCCAAAGTCCACCACCGATAGGGAATACAAGAAAGCTGCTTTATACTGAGTCAGACCCACTGGCCCATCTAGCTTAATACTGTCTACACTGATTAGGCAACAGCTCTCCAGTGTTTCAGACAGGGAGTGTCTTCCAGTCTGACTTTGGGTCCCCCGGGATTGAACCTGGGACCTTCTGCCTGCAAGGTGGGTGCTCTGCTGCTGAGCTATGGTCTTTCTCCCATTGGGGGCTGAGGCGGAATTGACTAATTTCATGTACTTCCTGCAGGCAACTTCAAATGAAACATGATAAGGGAGAGTTTGAACAGGAACCCTCTTTTTTTATGTAAAAAGCAGCTGTGGAGGGTGTTAAGATTTTGACTGGGGTTGCAGTGCTGGGGGTGGAGGGTTTAACCCTTTCCCTGTGCCGTTATCCTAATATATACAGTAAGCCCCTTCCATGCAAAGGCAAAGCTATTTTGCCATTGGAGGAAGTGGCAGCCACCAACTTAATTGCCTTTCGAAGAGGACTGGACAAATCTGCAGAGGATAAGGTTATCTCAATGGCTAGTAGCCGTGAGAGCTAGGCACTGCCTCCACGTTGGGAGGCAGTAATACTTATGAATACCAGTTGCTGGAATACTTATGAATACCAGTTGCTGGAAACCAAAAAAGGGGAGAGTTCTTGTCAGGGAACTGACATCGGAGGGAGAGGCGAAGGGGAGGCTCCCAGATGATGCTGGCAAAGGACCCAGCAGCAGGGGGAGAAACAGCTCAGTAGAGGGGGAAGGCAATCAGCGCAACACCAGGGATAAAGGGGGGGACAGACGGGGGAATTGGAGAGAGGGCTCCAGGACTCTTCACTGGACATCAGCGAGGAGAGCCCAGGTCCACCGCCACCCACGCCTTCCCTGCGCAGAAGACTCCCGCGCAGTGAGAGGAGGAGGAGACTGGGTGTCAAACAACTTTTATGCTGGAAGAGGTTCAAGAAACGCCCACTGACGGATTCTGCCAGTGACTGAGGCAGCCACGATGAGAAGGGGCTGCGCAGTCAGAAAGGTTTAACAAGGCAAATTAACCGAGAAAGGCACCAGTTTACACACGAGTAACTCATACCCATTACAGTTCTTGTGCTCAGTTCCTGCTTGAGGGTTTGCCACAGGCATCTGATCGGCCCCTGTAAGAACAGGGTGCTGGACCAGATGGGTCCGTTTCCTGAGCCAGCAGGACTATTCTTATATTCTTATGTTTCTGCCTTACAGAGAGGCAGGGCACCGAACCTTCTTGCTCCCAGTCTTTGTTTATTTTATTTCTTATAGGTGTTTCCCTTAAAATTTGATTCCCTCCCTCTCTTTCTTTTTTCTTTTCCTTTCTCCTCCTGCGATGAGGCTACATTTTAATATTTTAATGTTTCAATATTTTAATGTTGTATTTTAATTTTGTTTTTAAGTTGTAATCATTCAACTTGTTTTTATTATTGCTTGTTAGCCACCCTGAGCCCGGCCTTGGCTGGGGAGGGCGGGGTATAAAGAAAAATTATTATTATTAAAAATCTGAAAGGCAGCTTACAAAAATAATTTTAAAACAGTAAAATAAAAATAGGCAAAACATATGAACAATCAACATAAAATCAGCAGCAGAAATGAAACAGACCAAATTAATATTAAAAGTATGCTGAGGAAGAAAGGCATATGGAGGGCACAACAGTTGAGAAAACCTTAAAAGCTGTTTTCCTGCAATGTTAATAGATGAAGCCTTCTAGAAATGATCTAGGGTAAGAACTTCAGATGCACTAGAGGTTTTTTTTAGCACAGTTTCCCTAAGTGGTTACCTGGATTTTGATTTTGAACCTCCAGACGACAGTGAAAGCTTTGAGGGCATGTAGTGCCTCTGTTTTGACGGCTTTGTCTCCGTCATCCAGGAATAATGCCACCAATCTAATGTCATCATTGGTGCAAGCATTTGCCTAGAAAGCAAGAAGCAGATTATCAGATGGGAATATGCCTGAATTGAGGCCACCTGAATTAGAGTGCTCCGCGCATTTCATCTTCACACAACACCTTGTTGCCAAGATGCTGAACCTGACAGTTCAGTCTAGGTGGTGGTGTAACTGGCAAGAGATGGGATGAATTTTCATCAGCACTTAACCCAGGGCTAGATTTCACAATGGGATTTCAGATTTTGTGGCACTTATGGCTTAACCCAAGTGTTTACCAGCCCAGCCCACTTTCTGAAGCAGCCTATGCTCTCTTAAGATTCAAAATGGAAAGAACAGCTATTCCACTGGGACATGGGATTTAATCATGGTCAGATACCTCTGACTAGCAACACCAATGCATTGGCAAGCATAAATTTGAAACTAGACATGGAGAAATGCCAGTGGGGAGGGCAATTTGAAGCAGGTCAGTGGCAGGGGGAGAAAAGGTTTAAGTGCTCCCCCCTCAGTTGCTATTATCTACTCCTGGAGTGTCATTGGAGCTATAATGTGCACACTGGTGCTTAGCATGTAACTTTCCTAGAGAAAGGTAGAAGGAACAAGTGGTCACTGCAAAGGACTCTTATGTGCTCAGAAGTTATACTCTGGTTTCCCATTGGTCCCAGGAATATTCCTATTTTGCTATGGGTAGCTATTCCCTATGTACCTGGAGTTAAATATGTATTAAGGTGACAATGTGCCTTTTGGGGCCAGCATTATGTTTTGGAGAATCTCATCCAGTTTTGATTCATTAAAAATAATGCACTTAAGGTGCACTGAAGCAGAAATAGGGGGGTGTTGTTTTTTTAAAATGCACCCAATCAGCTGCCTAGTTTGAGCTCCACACATGCACAGAGCTCCTCTTGCTGGCCAAGGGTTCCATAGGCATAGTGGGCTCAGTAGTGTTTCATAGTCCACAATGGGGAAACTGCATTTGCTCTTGCAAGGCTCAAGCTACCTTGCTGTTGATTTTTAAAAAACAAACAAACAAAAACCACAAAATACATATTAACTAATATTAGGGGTGGGACCTCGCCAAATGGGGAGCCCTGTCAGCCTACCTGCAGGCTTTCTGAATCTACAAAGCCATGCTGGACCAAATAGGATTTCCATAGCAGAGCAAGCATCAAACAGTCGGGGGGATTAACTCTAAAATACCTCCCCAACCAGAGACTGATACTCTCAAGTAGGGCCAGTTCAGCTATACATTCCCAGCCTTCACAATCTGTGTCTTGTATGCAGCTTTCAGCTTCTGCTGAAAAACTCCTGCCTAGTTTTTCTCAGTGCAAGGCGGCACCTTAAATCCACACCAGTGAGAATGTTTGGCTTGAAAGATACTGGGGACGAAGCCACACTGATCACTAGAGGAATATGGTAATGCTGAACAGGAGCCAACTGCACTAATCAGGCTTGATATTGCATGTTGCATCTGTGCCCTGCAAGTTTTGACTTTCACCTCTGATTCCTTCAGATAGATACACTGAGTGATGGTATGAAGCGTTGTCCTCTTGGAGTTGTCATCTAGGTTTGGGCTGAGAGACAGCAGGAGTCTCCTGAGCTCTCCAGGAACATTTGCTCTTGCAGATGGAGCTGGATAATACTCAACGGCTAGATCTAGAAGCAATAATCCAGAGGTGAATTAGGACAACTTACGGACATTTTTGATCCAGAACTTCCTGCATTTCTGCATCAGTGCAACAGAAGTGACAGGAAGCTTCTGTGGACATTTCAATACCTCATAAAGCATGGCTGGGGAACCTGTGGCCCTCCAGATGTCTGAGACTGCAAACTCCATCATCCCCAACCATTATTATAAAAAATTGATAAATCACCACCACCATCATCATCCCCAACCATTAGCCATTCTGGCTGGAGTTGCTAGGAGTTGGGAGTCCAGCAACATCTCAAGGGGCATTGGATTATCCAGTTGGCATGGGGGTTCCCTGTGCCGATACTACCAGTCCCTCCTGCAATCTGCATAGAGCAGGCTGATTCACAAAGCTCATGTGTGATGCCTCAAGCAGCTGTTCTGAAGAAACCTAGATATGTATGGGTGCCAGTGCCAGTGTCACTTTGGGGAAACACTTCATGAATCTGAAGTAGTGGACTGCAGTGCACTATTGAAACCTATGCCATGGTAGGCTTATTAGTTTGAGGGGCCACATTTTTTCTTCTTCTACCCCCTTCTGCAGCACACTAACATGATTACCTGTCAGGAAACAGAGTTACAGAAAGACAAAAATGTGCCATCATTAACCACACAACAACTGGAGTGAAGAGTCAACGATGAAGGAAATGTATGATTAGTTCCTGGACAATGACGGGTTGGGACTTCAGTACCGTCTGTATTTACCTGCCCAAACCCAAACCCTAAGGTTTCTCTGTGTGCCCTTTCAATCTGAAGCTTGGAGGGTGGCCACTAGTGGTAGCGTCCCCAGACACTAGAATGCTCTCCCTGGGGCCTAGGATATGTTCTCCCTAGGGAAGCATGGCTGGTGCCCACATTGCTGTCTCTTTGGTGTCTGGTTAATATTTTCCTCTCCCAGACCTGGGCTTATAAGATTTAGTTTTAAACCTCAGGTATCCAATTGATGGTTCTAATGTAGATATGTGATGGTTGTTTTAGTTAGGTGTTGTATATCGTATTTTACTGTGCTGAATACTTTTTTTTTTTTTTTTACACTGGGGACTCAGCTATACAGCTGCAAATAAAACATTTTAAATGTGTTGTGAAGTGCAATATACAATTGTGACACTAGATGGCAACAGTAAGCTATGCCAAATTCAATTTATTGTTCAAAACCTTTTTTAAAAAAGCATTTTCACAGCTTTTTTTAAATGTGTGTGTAGATTCCACCTGGATCTCTCTTAAACTTATTGCTGTTTTATTTTAGTATGGTTTTATCATTATGTTTTATTCTCTTCTTTTTTTTAATCTGCATGGCAAATAGATAATTTGTTTTATCAGGTATCTCATAAACAGAATGAATGTGCTGGATGGATGGATGATGTGCTATATGGCCATGACCCTTCTGGAACAACAACAAACAACAACAACAAACATGCGGCATGAGAATGCGTCATCATCTCCCTATATCCCATATGACTCACTGGCAAAATTCATTTGATCCGGGTTGTAGGGGGGACTTCTGAACATTGATAGGAGAGTCTTGGACACCAGATAGATGGCTGTAGCTCCTGTAGCTGCAGTTAACACATTTTTTTTAGTTACCAGATCGTAGTATTTCTTCATCCTGCCTTGAGCTTACTAGGGAATTCTGGCCACCAGCAACCCACCAACACAACACAACTTGACTGCTCATTACATGGTTTGTGATGTCACCTGAGTCCACCATAACAACTGTGGCACATCAACATCACAGGATATGAGAGGTAAGACTTCTGAGTCCTCCATCCCCGCTTGCTGATGTTATCAAAACAATGTGAGAAGTTGACAGACTACTTCTCAATGTAATCTCAAACAGTAAAATACAGGAAGGAATTATAGTTCTGTGGAAGAGCAAGTGCTTTGCGTGCCAAAATTCCCCAATTTAATCCCTAGTATTTCATCTTAGAAGAATCAGCTACTACAAAGAACTTGGTGCCTTTCATCTGTTATTGGATTACAACTCCCATCATCCCTAACCATTGGCCATGTTTGCTAGAGCTGATGGGAGCTGGAATCCAACCACATCTGGAGGGCCACAGGTTCCCCATCCCTGAGGTGGCAAGTCAAAGACTTCTGCTTGAGACCCTGGAGGACAACTGCTAGTCAGAATAGATAATAGTGAGCTACAGAGACAAACACATTGACTTGGTTCCAGGCAATATGGGTCCTAATTTAAGAAGAAAAAACACCCCTTTTTATACTCTGAAAAGGCAACAGAGAAGCCTGGAAAGGGCACATCTGTTTTGTCGGTCCTCCTTGGGTTCATCCATCTATCTCCTTCTAACAACTACCTAGAGCAGAAGTCAGCCTGGGGGCCACATTTCCTCATATGCAACTTTCTGGAGGCCACATGCTAGAGAATATGCATGAACTTGCCATGCTTTCCCAGAAATAAAATATGCACTGCATCAAAAATACGCTTGTGCAGAACAAACTTACTCAGTCGGGTGGCCACTTACATATTGCCAGCGAGAGAAGAAATGCCTCTCCTCAAAAAGGACAAAGAGACGGTCCAGATTTGCAAATTTAGAAAGAATTAATATTATTTAAATAAAAATAGAGTGCACCTCACCAAGACGGTGACTAGGTGAGCTGTGGGCTTGCTCAGTCACCTCAGTGGGCAACTACAAGGCCTCTGCTTTCCCTTCTCATGGTTCCTGATCTGTAAACCAGACTTGACCTCAACAAACAGAGGACTATCCTCTGCAACCTAGGACTCACAGCCAGCCTATTGCTTGGAAGCAGTTTTACAGGCATAGGGAGTGCTTGGGTCAGGGATCTTGGAAGGAGGCATCAGCCTTGCTCCTTGAAGAACCACTGGCAGGCCCCAGAAGAGGGCAGCAAAACCCTTGAGATGGCCCGGGGCTCCCCAGAGACCAGACTGAAGAATGTAACACTTCTATATGCTGTATCCTGGTGAGTCAGAAAGGAGATGTTGTGGGTGAAGAATGTTACTCAGGTTCCAAACTCGTCTTGCTTCCTTTCTTCTTTATTCAAGTATTCTCTAGACATTTCTCTGCACAGTGAGTGTTACTTTTGTTTTGCTGGAGGCTGTAGCATTCCCCTTGCATTCACTGTGGGAAGCCAAGTGCGCAGGGGTTGTGCAGTCTGCACTGGATTTAGGGTCATTCTTCACAGCTCTGTAGATGTACAGTGGACTAGCATGGCTTGAAACCTCGGTACATACAAGGATCAGCTGCAAATGCATTCAGGACTTCTGTTCCTAAGAGAAACCCCACACTGATATGGCAACTCTCCACCTACTGCCTCTTCAGCAGGCTGTAGCAAAGGCTGTAGCCTCCCACTCACAAAATCTTCTTTTGCTCCCTTTCCACCTCAAATAACCATCCCTGTAGCTTTTCTTCTACCTCTCTGACTTTGTAAAACTATGCCATCAAGTCAATTGGAGCAGAGCAACTGCCCATCTAACCTCACATCTGCTACTGGCAATGGGCAGGAAAGGATGAGAAATTACTGCACACACGTTAAAACCACTTCCTTTTTGTTATTTTAGATCCGCTGTTTATTTCACGAGTTGCCCCTCTGGTTGGCAAGCTCTGAACCTCAAAGCTCAAAAGGAAGTAGAAAGCAAGAACCCCAAGACCACGTCAGCGGGGCAGGTGGTGGTGGAGAGTCTCCTTCTATGAGAACGGAAACACAGAACTTAGAACAGAATGGAATAAAAGAGGAGACTAGTTTATTCATTTAACAAAAGGTCTATACCTCTTGATTGCCAGAAAACCTCTCAGCGGTTTAAGAGAATATAAAATAAAACCTTCAAGTTCTCGATTAAAATATGGGTATTTTAAAACATTCAAAGATAATTAAAATCAACGGTTGCTAAAAAGTGATAAAACACAGGTAACTTTAACATGTCTTGATATGCTTGCCTAAACGACATTGTTTTAAGCAGGTGTTTAAATAAGACAGCAAAGGTGTCTGCCTGATGTCAATAGGCAGTGAGTTCCAAAGTGTAGGTGATGCCCCCCCCCAAAAAAAATGATTTCTGAGAAGTGTGGGATGAATATTATGTGGCACCTGTAACATAGTCAGTTCTGCATATTGAAGCAGTCAAGTGGGAATATATGGGGTAACACAATCTGCCAAAATAAAATAGAATGATTTGCTCTCTTTCTTATGTTCAGCACAAAAAGTAGCTTTTCTCATTCTGGAATAGTTCGTGCTTGTCCTCATCATGCTGCTGTCAATCCAGATTGATTAGATCCTGCTGTCCACAAGGGTGGGTGTGGTTGTTTGATAAATGTTTGAAAACTTTCCCCTTGATTAGGTCATCCACACCTTTTCCTCCCTGTACATGCCCCAGGTGAATGGAGAAGGAAGCAGTGATTCTGATCCTGGTATATGCCCTCAGCATCCTTGGGCAGGTGTAGATACACCCCCGATTGCCAGAACTGCCTACATCTGTTTTCAAATGGGCACAGTGCAGAGTAATGCCAAATCAATCTATAATGAGCTTTTATATTTGGAACGAAACCAGATTCTCAAGAAGTACTTTTCAGGGGCAAAAAGAAGAAGGAGAAGATCTAGATGGTGTGCAGATTTACATAGGAAAAAACCAAGCCTCCACTGATTCTAGAACAAGATGTCATGTGTACGCAGCCTGGCTGTTGGGGCGGGGATGAAAAAATAAAGAAGGGGAGCAGTGGAGCAGCTAGCATCTTGGACAGCAGCATTTCACACTGCACTATTTTGTTGCAGATCTCATTTACAGAATAGTCATCTCATTCTCAAGTTATGTTGTGCACTTAGTTTCCCAGAAACTGTTCTTGGCAATGAAATAGACATGTATCTAACCATTTACAAATTATATTTGCTGACACTGCAAGACTCAGTTTCTAATATGCAGGCCTTCTGACCTGACTGAAAGCTTGGGAACCACACTTTGAGACTATCAGCAGGAAAGACCCACATATTTTGAAGCTTTCTCAGAAGCAGACTCATTTAATCCCCCCCCCCCCCGTTTTGCTCAATGTTTTTAGAATGGTCTTGCCAAAACACGCCTGTGATGGAAACTATTTACATGGGAAGCCATCCTCAAAAGCTGTAGGAAATCTGACAGTCCACACACCGGGGCTCCCACTTCCTTCCAGGCCAAAGCGTTTTCCACACCATGTGAAGTGGACCTCAAGAGCAACTGCATGTATGCACAAGACCTTAGTCATGATTACCTGCTTTGCAGGGAATTGTGTTGGAGCTAAGGAGCAGAGTGATTCGGACCTTGCCAACAAACACAACTCTGTGACCTCTGCAACTGGACCCTTCCTGACCCCAAACATCTTACTGGGGATAAAAATAGCATCTGCCCATAAAATTCTGCTTGCACGTAGCCAGATCCACACATTAGATGCTTTTTCTATTTTAATGTACCTGTCATCATGTTACCATTGCAGACCTTCATGTAAAATGATAGTCTTCCTTATTGTTCTCTGCCATGCCTTGAAATCTGTTGTAACCTTTGATCAAAGGTTGTCTAGTGGCAGAATGATATGCATTCTTTCATTTCTACCCCTTTCTTTATGCCTCCATTGCCAAGGTTCTTGTCAGGTGTTTGTGTGTTTGTGTGTTAGGGGGACCACACTGGTTTGCATATGCTAATTTATAGGTACAGCTGCAAATTTAGAAATAATTACTGTAATTCAAGTAAAAATACCATACATCTCACCATAGAAGGGAAGACTGTGGCCGGGTGACCTGGATGTTGCCTGCTGCTCAGTCTGCCGCGGGGGAGCTATCTGTGGATGAACAACTTCAAGGCCCCGTTCTCTCTTCCTATGGGTCTTTTCTCTAAACTGAACTTGGGCAGGACTTTCAACAGAGGATGACCTGCCCTCTGTACAGCAGGGTACACAGACAGTCTAGCACAGTGCTTGTCAACCTTCTTAGGCTCATGGGCACATATGAGTTTTCGTTCTTCCTTTTTTCTCCCCTTCAATTTTATTCTTTCCTATACTATACAAATACAGAATATATAACATATAATATTAAAAAGAAAAGAAAAACTGAAGGAGAGAAAAAACAATAATAAAAGCGCATATATAATTACAATGCGTATTTTCCATTCTCATTTTATACTAAATCTCCATGTAATTTGTTCAGAGATTATAAATAGATTACAGTACACCTAATTAATGGATTTACATTTTCTTACACTGTTTTCAAGTGACTATGGGTATCATCCCCTCTGATTACAACTGTCCCCTAATGTAGACAGACAGAAGCATACATGCAGACACATTTTGCTTCTCCAAGGGACTTGGGTTAAAGTCAGTTCCAGTAGAATTGATCTGAGTCTTGGAAAGCACATAGAGCTGAAAGAGGAAGTTGGAAAGAGTGTCCCTTTTCAAACTTCCACCTTCAGCTCTCTCAACTTTTGAAAAGGGCATAAAGGTAGCCACCTTCACCACCTTCTGGCCAAGGGGGCAGCCTGTGTGGGAGCTCAGAGGTTTCATGGGCATGAAAGGAAAACCTCAAGGTGCCCCTGAACTCACAGGTGCTGCACTAGGACCCCTGCTCTAGTGTGTGTGTGTGTGTGTGTGTGCGTGTGTGTGCGTGCTCACACTTGAAAGTATGTTCGGCAAAATGCACCCTCTGCTACATGTTGAAATCTCCACTAGATTTCACAGGCCCCGCATAGCTCTTCAAGAGATACTCCACACTTGACGATAACCAGAACAGAATGCCTATGAAATTGTGCTTATGACTACAGAGAGATGCATGATAAGATACCCCAATATGGACAGTCATTAACAGCAGGGCTGTAATCTTTGATACAGTCTTCTCCAACCTGATGCCCTCCAGGTGTTTTGGATTACAACTCCCAACATCTGGAGGGCATCAGGTTGAGGGTGTGTTAATGAGTTAATTTGTTGGGTTGATCAATTAAAAACCTATTTTAATTGGCTAAAGAGGCATCCCAGATTAATCAGGCAATACTTTTTTTTTAAGGGTCCATTAGGTTGGAGCAAGTAAGCTGAACACAGGTCCCCTTGAAACCAATGGAATAAGTTAGTCATGACTTAAATTAACACCACTTGATTTCAACTAACTTAAGTCTGGATCTAACTCAATATTTTTCTTTATCTGCATTTCATATATTTAAAGCATTCTTGTGCCATTTTGGCTGTCATGGCTTCCCCCAAAGAATCCTGGGAACTATAGTTTGTTAAGGGTGCTGGGAACTGTAGAAATGTAGGCATCTGCAAACAGCTCTAAACAGCTAATGAACAGCGGTTTGTCAGCAAAGCCTCCTGGGGTTGCTTCTGAAACTGCTCTCTGCACATGTACTCACTCTTCCCACAGGTGGATCGATCACCTGAAGCTGCCTTATACTGAGCCAGACCCTGGTCCACCTAGTTCAGCATTGTCTACAATAGGGGTGGAGAAGCTCAGACCTGGAGAGTCAAATGCAGTCCCCAGCCTCTCTATCTGACCTGTGGTGTTCTCCAGAGGCCATACCTCCTCCTCAGCCAGTCACGTCCCCTTCTGACTCTGCTTCACATCCTCCTTGAGTGTTTTTGCCAGGCTGGACTATGCCCTTGGCCAGCCACTTCTCACTTGCCTAGACGGAAGATAGGGAGGGAGGAGCTGTGAGTCATGGGGGTGGGGAGAGAGAGAGAGTGAATTCAACAGTGCTTAGCTTGTTTTGGGTTGTTAGTGTTGTTTAGTGCCGTAATGCTTTGCAAGTTTCATAATATGACTTTTCTTGTGGTTGTCTAGCCCAGTGTTTCCCAACCGGTGTTCCGCGGCACACTAGTGTGCCGCGAGACGTTGCCTGGTGTGCCGTGGGAGGGAGGCGGGCGAGTCGGGCGGCGAGAGGCGGGGCGGCGGCGGCGAGGATCCGCATCGAGCCGGGGGCGGCTCCGCAGTGGTGGTGCCGAGGTTTCTCTCTCCATTCTCCCCTCACACACACACACAGGAAATAACACAGGATCAGCTGACAGGACCCGGCCAATGGGGCGGCGGCGGGGCAGCGCGCGCAAAAGGGAGGAGCGCAAGACGGCGACGGCGCAGGGCGGGAGGGCGGCGCATTGCGCGTGCTCAAACCCGCCCTCTGAGGCGCAGAGGGGAGCTGGGCAAGCGCCTTCTTCAACCACGCGCTCGTTTAAAGAGGCAGCGCCCGGGCGGAACAGAACTCTGTGCCTCTCGCCTAGGGATGAAGGTGGGCACCGGCTTAAGCCAGTAGTAGCCTAATAATGCATTAACTTCCATGGGACTTCCAAGTAAACACAGTAGCCCAGCGCCTCCCTCCCCAAAAGGAGGGGGAATTACAGCAGCGCAGGCGACTCCTGCGTCTCCCCGATATTTAAGGCTGCCATCCCTCGTGCACACTTACGCGGGAGCAAAACCCCGTGAACAAACTAGGGCTTACTCCAGAGTAAATACGGGTAGGATCTGGCTGCAGTTGTACAAGAAGAAACAATTGATAACATTTTCTATCTCGCGCTTCAGCCGGAAATGCTGCTACCACAGTTTCCAGCCCCTATTGCTTCCCTTTCACTATATTATCTCCCCTTCCCACCCCCCACCCCGCTGGCCCGCCAAGGGATGGGGGGTTGTGAGCAGAATCATAACGGGTTCAGTCAGAGGCAACGGCTTGAGTTGTCCAGATCACGGCTGGCACCAAAGGGTGGCGAGGTCTGGCCCGCCATCCTAACCCACTCATGGTTCTCCTATAGGTGGCACTCAAGAAAATTAGAATTTGGAGGCAGCCCAAAAGAGTTCTTCCTGCCTTTTCCAGGTGAAGGGGGGGCACTGCCTAGAACCCACTCTGTTTAAATTTCTCGTCTCCTGTCTCACCAGCTGCTGCTGAAACAGTCATTTGGGAAATGAAAACTTGCAAAGCAAGCAACCAGTTCAATCTGAAGTACGTGTATGCTTAATATCCTGTATCTGAAACCTGTTCTGCCCCCTCCCCCACACTTGGTGCCATTTTCATCTACACATGCAGCAGAGTAAGTTGACCCAGAATAGTACCAATTCAGATGGCAGATGGGAGAATGACAGTGCTGAATGCTTTCCCATGTAGAACAGTCCCTGCAAATAAAAACCTAGCATATTTGGAAGAGGGATGCTAGCCTAACCATTACCTTCTATGCTGTTACTATTTTTTAAATTTTTTTTACATAAGTAAAAAGTGACCTTTCCCCATCTGGCATGGTGGTGTGCCTCGAGATTTTTTTCATGAAACAAGTGTGCCTTTGCCCAAAAAAGGTTGGGAAACACTGGTCTAGCCTATTTTTTTACAGTTGTTTTGTTAATAGTGTTTTACAGGAGCTGGTTGTTTTACTGATGATTTTGCAATTGCTTTCCTAGTGATTTGTTAGTTACTTTATATGATTTATGTTGTGATTGTGGTGTCCTATTACAAGAGCCAGTGTGGTGTGGTGGTTAAGAGCAATAGACTCGTAATCTGGTGAACCAGGTTCAATTCCCCGCTCCTCCACATGCAGCTGCTGGGTGACCTTGGGCTAGTCACACTTCTCTGAAGTCTCTCAGCCCCACTCACCTCACAGAGTGTTTGTTGTGGGGGAGGAAGGGAAAGGAGAATGTTAGCCGCTTTGAGACTCCTTCGGGTAGTGATAAAGCAGGATATCAGATCCAAACTCTTCTTCTTCTTGCTATTTGTTGTATGGATGCTGCTATGTGGTTCATGAGAGTGAAAAGCTGCACAGAAATATAATAAATGAAACGAATGAGGAATATGTGTGTACGTGACAGGGAGAGAAAGAGTGTGTCTGTACCTGTCCAAAAAAGGCTCCATGCGCCTGGTCAACACTGACTGGCAGTGGCTCTCTGGCATTTCAGACAGGGCACATGCCCCACCCTACAGAGATGCCAGCGACTGGCCACGGGGCTTTCTGCATGCAGCTGCTCTGCCACCAACTGGTGGCCCTTCCCTCACACCAGGACCAAGTTTCCATTTCTGGAATGGCCTCCGGTGTCTCTAGCTGCAGGCCGAGGCCTGGACGGAGGCAGGCGAGGGGGCTGACCTTGCGGAGGTCATTGCTCGCTCTCTCTGCTATTCCCAACTGGCCCGGCCCAGCAGCCTCCCTCTCAACACACACAGACGGAGGCCTCCCACTTCTTCTGTGCAGCTATTCCCTAAAGACAGCTCCTGTCTTCCTGCGCCCACCCCCACCGCCCTCACAGGGCCGTTTTTAATGCTCGAAGGTACAGGATGTTCTGTTCTCTCTCTCTCTCTCCCGCAAGCACACACTCAGGCACACTCACTCCGCGCACCCCTCCCTCTTTCTGTTCCTCACTCTCAGGCCTGTGGCCTTCACCTTTTTAACCCCTCCTCTGCCACTTCGGCACAGCTCTGTGTGAAGACAATACCAGAGTGGCTGTTGCTCCACTTCTCTCTTTCCTCCCCCCCCCCCCGCGACTCCCTCCCAGAGCCTCTGCATTGCTCATCCCAGAAGTAAAAGGCAAACTCCCCGGCCTCTCATCACCATAAACTAGCAGCTCTGCCTACTTTTTATGAGGGGGTTTCCTGAAGACCTGGCCGGTAACCAGCTTGCCGGTTTACTAGGTGGCTTAGAGAGAGAGACAGTGTTGCTTTTCTTTTTTTCTCTCTCTCCCCTTCCTCCTCCTCCTCCTCCTCCCTCTCCTTTCCTCCCCTGACATTCAGTGGAATGAGACAACCCCTCCCGTCGCCTGGCCCCTGCGGATCGTGTTGTCTCTTCTCCTCTGGCCCCTCCTCCTGACCCTGGTTTTTCTCCACAGGTTGGCTGTTCCTGGGTAACAAGGTTGGGAAGAAGATGACGTGGATTCACCGATAGCACACAGGGATAAGCGGAACCATCTGGCAAGAGCCGGCTTCGCTATAGGGGAAACACGCTGGCATTTTTAGTTACCTGAGAACAGGGATGGGTGAATCTGTAAATTTCATTTCCCCCTCACCTTCACATTTTTCCAGCCTTAGGTTCTACATTTCCACATCAGTTTGAGCTTGCTGAGGTTTTTTTCTTTATTATTAGTCCTTGTGAAAATTCATCAGCGAATCTCTCCTGCTCTACACATTTTTCCTGCGCAATTTTGCCTAATATACACTGTCTTCCAAAGCAATATCTCCTAGGATAAAGCATTGTTTAAAATGTTGTTTTCACAAGAGATGCATCTTCATATGCACTATACGATAGGTGTTTATTTGACTGGAGAATAGCACTGCAAAATTCAGAGAAGGCTGGATGTATTTCGGTTCGTATATTGTTTCGGAAAATGTGAATTGGTAGGTAGGTTCGGCCTTAAATGCAAACTGAATTGAATTTCCACCCCCACCCTTACTTGGGAATGGGCCTGCCTGAGCCTCTACCCTGTCATTGCCCCTCATTGTGTGATAGGCTTCAATAATTCAAGAAATTAGACCAGTTACAAAATGGGAGCACACCAAACTGGAAAACAAAGGGTGAGGAAATGTTTGAAGGGAGCATAAAGGGAACAATGTGCATCTTCTTAGTGGAATTGGGGTGACCTTTGTTTCACATGTTAGATTTCTGAACCAGAAATTCTCCCATTCTTAATACATGGTCTCTTAAGTAAGCCCTATTGATTTTTGATGACATTCACATTCAATCTATATTTACTTATTTGTTTTTAAGCACATTTGGCCCGCCTCTCCAGACAAAGTCTTCTCAAGGCAATGTTCAACAATATGAATAACTATAAACAACAACATAAAGCACAAAATGGAAACACTATAGCATTTCAAAAATTACAACATTTGAGAATCCCAAGTCACTTGGAACTGAGAGGCATTTGTATTCTTTTTGAACACCAAGATTGAAATACCAAGACTGAAGAGGCCAACTGCACATCCCCTGAGATGGACTGCATAGACAAGGGGTCACTACTGAGAAGGCCCTGTCCCTTGAACCTTCATATCTAACTGATCATAAAGGCATGCCAGTGAGCATCGCCTCCATTGCCAATCTCCAGGCACTGGCAGGCACATCCTCAAACTGTTTAGGCAGCAGTGGGTGGTGTGGTAGGTCTGTGCCACTCACGTGACCTCCAGTGGGGAGGTAAGAGAGAGCAAAACCCATTGCACTAGGAGGAGCCCATGCACTGGCTTCTGCAAGCAGGACTTGCTAGCTGATTCCCACCCATACTGCCTCCAACAATGTTTATGCTCAGAGTGTGGAAGGGGTCAGCATGGATACTAAGCACCATCTCTTTCCAGGGCACCGTTGATTCCAAAATTCATTCCTTCAAGGAAGGGTAATACAAATAAATAGTGGCATTCAATGTTGCAATATTGGGGATATTTATAAATATCCTGGTTTGCGAAAGAGCCTAGGCCATGTAGATCTGAGGTTTGGTGGACCATTTCATCAGTGGAAATGCTTTGGAAGGAGGCAAGTGGTGCTCAGTCTATTGGTATAGCACCAGCTGCAGAGAGAGGAAGAGATGGGAGAGCACTCACTTGTTTATACCTGCTGCATACATTTCTCAACCTTCGCAGCAGCCTGGAAGCTAAACCACTATTAGAGCCAGCCAAAAATATTAGGAGTAATTGGAGGGTGTGTAGAATAGGAGGTTAACGTGACCTAGAATAAGCTTTTTGAACGCCAAGATTGAAATACCAAGACTGAAGAGGCCAACTGCACATCCCCTGAGATGGACTGCATAGACAAGGGGTCACTACTGAGAAGGCCCTGTCCCTTGAACCTTCCTATCTAACTGATCATAAAGGCATGCCAGTGAGCATCGCTTCCATTGCCAATCTCCAGGCACTGGCAGGCACATCCTCAAACTGTTTAGGCAGCAGCGGATGGTGTGGTAGGTCTGTGCCACTCACGTGACCTCCATCTGGCTGAATCTGTATAGCATATCAGGACAGAGAAAGGAGGCACACAACAGCAACAAAGTCAGAACCCTGTTGAGTCAGGCCATCTAGTATTATTATTATTAGAATTAGAATTTATATACCACCCTATACTTGGAGCTCTCAGGATAGTTCTCTTAAAAAGATTGCAGTATATAAAATAAAAATAAGAGTAATAACCCAATAATACACCCCCCCCAAAAAAAGCCGCATTTTAAAAGGGTATGTGATGTTGCTCAGGTCAACCAAAGGCCTGATTTAAAAGGAATGTTTTTGCCTGGTGCCTAAAGGTGTATAATGAAGGCGCCAGGCGAACTTCCCTGGGGAGAGCATTCCACAGTCTAGCATCTAGTCTAGCATCCTGTTCTCACAGCGGCCAACCAGATGGCCATGGGAAGCCTGCAAGTTGAACCGGAGTGGCACAACAATACCCTCCCCCACCTGTGATTTCCAACCACTGGGAATCTGAGGCATAGGGAGAAATTCAATGTAGCAACCATGGCAATTGTTCTGTCAAAGCAAACGCTTCAGCTCCTCCCACGTGCACTGTTCTGGTGATTCTCCCATGCCAGCTTGCAGTGGGGAGGTAAGGGAGAGCAAAACCCATTGCACTAGTAGGAGCCCATGCACTGGCTTCTGCAAGCAGGACTTGCTAGCTGATTCCCACCCATACTGCCTCCAACAATGTTTATGCTCAGAGTGTGGAAGGGGTCAGCATGGATACTAAGCACCATCTCTTTCCAGGGCACCGTTGTTTCCAAAATTCATTCCTTCAAGGAAGGGCAATACAAATAAATAGTGGCATTCAATGTTGCAATATTGGGGATATTTATAAATATCCTGGTTTGCGAAAGAGCCTAGGCCATGTAGATCTGAGGTTTGGTGGACCATTTCATCAGTGGAAATGCTTTGGAAGGAGGCAAGTGGTGCTCATTCTATTGGTATAGCACCAGCTGCAGAGAGAGGAAGAGATGGGAGAGCACTCACTTGTTTATACCTGCTGCATACATTTCTCAACCTTCCCAGCAGCCTGGAAGCTAAACCGCTATTAGAGCCAGCCAACAATATTAGGACTAATTGGAGGGTGTGTAGAATAGGAGGTTAACGTGACCTAGAATAAGCTAGCAACAAACAAAGGCCAAGCAAGGCGTTCCTTGCAGGAGCCTGGTCCTCCTTGACAAAGTCAGTGAGAACTTTGCCATTGACAAAGACAGGAACAAACTTTCTATTCCTCCCCAAGAGTGCCATGCCCGACTTGTGCAAGGATCATGGCTCTTGTGTGCCACAGCCTTGCAAAGGGCTGCGAAGCCTGAGCTGCTTATAGGCAACCATTTCCCCCCACCTTGAATTTTTTTACTGAAATGATGAGGCTGCCAGCCATTCCCACAGCTCTGCAGGGGAGGATCATTCCCCATCCCTGGCACATTCCTGTGGACAGAGAGTGCTAGCCGGGGCCATGGGAGAGAACATGAAGCACCACAGCTAGCCTTGGCGGGGAGGAAAGAAAGCATGTCGGGTATGTGTGTGGAATGAATTACCCTGTAAAGTGGGGTCGAGCAGCCTTCAGATGAATCAGCTTTTGCAGAAATCTTTGGTGAGCGTTCCCAGCTCCACACTGCATGAAAGTGAAGCCACATGCCCAATATCCAAACCAGTTGGACTTGTTTTCATGCTTCGGGGAGGGGGGGGGGGACATTGCGGTCCTGTGGTGGACATTGTTGTCTAGTGGTGACATGGAGTAATCTGCCTAGTTTCAGTATTTTTGGGGCACCGCGGATCTGTGGCAGACATGGTCTAGTGATGGCATGGTGCAGACATGGATTATGCCAGAGTCTGGCTGGTTAGAAAGGTAGGACTGCCTTGGCTCCTTTTCTGAGAGTGACTTGGGAGAGCCCTCCCCCTGTACCACTTCCCTAGCTGTACAATGGGTTTAATTACAGTGCCTTCTCAGCAAAGCACTTTGCTATTTATGGATAACAGGAAAAAGGTATTGCCAGTAGCATTGTTTTTGAGCAAGAAGCAAGAGACGGGGAGCAATCAGTTCAGGACATTCAGCTCCTTGTTCTTCCCCAGACCTCTTGAATGACTCACACTAAGAAAAATAATGACATGTGGGTATAAGTCCTCTAAAGAAATCCGCTTGCAGTGCCTACTACTTATCACAAAGACAGTATGTCTGCAGACTGCATGCAACAGTGTGTGTGCTTGTACAGAATCACACTCGTCTATGCAGGGCGCCTCCCGGTGACCTGTTTATTGAGCATTCATCCAGATTTGCTTGCACAAAGTTTACGGTTAGTCAATTCCAGGTCTTTATTATTCTGATTCATTTGCAGGGAGGTTAGATGACAATCAGCATTCATCCTGATTTCACAGTGATTTACTTGCACAGTGGTTACAGAGCTTCCTGTAAATCACTTATTAATCCCACACTTCTTAGAACATTTGCTTGCCACTTTTCTAACTGCAAAAAGTATTTAAAAAGAAAAGTGGGTTAGCTGGACCAGAGTGCTTTAATCCACTTTAAAAAAAAAATAAAATAAAACTAACAGCTCCTGCAGACTGCCTATTTTTGCAACATTCATCCTGATTTGCTGGATTTTATCAAGCATTCTTACTGATTTCCTTATGGGATGTTTATACATCTTTCCATTAGTCATTCATGCACCCTATACTTTCAATGCACAGAAGTCCGATTCTTTAAGTGGATTTGCTACACTAGGGCAACAGAGCTTTATTTGTGCAAACTTAACTTTCCAGTATGTGCTTGAATCCTTCCCATGAAATACCCTCCATATAGTGGGGCCTCTAAATTTCCAATATGCAACTGAACCCCCCTCAAAATACTGGCACCCTGGAGGTGACCATAAACTCTTCTGTTGTATTTTCTCTATGTGGTCCAAGATCCCTGACATTTTGGGGCCACCATGACCCCCCCCCCACACCCTTAATAGCAGGATTATTGTCACCACATGACAGGCAGAAATCCAGCTGGCAAAGCATATCTCACCAGTGCATCTCAGTACCAGGAAAAGCTGTGTCCATGTGGCTGCCTCTAGCTTACCTAGGATGGAGGATGAAGAGGCATGGCATGTGTTTAAAATCCTTTGACTTGTTTGGCAGGAATTTGGCCTACAGTATAAAGGTAAAAGCCACATCCATGTCTCCACCCATGTCTACCTCTGACCCCCACCTACCACTGGCAGGTGACCTCTGGAAGGTTACCCCAGAGGGGGGACGGCCCTCAGGCTAAAAAGTATTCCCCACCCCTGATCTAGCCTAATCTTATCTCTTCCCATTTTGCAACCATCATTCCTCTTCCCTCCCTTCCTTCCAAGTCTTTGTAGTTTCTTTATTTAAGCTTGCCTGGTGAGCTGCCTGCCTCTCTCAGAGACCTCTCATCCTCCCACAACACCTTTCTCTTTGCCGCTTCCCTTTGTGCCTTCAGTTTACCCTTCATCCTCTCCCCTTCTTCCAAACATGTGGCTTGCACTTTCACATGGGGCAGCGTGTGTTTGGAACTCCTCACTGGACTACACACTAAACTGCACCAATAAACCCCTCGCCTCTTTCCAGAAGACAGACCAAGCAAGCTGCACATTACGTTAGCTATGTGCTATGTACTGTGCCCTTATGTGCAAGGTTGCAGTTGTTGTTACACAAATCAACAGTCTTGCAGGGAAGTGAGGAACTTGATCCAGATTGGGACCCCAGAATAAGGAGTAACATTTTCTTGTTGTTGTTGTAAACCTCTTTGATATATTTTTATGATACAGCAGTGAGTATACGTTTTTCAAAAAATCAGAAAATAGAAAAACTGCTGTGGTTCTGATCCTTATTGGAAGCCACATCCCTGCAATTTCCACCGGGTGTGAAACTTTGAATTGGACCCAGTAGCTCTATGGCACCCAGTGCAGCACTTTCAGGACCAGTGATGCAGGATCTGCCCCATTCACCAACCTAGCAACCACATTCTGCACTAGCTGAAGTTCCTGGGCTGTCTTCAAGGGCAGCCCCACATAGAGTGTATGCAGTAGACCCAGTGGGAGATCACTGGACTAAACCAGTCCTGGAATGGCCATAGATGGCAAACCAGCCTAAGATAGGCAAAAGCACTTCTAGCCACAGAAGCTACTTGGGACTGCAGTGACAGAATGAAATCAAGGTGTACTCTCAGATTACAGATCCATGATCTTTAGCCACAGATTAGGAAGGGGTCCAGATTGGCATCAGAATGGTTATTAAAAGAGGTGCGGGGGGGGGTTGTTTTGGTTTTTGCAGTGGGCGTACATTGCATTTGCGTAACAGTTTGTGGGGGAAATTCATGCTATATGCTCCTTAAGAGGCCAACACTTAAGAGTTGTTAATGGATAAAGTTATGCACCAATGAGAAACCAAGGGCTTTTGTAATATGTGAACACTTCTGGTAAATGGTTTGATATCATATGGCATGCGTTAAGGGGTTTCTAACCACAAACCAAAGTGAACTTCTTTACAGCACTGTCTCAAAAATGCAGCCTTTCTGTAGGGTTCTGCGTGCTCTGGTGTGGACGCAGTCTGTGTCTGTGTGGTGTGCACATGCATATGCCTTCGGCGGGTATTGCCATGCAGACCTTTGGGCACACCTACTGTTGGCATGCCATTCCTGAAAGGCTGAGATTGAGGCCCTCAGGCTTAAAAGGGTTAACCCCACCCCTGCCGCAGAAGACAGATGATTAAAGGGATAGAGGAGGAAGTCAGAAGCAATAATTGGCCCTTTTTGTGCCAAGCTGTTCTAACAGAATGAAAAGGCACCTTGGCCCCAGATCTGCTCTGTTCTGTTCAACATTTTCACCTTTTCCATTTTGTTGTGAAATGGGGATTTCTACGTCACTGAGATTCGGTTGTTGTTTTTCAGCACTCCAAACCTGTAAGACTCCCTCACTACTACTACTACTACCACCACCACCACATTCCAAATTTCAATCTAATCTAGCAGCAGGCATAGAAGGATGCCCACTAGGGTGCTGAAGGAAATCCAGAGCACTTTTTGTCAACATTTCTCACATACAAATTGCCCTTGCATTTGTTTCCATAGCCTGTGAAATGCTCAAGATCCCAGGCTGTGCTGCCCATTTCAATGCCATTGTTCTCATGTGCTTAGTTTGTCTTCCAGGAGGTATGCCAAGGACACTGATAAGCTTTGCATGCTGAAGAGCGTCTCCTCCAAGGGCCCTGAAATCCTTAACATGAGAGAGAGAGAGAGAGAGAGAGAGAGAGAGAGAGAGAAATGGCTGGGGTTGCTGTGTAGGGCTGGGTGTGTGGGCCACATAAGTCATGAAGGTGTGCAGGAAAGATTCAGGTGATCGAGCCTCACTAGGACCACAGCAGTGTCATGTCATACCCTCCAGGTGTCCCTATTTTCCAGGGGAAGTCCCAGAATTACTAAAGCCATCCTGGCTTCTGATTTGATCCAGGAATGGCCCTATTTGCCCCACCAGCGCCACCATTGCTGAGCTCAGGGAGGAAGACCAGCTGGCGCTTGTCCTTGTGAGAAACGTTTTCATCTGAGGAATGTTGCAGGGTATGCAGTGTGCAGCAGGGGATATTTACCAAGTATATGAACAAGCACCGAAACCCCAGGACTCACCTGACGAGTTGTAATGAAGCAGCTGTGAAAGCTGAAAGTAAGCTGTGATGGGTTGAGAGTGGCCAACGCCTTGTTCCAAAGGCTTCAACTAGACTGAAATGTGAGTTCCTTAATAATATGGTCAGATTATTGAAGAAGCTAATAAGGCCTTGTGGCCTGGGGCCTATGATTTTCATAATATGGTGCTGCCTACTAACTCATCCTTCAAAAAATACCAGCTAAAGGGCCTCTTTTCAGAGGCCTGGCCTAGGGCCCATGGTTTTCATAATATACCAAGGGCTTGGTGATGATGCCCACAGTGGAAGGGAAGCGGGAAGTGCTCTGATTTGCAGAACAGAATATATTGGCTTCCTAACACACCCATACCCAGAAACATTAGAGTGGTCCAGTGTGTGTGTGTGTGTGTGTGTGTGTGTGTGTGTGTGTGTGTGTGTAAAACCACTGCCCTAGGGCAACACCACCTTTTAATGTTCTCTGTGTTTATGCCTTGCCAGGCCTTTGCATGTTCTAGAATGCCAAAAGAGGTTCTAGACAAGGGAAGAATTTGATCTCAAAAGCAGGGTTAGGAAAGCAAAATTGCCTTCAGGGGTGTAGATTGAGAGAATTCAGCCCAACCCTAACTGTAACAGTGAATGATTACTCATCACTACACATCATGAATAGTGAACTTTAATGAACTGTTCTCTGTAATTGCTGAGTGCCCAAGAAGTGGAAACGGGGACATTTGATACTTCTGCTGAGTATTCAGTGTGTAATCTTTGCACCATTCATGATTTTAAATCAGCCTTGCCTAAGCAGCCCGTGCTTTTGAACAGGTACGATCCCCATTTTAGAGATGGGTAAACTGAGGAGCTTTGAACCCTCTGTGGTCTCTAGGCGGAAACCAGAGCTGGAGGAATATATAAGGTACAGAACTGCTAGCAGTATGGATGTGTTCTCTTAGGGCTAGACAGCAAAGACGGACAGACAGCTGGACTCATGAATGTCTCTCTTTATGCCTTGCCGTCTCAGAAGCCTGGTGCTGTGTGTCAGGAGGACTGATGCTGCTGACCACAAGCCCGCAGGAGTGGTTTATCTAGCGCGACACAGCACACCCACTTCCCCGGCTGCTGAGTCAGGCTGTTCCCTTTGCTGCCTCGCGCTCTGTACATTGTGTTCCAGCTCTGCCTCGCTGGCACGTAGCCCAGCTCACATCAGCTTCTCACTCTTGTTTGTGTTCTCAGCTTGCACTGAGGGCTGGTTTGCAGCTCGGCAATCCTCCCCACCCCACCCCCTTCCTCAGCTTTACAGAGAAAGGAGGGACCGTTTGGGGCTTTTATGCCAGAAGGAAGCCCTCACATATGGATGGGGGGGGGGTAACGGCAGGGGTGGCTGAGGGGAACAAACCACCAGTTTTGCAAGAGATTAACTCAGGTCATCTCCATGTCTCTATGTTATTTCTGAATGTAAATCATCGCCCTGTGGCTCAACGGAGGCAAACAAGTTGAACGACATAAGACCCTGCAGCACAGCTGAAGTGCATGGCTACAGAATGGTCTCTTGGGACACACTTATGGGGCTACTTGGTACTCCTTTGAAGAGCCCTGATTAAAGTTATTTCTCCCTACCATCCCATCTATCCATCCTAGGCTGGAGCGCTCTCCCCCCCCCCCACTCTCTCTCTCTCTCTCTCTCTCTCACACACACACACACATGTTCCCAGCAAAAAAGCAACCTCGCCCTCTTATACCTTCCATCTCTGACTATTTGCCACAATGTTGCTTCGCTTCATAGTTTAAAACATGTGAAACTATACCAAAGAAAAGACTTAGATGCCCTTTGAGCCATAGCCGGTGCGATGAACCAATGCAGACAATATGGGAGGTACATCCACCAAGCACATTGTCTGCACAAATGTTTCAACCCAACAGCTTGTGTAGAGATTTCCTCATAAGAAATCTGAGCAGGGTATTCTGAGCAGGGTATGTAATGCTTGCGAGATGCGCTTTGTCTTTTAGAGAGTTCATATGGACTCAGTGGGGATCAAAAATGCCCAAATCATTTCTGGCCAAGCTTCACTTGAGAGTTTCAGGCCTTTTAAAGCGCACATATCCCTCACTTTTGTTGGTGATAGAGACCCACCAATGTTTCTTGAAGTGTACTCTGCCAACACAGAGTTTCTCTCTGTTATCACCAACTGTCCGTTTCACTCTCAGGATGGTTTGCGGTTCTATGAGAAGACCAGGAAGTTGTAATGACCTCCAACCTTTCCCAATCTCCCATGTGCCCACAGAAGATCAAACAGTGCACTTTGGGAATGATTGTTTAAAACAGTGGTCAAAGCACTCATTTAGCCAATGACAGAAATATGTAATCCAAGCACATTTGTATCACTATACTGATATTCTAACATATAAGCTATTCTGGGAGCCTGGTCATACAGTCCTTGAAATGAAAAGCACTTGTATTGCTTGGCCCTATTGGATCACTGCCTGCGGCGAACATTACAGACATATTTAGGTGCTCTTTGGATGTTCTGCCAGCCACATTGGAAACCCCCTATTCACAAACAGCTCCTACATGGCTGCGAGAATGGCAAAATAACTCAACCACATGTGCAGGAGGCAATCATACAGGTATTTCCCACATGTGTGTGTGTCTGACAATTCCATGGAAACCCTCTTGTGCAACTGGGTCCTTCACATGGCTGAGTCACTTAAATGTTTTCCTATTTGCGTAGGAGGAATTCATGGATAAGAGCCTCATGAGCCTCGGAGAATATCTAAAGGACATCTGAGTTCTATTGAATTCCTCATATTCATGGGAAGAGAGGCTAAACAATAAATTCTGTTGCTGGTGGAAGGAACAGAGGAGTCATCTCTTGTGTTTGTGTGTCCTGTCCCAAGAAAACTGCAGAAGGATGCATCATGTTACACCAACATGTATGCAAGCAATGACATTGACACAAGAGGATATATCACAAAGGCAAATCATACCAGGAGCATCTTGCTACTGAAAGCCTCAGGCACATCCAAGTCAAACAGTCCAAATTATACACTTCCAAATTGTGTTTTGGTGTCCCACCACTGGATCTACAACACATATAGGTAGGCTATGTCCACTAGACTATTGGGAGTGTGAGAGTGAGGTTCATAGCAGCAAAATAAGCTAAGGAAGGGAGTAGATGACTGGGATGCTAAGCGTGGGGAAGGGTGCACTTTACTAGGGTCTGGAGATCAAGGAGGGCCAGCCCAGGATGCAACCCCATTACAATAAAGGAACTGCAGATCATGTTTGAGGGGAATATTGGTGGAAACTTATTTCCTTATTTATCTCCCGATTTTGTTGCATTTTTTTGGAGCCAATCAGAAGCACACCGGAACAAACAATACTTTGAACAGTGAAGTGCTGGCTTAGGACCTTCATTAGAACGGAGAGAGTGAGCTTGCACAGTTTAACTAGGATTTGGAGCTTGAAAGACAGCTGTGTGGTTCTCTACGTAATGTGGCGTGCTTTCTCAAGAACTACTTGTCCCAGAATTCCTTGTGCATAGGTAGGAGGGAGAGACAGGTGGTGGGAGGAAGCGAGCATAATAATAATCAGTGACATGGATCCCAGGGACAGCGGGAGCTTGTGCTGTTGTAAGGATCTATGTGCTCAATATATGTGTGAGTAAATGTCTAGTGCATTCACATGCAGGAAGACACTACCTGCTGCTGCCATGTCTGGCTATGAATACAAATCAGTCAACCAGAAACAAAGGGAACTGAAAGAAGCAAAAGGACACCATTCAGTCTCGTTTCACAAAACAGACAGGACTTTCCATAGTCCGGCAGCAATATAGTAACTAGGACCAACCAAAAGTTACAAAATAGTAAGCTATTACAGTATCTTGGTGGGACTCTTCTTCAGGCTCAATGTCATGATGAACAAAAATAGTAAAGCAGAAGAGGGAGAGAGCCTGGATTGGGGCATGGGAGAAACGCTCCAGTGTGGGCCATGTTGTAATTTCAGAAATGTACAAAATGTAATTTCAGAATTAAAACAGAAAGTTTCTTTCCTGAGTCATGAGATTGTATGTAGGGGATAGGATTGTGGTATGTCTGTGGGAGGGGACCCATGTTATAAGCTTCTGAGCAGGAAAAAAATAAGAAGGCTTGGACCTCGAAGTCAAGAGAAGGAACCCCTGGAGAGGGGGGCAAAGGAAGACAAAGATCTTTTTCAAACATTTAGGATTCATTTAAGAAGGCACCTTAAGAAAAAGGATATCACCTAGAGAAAAGGAACCCAGAATTTCCTGTGGGCTTTCAGCAGTAAACCAGATTGCTGTGTCTCATTGCTCCCATTACCACCCTGTACAGTGCCAGGCACTGTCTCCCTCTGCATGCTGTAGCCTCATCAGCAGGAAGCCTTTCCCCCCAGATCCCCACTCACAATCCCCAAGTCACAGCCTGGGAGGAGATTGGTACGGTTTGTTACACTCGGGCGGATTGTACTTTGTGTTACAAGTGGCTTTGATCCAGGACTCAGAAGCTGGACTTTATTTATACTTCCCTGCTCCAGGCTCAGTTACATCCTGCTGTCAGTTATGTCTGTCTGTCTCCCTGCTTCTATCTCCAAGAGGGATGAACCTGGTCTTAAAAATCCATTCGGAACATTTAAGGAGCAGAAACCAATTTGCACCTTGCCTGCCTGCGTTTCTCGCCAGTGTACAAACCCTCAATTGATTTAGATTCAGTGAGGAGCTATATAACCCAGGAACATTTCCCTTCCATTTGGTGCGAGTGCCTGGGCTGGGGACGGAACTCGCACTGGCTAGAGGGCAGTTCGCATGGGGAAGAGTGGGCCCCAGGCTGCTGCTGGCTCAAAGTGACCTTGGCAAAGCAGAAAGGCTTTGTGCTTCATTTCCTCATTCAGTGCAGTGATACTTACCTCTAACCTCGCAAGCCTTGACCACACCTGGAACGTCTTTGATGGCACTAAAAATGGCAATTGACCTTACAGGATCAGCTTCAAGTGGATTTTTATAGGATGACCCTCTTAGACCCTGTTAGATGTAGGGTTCATCCATACAGTCATTTAATGTGAATAGTAAGCTTCCTGTACCTCCATTAATTCTCTGTTGTCCATGTGATGTTATTTCCCAATTTGCTGCCTACCCACACTTTCCCCTCCCTCAGTCCGGATATTCTTATACCCTCACCTTTTCAGAATATCTATGGTATGAGCAGTTTCTGTGACATGCCTCCCCCACCCCAATTAAACCCCGCCTCAGCTGTGTTTAATGGAGAGGAGGAGGTGCTCTGTGAAGCGCCTCTCCCACCTCCATTAAACAGCTCCCCTGCCCCATCTGCTACTCCTGCCCCTTGCTTGGTCACCTGCCTGCATGCCGTTCATGATGCTGGAGGTCGCAGCCTAATGGCAGCCAGGAGAACTGCAGAATGATGACTGCCTTACATTGTTATATAATTAGGAAGGTATATATACTTTCAAGTCAGTGCTTAAGTGTTGGAGCAGGTAAACACATAGCCTATTGAGAAAAAAACAAACGGAAAGTCTCTTGAAACTAACAGAGGATTCAAAACGCCACAGTCAAGCAAAGAAAGGTCTTATGGGATGAGTGGCAGTGATGACGAGCTCCATTCAAAGGGGCCTCACTATTGCAAGGACAATATCCAGAGAAAAACACCCAGAACAATTACACTTGCTGGAGTGAACATCCTAGTTTACTAGCAACTTGGACAGTAGTTCATGTTCTGGTAAATAGTTATTTGCCCACAAGAAAAGCATAATTAGGGTGATGTTATTTGTTTGAATCACAATGTGTGATGGTTGCACAGTGATGGCTAGATAAAACAAAGAGCCTGGATGAGGTGGAAACCCAAAAGATGTCAGTGTCACTGGTGTATATAATTAATTCTGAATGCAAAATCTGGATTTCCTTTGTTTTTGTGTGCGTGCGTGAATGTGTGTGGGAGGAGTGGCTGGGAATTGGAACACAGCATGTACAGTTCTGAACAAAGGCTGCGGAATTTATCGGGAGACATTCAAGGCTGTGATAAGGAGTCCCTGCAACATTTGGATAACAGAGTTTAATTGCATTTTTTCAACATATGTCCTCTATTTGTTATCCTTTTAATATCTTGAATGTTACCATTTAGGAATAAGCAGATCAGTAACACAAAAACAAGGACACGTTATCAACTGTGGTTTTGTAACAACTGCTGCTTCTCTTTCAATCCAAGTGATGCTGAAAGCTAAGTCAATTTACAGGAGCACAAGATGAGAATTGTTCATAGGAAGCACCGGGCCTATGATGACACAGATTACCCATACTGATTCACTTCAGGCAACGGCACATAAAGTACTCTTTACATTGTCACCAGTAAATATTTGGGATAGGGGAAGCAGGAACAAACTCGTCACTCAAGTTTCTTCCTGAGAGCTTATGCCACACAGCTAAAAACATCTCTCACTATAAATGCATCCCACTCATCTGAGAAATGCAATACCGCGAGCCTTCCTTGCTCCTCCAAAACAGTCTTAATGGGAGAAAGAATGCAAGCTTAGGCGGCTGCAAGTCATTTTAGCCCATTCCGTTAATCCCCCTCTGCATTAGTACATCCTGTCCCTGTTTTACTGACAATGGTGTAAATAAGGGTTAGAGAGAGATGGGGCTCCTGCACCGTTATTAAGGTTGTGAAGATCCTGCAAGAATGGTAATTGGAAATTGTTTAGACCTATCTATTGTAGCACTTAAATTGTCATCTGGAGCAGCTGCACCCAATGCTTTCAACAACTGGTACAGAATGTGCTAAGAGTAGGCAGGCTATTGTGTAATTCAGAGGCCCCAGCTAGCTGTAAACACTGCCTATACCCACTGACGTGTTTAGGCCTAGGTTCCATTTAGCAGTGGAGGGCAGTACTGTTGCACAGTTCAGAGTACGTAGCCACTCCCCATTGTAAACTTCCAAAACATAAAGGATTTCTTGCGCAAACAAGAACATACTTTCCCTCCCCCTCCCCCCATTTTGGGTTAAAACTTGGCACACTCAGATACCAGCCTCAGAACAAATATTTTTAGAAAAATGTACAAGGAGAGAAAAAAATAACATTGGTGTGCCTGAATGAGGCAATAGTTTATCCAGACTATGCAAGAGACATCTACACTGCCTGTTTAAAAGCAGAACCTTTTTTTATCATTTGAAGTTCGGGGGGGGGGGAATAAACATTCACTAGGCATTCTTCTGTGGGAGAAACATATGTCACCCCATCTGCAATGCAGTCCCTCAGATATATAGATCCATTTATGACATGCAATGTTTTAAATGCCAATGCGCAGATACATAGAGATGAACTATTTGCCAATTCCCCAGTCGTTGAAACAGTTGATGTTTCGGTTGAGAATTTAATAGGTTCTCTTTCGTTCTGTCTTTCTGCTGTTGGCGGCACAGGTACATGCCAACAAAATGGACCGGCTACTGAAGGGTAAAATAGTGCTCTGCTTCTAAAATGCAAAGGACCAAGGCTTATGCCCAGTGGTGTCACCAGAGAAGGACTTTGAGGCAGGTGTCCATGGCTGCCTTTCAGCAGAGTGAGCAGGAAGGCTCCCCAAACAAAGCATGGATGGCTTACCATGTTTTGAATAAGTGAGGTAATACACATTACCATCTAAAATGGGGGTCCTCTGTAGCACTGTGGAAGTCTGGAATCAAAAATTACACAACTGCACTACTATGCATGCCTATGTGAAAGCCAAGCCATTTGTCCTAGTAGCTCTTAGGGCTTATCCACACTTAAATTTTGCCCCACGCTTTCCAGGCACAGGTTCATGTTTTAAAGCTCCATGTCCAATCACTCTTCCCCCCCACCTTTGGATTTTTTCCTGCAGAAATCCGTTCTTTAAAGCTGAAGGGCAACAAACAGCAATTTGGATTTTCCATGGGATTGGGGCAACAAAATTAGTCAGGGAAAAAAGCTGGTGGATTAGAGTTTATGCAGCTGAACAAGTGGCATGCAATGTGGGGACAATGTAAAAAAAGAGCGCATATCATCCAAAAAAGGACAAAAGAATGCAACTATTTGTATAAAATTTGACTATGCTAACACACACACAAATGTAGAAATAACTGCTGTCATTTAAATAAAGACACACGTCACCATAGCTTGGAAGACTACATGTCCTGTGTGAATTCTCAGTCTGCTGTCTATGTGCTAACTGTTGATTGTCAGCTTCCAGGCTCCTACTCTCTCTTTGCTTAGTGCTTCACCTTTAAACGAGACCTAGGTTTCTGGCTTTGTAATAAGATCTAATAGCTTTCTTTATATAGAGAAATTTGAAATTTGTCATACAAGTGTACATTTCTGGTGGTAAAGGTAGATATCAATGGACTATTAGGGTGAATGGGGCAGTGCCCCCTCAACTTCAGTCTGGCCCCCAGGACACAGTCTGGTGTCCTTACCTACCTGCTTTCTAACTTACAACCAGTCCAGGGGGTGGCACTGGCTGGCAGCTCCCCCCTCCCCTTCTCTTTAGTCTCCATGTTGTCCTTGTGGAACTCAGAAGGCAGGAGGATGGAAGCCAAAGCAGGGTTGGCTCTGCCTGTCATTGGGTCTGACTCCACGTCCTGTAGGTCTGCCTGCCTTCCGCCCTGCCAGTCCCAGTGGCCACCAGCCTCTGCTGGCAGACACAATATAAAAATAGAACTCACATCCTGCCCCATCACATCCAGTAATGGGGTGAGCCCAGCTTCCTCCTGCCTTTGCAATTTGAATGGACAGAATACCAGACAATCAGCTGCTGATTCAGCTGTGAGTCTTGCTGAATACATAAAGAAAACAGTAAAAAAAAAAACTTTAAAAAATTTAATAATAATGAATAAAATGGTGCCCGTATCAGTCATGGTGAACCCTCAAGGATCCCAGCACTTCCCTGGTCATTCTGGGTGCTGATGCCAGGTCTGGTTCTTTGTCTCTATCATCTTCTCTACAGTCTCTTGAGTATTGAGCATCATCTTAGTGATTACAGGTAAGAGCTGTTGATAGACCTACTCTCTGTGCATGTGCCTAATCCTTAAAAAGAGAGAGAGAGGGAGAAAACCATCTAAGCTAATGGCCATCACCTCACCTTCTGGCAGTGATTCCATAAGTTAATTATTGCATTGTGTGAAGAAGTCATGTGAGCAACATTCTTTCATGAGGCACCTTGAATTTGTTTCCCCCTGTCTTTGCTAGGTGCAGAGAGGGTAGGGAGAGAAGCAATTCAAAGCATGGCATTGCTGCAAATGTGGCTGTTTTTGGATGGGAAGAGAACTGCGGGGAGGGGGGTTAATATTTGGGGCCTCTGGCCCCAGCTCCAATTTGGAGTCCATTTCTGGTCTTAGGAGGGTCCATCTAGCATTAAGTTCCAACAGTGGCCAGGGAAAGTCCTCTCTGAGAAGCTTATCAGCAGGGCATGAAGTAGGATGGTTAGGTGTCCTACTTTACAGGCTGAAGTCCTCTAGCTGAAGGGCTTCCCTGCCCTGGTCTAGTGTAAGATAAAGGAGAGAGAGAGTGGAGGCTTTGAAGTTGCTCATCAGCAGGTAGCACCTAGAGGCATACAGGTTCATACGTGGTCACAATCTCTGTTCCCCACTACAGTGAGATGGATTCTATTTCTATTAAAATGATATAAACTTAGAAAGAATTGTTATCTGTATATTAGCATATGCAAATTTAATGCAGATCCATGTCCTGTTATGTTTGCTGATGGATTAATGGCTATGCTAGCATGGCAGGCAACAGGTCAGCCTGCAACGTTTTGTTGAGAAATGTCTCCAAACATAGACGTTTCATTTAGCTGTCCCACCTGACATGAGGGTCCTTTGTGGGCAAAGCTGGAGTGAAACAGTTTGGGGTGAGTGGAGGCAAGGTGGATGGGACTTGAAATGTCCCCACTTTTTTGAAGGGCCAGATGCATGCGCATGGCAATTACGCTGGCAGCCATGGAAGCCAAACTTCATTTTGGGATACGTGGAATCATTGCTGTGAAAGAAACATTTATTTTACCACTACTGCATCCAGGGCTGGATTTAGGATTGATGAGGCCCTAAGCTACTGAAGGTAATAAGGCCCTTTATATGTCCAGCTGTCCTTTGTCAACTGCAAATTGTTGCTGTTTTTTGTGTTGAATATATGCTATATGGTAATTTATGGACTTAGTAGGTATCTAAAGCCATTTGCACATAACAAAATGTGTGTTTCATCAAAGTAATTGTTGAACTGAAATACAATTAAGAAGAAGTATATTAATAGTGAAATACAGTTAAGAAATGAGCAAACCAGTGATATTTTAGGGAGGAGGCCAACAGGTGGGGGCCATTACTTTCCACAGGGGCCATTACTTACATCCACCCGCCCTGTGGAAAGCCCTCCCACCAGAAGAGAACAACAACTATCAGACTTTCAGAAGACATCTGAAGGCAGCCCTGTTTAGGGTAGCTTTTAATGTTTGACGGACTACTGTATTTTAATATTTTGTTGGAAGCCGCCCAGAGTGGCTGGGGAAACCCAGCCGGAAGGGTGGGGTATAAATAAATTGTTGTTGTTTGTTTGTTTGTTTGTTTGTTTTTATCTTATATTTTGGAAATGTACATCCAGGTTTTTTTCCTTTAATTTTTTTGGGGGGGGCCCAAGAGAGTGGATGGGATGCGGGTGGCGCTGTGGTTTAAACCACATAGCTAAGGACTTGCCGATCAGAAGGTTGGCGGTTCGAATCCCCACAACGGGGTGAGCTCCCATTGCTCAGTCCCTGCTCCTGCCAACCTAGCAGTTTGAAAGCACGTCAAGTGCAAGTAGATAAATAGGTACCGCTCCAGCGGGAAGGTAAATGCCGTTTCCGTGCACTGCTCTGGTTTCGTCAGAAGCGGCTTAGTCATGCTGGCCACATGACCCGGAAAAACTGTCTGCGGACAAAAGTCGGCTCCCTCGGCCAGTAAAGTGAGATGAGTGCTGCAACCCCAGTCGTCTGCGACTGGACTTAACAGTCAGGGGTCCCTTTACCTTTACTGCAAGAGAGTGGGGCCCTAAACTATAGCTTGTTTAGCTTATACATAAATCTGGCACCGACTGCGTCACAAGCATGGGGGAGGCTGCGACAGCCACCTTAAAAGGTACACAGGTCTGTTGCAACAACTGCAGTCATATTGCTGGAAGCTACTTTTTGTTCTTCCTGGGTAACGTTTGAAGCGCAGGTCTGAAGAAACCTGCAAAACCAGCTTGTTGAGAGACCACTGCAGGACAGGACAGGGGGTGGCAGTGGTGGAAAATAGAATGTGCATCTCTGGCTACAACCATTCTTCAATGCGCTCTCAAACTCTCAATCTATACTCTCTGAAAAGGCTTACACAATTCAAACCAGTTTAAAATTGGCTTAACTGTCAGAACTTCCCCAAAGAGAACCATGGGAACTAGGTTTTTGTTTTTGGACGGATTAAGTTCCTAGTAGGGATCCTCAGTAATGAAACAAGTTTCCTATTATTCATTTTTTTTAATAGAGACATGAGTTGCATACACACAATATATTTAAAGCACAGGGCTCCCCCCCCCAAAGAATCCTGGGCAATGTAGTTTACCCCTCTCAGAGCTACAATTCTCAGCAGCCTTGACAAACTGCAGTTCCCAGGAATATTGGGGGGAAGCCGTGTGCTTTAAAGTAAGGTGAGTACTCAGCCGTGCTCTTATGAACCGCTACCCAGACCATATGCAATTTCAGAATTTGCCTGTTCAGACCTGCTTTCCCATCTATAGAGGTTTTATGACCAGCTTAGCTGGTGCTTCCCATTTATTTGGGGAAAGCACTGCTGATAGCCATGAAACAAGAACCAACATCCCCACCACACTGTTCTGTGATGTGGGTGGAGGGAGGAATGCATTTGACTAGGGGTTGGCAACCTAAGGCCCATGGGCCACAAGCAGCCCACGGGGGTTGTTTAACCGGCCCATAAACCCCGCCACCCGCTTGGGGACCCCTACCGTCTGCTTGGTCGACTCCTGTGAGCCGCGCTAAAGCGGCATGGAGCAGAACAGGGGCTGCCTTCTGCAATGCTAGCCGGCTTCCCATTGGCTACAGGAAGCTCCTGCAGCCAATGGGAAGCTGCGCATGCCTCCTCTGCAACAGAAGGAGCACTGGAAATATTGTTTGTGCATGCATACATGCATGCGTGCGCACACACACACACACACACACACACCGTCCCACCGCAGCATCTGCGGGACCATGAACCGGCCCAAGCCACAAAAACTTTGCCGACCCCTGCATTTGATTTGGCTTCTTGACCCTCTTTCTTCAGAGCTGTGTGCAAGCGATGGGCCTCATTCAATCCTATTCCTCCTCCTGGGTTTTCCAGTACTGGGGCAGAGGTCTCAAGCCTGAGAATGAGCCATAAACACCCAACATCCAGTGGTCCTCCCAGCTACAGCTGATAAGAGAAAAAGGATATAACTTTTTGTCCATCCGTCCGCCCTCCTGGAACTGCACACCCAAACCCAGAGTTCTAAAAACAGGAGAAGCACTCCATCTACTCTAATTCTTCCCCAACTATTATGCCTCCTATCATGCTTTTGGCAAGAGTTCAAGTGGAAGGGAGGAGGAACTGACTAAGTGCTAAGCTTCTGCATCAGCGGCTTGTACCACACAAAACCTGGTGTGTGTCTCCCATCCCCACCCTCTTGTGCGAATTTGCATTAGTATGCATAATTTCCACAGGAGGAGGAAATAGAATGTCTGTACATATAAAGAGCTTCCTTTCTATGCCCCCATCCCAAGGCAATAAAGCATTATGAACTTTAGCTAACCTGGAGAACCTCTAAGGAAGCTCATTGGCCCTTTTGCTTTTAAATACCCAAGACAGGGGTTCATTATGTGGTTTTCAGAATTTGTATAAAATATCTGCAAGCAGCCATGCCAGGTGAAGGACTGCATTGGGTTGAAGTCACATGGTGACCCACTGACTACCAACAGAGATTGGGAGCCGTAACTTGTTGGACTCCAACTCACATCTACCGCAGCCAGCATGACCAGTTGTTGGGGATTATGGGAGTGGTAGTCCAGCATCACCTGAAGGGTCCAAGGATCCCCACCCTTTCATTGCAGGAATACTATGCACAATTGGGCTGTGGACATATTAGTAACTTAAAAACAGCTGTCCATGGAGGTGCACGTTAATTCTTTGTCAAGGGCAGCTGTCTACCAGCCCCACCTGGTATGCAGGCTGAGACCCTACCTGCCCACGGACTGCCTTGCTGGAGTGGTGCATGCTCTAGTTATCTCCTGCTTGGACTACTGCAATGCGCTCTACGTGGGGCTACCTTTGAAGGTGACCTGGAAACTGCAATTAATCCAGAATACGGCAGCTAGACTGGTGACTGCGAGTGGCTGCCGGGACCTCATAACACCGGTCCTGAGAGATCTGCATTGGCTCCCAGTATGTTTCTGAGCACAATTCAAAGTGTTGGTGCTGACCTTTAAAGCCCTAAACGGCCTCGGCCCAGTATACCTGAAGGAGTGTCTCCACCCCCATCGTTCAGCCTGGACACTGAGATCCAGCGCCGAGGGCCTTCTGGTGGTTTCTCACTGCGAGGGAACCAGACAGAGGGCCTTCTCAGTAGTGGTGCCTGCCCTGTGGAACGCCCTCCCTTCAGATGTCAAGGAAATAAGCAGCTATCTTATTTTTAAAAGACATCTGAAGGCAACCCTGTTTAGGGAATTTTTTAATATTTAATGCTGTATTGTTTTTAACACTCGATTGGGAGCCACCCAGAGTGGCTGGGGAAACTCAGCCAAGTGGGCAGGGTATAAATAATAAATTTATTATTATTATTATTATTATTATTATTATTATTATTAACAACAAGGTCGGTTTCTCCTGCTTCATTTCAAGTCACATTTGTACATTGCTGTACACACCAGAGAGGGAACAGGGTGGTGCGTATTGCCAGTTTGGTTTCCCCAAAACTGCAGCCCCCCTCCCCCCGCTCCTGTTCATGAAGTTCTCATCTGCTCATGTGCAAAGTCTATATCAAATGTAAACACCTCATCTTAACTGGAAAGCAAACATGGCTTATGTTTTCAAATTGGATGGAAGCTGGTTTGAGGGAAAGCATATCAAAAAGCAGTATTTTTGAAGAAACTACAGGATAGATATGGATTGTGGCTAACGTCATGCACACATGGCTTCACACACCAGCAGTGGGAATGCAGTGGAGCCATAGTAAACAGCAATGTGTAGGTGGCCTGAAAGCTCATCTGACCCCTCTCAAAACTGCAATGCATATGTGCTCTAAGATTGGATTCAAGCATCTTAACAGAGCCCTGATGCCAAGTCTCTTTGTTTACAGACAAAACTAGTACAATTGCTTTACATTTGTAGGGAGATTGTTAATGTGAGGGCACGTTGATTGCAAACATGTGATCTCCATGTGCATTCCGAGATGGTACAGTCCCATGAGAACAGCATTACGTGCCTTTCCTCAGCATCTGAATCAGCTCTAAGTGTTCTGGAGCAACACAGTCGTGAAATAACCATGGTAACACAACCGCTCAATTCAGCCTTGGTACCTGACTACTGAAAGGTAGATAATATAACACCAGCTTTTAACAAAGATCTTCACTGGCAATTCTGAAAAAGCTTCAGTGACTAAAATAGCCTGATGTGTATGTGCTTATCAATATGCATTGGTCTCAAAGAAACGTATGGCTATTTAAACATTTAATATCTGGCTTAGGATAAAATTGCTGGCCAAGGGCAAATTGATAACCCCAACTACTTGGCTCCTTATTTTACCTACTAACTCTGTTGCGCTTCCCTCCTGAGTCAGGATTACCCATTGACTGTTAAGCACCACCCACTCATTTGTTGACCTCTGGCAGACAAAACCTCTGGCTCTTTCGATTTACAGATGCCCCCGTATCTTTTCCTGATGGAGCCAATGTTTGCCTTGTACATGTGAGTCAACCATGGGATGCCACAGTTGGCTTCCCAGGTTTAGAACTTGGCCAGCTGTGTGCCATGCTATGTTCTGGCCTCTTGGAGAAAAGGACACAATCTTTTCCTATCGTTTTCACGGGTTCCACCAATAAAATAGGCTCTGCAAATGGATGTCAATTCAGATAGAAGGGGCAAATGGCTTCATAATGCCCTGTCGAGATAGTCTCTTGCAATGGTGTGGGTGGGAATGGCTCACTCCCTTAGTCTAGAGATATAGAGAGCGAAACTGGAATATGGAAAGTGACCATTGCCTACAATGCTTCTGTTTTCCCCTGAAGTAATGCACCACAATTTTGCTACCTCAAAATGTAGTGGCTTATTGTATTTAGCTGCCTGAAAGTTGTGTTCAAGAGTACAATTCTGCTCCTGGTTGGCTCCTCCTCCTCCTCTTTTTTTTTTTAGGACAAATGACTCCTTCTCCTTTCCTAGGCTAATCTACCCCCCCACAGCCAATTTCTCCTTCTTCCCTCATATTGAGTGGGATGTCATACTGCTAGCATCAGCTTGGCGGTGGGGTGATGATGTCAGCACTGGTAGCTTCAGTATCTGGAAAGGTCCTAAGATGCACTGAGTGGGCTCATGACTCATAGAAGTTGCAACTGCTCTGCTTGGAATACACAAGGGTTGCTGCTGGTGGCTGCCCAGAGTGCCAAGTGCTGAAAGACAGTGCCTGTGGACTGAAGCACACCTAAAACCAGAACTGGGAGGATGGAGGAGGAACTATAGACGGTGGGTCAACTGTGCTGGCACCTAGTTAGAGTCTGAGCAGTGGGTTGCTCTGCTTTCACACCTGCTCCCTGCTCAGCTGGAGGTGGGGGAAGAAAACAACTCCGAGGCATGGGTTAGATCCGGAACTCAACTGCTTTAGCATAGGTATTGCACAGATCTCGGAATGGTGCAACCTTACATAACATATGGGCTACTGCAATACACAGGCACAATAGGGTGAGTCAAGGACAGAGTGGCTGCCTTAACAGTGAATTTCCTGGCTTTTGTCAGTTTACGTCAATCTCACTGTTATTTTAATGTGGGTTTTGCCATTTTTATTTCCCTTTAAATCGGCATCATTAAGTAGGGGCTTGGAACTAGGTAAGAATGAAATGTGTGCGCAGTTGTCTTTCAGATAGTTAGGCCGGGCTGTCTGAATTGCAAAGGCCAGCTCAAGACAAAATTCCATAACACATGGAGAACTTTTAAAGAGCAAACCAATCATCATTTTTGTGGGCTCCTTTCATACTAGTGTGGGAGCTCCGCCTGCTGACTCTTTGCCTGGATAATGAAAGTGCCCGGCATTAAACAGACACACAAACAAGTTAAATGAATACCAAAGCCCCATTTCCGCCTCCTGCCTCAAATCGTTTTTAATAATAAATACTTAGACACCTGCATTTGTCCCAATGCAGTCCTTAACATTTTGTTTCTCGGTGCATTGTTCTTTCTTATTTCTTTGTGAGCTCTGCACACTGTATCCTGTTTACAGTACATACTCCTACTAAGAAACATTTATTTAGTGCCAATGGTTGGTTAGGCACTGTACGGCAAAGAGAAATAAAATGATTCCCGCCCAGATAATGTATAATCTGTGTTAGATGGACATGACTGGCATGGAAGGAGGAAGATTTAAGGGCTGAACATGGAAATGTCAGGAGATAAGCATCCATTAGCAATTGGGGGACTTAGAAAAGGTCTTTGTGGTGATACTAGCACAGCCAGTATTAGATTGCAGAACCAGAGAATTGTAGAGTTGGAAGGGACCCAAGAGTCATCTAGTCCAACCCCCCCGCAATGCAGGAATCTCAACTAAAGCATCCCTGACAGGTGGCCATCCAACCTCTGCCCAAAAACCACCAATGAAGGAGAGTTAGCAACCTCCCTGAACAGTTCTTACTGTCAGAAAGTTCCTCCTGATGTTTAGTTGCAATCTCCTTTCTTGTAACTTGAATCCACTCGTTTGGGTTCTACTGTCTGGAGCAGCAGAAAACAGCCTTGCTCCATCTTCCATGTGACAGCGCTTGAGACATTTGAAGATAGCTCTCATATCTCCTCTCAGTCTCCTCTTCTCCAGGCTAAACATACCCAGCTCCCTCAGCCGTTCCTGTTGTGCACTTCTTATTCATATGGGGTTGTATCCAAAGTGGAGCTGAGCAGGGCGTCTTATGTGTGCAAGGATTTCTTCCTGTAAAATAATAGGACTCTCCCCCCTTTCCTCCCCAAATCTGCTCTGGGCAGGTGGGGAAGAGGAGGAAGAGTCCTGTTACATAAGCAGAAAAGCTTGCACTGAAAGGAGGTACATTAGCTGAATATTGTCCATGCTTATGTTAATACGTTATGATTTAGTTATACACCACTTTTTGGCCCAAAAGACCCCAAAGCAGCCAGCAGCCAGCAGCCTGATAATGGAAAAAAACCCACACCAAACCACAAAGCAGGCTGCAATAAATGCAGTGAGCCTGCAATTCAACTCCGCTTTGTACTAAGCAGGGGCAGGGGCAGGGGGAAGGTTTGGGCTGGGCGGAGGTGTCACTTTTGCCCAACTCTAATGTCCTCTACTAGCATGGAGCTCCCCATCCTGTCTGCCAAATGGGCAGAAGCTCTGTGGGTGGAATTCCCACCAGTGGCACTCCATGGATGTGGTTTTCAGTGGGGAAGTGTACATTAAAAAAAAAATGCCAAAGGAATAGACCGCTGGAAATACACCCATCTTGGATATTGCTAACAACTTTTTAAAAAAAAGTTTTGGTATCATTGATGGAAACATATACGAGGACAGCAATTTTGCAAACTATATCGGATGTGCCAAGTTAAAAATAAAAATAAAAACTGTTGTTATGAACATTGGTGAATAAGTGGAAGTACATGGCAACCATGTTATTTTATTTTTTAAGCTGTAATCTTAAACACATACTATGGGGTAAATCCCATTGCATGCATTACCAAGTTAAACAGGCACAGGGCTTGCACTGTCCAAGATCAAAGTAGAGCTGCTCCAATGGCCAAGAGGAAACGCTTTGGGAAATGTTTGTCCTAAAACCTTTTATTAGCATTAAGACACACCATGGGAAGACTAGTGTCTTTGTGAGGCACTAATTTTGCAATGCAAATTGATACAGGGTGTGGTATTGTGTGGGATGGCATGAGCTACTAGTACAGTTTCTATCGGGGCAAATCATGAGAAAAATTGGAGACTGGCAAATACTTTACACAGACTACAAATCACCAGACGCTTGGGATGAAACGTTTAAAATCACTATGAATCTCCCTACAAAGCCTCCAGACCCCACACAAATAATGAGCTTTAAAATTACAGAGTCTTGATCTCTCAATGTTGTTGTACACCACCCTGGTCTATAAATATTTTTATAAATAAGCAAAGGGTTTTGTTTTGTTTTAAAGACATTTTGCATTTACATCGTGGGAGTTGAAGGAAAGGTAGAAGTAGAGCAGGAAGCTTAAAATGTATGTAGCTGCAATGAACTCAAATGGCACAACCTGCACTTACTCATCATTTCAAAACTGTGAAATGAAACATATTAAAAGACATACTAATTTCAAATAAGAGTGGAAGTTCAAAGAAAGCATAGATCTAATTATCGGAATATCTACAGGACGGATGCCATGAAACTGCTGGCATGCTATAAACCAAAAGCTGCATCCCTGCAATGATTACTCACTAGGGAAGAGAGTTAGAAAGTTCTGTACATTTACATTTGAAAGAAGACAGGGAAGGAGGCCCGAGCCAGGGGCATTCTTGCTGCACCGGATGCATGACCTATGGTCTCCCTACACTAACTGGCTGGTTCTTTCTATGTTTCCTGTAACTGTTTCCTGTTTCTATGGATTGCCATAGGAACTGGGATGCTCCTCTTGAATATATGTATGGATAAATAGAGAACAAGAGAGAGCACACTCTAGGTAGGATATTTCTGTAGTTACGGGAAATGCCTTATTCATCCTTTTTATTTTTTATTTTTTATTTTTTTTTAATAAATTTTTATTGGTTTTACAACATTTTTAAGAAAAACAAACAAACACAAAACAAAACAAACATACAAAGTAATTTCAAAGATATTTTCATAAACCTCTTTTCTTGGACTTCCCCATACCCCCCCTCTCTGCATCCCAGTGTCCATATTTGAACTAGCAACTCCCAATTGTTACTTTCTAATCTCTGTCATCTTAGTCCTCCTTTATTGTCTAACCTTGTATCCCTGTACCCTGTTACTTCTAGCAACCACAACATTTTAACATTCGTTAAGTTTATAGTAGTCCTTAAGATAGCTTTTAAATTTTTTCCATTCTTCTTCCACCATCTCTTTGCGTTGGTCACGGATTCTGCCTGTCATCTCAGCCAGTGTCATATAGTCCATCACTTTCATCTGCCATTCTTCCAGAGTAGGTAAATCTTGTGTCTTCCAGTACTTTGCGATGAGTATTCTTGCTGCTGTTGTGGCATACATAAAGAAATTTCTATCTTTCTTTGTCACCAATTGGCCGACAATGCCCAAGAGAAAGGCCTCTGGTTTTTTAGAAAATGTACATTTAAGTACCTTTTTCATTTCATTATAGATCATTTCCCAGAAGGCCTTTATCTTCGGGCATGTCCACCAAAGGTGATAAAAAGTACCTTCAGTCTCTTTACATTTCCAACATTTATTATCGGGCAAATGGTAGATTTTTGCCAGCTTGACTGGGGTCATGTACCACCTGTATACCATTTTCATAATGTTTTCCTTTAAGGCATTACATGCCGTAAATTTGGTACCGGTGTTCCATAACCATTCCCAGTCATCTGACATAATGTTGTGTCCAACATCCTGCGCCCACTTAATCATAGCAGATTTAACTGTTTCATCCTGTGTGTTCCATTTCAACAGCAAGTTATACATTCTAGATAAATTCTTAGTATTGGGTTCTAGCAATTCGGTCTCTAGTTTTGATTTCTCCACTTGGAAACCGATTTTCCTATCCTGTTTAAAAAATTCCATTATTTGGCGGTATTGAAACCAATTTTCTACTTTGTGCTTCAATTTCTCCTGACTTTGTAGTTTAAACTTGTCTCCATCCTGTTCTAAAATTTCCCAATACTTCGGCCATCCGACCTCCATATTGAGTTTCTTCACTGCTTTAGCCTCCACTGGTGACACCCATCTAGGGGTTTTATTTTCCAATAGGTCTTTGTATCTTATCCAAACATTAAATAATGCTTTTCTAACAATGTGATTTTTAAAGGTACTGTTAACCTTGTCATACCAAAGATATGCATGCCAACCAAAAGCATTATTGAAGCCTTCCAGATCCAAGATGTCCGTGTTCTCGAGGAGCATCCATTCTTTCAGCCAGCAAAAAGCTGCTGCCTCATAGTACAATTTTAGGTCCGGCAGGGCAAAACCCCCTCTTTCTTTAGCGTCAGTCAGTATTTTGAATTTAATTCGGGGCTTTTTGCCCTGCCAGACAAATTTCGAAATGTCTTTGTGCCACCTCTTAAAACATTCCATCTTGTCAAGAATCTGCAAGGTCTGAAACAAAAATAACATTCTAGGCAATACATTCATTTTGATTACTGCAATTCGGCCTAACATTGACAGTTTCAGATTTGACCATATTTCTAGATCTTTTTTAATCTCTGACCAACATTTTTCATAATTGTCCTTATACAAATTGACATTCTTAGGTGTTAAATAAACCCCTAGGTATTTGACTTTCTTAACCACTGTCAAACCTGTTTCCTCCTGAAATTTCTCCTTTTCCATATCTGTTAGGTTTTTCCCTAAGACTTTAGTTTTTTGCTTATTCAACTTAAATCCAGCCACCTGGCCAAATTGTTGAATTATTTGTCCAGGTCATCATTGCTTGGGAGAAGAAGGTTCCCTCTCTCTCCAGAGGGTTCCTTGTTCTCCAAATGTCTATCAAGTCCATGTTTTCTGTCATTTCGAAAAAAGTCTTAGGGAGTCTCCCTTCTTTAGTGACTGTTAGTCTTTGTGCCTTGTCCATATTAGTGGAGACCACGCCATTCATGTCTCCCATGATTATCATGTTGTAATCCAGATAGTCCGTCAAAGTTTCATGAAGTCTCTTAAAGAAGTCAGATTTGCCTTCATTTGGTGCATAAATTCCAACAACTAAAAGTTTTTCTCCTTGTACTTGTATCTCCACAGCCAGATATCTCCCTTGTTCATCTTTGAATATCATTTTTGGAGCCCATTTCTCCTTCACATATATTACCACTCCTCTCTTCTTAACTTTGTCTGATGAAATAAATTCTTGTCCTAACCTTTTATTTGTGAGTAATCTCCTGTGGGCTCTAGTTATGTGAGTTTCTTGTAAACATATCAAATCCAATTGTTCTCTGTTCAAAATATGAAATACTTGTCTTCTCTTCAAAGGCCCATTCAGTCCATTACAATTCCAACTAAGGAATTGCAGAGCCATCTTGTTATTTTCTTAAGGCTCCTCCAACGGCTCCAAGTTGTTGCTCTTCTTCTGACGGTGGTGGTTTTTGTCCAAACGAGAGATTCAGGATATCCAGTGCTCTCCTCTGTTCTGCAAGTGCGTCCACAGTCCCCTTCTGTAGGTCCTCCTGATATCTTGCCAAAAATTTGTCTTTATCTTGAATTGTCTTTATTTTCACTTTCTTTGCCTTGTAGTCGAATGACAGTCCTTGTGGGAACTCCCACCTGAAGCGGATGAGATTTTTCTTTAACAAAAGAACCAAATCCTTGTAGAAGTTTCTTAAGTCCAAGATGTATTTTGGTATGTCTTTAAAGATCTGTACAGCTGAACTTCCAATTTGCAGGGCTTTTTCAAAGTGTAGTCCTAAAATTTTATCTCTTTCCTCCTTAGATCTGAGTGTGATCAAACAATCTCTAGGTGTCTTTCTATCTTGCTTTTTGCCCAGTCTAAAGGCAGTTGTAATTTTGAAATCGTCTTCCTCCAGGTCCCAACAATCCGCAAACTCCCGTGTCAAATATTCCACAAGGTTGTCACTATCATTCTCCGGAATCAGTCTTAATTTTAAGTTTCTCTCTTTCCTCTGTAACTCCCACAAGGCCAAGGTTGCATCATGCTCATAGACCTTCTTGGCAAGTGGCTCTAATTTCTCCTGCGTCTCTCCAGCTGTGGCTTTGGCCTCTTCGGCAATTTGACGCGTGGTGGCGTTTTCCTCGACCAATTTGTTTATAGATTCTGTATTCTGGTTTAATCTTGTTGATATTTCTGTTAATTTTTGTGTGTTCTCTGAAGTCTGTTTTGTCAGAGACTCCAGAGTCTGGTTTATCTTAAGCAAAGCTTCTGTCACAGCTTCCATAGAAACGGCTGCTCCTTTGTCCTGTCCTGTTGTTCCAGCTAGTCCGGCTGTTACGCCTGAGATTGAACCTCTTTTCTTTGCTTGTTGCAGCTGCAGCTGTTGCTGTTGTTGTTGCTTGGTCTTGGCTCTTGTAGTTATCTCTTCTTGTGGCCCACTCATGTCAAGGTCAATTCCCACGGGATTTATTCTCCCTTGGAAAATTCCACTGTCTTAGGCCGTGCTGGACTTCACTTTATCCTCTAGAGGGAGCAAGTCAAAATGGCCATAGAAGGAAATTTCCAAATACATGAACAAAGGAGACCATCCAAGATGTAGAAAGAAAGGAGATTAACCCAGTCAAAATCAATGTTACTAAAGTCTTATAGCTTCCAATTGCCACAGTTGCCCAGTATGCTGTTTATACTGTTTCTTCTTATAATGTACAAAAGTCAGGCACTGTGGAAACTTTGTATCAAGGTGTCACTTCACAGGGAAAAGTCAGCTCAATGTACTAAGAAGGCAGACCGTTTCAGACTTTCAAATAGATGAGATAGCAGAGGTTTTTTCCTTCAAATAAATCATGCAGTTAATAGTCAAATTCACCTCCCCTCTGCCCTGCTTGCTAGAGGGGAGATCAAGGGTCTAAATGTCCGGTTTATATGATCAAAGAGCAGGTCTAAACGGATGCAAGTTTAGAGTTCCGTTGCTTTCACTTTCATGCAGCCGGGGGGAGGCAGACTTCCTTTGTTTAAATCTCCCCGTTTTTAGCCCAATTTCCGAAATTTAAAGGGTCCCGATTGTTTTTCAGCTCTTACTCACGGGAATTCAGTCCAGATTTTCTTTTCAGGAAGGAATCGGCGCTCTCCGCTTATGGCGACGCGGCTTCACTTCGCAGGCTGGGTAGCGACTCTCAGCACCGCGCTCTCTCCCGATGTCGATCCGTAGCCTTTAAAAAGGCTCTTTCACGGTACCGGGGGGCGCGAAGGTGCCCACCGAGTCTCCTTGCTCTCAGGCTTCAGCGCCTGGGATTTTAGGGGTCCCCCGCTCGCCGTAGCGGGTAGGACCCGAACTTGCGAAGCAGTCCTTCTCCGGAGCTCGGAGGTAGGACCGCCATTAAGCGCTGGCACCGACCGGAAGTCAAACTCCCGTGTTATTCATCCTTTTTAAAAGCTGATGTTCCTCATTGCCACCTCCTGAAACATCCACAGTGGTACGCTGCCTCAGGAGAGGAGTTGGACTGGCTCAATTATACTTAACCTTTCTGTTTCTGCAGTCCAAATCACTATTCTAGTTTGCTTGTTCTTTGTGGACCACCGCGTTTTCTTACACTGTGGTTGCTTCCTTGAACCTGAAAGAAATTCAATTCCTCCTTCTATATCCCTGTTCAGTAGTAATTTGTTTATTTGTACAAAGCCAAAGCATCTATCTGTATATGAAGAGATCCCTTCCCATGTCTTATTGCCAAAACTGGGGGCAGAGGCCACAATCCCCTTCCTCCTTCCACTTGATCAGTGAAGATGAGATCGGGACTTACGTCTCATTTTGGTTTAGAGAGCATGGGCTATCTGGGGAGGGTGGGTACTTTTTTGTTCTATATGACTATATGAATAAACGAACAGCAATATTAGTATATGAACCTGCCTTGGGACTGCATAGTGAATGGCAGAAAAGGAATTGAAATTCGTAATAGTAATATCCCAAACTTTCAATAATTGAAAAAATACTATCCCTCAGGTTTGTTGTGAAAATAAAATGGTGTAGGGTAGAACTATGTATATGTATACCATCAAAAGATCCTTGAAGGAAGGAAAATATAAAAATGTCATATTATACATCACTGAATTTTATGGATGTTATTATTTTATTAATCTTTTTATTCATATTATTATTTTTATTATGAATGATGATGTGTCGCCTAAAGGTGGGTGTGGCAGTGGGGACACATGTTGTGCTGAGCTTCCCTGCAGGCACTTTGTTACAGCTGACAATGCGACTGGTTGCTTATAAGCGGAGTAAGTCTTCCCCCCCCCAAAAAAAACCGCACTGCATTTATTTCTTCCTCTTTTCCAAATCATTCGCTCCCCGTTCCATCAGTCTAAATGCACTCACTGTAACAATGCCCTGCTTGGCTAGCAAACCAAATTTTAACCATCAAACAAACTTTTTTTTTTAAAACACCCAATATATATAAAGAGGTTAAAGGCTGGGGAGGGAGGAAGCAAAAGGAACAAAATGAGCCACTTGTTTCCTCAAAACTACGTAACTTTCCTAATCAAAGGTTCCCAGGACGGCTCCTCAGACTCAAAAACCCAAAAGCACAAAGCTTGGATGTACTGTAAGTTGTTGTCAACTCCCCACTCCTGCTAGCTGTTCACATCAGCATGGCTTTGTTAGTGTCAGATTTGTTTCTATTTTTGCACACACCAGGTAGCGTTGACAGGGCAAGGATGCCTTTGCCCTCTGCAAAGGTGTTCACACCTTGGCTGGAAATGAAGTAAGGATGGTTTAAGGGCTCCAACCAGTGTGAAGGTGGTTTGAGAAACAATGCATCAAACAGTAGCACTTCATAAGAAACTGTGCATTTTGGGCAACGTTGTGTGTGCATGGATTAAAAACCCAGCACTGGAAATGCAGCGGGTGCACAGCCAACGGGAGTGTGAACAAAGCCTTATGCCAACAAAGGAGTTATCCAGTTCGTCAGAGCTCCTAGCCAACTTCATTAGTGCAAACTAATCAGGGCTTTCTTCCCTGCCCCTCCTGAGCTCCTTACTCAGCACCATACACATGAAGACCAGCAGGTTTCCTGAGATGGGATGGATTCACAACCAAATATACATCTGAGTTCATTAGGGCTAATATATGAACATCTAGGGTCACTTGTTCTGCATATTCAGGCTCACCAACATTCTGCCCCACATAATTAGATTGACCATGAAATCGAGCTCAAGTTGGGATAGCAGAAGGGTTCTTAATGGCAGCAGTGAGTGGGTGACTGGCTGGGGAGGGCAGGGCCCCCAGGGGCCTCCTTTTCCATTCTCCTAGGTAAATGAGGGGTTGCTATTTGCTGCCATGGGGGAAGGTAAAACTTTGCCGTGTGAGACAGCAAGAGCCAAAAAGAGAGCCACGGGGTTCCTGGAATAGGGACAGTGTAAGCCAAGATTGGCTCTACAAACAGAATGAGGTGACTGCTTCAGGCAGAGGATGCTGGGGGTAGTCCAGTGATGGAAGAGCCTCACGCCCCATAGCTGTTCTTCTCTGTTGGTGGATACATAGATAGAAAGCTGCTCACACTGACTGGCAGAAGCTCTCCAGGGTTTTAAGCAGGGGTGTTTCCTACCTGGAGAAACTGGGGGTTGAACCTTGGACCTTCTGCATGCAAGGTAGATGTTCTGCCATGGCACTATGGCATTTCCCCATAGGCAAGATAGAGAGATACATGGGTCATGTGGCCTGGCCTGTGTGACAGAGGTAAGGTTCAAGTGCCAGTTCAAGAGGAAGAACTATGAAAGAGAATCAGGGGCTTTGGGGAGGGGAAAAGGCAGAGAGGGGTTGGATGTCAGTGGAGAGAAGCAGAGATAGAGAGGTGTTGCGGAGAGATAAAGATGGTAGGGCGTTTTTAAGGAAGGAGAGTAGGAGAGTTGGAGCAGAAGACAGGGGTGGTGGGGTTTTCATTCTCCGGTCCAAGAAATGCCACATGCCTTTCACTGCTGCATCTGAAACTGAAATGGATGTAGTTCTCTTCATGAGGCCATTCAACACTCTACCCCAAGGTCCCCATCTTAGGGCCATGACAGCTTCTCCTGTTCTTATCAGAATTCACAGCTATTGCTTCAAAGTGAGAAAATTGCTTTTTGAAAGCTGAGATTCTTGGCATGCTAGGTGATGAATCTTGTACCAGATTCACGGACTCACATAGCACATACATACACAGTCCTAGGAATAGTTTGATTATCTACCCCCCTTGGTAGGGAGAGACAACTTTTTGCATGAATCCAGTGATACTGAAAAACAGTGAGAGGCACACCATGGGCATAGCCAGGATTTTTGTTAAGGGGGGGCAGAACCAGTGTGATTGGTCAGTTAGTTAAGTATATTTCTATTGTTTTACCCTGCGTGAGGCAGCTGCCCCTCCCTGCTCCCCCCCCCTTTGCTATGCCCATGCCACACACACATCCAGCAGACTGGTGTGCTAGGAATGTGGTCTGAGTAGATCCATGCAGAGTTCAGCATGTATACCTAATGTGCAAGTTGACTTTCAGCTGTGTTGTAATGATGCAAACATGTGGATTAAGTTGGAAGTCAGGTGACGGCAAAACAATCTCACAACAATTCTACCACATACCATACTCAGGCTTTGCACACTCATGCCTTATGAACCTTTCTTGTACTGCTGCTGCACATGTCTAAATGTTTACCTGGTACCGAATACAGCTATTTTTAAATGAAATTGACCTAGTCAAAGGTATGTAGGTTTTACATCTATATTATAGATGCAGGAATAACCAGTTTAAGCCTCCACACACATTTTGAACTCTAATTGGTTGTGTAAATTAGAAAGACTACCGGTAGTTTCATTGTCCATGCTGGCAATTTTGTGTGAGAAGTTAATATTTAAGTCAATAGAACGTGCAAGTGGATCCTGCAACAAAATGTTGCAGTGTGGAGTACTGCTGTTTAGGATTCCAGCCATTTCATGCCATTCCCCTTCCTGTCTGGGTTTTCTGCCCCCCTCATTGGTCTGGGAGTACATAGAGAACACTCAGTCCTCACTGGTCTGTTTGTGATTGTTGTACTCCCCACAAGCCTGCTGACACATCCCTCCTTTATGGGGATGGTACTGTTTGGCTGCATAAGGACACTCAAAGCAGTTTAAAGTGTCCCTGCATAGGATGCCAGGCTACACCATTCAGTTCTCCATTCCATCCCATCCCATACTCACAGGTTTTTCTGTTCACCCAAAAAAGTTGGTCAGCATTCTATAGCCACAGAGCATTGCTCAGTTCTCATTAGGCTGTTGGAGGGAACATTTTTGATAATTTGTACTTCTCAAACCTTGAGATCCCCCAAAATCTGCTGATACCTCTCAGTTGCATGTTGGTGGTGCCATTTTGGCTACACAAACAGCAGCACTCTCACCTTGAAGATTAAAATGGTCATATCAGGGGAATGATTACTGGAAAGAAGACTGCAATGTTTAGCTGCCTAAGCAGTTAGATTCATCAACTGCTTTTGATCAATAAAAAAGTAATTGGGTACAGTGTGTGTGTTCATTATTGGGAATGCCACCTGCTTTTTTACAAGTCCTATTTAAAAAATCTTACAAAACTACAGGTGGCAGGTTCCATCTTCTCTTTTGAAGCTACTCCTTCCCACTTTTTCCTGGTCAACTTAGAAGAGGTATCCCAATATGGTGCCTGTTGCAACCTAGGCATACATCACTGGGAAGTTTTCCTTTGGAAGGATTCCTTTATTCTTAAGAAAATGGGTGCAGATTTAATCAGTTAACTGTCCAAAACTCAAAGAATTAATCCTGCAAGATTATTTAATTGAGCCTTTAGAGGAAAAATATATAGGGGTCACTATCACCACAAGCATACAGCAATTGCATTTCTGCTTTTTCCACCATTTGACTTCTGAGAGGTCATTTTTCTAGTCGTATTATGTATCATCTGAACACATAATTCTTTCCTAATGTGTTTCCTTAGGGCGCATATATATATTACATACACATACACAAGAGGAGACAAACTAGGAAAGAATTATACGTTGGAATAATGCTGCCAGTCTGATATTAAGCCCACATAACCAAGGAAAAGCAGCCTTCAGTGAGCATTTAACTCCATCCTCGCTCCTTGTTGTTTTCTGCTAAGTGACATAGCAGATGTGCAAACGCAATTAACCACACTCGCATCTACACGGGTGAGCTAAGGACAGCAGTTCGTGTTTTTGCTGGCTTTGGGTGACAACGGGAACCCACAAACTTACCACCTTCCTTGGGGAGGTGGGGCAAGTTTTCATCTACACCCCCCTCCCCAAAAATGTGGATGCACACGTGGGGGGGGGTGCGAGGAGGAGAGAGAGGCGAGGTCGTCACGTCAACAGCCAGCTTTCCCTTGATGGCCCTCAGGGTCTCGTGATAGTCCTCCTCAGGATCGATCCAGTCCACGGCCGGCTTGCTCGCGATCTCCCAGCCCCGTTTTCAGGAGAAACAAGCCGCTAGGTGACCTCTTGTGTTGGAGAAGCTGGTCGTAAACATTCATAGAAATGGCGGTGTGTGTGTGTGTTTAGGCTGAGCGATAGAAGTGGTCTCCACGCGAAAGAATTTGGCCAGGAGAGACGGATCGAGGTTTCGTAACATTGTGGAAGTTCCCGGAAAAACAAAACAAAAAAAGTACACATGCTCCGCGATCCGCCGCCCTCCTCTCCCTTCAGAAGAGCGCGCAGCTCGGCGAGAGTGGCCCGGCGACGCAACCACCTGAGCGGAGGGAGAAGGCAAGTCGCCGGTGGCTCATGGCTGGCACCTTGCAGGGGAATCGGGGAGATGCAATCCCGCCTGCCTGCGTTAATTAGATAGTCAGATTAGCCGGCTCGAGCCCGGGTGCCATTTAGTCGTGGCTGAAGTTGTGCACGTGCTGCGTTTGCCCTGCATGGGTTCCTTTCAAAAGCAACAGAAACGATCTCCCAGCAAGGAGACTCTCTCAATGTTAGGTAAGGGGGAACGCATTAAACTGGAACGCATTCAGTGCCGGATTTACGTATAAGCTAAACAAGCTATAGCTTAGGGCCCCACTCTCTTGGAGACCCCCCAAAAAATCAAGGGGAAAAAACTGGATGTACATTTCCAAAATATAAGATAAAAAACAAAACTTACATATTTTGTTATGTGCAAATGGCTTTAGTTACATGTTAGGTCCATGAATTACCATATAGCATATATAGTCAACACAAAAAATAGCGACAATTTGTTGTTGACAAAGGACAGCGGGACATATAAAGGGCCCCATTACCTTCAGCATCTTAGGGCCTCATCAAACCTAAATCCGGCCCTGAACTCATCGTATCAATACAGTCTCTCGAGATATTATGTGAAACGCCGCACCGTTCAGGTCTCTCTCTTTCCCCCCCATCCCCTTGGTTTTTGCAGCATAATTTTGTCCGCTCCTCTCCAGCTCCCGACGCGAAAAGCCGAAAGCGAGATCTCTCCTCTTCTTATTTTGAAAGGCGTTGGCAAAAGTTGTGTTCGAGCCGTTCCGTCGGAAGGGTTCACTCTCTCTCTCTACTCAGATCAAATTACACAGTTCAAAGCAGTCAGCAGTGATCTTCACGAGAGTTACCGAAGTCTGCTGCGTTTCCTGCCCTCCACCTGCCTCCTCAAGTCGCTAAAAAGTTTGCTTCGGTGGGGTTGACTGAGGTTAAGTTGCTCAATCAGCCTACATTTTCCGATCCCTTGTTAAACTTTCAGAGAGGAGCAGGAAAAGTACACGGGGGTTTGTGGTGTGAGAAAGAGAGGGTGAAATGCGGTAGTAGTTGCTCTACATAGGGAGAACCGGGTTGCCTGAGGCGAGAGAGCGCCTTCTGCGATATATGGGGTTTCTCAGAACTGCTGCCCGGGACATCCTTGGGACTCGCTGGGGGGCGAGGCGGCTTCGGCGGGCCGCTGCCTGAGAGGACCCGGGGCTGTAGCGCCGGGCGGGAACTGGGAGCGTGGTGGGACTATGGCTTCCCCTCCCTCGATCTATCGGCCTCTTATTTATTTTCCCGGAGGGAGGATGGGAACTCGAGACTTCGGACTCCCCTCAGGGCAGTTTGATTGTGGATGAGCGGGAGGCGCTATTTACATACGGGCGGGGAGAAGCGGCCCAATGAGAAAGCGCCATGGGGACCGCTCTCCCAGACGGGCAAGCGCCAGGGCCAGTAGGCAGCAGGAGGAGGGGCTTCGCGGAGGGGACTCGCGGCCAACGCCGGTAGCTCATGTCATTCCCGGTCGGATAACGCGGCGGCAGCGGTAGAAGCAGCAGCAGCAGCAGAAGCTGGCGGCAGCGGCGAGGGCAGGTACCCGGCGTTGGCTGGCGGGTCCGGCGGGAAAGAGGCGCGCTTTTCTCGCTCCCTCGGAGGGAAGGAAGGGGCGCTGCTCTTGGGTTGGCGGGACCTCCAGCCCGGTCTCCCTCCGCTCAAGGGGCCGCCTCAGCCTCTCTCTCGGCCCCCGGCCCCTTCGGAGAGGCCCCTTTCGCCCTCCTTCCTGAGGGGAAATCTTCCGGGCAGCCCAGGCACTGGTTGCCACCATGGCGCGCCTCGCACACCCTCTCCCCGCAGCCCCATAACAACAGGCGCCGGCCGCGCACTTCCCCGTAGGATCCAAGCCCTGTTTGTTCTTCTCCCCGCCACGACTTCCCCAGCCAGGCGTTGCCTTGGGAGACTTGGAAATCGAATTTCTCTCACTCGCCGTCGTTCTGTCCGACCTCTTCTTTGGAAGAACCCCCCCCCCCAAAAGAAAACAGCCCCATTCTTACTAAAAGGGGGGTGGGAAAGGAGGGGAGGAACAATGGCAGATGCTGTGTGTGTATATTGGGGTCGGGGGTGGAGGGGCGATGGAAATAATGAAAGAACTGGGAGCAGGGCGAGGATGAAGACGCTTCGCGCCCCCAACACCACCACCACCACCACCGAGCAATCACTTCTTCGGATGCTGATGACAAGACAGCTGGCATTTCCAACCCGGGTTTAGAGAGTGTTTTTTACAAAATAAATACAAACGCTGCTGCCTCAGTCATTGCAGTGGAGGAGAACTGCGGAGAGAAAGTAGTGATGTTGTTATTAGCTCCCCCCCCCGTTAGTGTCTCCTCTTCATTATGTAAGGAGGAGGTGGAGATGGAGTTGGGGGGAAGGAATTTAAGCTCTCATGTTACTTCCCCTTTTTCATACTATCGGAGACTTACTTGGGTGATGGCTGATTTGGAGCTAGGCAACTGGACCGACTTAAAGATTTGAGAAAAGACCTTTGGAAGAAAAGCACCCTTTTGCTAAAGTGGTATGTTGGAAGTTTTGAGACAGAACTGATGTCTCGGTGTATTTTGTTGTTTCATGGGCTCCTGACTTCTTTGTTTTTGAGCTATGAGTGTACCTCAGAATAAACGAGCAGGGTTCTGTCTTTGGGAAATTGAGAATGAAAAGTTGACAAAGTTTATTTATTCCAAACAGCAGTGTCTGTCCAAAGCTGCAATATATCATTTATTAGAGGGGCATTTCCCACTTGTATTTAAAAATGTTTATTTTTAAAACTTTTTGTCTAATCTTGCCTTTCGAAGCTTCGTGTAGATTCATCTCCAAAATGGTACAAAGGCTCCTTATATAGTGGAGGTAGAAACACCATCATATTCCCAACATTATATACTTTACCAAAACAGTATTTGGAGTTTCCATAGAAATGCCCTAATGCATAAAAAGAGGGAGCTCTTAATCCACTAGAAAGTTTTAAAGTGAAAATCCCATTGAAATTTCTAGCAAGAGGAAAACATTGTAGTATATGAGAGAGAGTGAGTACATTAGTCCTATTAAGGAGTTCCTAATCATTTTAGCGGGCCTGTGCAAGAGAACCACGCCAAAAATGGTTTCTGAAAAGGAAGAACAAATCTGTGGGTTATTATTATTATTACAGTCAATATATGTGTGTATAATTTACTTTTCTGCCCCAAAGCCCCCAAAGTGGTAAACAACATGTTAAAACAAAATATTTAATAAAAGTACAATAAAATGAAATAATAAAGTCAACAAACAAAGCAATATGCAACTGCAAAATCATGACATAGGAGGGCCATAGAGCATTTGCAAGCCAGAGGATTAAAGGATCCTCTTTCCAGTCCTATAACACACACTTAGGGGGACAAAAGCCTGTACAAATTATTAGAAATACTAAAATAAATTTACCCCTACTAGAAGAATTAAGGTTGCTCTCAACACAATTGTAATTCAGGCTGGATTATATTGGTCACAAATGGCAAAATGCTAAAAGTAAACTTCAATAGCTAGTTTATTGCATTTATTTTTTATTTGATGAACGTACTACTAATAAATAGGCACATATATTGATAACAAGGGATTGTAAAAACTATGAAAGGTAAAACTGAAAGGCTATGTAATTTATCATCTGATCTAAACAAACAAGAATAAACTTCTGATTTGAATCCTTAGAATCATGTTTCATAGTGCCTTTCAAAGAGCAACATAAATTATTTTCAACAAAAAGTATTCTAATGCCATGGATCCTTAGCATGCTAATTGATTGAGTTATTTTTGTGTGATCCGTCATTTTACACTTTCACTGTATTCATACTCCTTTTAGGAAGATGGAATTTAATGTAAAGTTTAACAGACATTTTGAGTTTTAAAAATTCATGATATAACCTCTTTCTGAGAAAAAGGAAGGTAGCCATGAGCCGTGTCTCATAGGAAAATTCTAAAATCTGTATTAGGGCAATGCCTTTATTAGGCCAAGGAAATTTCACAAAATAATGGTAAACAAGGCAATGGTAAACAAGGCAATCTGTTGGACAAATCTGTTTTTGGCTGATGGTACAGCCATGGAATCTGCATATGGTCATGGTGTTAAGATGAAATTGCGGAGGAGGTAGCAGACATTCAAATGAGAGTATTTAGCTGCTATGCTGGCATCAGGTTGTACCGTGGCCTTCCAGGAACAAGAATAATAAAAATGGCTGATTCCCAACCTCTGAAAATACAAGAACTATTATTACCCAGGTCTACCCATCCTTAGGTTAAACATATTGGTAGGTAGAAAACAACTACCTGTTGACAGTGGTCAGATGTGTATCCTTCAGGAACCAATACTAAGTGAAGGATAAAAGCATGCATTTCAGTGTTTAAATTGCCAGGATTTTTTCTGTAGAATACAAAAGTATACTAGTTGTACTTTATGAAGAGTACAGTGGTACCTCGCAAGACGAATGCCTCGCAAGACGAAAGAGTTTTCCGTTTTTTGAGTCGTTCCGCAAGACGAATTTCCCTATGGGCTTGCTTCGCAAGACGAAACGTCTTGCGAGTTTGTTTCCTTTTTCTTAAAGCCGCTAAGCCATTAATAGCCGCTAAGCTGTTAATAGGCTAAGCCGCTAATAGCCGTGCTTCGCAAGACGAAAAAACCGCAAGACGAAGAGACCCGCGGAACGGATTAATTTCGTCTTGCGAGGCACCACTGTACTCGTTTCTATGCAGTTTGTTGTCAATAACCTCTAAGTCAAAATATACTTGTGTCTAGAATTGGGGGATGGGGTGGGGGAGGAGATAAAGGCAGATTGGTGGCCAGGAGTTGTGGATGAAAATCAATTCATCGTGGAATGATAAAGCACTTTTCCCCTTCACAGCTTCTGTGCTCTCAAGAGTGCCTTACAAAGTATAAGGGGACTTGAAAGAACTAAAGTTATTGTAAACTTGTTTTGTGGAAACTTCTCTGAGTGCTTTTTCATTCTAGCATAGGTGAGATGGAACAACTAATTCATTCATCTGTTTTGTTTAGCAACCCAGTTGTTATTTTATTTGTTCCAGTCATATACCGTTTAATGGCTGAACTCTTGGAGTCACTATGGAGACACAGTTTATAGGATTGATTATGATTAAGAAATATGCAAGATGTATACAAGGCTGCAACAACTGGTTTTATGCGAAGGCCTGGGATTTGGCTTACAATGAGTACATGCTCTTATATGTGGGTAGGCAAACTAAGGCCTGGGGGCCGGATCCAGCCCAATTGCCTTCTAAATCCGGCCCCCGGATGGTCCGGGAATCTGCGTGTTTTTACATGAGTAGAATGTGTGCTTTTATTTAAAATGCATCTCTGGGCCCTTGATGCGTTGTGGTGCTTCTAGGGAGGATCCCAGTAGGTCATCTTAGCTGGAATGAAAGAGAAACCAATGGAGCTGAGTGCTGCACTTTTGAAGTAGTGAAAACTCAGAGCTGTTGACCAGATTATTGTTTTTGGTGTAGATAAAGGAGGCCCATTGCGTTAGGTAGACTGAAAACAATCTTGTGCATTTAACTGAAATTGTAAATATTGTACTTTCAGTGCTGTGCTGGTAAGAAACAGTTCCTTAGGCTCAGAAGGGGCAATAGGTGTTCCTCACTCTTGGTCTCCTACACAACCAACCTGTTTTTGATGGTGGGACTTAGCTCCCTGTTTGCCTAGGGGCAACTGCCACTACCTTGATACCTTGAGAGCCAGTGTGGTGTGGTGGTTAAGAGCGATAATTAAGACTCGTAATCTGGGGAACTGGGTTCGTGTCTCCGCTCCTCCACATGCAGCTGCTGGGTGACCTTGGGCTAGTCACATTTCTCTGAAGTCTCTCAGCCCCACTCACCTCACAGAGTGCTTGTTGTGGGGGAGGAAGGGAAAGGAGAATGTTAGCCGCTTTGAGACTCCTTCGGGTAGTGATAAAGTGGGGTATCAAATCCAAACTCCTCTTCTTGATAAGTGCTCCTGTGGCCATCTGGTTCAGCCTAGGATTGTTCACAGCATTCCTCCAATATCAATCCTCTTTGCTTCTCTCCTACTCTTGTGCATTGAGTTTTCCTCTCTTCTGGGAAAGTTTTGATCCTTGCAATCCAGTTCTGCACAAATATACTGTATTTTAACTGAAATAATTTAGATTTATTTTCATATAAATCTGTTTAGGAACTAGACATAAGTAATCCATATTTTAAGTGTTGGCCAAGGAACAATACATTAAAAAATAGAGCATCCTGTGGCACTAGAAGGCTAACAATTGTATTACAGTATAAGGTTTTGTGCAGCCGAACCACTTCATCAACTGCATGAAGTATAATCCTTCCTTGTTTGTCTGGCCCATAAAAGCTTATACCATACTACATTTGTTAGTGGTCAGGGTGCCATTAGACCCAGTGTCTTGCGGTAAAAACAAACATGGCCACCTTTATGTAATTAGATAATTATATATTTAACAAAAAAAAATAGCTGTATTTGAAACATGACTTTCCTTTGGCCTTTTTGCTTTGAATCTGTTCTGAGGGCAAGTCTGGAAATTTCCGTTCACCCCCATTTCTAAATATTTTGTGCTGGTGGCTCAGAATTAAAGTACCGTATTTCATCTTTGTACAGAGCTGGTGCTTTAAAATGTTATTCTGTTTTCTTAAACGTTATGAATGCATCCAATTATTTTGCAGAGCATTCCTATACAGTACTCATTGTATGTTAGAAGTGGAGATACGCCACTGCTATGCTAGCAGAAGAGCCACCATATCCAAGGTACACTTAGCTGGGGGGGGGGGGGGACACACAAGGATGCCATTAAAATGTTGGACATGCCAATAGTGTTTATGTTCTTTGCAATCAGCATTTTGAAACACAGCACCAAAAGGGAGGAAGGAGAGCCCACACAACACAGTACCCACATAGCTTTGGCAGGGGACCTGCAGAGAGCACACATAGCAAGATCCACCCAGGGAGGGAAATATATTTTTTACAAGCAGCCGGAGGGTTGGTGTAAAGTTGCATTGTTGAAGGGGCTATAGTTGAAGGGGCTATAGTTGAAGGGGCTATAGTTGTGGAGTGAATGGTTGCATCCACACCATACATTTAAGGCACATGCTCGCCCCCCCCCCAATCCTGGGAACGGCAGTTTGACTCTTACAGAGTTACAGTTCCAAGCTTCCTTAATAAACTACTGTTTCAAGGATTCTTTTGGGGAAGCCACGTACTATAAATGTATGGTGTGGACATGACCAGGGAATATAGGGTACAGTGGTACCTTGGGTTACATATGCTTCAGGTTACATACGCTTCAGGTTACAGACTCTGCTAACCCAGAAATAGTACCTCGGGTTAAGAACTTTGCTTCAGGATGAGAACAGAAATCCTGCTCCGGCGGCGCAGTAGCAGTGGGAGGCCGCATTAGCTGAAGTGGTGCTTCAGGTTAAGAACAGTTTCAGGTTAAGAATGGACCTCCGGAACGAATTAAGTTCTTAACCCGAAGGTACCACTGTATAGCATAATTGTCCTTCTTCCCTGTGCCATCCTTGCCCCACCCATAAGCCCATCCTATTCACGTGTTCTGTCAGCATATCTGTCGTGGATGCTATAGTTGACACCAGTCCTGTGGATATAACTGGCCCCTGCTTGTCCTGTGTTAAAGAATACCTTACAGTTTGTGCAGCCTGAGGATGCAGACAGGCTCCTTGGAGAGGTGAGAGCCACCACTTGTGTATGGAATCCTTGCCCTCCATTCCACCTAAATCTTAGGAAACTGTTTTGGTGCTAGACCAGTGTCTGGTGTCAGTGATGGACTGGATGAGGGTGAACAAATTGAAACTTGATCTAGACAAGACAGAACTTGTTCCTGGTTAGTTAAAAGGCACTTGTGCTGGATAGGGATTCATCCCTCCTGCCCCCCACCTGAAAACTTAGGTTTGCAGTTTGAGTATACTGCTGGATTCATCCCTGAACCTAGAACACCCAGGTTTGGGCAGTGGCCAGGAGTGCACAATTAAATTATTATTTTTATCTGTCATTGTGGAAACATATCTAGTGTTTGGCAAACATAGCTGGGATGCTGCCAAATTCTTTTGCACCTCAGCTGGTAAATCTTGATCATGACTGCGCCCTGAAATGTTTTTCCAGACCTAACTGAAAGGATGTTTATATTGAATCAAAATTGAAGCACTGTAATACAATTAGAATGCATGAGAATTATTGAGATTGGGAATGGTGAAACTGCAAGGATTCTTGCACTTCTTATTTTAAGAAGAAAGTTTCATTTTACTGTATTGAAAACTAATATATTTTTGGAGAAGTAAGTTTCTACCTCATTACAGTTGAGAAAGTAATGGAAACATGGGTGAGCATATACTTCAGTAAAAACCTGATATGATTAAATAGATTTTTTTTTTAAAAAAATAAACTTTTAAAAGCCAGTAATAGCTTTAGGTGCTTTAGATGCTTAACTAATGGCAGCATCCAAATTCCGGTGTTTCTGTTCACTCCATCTGGTTAGAGTGAAACAGCTGGGGTCCACTGTTTTTGGCAGCAGGTCTGCTCTTTTTGATCATGTATTCCTGTCTCCCACAGTTGGGTGTGAATGGTTAGTTTTCACTGCAAAAATTACATCTTAAAAAACCCACAATATACACTCACACCTTTATGGGTATATGTGCACATAAGTAGCAAAGGGGCCTGATGGGAAAGATTTGAAAGCTGTATATAATCAAAATGAGAGGGGAAAGTCTTGATAGGAGAAGGCAGTCTAATGTTGTCAAGCTTCACAGATATATAGTTAAAATAAGATTTAATATGGCTAGATAAAGAGCCTCAAAATTTTAGTGTAATTCCATGAGTTGTGGGAACTTCCTTGTTTTGTGGATAAATAAGTGAGGACAACAAATTTGTAAAAGGAAGATACAGATTATAACCATCGCATTCAGGCAGGCATTTACTGTGAAGTTAAAGGGTTTACTATTTTTTTCCCCAACCAGTCAATATGCAATAAATTTATCTTATTTCAAGGTAGCATTTTTTCAAATCTTGAAAGCACAGTATCTTGTATAGCAGAGAACATGGTACTGTTGTTTTTCTATCTAACATAGCTATTGCAATTAATCATAGTATCATACAATTGTAGAGTTGAAATGAACCCCGAGGGTCATCTAGTCCAACCCCCTGCTATGCAGGAATCGCAACTAGATCATGTGGCCACTCGAATATCATGGACATCTATTGGATTCGCCCTCCCATCAGTTGTCAAGGAAATAAACAACTACCTGAGAGGCAGCCCTGTTTAGGGAAGTTTTTAATGTTTGATGTATTTATCGTGATTTTAATATTCTATTGGGAGCCGCCCAGAGTAGCTGGGGAAACCCAGCCAGATGGGCGGGGTATAAATAACAACAACAACAACAACAACAACAACAACAACAATAATAATATTAGTACACGGATGCAGATTCTGTTATCAGATTCCAGAGCAGAATTCTACATGGAATAGAATTCAGTTGCAACTTCAGATGCTTCCTGTGACATGAATGCTGAAAAGCAGTCTATTCAAGCTTCCTAAAATGTAATAATGGATTTACTTATGGCATTACAGAATTAAAAGTGCAGTAATATAAAATGGCTATGTGCCAATTGTGCAATGTGGTAATATGTATTTTTAAAAAGATACACCAGCACACCTAGGGGCTCCTTCAGACTAGTGGTCTTCTGTAGGTGTATTCTGCAACATGCCATTGATGCAATAATAATGCATTAGTATTGGGTTGTTGTTTTTTACTAAACCATCCACATCCTGGACCTAAGATGCATATGTCACTGGGTTTTTGCCACCTGTAGGGGCACTATTGTGCCATAGTGCAATCAAAACAGGATCAAAAAACCCCCACACAGAATGTTTGTGGTATAAAAAGTTACGGAAATTCAGCAGAAAGCTACGGGACATGCACTGACTGGAAGCAAAGCGGTATGTCCACCCAAAAACTTCTGTAGGCATAAATGGTATTGAAAATGAGATACGGTAATTGCCTTGATATGAACACAAATCATAATGGATGCAGAATAAAATGATTTAAAAATGAAAATGAAAGACTCCATAGAGGCTAAGACCTATTGAACACAGAAAGCCTTACTGTGAACTCTCTTTTCTCTTCTCTTAGCACCCTCAGAGACTGACTAGGACTGCATTTTAATTGTACTGTTTGTGTGCTGTGCAGCTGTGTTGAAAGATATTCCAGAAAGCAATACTAGTGGCTGCTTCATACTTCTGCAGTTATTTTCTTCAGAAGTTCCTTGTTTGGTGTAGTATCATCTTTCTGTTCTAACTAACTTTTCTTGGTATGGGTTAAATTGGTAGATGGCTTGAGGTGTAGTATTATTTTAACGGTAGTCTATGTTTTTGTTTAATATACTATTACACGTCTTAAGCTTTTAGGATACACAACATTTGCGTTTGAATCAATAAAAATATAAAGCACAATTGGGGAAAATGATATTGGTGAAAGTCCAAAGTATACAAGCCCTTTGCTGTTGATGCACAGGAGAACTTTGGAAGTGACTAGTTGCCTTAGATTTCCCCCCAGAAAAATAAAGAAAATCTGCTTTCTAGATATCATTTGAATTTCATCAACAGTAGGGAAACTGTTTTTATAAATGGCATTAAAAAAAACCATACGGTTGAGCTTCTAAGCAACAGTTCTTCAAGGCTTCAACTCTGAGAGTTGTTATAAATCCCTGAAAACATGGTTAACAAAACAGTCAGAAATCAAATGGTATTGCTGAAGATAAAAAATGCTGTGTTAAAAAAAGGTGAATTTTAATGACAGGGTCTTAGGTGAGTCATTAAGGGGTGGTGAGACTGTTGCATTTACAGTTAGTATTGATATAGGTCCTACTGGTCTACTTTGTTCCTTTGATTAGAAGTGATAGGTTATTCGTAGTATCACACAGCTCAGTGTGCATATATAGCTGGATCAATATCTTTTAATAGACTATTGTTTAATCTATGCTTTAGTTTTCTAAGAGAGTTTATTTGAATCCACCAGCAGATCATGGAATGCTTGTGAATGGGTTGCTAGGTTGCCAGTGTTGGGAACAAGGCAGTATAGAAGGAATCAGATGAGTTTCTTATTGGGAATCGTTTTAAATACTAGAGGCCTGTAGCACAAGATTTGGCTAAGAAGTTACAGTCAACACGTGTAATCTGCAATTTTGATGTCTCCCAGCTCATAGTCCCCCACCTTCTACCATTTCATATGCATATTGAAGCCTCCACTGTTAAACTAACTCCTTTTTATCTGAAGAAGTGTGCATGCACACGAAAGCTCATACCAAGAACTAACATAGTTGGTCTTTAAGGTGCTACTGGAAGGAATTTTTTTATTTTAACTCCTTTTTAGTGAGAGATTTGTGAGTAGACAAAGAATGCTCTGAGCAACAACGGCAGGAATTGTGATTTCCTTTTCCACAGCAACTGAGCCTATACATATATTTACTTAAAAGTAGGTATCGTTGACTTAAATGAAATTTAGTAAGACTAGGCTTCTTTGAAATCAGTGATAATTGTTTCCTAGTAAAAATGTATAAACATGAGCTATAAGTAGGTAGGGTGTGGGTGTGTGACATCTGGTGGCTACCCTGGGTACAGGGAAAAGCAGTGGTTCCTTTGCTCTGGAGAGGGAGAGTTAGGATAGCTCCCTAAATAAATAACACTTTAGTCATAATTTATGCATCTGCATTAGAATGGTAGCTATACTCGCACCATATAGGCAGGGATTCAGAGACCTTTGAATACCCACACAGTGCTTTTGCATATGTGGCACTTTTGTGCATTTGTTTAGGGTGGTTCTCCTATTGTGCTGCTCTGAAGGATCTCCCAGTATTTCAGGGTAGCATCTTTAGAGAAATGTGGAAAAGTCTCTCTGTGTGTACTGCATAGTGTATGTGGCATTTTGTATTTTTATTTGCATTGTTCTCGGTGGGACTTGCTTCTGCATAAACAAACACGCACTGTTGGCCCTCCTGGGTGAACTAGTGTTCCTATTTCACGCCCTCAGTCTAAACTTGGCTCTGCAATTTGCTTAGTTATCAAATTGTGAATATTTATAACTTTGCATGTTAACCAGCTAGAATCATTTGTTTGCCATCTTATGAGAATACAACTAGTTCTGGAGATTCATTCAACAAATACGGTAGATGATTTTACCTGGCAAGCACGCATACAAAGAAATCCATGTTTTTCTCCACTCCTTTGATACACTGTTGGTCCTAGGAATGAGAGGAAAAGTTCAGCAGTATTGTAATTATATTAATTGGCCCAGTCAACAAATGAATATATTCAGCTGTTTCAGCTTCCCAAGACTGAATGAAAAACAGAAATACTGGATTTTGAGAAGTTGTTTCTTGATTCCAACCATTCTCTTTTGTTCAGCAACATGGAGCTTGTGGTTGCAATCCTGTGTACGTTTATTTCAAACCAAGCACCACTGAACACAGCAGAACTTGCTGCTGAGCATAGGATTCTCCTGTAAGGAATGCAGTTACAATAGAAGATAATAATGCTAATGACTGTGGAGATGAGAGGGAAGATAATGATCTGCTTTCAACTTGAATGAGATCAGTCTGATGTTGGTTTAAAAGTGGGGTTTCAGTGCAAATTGGAGAGGAAACATTATTATACGGCTTGATTCTATGCATATTTTCTTGGAGGTAATTATTACAGAAGAAAATCTGACTCACTTCCACATAAATATACGTAAGATTGTAGTCCTAGAATGTCAGATCCTAATTAATGCAGAAACTTACAGTTCTAGGTCAAATCAGTCTTTTAGTGTGTAATAAAGAATGCTATCATTATGATTAATTGTTTTCATATGAAACAATCTCCCTCCTTGCCTGCCATGTTACTTAAATGAATAATTGATACACAATCTCATTGTTGCATTCATGTTGAGAAATGTTGATTAAAACATAACTGGATTGGTCCATTAAAGCAACCCAATAGTGTTTGTTTTGTATTCCAGAGGTTTTTGAACAATTGATACTGCCACTTGGGGGAGCTAGGACAGTTTAAAATTCCAAATTGTTTCTGAATCCCATTAAGCTTGATGAGAAAACAAGGAAAACTTGGGGAAAGCCATGTATTATTAATCCTTTGTAGCAGTTTACAGCACCAAATATAATGTTCAAACTTGTAAAAATCTGGAAGTACAGATTGCTGTTGGCTAATTTTATTTTATGAAGGGGAAGCCCAGCTTCTGTAAAAATCTTGTTCAGAGAAGACAGCAAGCAGGTAAACTCTGCAATATTGTTACATGAATAGTGTAGACCATTGTTAGGAAATGTTCCAAGAATAGGGTGGGTAAAGCCTTCCTTCTCCCCCTAAATTTTCATATCATAAATTAAAGTGTTTGCAATATACTGTACAGTGGAACCTCGGTTTTTGAACATGATCTATTCCAGAAGTCCGTTTGACTTCCGAAACATTTGAAAACCGAAAATCAAAGGGCTGTCAGCAAAGTGAATAGTGAAAATGGAAAAATGCACCATGGAAGCTGTTCGACTTCCAAGGCGCGTTTGAAAACGGAAGCATTCACTTCTGGGTTTTTGGCGTTCGGCTTCCAAAACATTCAGCAGCTGAGACGTTCGAAAACCGAAGTTGCACTGTAGTTAATATTATTGAATATACGCAGTTAATATATATAATTTAAATACATGATTAGTAGATTTAAAATATTTATTAAACAGATCAGAGCCATTCTTTTTTGAAAAGAATTGACCAGAAAGATCTGAAAACAATGAGGCTACTGGGCAGGAAAGAGAAGGGAGAGGGAGAAAGCAAGGGAGTTCTTATTATTATTCTATCTTTTGCACTCATAAGCAGAAGGGCTGAAGTCTGGGAAAATATAAACTATTCCCACCCTCTATTCTTTTTGCATGAAATGCACATCCTAACCTGCAGTTGTTGGAGTGGATATGGAATTATGGAAAACTCAGATTGCTAAAATGCAAATAAAATGGTGTCATCTAATAAGGACATCCTTAGGTGTTCATTCATATATCACATTTCCATGAATTGATCCAGATGCTGGGCCAGATCCCCAAATCCTCCATTCTCTGCAGGTCAACTTTGATTGGTCATAATGACATCGGGTGATTGAACTTTTACAGATGGCAAAGGGGATTGCTGTAACTGCCCATCAACTGATGGGCTGCTATGATAACCACCTCTGAAGGGACGTTGCCATCCCCAGGACTGGTTTGGGGAGTTCATCTTCAAAGGGGCTTGTACATTAGCACAAAACAGTTTGCATTAGAACTGCTTGCTAAAATGCGGAGGGGAGCTTCATATTAGCAAGCCTTTTGCATGTGGCCATCAGGCAGCTGGTTTTCTCTGCTGCAGCTGCACCATCCAAGTCAACAGAGTGATTGACTAGGCCAGTGTTTCCCAACCTTTTTTGGGCAAAGGCACACTTGTTTCATGAAAAAAATCTCGAGGCACACCACCATTACAGCCCCGTGACGTCAGCGCGCAGCGTCACGCCGGGAGGGACATGAATTGCTAGCAAATTACATAATCACCTCCTTGAGGGCTGGCTCATCTTCTCCGAAGGCAGAACCCCATTAATTAACAGCACAGACTCACACCATAGCCAAGACGAGGGGGAAAAACCTCAGTCATGCACAGTCATGCACATGTGGGGGCTAAATGAGGACGAAGACCGGGCAGAGAGCAGGGTTCAAATCACCCCACCTGGCCAGGACAATCCCTGGGTGCTCCCTTGGGCCACTCGCCTGACCCACCTCGCAGGGCTGTTGTTGCGAGGATAACACGGGGAGAACCACGCGCGCCCCCGGGAGCTCCTTGGAGGAGAAAGCGGGCGATGAATGCAATGCACGAAATATATGAGAGGCGACCAGGTTTTGCAGATGAGGGGCCCCCGCCAGCCTCCGCTTCCAACACCCGGCGCAACGACGCCGAAGTTTCTCCCCGGGCTCGGCTCGGGGAGCAGCGCTGCTCCCCCCGGCTCCCCTTTGCCCTCCCGGCTCTCTCTGCCGCCCACTGGGGACCCCCCTCACCTGCCAAGTCCGGAGCGCCGGTGGAAGTTGCATGCATGCATGCAGGGCGCCGCGTTGCCATTGCATTGTACTGCACTCCATGCAACGCCTGCACACATGCATTGCCTTGCACGCACGCCAAGGGGTCTCCCCGCGGTCCGATGCGTCCCCTCCGGCGCGGATACAGCATTGCAAAAATAACCCCCCCCCCGACGCAGCCCTACCTGGGGGGCAGCCTCCGCCTCCGCCGCTCCGCCTCCGCGGGGATCCCCGGGCTCCATCCTGCCGCCCGATCTCCGCGGGGGCGCAGGCAGGCTGCGTGGGGTCCACGCGGAAGAGCCCCTGCCCGCCCAGCCGCCGCCACCACGCTCATTCCATGGCCGGGAGAAGAGCGCTTCAAACAAAACGCCCGGCCCGCCAGGCCACGCTGGGAAACGTAGTTTGTGCACCCCGCGCGGGCGCGGAGCCCAAGGGCGAGGGGACTACGGATCCCGGCAGCCCCCGCGCCGGGGACGGAGGGGGAGAGGCCGGGTGCAGGGATGGAGGGACGGGTGGGCGAGCGAGTGAGTGAGTGGCAGCCGCCAAGCCTTGGTCGAGAGCCAGGAAGGGCCTCCCCGGAGGAGGAGGAGGAGGAGGGAGGCGCAGAGCGGGAGGGAGGGAGGGAACCCCAGGGGTCATCTAGTGAGGGCGCCCCAATCGAAAATTTGACTTAAAAAAAAAATCTTTCGAATTTTTTAATTTTTCCCACGGCACACCAGGCAACATCTCGCGGCACACTAGTGTGCCGCGGAACAGTGGTTGGGAAACACTGGACTAGGCCATATTACAAGCAACTTCAAGAGAACTGAAACAAGACCCTTCCTCTTCAAAGGTTCTGAACCCAGCACTCTGATACCATAGCATCTTTAGACCCAATCCTCCAGATGCCCCTGTCATTCATTAAAAAAATCACAATATTTCCGTTTCCACCCTCTTTTAACTTTCCCTACTGTGCTATACAGTGGTACCCCGCAAGACGAATGCCTCGCAAGACGGAAAACCCGCAAGACGAAAGGGTTTTCTGTTTTGGAGGCGCTTCGCAAGACGAATTTCCCTATGGGCTTGCATCGCAAGACGAAAGCCCATAGGGAAATGCTGGCGGTCGGGAGCAAAGACTTTCGCCCACAGCCGGCCTTCAGAAGAGGACCTCTTCTGAAGGCCGGCGGGGGGCAAAAGTCTTTGCTCCCCCCCGCCTGCCTTCCCCCCACCTGCCCCGGGCGATCTTAAAATGCTGGCGGGCGGGAGCGAAGCGTTCGCTGCTGACCCCCAGCATTTTAAAATCTCCAAGGGACAGCAGAGAAGTCTCTGTCCCGGGGAGGTTTTAAAATGCTGGGGGTCGGGAGCGTTCGCTGCCGACCCCCAGCATTTTAAAACGATGTTCCGAAGTGGGGAGGTGGGGCGGGAACATCTGCCCCAGCCGCCCCACTTCGGAACGATGTTCCGAAGGGGGGAGGGGGGGCGGGAACAGCTGCCCCATCCGCCCCACTTCGGAACGATGTTCCGAAGGGGGGAGGTGGGGCGGGAACAGCTGCCCCATCCGCCCCACTTCGGAACGCTGTTCCGAAGTGGGGAGGTGGGGCGGGAACAGCTGCCCCATCCGCCCCACTTCGGAACGATGTTCCGAAGGGGGGAGGTGGGGCGGGAACAGCTGCCCCATCCGCCCCACTTCGGAACGCTGTTCCGAAGTGGGGAGGTGGGGCGGGAACAGCTGCCCCATCCGCCCCACTTCGGAACGATGTTCCGAAGGGGGGAGGGGGGGCGGGAACAGCTGCCCCAGCCGCCCCACTTCGGAACGATGTTCTGAAGGGGGGAGGTGGGGCGGGAACAGCTGCCCCATCCGCCCCACTTCGGAACGATGTTCCGAAGTGTGGGGGTGGGGCGGGAACAGCTGCCCCAGCCGCCCCTCTTCGGAACGATGTTCCGAAGGGGGGAGGTGGGCCGGGAACAGCTGCCCCATCCGCCCCACTTCGGAACGATGCTCCGAAGGGGGGAGGTGGGGCGGGAACAGCTGCCCCAGCCGCCCCACTTCGGAACGATGTTCCGAAGGGGGGAGGTGGGGCGGGAACAGCTGCCCCATCCGCCCCACTTCGGAACGCTGTTCCGAAGTGGGGAGGTGGGGCGGGAACAGCTGCCCCAGCCGCCCCACTTCGGAACGATGTTCCGAAGGGGGGAGGTGGGGCGGGAACAGCTGCCCCATCCGCCCCACTTCGGAACGATGTTCCGAAGTGGGGAGGTGGGGCGGGAACAGCTGCCCCATCCGCCCCACTTCGGAACGCTGTTCCGAAGTGGGGAGGTGGGGCGGGAACAGCTGCCCCAGCCGCCCCACTTCGGAACGATGTTCCGAAGGGGGGAGGGGGGGCGGGAACAGCTGCCCCATCCGCCCCACTTCGGAACGATGTTCCGAAGGGGGGAGGGGGGGCGGGAACAGCTGCCCCAGCCGCCCCACTTCGGAACGATGTTCCGAAGGGGGGAGGTGGGGCGGGAACAGCTGCCCCAGCCGCCCCACTTCGGAACGTTGTTCCGAAGGGGGGAGGGGGGCGGGAACATCTGCCCCATCCGCCCCACTTCGGAACGATGTTCCGAAGGGGGGAGGGGGGGCGGGAACAGCTGCCCCAGCCGCCCCACTTCGGAACGATGTTCCGAAGGGGGGAGGTGGGGCGGGAACAGCTGCCCCATCCGCCCCACTTCCGAACGCTGTTCCGAAGTGGGGAGGTGGGGCGGGAACAGCTGCCCCAGCCGCCCCACTTCGGAACGATGTTCCGAAGGGGGGGGGGCGGGAACAGCTGCCCCAGCTGCCGGGCTTCGTAGCGCTGCTGCGAAGCCGGGCGGGGGGGTGGGAACACCTTCTGAAGGCGGGCAGGGGGCGAAAGTCTTTGCTCCCCCCTGCCTGCCTTCCCAGGGGCTTTTAAATCGCCCCGGACAGCGGAGAAGTCCTCCGCTGTCCGGGGCGATTTTAAAATGCCGCCCGCCAGCATTTTAAGATCGCCCGGACAGCGGAGAAGTCCTCCGCTGTCCCAGGGTTTTTAAAAATGCTGGGGGTGGGAAGAAAAGCCCTTGTCCCCCCCCCCAGCCTTCAGAAGAGGTCCGGGGACAGACTGTCCCCGGACCTGGTCTGAAGGCGGTTTCCCTAGGAACGCATTAATTGATTTTCAATGCATTCCTATGGGAAACCGTGCATCGCAAGACGAAAAACCCGCAAGACGAAGAGAATTGCGGAACGAATTAATTTCGTCTTGCGAGGCACCACTGTAATGCTAAAGGGCTCATTCTTAGGCTGGCTGCCCAAGCACTTTTTGCTGTATAGTATAGCAAAGGAAGGAGTATTTTGTAGAGTGGAAAAAGTAATATCATTTTCTTTCCTCTCTCCTGCAGCTTCTTCACAGAGTGCAGGGAGATGAATTTTTAGCCTCATAAAGCCCCTAATCCTAATCTCCCAACATTCCGTAGGCTCTGGAAACCACTGAAAATAGGTCGTTTTTGTGCCACTTCTAGGGGTTTTGAATTTTCTTTTAGTTTACTCATTTATATCCCCCTTCCCCACATTTCTGAGTGGTCCTATTTCACTGGCAAACTGATAGGTACTAGACTACATAAGTACGGTAACTGGTCAAATAATAATTCACACCTACCAAAATATTTTGATCACAAAATTGTAAGTCAGCCCGCTGTATTCTTTATACACACTTAGTCATGCCTTCAGAATTGTGTAAGCCAGTCACCAAAGTCATGTCTTGGTTCACCATCTGATTTCAAAATGGCAGCTGGTACCCAATGGTCAATGAAGAACCCAGTCTTGTGAACCCTCCTGAGTTTGGTGATACCTGCCAAAAAATAGGTGAAGTCACACCATAATGATGTCTTAGTCCACCATCTTGATTCAAAGGGGCACCCAGTGTCCCAGTAGTGCCAGAATGTGCTGCCCCCACCTCTGGGACCCTTGTATCAAGTTTGGCAATAATGTCTCAAGATACGGCTGATCTGAAGCAAAAAACGGGCAAAGTCATACCAATGTCATATTTTGGTCCTCTATCTTGATTCAAAATGGCGGCCAGTGTCCCAACATCAATGAAAACTGCCATCCCACCTTGAGAATTCTCATGCCAAATTTGATGACAATATCTTGAGAGCTGACAATCTATAGACAGACAGACAATCCATTTCCCAAAATATATAGTAGATCATATATTGAGTGGAGGTTCCGCCTGAAACTGCCCTCCACCAGCTGTTTTTATCATGATATGGATTATGGTAACTATAGTGTAACAACATATTGAGGTCCATGGGTTAGCCATCACTATCTAGAGTTTATGCAGAAAGCAGGAGGCTGATGTTATAATGGTTTGGTTGTTCATGTAGTACTTGCTAATTGTAGTGTTTGTGGATTCTGGTTGTGTGATAGTTGCAGGGAAGGGGGGGAGAATATTGTGGAATCCTCCTTACAGCAGAAACTGTCCCACTTGTAAGAGTGTATACAAAAAGGGAGGATTTGTACTCCTGAAGCCATCCAGCCAATGACCTGAATTCAAGCATGAGCAGGAAGCAGTGGTGATGGTCAGAAAGATGTGTAATATTCCACCTACATGCCCACCCTTAAAATGCTTGCTTTGAGCAGACACGTCTGTGCAACTGCAGTCACCCCCAACTCTAAGATGGAGAGAAATGGGGTGGCTGTGCTAACATTTGGATCTGCATCTCCCCACCAGCAGGAGCAACCCCCAATTTACTTTTCCAGTGGGTGAACGGTCCTTTATAGAAGCATATGAAAACCTCTAATAATGAAAATGATTGATTGGCGAGACCCAAGTTTTATTTCAAGACAATCTGTCATATCCCTAACATCCAGATTCTGCTAATGGGTTTTGGCCTGTTGTTCTCCCTACCTCCTCAATTTGTTGAGAAAATTGTTTCCTGCTGGTTATAAGCTGTAAAAATTAGCTTCATGCAGCTACATAACTCATTTATAGAACTATAGAAGGGGGCTGATTGCTCATTTGTTTTGTTCTCCCACTTTGTTACAGATGATCCCTAAACTTAATATGCCTGTATATTCTTTAAATCAGTTTTGAAAACCTTTTTAAAGTCTGTGACCCAACATCTGGAGGCTAGTCCACATTTAAAGTGTAGTTATAGACAAACAGCATTAACTGAAAATGAAATAATATACTTGCTTAACTGAGGTGCACTAAGGAACTTTGGAAAAATCAAAAGCTGCCCTACTTGAGAAGGTAGTAGTTGAGAGAGTGTGAACAACTACCATGTCTGATTATTAACCAGGACACACAAATGCCAAAGCATCATATGTTATTGACCCAGAAAGAATTCTGTACCTTTTAGAGTTCTCATTTTTAACCCAGCTAAAGAAAAATGCATTTAGAAAGTGCTAAAGAGGAGAATTCTGTCATTTTTCTTCTTGCATATCTGTTGTTTCACAAATACAGGCAGCACATTAGCACAAGTAACTGAAAATATTGGCTCTCATTTAACAGTTTCCTCTCTCCAGATTGAGATGGCTCATAATCAGTATACTGTAGCAAAACAAAGCACCCATCTGTGCTAATGTTCTCACAATTCAAAAAATATGCATTCATGACTAAACAGATTTTTGCAAGTCAGTCATACAAATTATTGAGCCTTTTCTTTTAGAAAAAGAAATCCACCTAAGAATGTTATATATGCAACAGGAAGTCACAGACTTGGAATATTTTCTACATTATTCTAGAATTTACTTCGATATTCAGCACCAATAATCCAAACATGCTTAGGACCTAATATCAAACAGGTGATGAGGAAGAGAAAAAATAGGAGAAAGTGGTGGCAGAAAAAGAGAGAAGAATGGCATTAAGAATGAGAAAAGAAGTCGGCTCACCCAACCTTGGTTCTGGTTCCAAGACCCTCACCAGAAAATAGTTTTTCAAGTCCTGTTGTAAACCTTGCCAAATAATATATTGTATCTTAAAAAGCAGAGACATCACCTTGCCAACAAAGGTCCGTATAGTTAAAACTATGGTTTTCCCAGTAGTGATGTATGGAAGTGAGAGCTGGACCATAAAGAAGGCTGATCACTGAAGAATTGATGCTTTTGAATTATGGTGCTGGAGGAGACTCTTGAGAGTCCCATGGACTGCAAGAAGGTCAAACCTATCCTTTTTGAAGGAAATCAGCCCTGAGTGCTCACTGGAAGGACAGATTCTGAAGCTGAGGCTCCAATACTTTGGCCACCTCATGAGAAGAGAAGACTCCCTGGAAAAGACCCTGATGCTGGGAAAGATGGAGGGCACAAGGAGAAGGGGACGACAGAGGACAAGATGGTTGGACAGTGTTCTCGAAACTACCAGCATGAATTTGACCAAACTGCAGGAGGCAGTGGAAGACAGAAGTGCCTGGCGTGCTCTGGTCCATGGGGTCAAGAAGAGTCGGACACGACTAAACAACAACAGCAACAACACTTTCAAAATACACCTACCACCCTGCCCCTGGCATCTAAGAACCATGATGGGTAGCCATGAGATGCAGAGTATTCTTGGTGGTTATAGTCCGATTGCAGAACTTTCTCCCCATCTGAGAGCTTAGCTGAGTATAGTGATAATACATGCAAGTTTTTTATTTTCATACTGCACCATCTGCTAACCTGCTGAACCCTTTCTACCATTTGCCATGAAGAATTAATCAAGACTCCTTTCATTAAGACAACCTGGGCATACCTAACTTCCTGATGTATGAATTTGTAGCGAATAAACTCATTCATTAACTTTAACACTTGGCACTGTGTACACATTTTGACATGCATGAAAATTATATCTGTGCAAGAAAATCTCATATGTGAGGCTGTCATCATAACTACTATTGCTCAGCTATGCTCGTTTAAAAAAAACATATTTTATTTTTGTATTTGTATTTTTGTATAAGGCACTCTGGATTCATGCTGCCTCTGGATTTCTACTGCAGGGGAACCAAATGGGGTTTAATCTATTGACATCCTGAGATTTACCTATTTGGAGAGCATAATCCTGGCTCTAACAAAGATGCTTGCTATTACAAAATACACATCTTAAGCTTTTCTCACTGGAACAAGAATAACATTAAGTAATATTGTGCTCTTCATGGCTGCCATTAATTTTTCCTGCAAGCTCAGCTGTGGTGTTCTGAAAAGAAAAATCTTTATTACTCTATTACCACATTAGTCAGTTATTTTGATACCTGACTCACTACCAAAGAAGGCACATTGTGTTCTTCCTGGAACCACTTCAAAATTAGAAACACACTAAAACAGCTCCAAACATCAATCCAAGGCATTCAAAGATCCTAATACTGAGTTTCTGGCCTTAAATTTTTAACATTTTAAATTGTGAAATCTGTTAAAAACATTTGTGGTTGCAGTTCCCAAATATATGTGTGTGTACGCGCATGTGCACACACTTAAGTTTATTGTTTAAGTACGTTATAGCATTGTACTTTTTACATTTTGAGGTGGTTTATAATCAGCATTTTTTAAAAATCAACTAGCTTCTTCTAAAAAACTATCTTATAGTTCAGGTGCTATTCAGAATGTCAGGAAATATCTTGAAAAGAGTCACAATTAAATAAAGCTTTAACACATCACCTTGCTGTCAAACATTCACTGGTAAAGTACAGTGGATTGTAATGAGCCTCAGTCTAGATAGAGGGAGTATAGATTTTAAAAAAATAAAAAATTCGGTTGTGTCCTACAATCTTTATAAAGTTGTGCCCCTAAGCTTACTAAATCTTCTGTTATATCTAATGAGGTATCTACAGTAGGTTAGTTTGCTATATCTGTTCAGCTCCTAAACCTGCTTCATCACCTTCCCACTAGCTTGGTTTATGGATGTCCAAATCTATGTCTGGACTGGCTATAGATTAGGGATTCTAACAGCACTCCAAAACTAGGCAGCAGGGCTGCAGAAAACCTGATCAAAGCCAACCAATTAACACTCCTGTTCCACAGATGAGGAATGGAGGCTGAGAGAAAAGCCGTTGATTTTAGGCTATGGCAGACTAGGTGGGTTTTTTTTGCTTACTATTCTTATTATACTGGGAGTCAAGAACTGTTCTGATCTACCACAGATCATCCATACATCTGCCAGTAGATTCTGATCTACCTTCTGCCTGTCTTCCTTGTAGGAGCTGTGTCCAGTTGAGTGTGTCCAGAGACATATACAATCTTAACCACACATGTCTGTTGAAGAATGCAAATACTGTATTTTAAGTTTGCATGCTGAAGTTTGGTGGTGGTAGGGTGGAGAAGAATGGAAACAGTCTGGTTTGGTGTAATTCCAGTTGGTTGGCCATTTTGGTACAAACTGTGCTGTTACCATTAAACAGTGAGTAGTTCAGAGCATAAGGTTTAGTTTTCTTATTGAGAAGAGCTAGTCTTGAGGCGTAATACTAACCCTCTGATGTTGATGGCTGAAGGGGTTAATGTGTGTAGGCCTGAGACTGGTAGAGAAAATCACTGCTGGGGATGCTCTGCCACAGCAGATACGAAGGTATTGTCCATGGTTGCACCACCAGTAGTAGCTAACAACCTCAAAATGGGGCATGTTACGGCACCATCACCTTTTGTGCTGGCAGGCGTGGGCAGTATGGGGTTAGAGCTACCACCTTGTTGTTCTTGGTTAGGAATTTGGATTGCTCTGGTATTTGACAATACATTGAAAGTCATTTGGTATAGTGACAGAGTATGTGGTTGACTAATAAGAAGACTAGACCTACTTATTGTGTTTATTACGTTTTATATCCTGCCTATCATTCAAGGAGCTCAAGGTAGCATACATGGTTCACTCCCATTTTGTCATCACAGCAACCCTGTGAGGTAGGTTAGGCTGAGAGAGCATAACTGGGCCAACTTCTTCTCACATATTCCATGTACAATGGAGAATATCTAAAACACAGATTAATGAATTTGATTGATTCATGTGTGTTGTAATCTCCTACTTCATGAGTATTTGCCTCTGAATTATTCTGTTAGAATGTCCAGGGATTCCAATAAGGAGTTAAGTTTTATTACTCTATTCATACTGGCTCAGCTTTTATTATTTACAATGCTGACATAATAAATACCAGTCTTTAAGGGTTTTTTGAACCCAAATAGGACAGGTTATCATTCTTCACTCATTGTTTGCATCTGTGTGTGTTTCTAAAGGTTGTGTCTGTGAAATGAGACCATGACAACTGATGAGGCTACAAAGAAGGAAGGAGATGTCCAGAGAACAACTCTTGTTGAACAAGGCGAGGATATCACACCAAACAAAGACAAAGGAGTTCTGAAGGTGAGGCTTTGAAGAAGCTAATTAAATGTTCCTTTCTAGCTCCTGGACAAACACCAGTATCTTACTGTTCCCATTACAGCAAGGCAGAGATTCTTAATTCTGCTGTGAAAATATCCCCTTAACATAATACAACAAAACAAAAATTCTCAGTGTGTGATAAATCCATTGAATGGTGTAATTGGAGCAAATATATAAGTGCTTTACATTGATTTTGCAATTACCTCACCTTCATTTCATTTTATTTTATTCATCACTTGACCCATTCCAAAGGCTTGTGAACAGAGGGGGAAAGAAAATCACAAGATGCTAAAAATGTTTTTGAAAACCTTATGTAAGGAACAGTAGATTTGAAAGACCAGATCATAAAGGACTTCCAAAGCTTACCTCAAAGTCAAAAGAAACCTGGAGTCAAGGAGAAGGAATACAGATGAAGACCAACACCCATCCCTCTTTTAGGGGCCTTGGGCAATTAGGAAATAGTCTTATGAAGTGCCACTGATGTATCCCTCCCCACCACTGTAACAATTAGTTAATAATATTTGTCAGGTTCTGCCAGTTTTAAAACTCCATCTCTATTTGACCTTATTCTTGGCTATCAAAACCAGTTGAAAATCTTAAGATACTCAGACTGGGTTTGCCGGAAAATTAAGTTTGGGGGCAGCCCTTGGAGGTCTAGATTGGCACCTGAATGGTAAATGTAAAAGGATGAGGAAGAGCTAGATGAATGGACAAATTAAATGTTACAACTAAAAGGCTTGTCCTTAAGGAATCACAACCTACCTTACCTAGCCTGGAGTGGGTAAAGCTCTTTACCTCATTCTGCTATATGTGGTAGACTAGGCATCATCATATGATGAACAGAGATTTGGGCCTATAATGAAACTCTTCTAGATCTACTTTGTGTGGCCTTCTGTAATGTATGCCACTGTCCACTGCGATTTTGTTTATTTTTATTGGCCCTCATATGGCTGATTGACCAAACATATAATAACAGCTTTTGGTTGTATGAATCAGCCCTGTATTTCTGGGTTAGAAAACAATGAAAACTAATAGATTGAAGTTCATCAAATACAACTGTGAATGGATTGACAGTAGTATAATTTCTAGGAAGTGATCCATATACAGTTCCTCATTTGCAATCTAGTGATAGATTTTCAGATATCCCTCATTCCCCGTATATGGATGTAGAGCGCAAATTTACAAATCAGTGTACTGAACCAACACGAAAGACCCTCTAGAATAGGTTATCCGATGCACATGAGCTCTTATTTCTTATATCAATTTTTTCCCCATATCTTCATTCTAGATTGTGAAGAGGCCAGGGAATAATGATGAGTCTCCCATGATTGGAGATAAGGTTTATGTCCACTACAAAGGAAAGCTGGCCAATGGGAAAAAGTTTGATTCCAGCCGTGACAGGAATGAGCCATTTATCTTCAGCCTGGGCAAAGGTAAAGAATGGAAAAGGTGGAGAAAGGTAAAGAGAGCCTTAGGGATATAAAATGGGTTCTTGCCAATTAAATTACAGTTGGTTTATAATCCTGTTTTCAGAAAGACTGTGTGACTGAGAGCAAGCAGGGAAAAAGCTGAGTATTGGAAGATGTCTTGTTTTGCTATTACTTTTCAGACCTAATCACAGAGCAACAAAGGAAAAGAATCTCGTTGTTCAGCCTGCCATCTCAATGGCAGAAACCTGTGTGATCATATGAAGCTGCCTTCTACTGAAAGAGGCCATTGGCAGCACCTCTCCTAAGTCTCAGGCAACAGTCCTCTTTGGCACCTGCTACCAGAAAGGGCACCTCTAAATGTACTCATCAGTCCTACTATAGTTAATCCAAATAACTAGGAATCTGTTTAGTGGCAGGAAGAAAATAATAGATTAAAAGAGTGTAGTTACTACTCATTAAATTATAACTCTAGGGCTCTAGAGCAGTGGTTCTCAATTAGCTAAGTGGGCCCCTGTTTTTCAAAAGCCAAACTATGGACCCCCTTCTGAAAAAATTGATATGTATCTCCATGGTAGTTTTTTTTTATGTGAATGGTGCCACGGACCTCCTGGGTGGGTTACAAGGACCCCCTAGGATCCGCAGACCACTGCTCTAGGACAATCCTTTTTGATCATTAACAAAATGTTCACTTTTTGTTTCCCTTTACTGTTCTCTGGACACAGTCGCATTGAGAGTGTTGACATCTTTCTGTTTCCTTTGATTTGTCAGAATGTAGTAAAACAAAGTATGTGTTAATCATAGAATCACAGAATTGTAGAGTTGGGTGGTACCCCAAGGGTCATCTAGTCCAACTCCCTGCAATGCAGGAAACAGATTTATTAGGGCAAATGTTTTCATGAAGTATCACTAATAATTCACAAACCCTTATGATTATTATTTAGAGGTTTTAAACTCCCAAGTTTGTCTTCTATACCTGAATTCAAACAAGAATGAGCATATTAATTGGCAGTTACTGTAAACTGGAAGAAATGCAAAAAAAAAAAAAATATTACGGATGGAGTTGCCCCTGAGAGTGTGCTCTACTCCTCAGCTACAGTGTGTTCCACTGAGATACGTTTTCTGTAATTATGCCCATCTTTGTAGAATCCTTGCCTAACTGGTATATGAAATATTGAAGCTGAGGATCTTTCAGCAGAAATGAGATCATTGCTTTCTGGCAAGCATTTAATGGTTTCAAAAAAGGATTGGTTTGCTTTACTTGCCTCTTTGCTTTTGCTTTTGTAAGTTTTGTTATGCTTTGGGAGTTCTTTGGAATAAATGGATTACCAAAAATTAATAGCTACAGCTCCATAGACCCAGCAAGCAGTTCTTATGATATTTGTTCATATGGCCATGTTTGGAATTAACATGTGCTCCATCTTCCATTGGGGTACGTTGACTTTTCTTCTGTCCCCAGCCTTGCTCTAGTTCTTAAATGATAGGTGCCTTGGCCAGAGATGGGAAACATTGAGGCCTGGGAGCCATATATAGCCTTCCAGCCCTCTCTGGATTCTCCCCAGGTCAGACCCCACCCCAGACCCTACTTTATACTCTCCTTGAAAGTGTCCTTGAAATCTGATCATGCTTCTTGCTTGCCTGATTGGAAGGTAGGGAGGAGTGTGTAAGTGTGTGTAGAAACTAGCTTACCTTGCAGAGGTAAAATTCTCATTTGCTTTGGTCTTGCCCACTTTCGCCTCTGGCCCCACCTACCACTGCCATGTGCACCCTGGAAAGTTGCCTAGATGGCACCACAGCCCATGAGCTGAAAAATCTTCTCCACCCATGCTTTCAACCATAAACTTTAAATGTGGTTTAAAAGTGAACATGCAGCCTGCTACTGCACAGTGTGAAAATCACAGCTATTTCACTCCTTTACCAGTCCTGCTGTAATGCCAAGGGCTAAACTGAACCCAAGCTTGATAATCTCTCTCTCTCTCTCTCTCTCTCTCTCTCTCTCTCTCTCTCTCTCTCTCTCAACAAACCTTGAACCGGGGTTCAGACATAATGCTAAGCACTCAGCAGCCATGGCAGGAGCAGAGAGGTGCAAAGCAGTCAGTTTTTGCACTGGGAAACAGCATGATGTGTGCTCACTTTTAAATCATAACCAAGGTTAAAAGTGACAAGTGAAGGCTGCTAGTGCTAAATGGTTTAACATTCCTTGTGTGATATTCTGGTTTGTTTTCAGATAACAGTGTACGTAAACAAAAATAAACTGCAACTTACTCGAGCAACTGTCTGATGCAGAAGCAATAGAGACACACAGTTTAGTATCATGGATTTTGCATAACAGTTCGGTTATTTGACTACTACACTGTACATGTCTAAATGATCACAAATTGTAAATGGTTTTTTAAAAAATGTGTCTGTGTCTTGCTTTGGTAAGCTTACTAACTGAAACTTTTTAATTGAAATTTCTTGTTATTAGGCCAAGTCATTAAGGCATGGGATATTGGGGTTGCCACCATGAAAAGGGGGGAGATCTGCCACCTGTTGTGTAAACCAGAATATGCATATGGTTCTGCTGGCAGTGTCCCAAAGATCCCGTCAAATGCAACACTCTTCTTTGAGGTAAGTGTATCTTTATTTGCTTATTTTATTTTGACTAAGTACATTGTTACCTAGTGAGTGTAATTTGCCAGTAATAGCAGATGTGCAGCACAATGTTTTATGGGCAGAAGTGAAGCAAACTAGCAATGATCATGAATCCATCCACTAAACTCCACAGTGTTGGGAGAGGCCCTGAGTTAACTAGATAGGATATTGTCATGGGAATCTTCCTGTAAAGGCTAAAATGCAGTTGGGGACCACTTTGATTGATAGCCCAGGAAAAATACATATACTGTTTTTGGATCTAAATAAAGTGGGGTGCCACTGTTAATTCTGATAACACTAATCATCAGCCCATTGAAGGTGAAACTAAATTCAGGCAACTCTTCACCTCTTTCCCAGTAATCTCTCTGCCTCCCTATTCCTGCCCACCAGAATTGGAAGAGTTGGCAAGGATGCAGACAGAGGGGCTATAGCACACATTATGTGGAAACATGTTGAACCCCAATATCAACCAACCTACCTGTATTTGTTCTTTCAAAGAAAAACAGCTTCCAAGGGACACCGTTGATTCGTAAAACAAAAGGGAAGGGTGCTTAATTATTTTGGTGCTTGCTGTTTCTCTACTTGAGCCCAGACATTTTGGACCCCATGGGGAGAAAAGCTGTTTAGGAGAGAATTTTAAGCTATGATTTGGGGGACAAGAATTGTGTCCTCTTTTTGCCTACTCAGAATCATCCCCTCCTGTCCCAAAATGGTGTGTGTGTATTTTTGAAGTTAATATTGTGGCCCTATTAGCTTTTTTGTGTGATATATAGCTAGCCCCAAAGCTTAGGGCTTGTGCAAACATTTTAAGGCACAATGCAAGCATTTTCGCTCTTCTACCCTCTAATTACCCTACTCTTACTGCAGTAATGCTTGCTGTTCAAATGTAACAGAGGGGAAAACCTTGCTGACTGGGGAAATTCCTATGCTGTCACTGTTTTATAATGGGATATGCAATTTGGAGAGTGAGTAGGCATAGGCTTCAAATGTTGGAAAATCAGCTTGGGGTAGAAAATGCAGATTTGAGAGTATTTGTTATCCAATTTTGCAACTCTTCAAAATTTTGTGGACATCATGCTGGAATGGGAGGAGTTGTGATTCATGAATAAATTCATTAGCATTGTGCAGCAGGGGCACATTAAGGCTCTGCAGGCTGTGGCAGAAGGTGAACAGAGGTAGACATTCTGGGTCAGCCTGACTCTCTATTCTTAACATATGCAGTAATGACAGAGACTGGGTAAGCACTAAGTACTTTTTACTTTTTAGCCAGTGCTGGCTTGCCACTGTTCTCCACCTCATAGGAACTTAGTTTCCAAGAAGGAACCATCCTTCGCTGCTTTTCCCAGCTCCTATCTTTCCAGAATACTAATAATAATACAGTGGTACCTCAGGTTAAGAACTTAATTCATTCTGGAGGTCCGTTCTCAATCTGGAACTGTTCTTAACCTGAAGCACCACTTTAGCTAATGGGGCCTCCTGCTGCCGCTGTGCCGCCAGAGCATGATTTCTGTTCTCATCCTGAAGCAAAGTTCTTAACCCGAGGTACTATTTCTGGGTTAGTGGAGTCTGTAACCTGAAGCTTCTATAACCTGAAGTGTCTGTAACCTGATGTACCACTGTAATTACTTTTCAAAATACATTCCTGAAAAAAGTGAACCCCACACAACTGTTTCCAAAAACCATTTCCATTTCTCTGTATTTTGAAGCCAGAAAGTTGCAAAGTAGCAAAGACAGAAAGCAGACATATTGGGGTTCAGCTTGCCCACAGCAGGAGTCCTTGCCCCCACTCCTCCACAGCATTTGCCTTCCAATAATTATTTCCAAATTAACACATATATCCATATAAATGAACATATGCAACATTTTTGCCAATTGGTACCCTCTTGGTTTGCGCCCTGGATATTTGAGCACCTAGCAACCCTCCAGGGGGAGCAGCACAGTGATTTGCTCATATGCCTGTGTGCCTGCAAGCTCTTAGTCACCTCAGAGTCATTGGAATACAGCCATACCTTGGGTTGCGAACGCTGCGGGTTGCGCGTTTTCGGGTTACAGACGCACCAAACCCAGAAGTACTGGAACGGGTTACTTCTGGGTTTCGGTGCTCGCACATGTGAAGAAGCACTAAATTGTGCTTTGCACATGCGCAGAAGTGCCGAATCACGTCACATGCATGTGCAGACACGGCGCTGCGGGTTGTGAATGTGCCTCCCATACAGATCACGTTCGCAACCCAAGGTTCCATTGTATATGCAAACAAAACATCAAATCTGTGTCTTATAATTCTTTATAGAATGCAGTGTAGTAGACTGATTGCACCCTAAATCTGGGGGAAAGTTGTTTCCAGATTTCTACAATTTATGACTTTTTCTAGTGAGGCCTTATGCAGATAAGGTAGCATTTGCTATATTGTGGGACTTCACTAGCTTGCTTCTCTTTCTCATTGTTTTGTCAGACTCTTTGTAGATTGGGCATATTTTGATCCCCACTCATTGGTTCTAAGAGCCGTAGTTTAGGGCTGGATTCACATGAGAACTCTGCTTGCAGTTGATGCTTTTTTGTTGCTTATGGTAAATCTGTGTGATAAGGAGATGGCTATCCATGAGAAATATGGGAGCAGATGCTACGAATGGAGTGAATAATTCATATAGCCCTTTTGTCATGTGTAGGGTGGTAGTGGAAGCAGCTGACTAGAAGGATGGCCCATGTGAGTTAGCCCATAGATCCAGTGTTTGTGAGTGTTCCAACCCTTGTGGATTATCACACATTTGAAGTTTGGTCTTATTGTTGTTACCATTATTTTCAGATTGAGCTGCTAGATTTCAAGGGAGAGGATTTATTTGAGAATGGAGGCATCATCCGCAGAATCAAACAGAAAGGTGAAGGATACTCCAATCCCAACGAAGGAGCTGCTGTACAAAGTGAGTGTTGGTTTGCATGCAGGACTGCAAGGATGTTCATGTCAGTTGTTTGGAGCATTTGAAATCTAGGGGTACTTTGCTATCTCTGTTCATTACCAGCTCTTATTCATAGAGACAGAAATATATGAACTAACTGCCCTGGCAAACATCAGCTCCAAAACCTGTCCTTCCAACCTAATAATAATAATAATAATAATACTTAGCTTTGTTTAGAGGATTCAAGTGTAATGTTTACAACAACCCTGTAAGGAAAATCAGTATTATTATTCCACTATACTGCAGATGAGCTGAGGCTGAGAGAGAGTAGCTTGTCAAAGGAGGCCTAGTGAATCAAACCAGAGATTTTCTGATTTCACTGCTCAGTTGCTTAGCCACTGTGCTGAACCACCTTTCAACCATCAGTTTTTACTCCTGATCTCATGTGCCCAGATTCTTACAGCTACATTTCCCCATGTCACCCTATTTTCTGATATCTTCTTCTCAATTTTGCCTATTCCTTTTTTACCCTCCATCAGGTACATTCTTGAAACCTGAGCCTTTTCATCTTTCTCTGCTTTGTTATCAGCTTGAAGTAGCCACTTACTTCATGGGGTTCATTCCCGATTCTTCAGAATTCCATGTTTCTTCTGTTCTTGTCACAGCTGAAATTCAGTACAGATCAGAATGTGCACCTGCTTGCTGATGACCACGTAATGTTTCTTTTAAGGCTTTGACCTATTTAACAAAGACACATCTAGCACTTTAAGCACTTTCAGTTACTTTCATCTGCCGGGGAACTGGCAGCTTCAGACAATTTGATTAACTCCATAGTTTTGCACACCCCATATTCTTGCAGGCTTTGATGAACATCTAATCTACCAAATATATGTTCCACATGAAGCTTCATTTTCTCTCAGTTCACAAAAGCAATGGGGGTGTTGTTGTTTGAGAACTGTTCTTGTTTGAAAAGCTGAGTATTAACACTCAATAGGCTTTGAAAAACAGTTGTGTTTTTGTTTTAAAATCTGTAACAAAGACCTTTCCTCTTCTGCTATCCAGTTCCTGGTTTCAGTTTAGAACACACTGATTCTTTTTTCTTGGTAAATCCAACTGAATAAGCACCAGGACTACTGGGTTCTGAGGGTGTAGCCCAGCGGTAGGGAACCTGTGGCCCATCAGATGTCGCTGAACTACGGATCTTTTTATCCCTAATGACTGGCCATGCTAGCTGGGGGTAATGGAGTCCAACAACATCTGAAGAGCCACAGGTTCCTCACCCATGGCTTAATGGAAAATATTATAAAGCGAGGGCAGTTAGCTGCTGAGGGAAGGGTTTGCTGGTAGGTCACCTGAGTTCTGAGTCATAGTAATCCTTTTTCTGTCATAAGGACCCCTGTGGTAATGACTGCAAACCATCCTTAAATTCTACAGCTGTAAATTTTTGGCTGCAGGATTTCTAACTGATAAACGGAAGAAAGCTGGAAGGCGTAAAAATGGATAATCCAGGCTTTAGTGTCCTCATTTACAGTGTTCAGATCTTGAAGTTCAGTAGTAGGGCACATGCTGGGCAAGCAGAAGGCCTCAGGTTCAGTCCCTGGTATCTGCAGGTAGGGCTAGGAAAGGTCCTTCCTGAAACCTTGGAGAGCAGCTGTCAATCATTGTCAGCAGCACAGAACTATATAAACCAGCGATCTTACCTGGAATAAGACAGCTTGCTATTCTGGATGCATAATTGTAATGATAGTGCTTTGGGACACACCATACAGCATCCTTTATCAGTCTCAAAACCATGCTTTGTATATGATTATGATTGCAATCTCACATAGGTTTTTCTTCTGAACTCATTATGTAAGGCATGTAGTGGCAGGCACATTTGTGATAGGTACCGTATTTTTTGCACCATAACACTCACTTTTTTCCTCCTAGAAAGTAAGGGGAAATGTCTGTGCGTGTTATGGAGGGAATGCCTACGGGTGGCATGCCTACGGATTTTCCTCCTCTAAAAACTACGTGTGTGTTATGGTCGGGTGCGTGTTATACAGCGAAAAATACGGTATCCAAAACCAGGTAGCATATTGTCAGTTTTATGTTGCCTCTCCTTTGGGAATAAGGCTACCTATTCTTCCTCCCTCCCCATTTGGCTAAATCCCTGATGATTGAGGTTTACAGGAAATAGCTGTTGAAGTCTGTGGTTTATTTCAAGTTTAAAAACATGTCCAAAGGGGTTGTTGCAGGAACAGTAGGGTAGTTTAGTGGAGTCTTCCAAGAAGCTTCTTTCTAGCAAGCTGGAAGTTCCCAAGGGCTCTCCCTCCCTTCCTCTTGGTTGGAACATTTGTGCCAGACCACAACTCCCACATGAGAAAAACAAACCAACGAAACTTCATTGGTAAGCTGCAGACACCTTTTTTTAAGGTTGCTATTTGTATACTAATGAAGTACGTTTTACAGTTTATTATGCAACAAGTAATTTATCTGCCTAAGTAATACTTGCTTGTTGACATGGAATAAGAAAAGTTTTTGTAGTATGATCCGACGTGTGTACTCAAGTCCCACTGAGTTAGATTAGACTTCCTTGCAATAAAGTATGCCTACAGCAAAAGGCTTTTCAATTAGGATTTCAACTCCCAATGAGAATTCTGAGTAGTCATGTTCAGAACTGAATTGTAAATTTATTAGCAATTTGTTCTTTTCCTGATTAGTTTATTAATTCAGAAGTGTTTTCACTTATAGATTTAGTTGTGTGGTTCACGAAAATAACATGACTCTTAAACTAAAGCAGAGATATTAATTTAATGATTAAGTTTATTCCCTTTGAACAGCTGCTTTGTGAGAATCATGGAAATAAACCATCTGCAGCAGTCTTCAGAATACATGAAGTATAACCCAGGGGAAATTGGGCACGTTAAGAGACAGTGATACCAAGTGTCCACCTTCCTGCCCCCAGTTGGTCCCCATATTGTCAGTAAAGCAGAAGTAGAGATGGGATGTTTTGAAGAAACTAAATTTATGTTTGCTACCTCTGTTTCTTGTTCCAGTAGATAAATGCCTCTGGATTGAGAGCCGCATTTCAGACTCGTTGTCAGCTACTGTGAAGTGGAAATGTGCTGATAATTTGACTTGAATAGAGCAGGTTGGCAGAAAACCAGAAGAGTAGTTATGATTGCATTTAGAAGCCAAGCAGGTGGTAAAACCTCGGCAACTGTGCTTTAACTGATAGTGTTTCTGCTCAGTTTTAGTAAAACCCAATGTTAACTTGGGAGCTGATACAAAGATTCCTGGCAATTATATTACTGCTATAATTAGAATGGGAGGAAATATGCATGGAGTAGAACTGAAGTCTTTGAGCAGGATTTTTGTAGACAGTGTTATTAGCTTGACTGATGGGGCATAATTCACATCTCTGCTTCCTAAAACACAGGCTGCAGTTGAATATTTGCATTCCAAGTTGTGTTACAGCCCCTCTGCTGTTTTAATCAGAGTACAAATTGCTGTCAGTGCACAGAGTTCATGTGCCAGCCACATTCAGAACACAGTGTTCTGTGCTCTTCAAAACAAAATTGCTCTAGGCACTGAGAGAACAATAAGTTAGCTCAGCAGCTGAAGTGATGTTCCCTGGTCTGGCTAGAGTTTCTGACTGTGTAATCCAAGTGTAATTCTATCCAAATGATCTGCTTTAGGCAGCACTTAAGTAACTTTGATAATCAAGTTGTGGAGTTTTTCTGATATCATGTTTATACAATTCATATGAAATCACTTCCTCTAATAATGAATGGGGGTTGTCCAAAGTGCCTATCAACTTGGAAGCAAAAGAAAAGCACCCCAAAATAAGGGACATGTTTCTGTACAGTTAGGGGGTTTCCTGGGTATGGAGAAGTATAAAAGTTTGCAAATCTAAACCCTCCAAAAATGGCTTTGTGAGGACTTTCAAGGACTGAGGGCATAGAGATAACAAAGTTCACACTGAATGAATCCCAAATACAGGAACTAAGGTTTTTTGCTGCTACTTTTTGTGCAGTGTATGATTGAAAGCAACTGGGAGAAATAATATTAGTACAGTGTGTCAGTTGGGGATAATGGGGGTGGGAGGAGTTGAGGACAGGTTGAGAGCCGTTGAGACATAGACCACGATCAGGCACATTGATCTCAGTGCAATAAATCATGATTTATTTGGGCGAAAATGAGCTGTGTGCCATGTGTTCCCTCCTTACTCTTTCCCTTGTGCACCCAGCTTTCACAAAGATTTCTTCCATTTCTTAAACTGAAATGATTTCCTGTGTCATCAGCTGGGTAATGGTAGTTTAACAAACTCTGGAAGGAGCTTATTTGGCTGAAGACTGTTACTTTTGAACCCAGCCACAGATTTGACAATGTTGGTTGAAAAACAAAGGGAAACCTAGGAGGAGTTGATTGCATGGGTCTTTTCCACCCAATCACATCACCCATCTAAGCTGAGCATCAGTTTGAGGAGGCCAAAGACTCCCATGTTGCTGGTGTAATTGGAATCCTTCCAAACACTCCCCAGCGACTTACCATAGGGAGCATACTTACACACTGCTGGGCAATATACTGTATGTGAAAGAGTCATAAAAGAAGTCCTTAATCTCCAGAAATGCTCTTTTATAATGTTTAGTATTTATAAATCAGTTTTGCATTTTATAATTATATAATATTATATATCAGTTATATATTATACTATAATGTATCATATGTTTATTACGGTATATTATTTTAGCTCAGTGACAGAACACATGTTTTACATGTGAAAGGCTCAGTGTTGGCATCCCCGGGATAGGGATAGGTGCATGCAGAGTTTGTCTGAGGCAGCTTAGCCTTCTGAAGTCTTGGGCAAGTGTACCCTACTCTGCATGCGCCTGAGTAGGGCTGCATTGAATTGCAGGGGGTTGGACTAGATGACCCTTTGGATCCCTTCCAACTCCACAATTCTCTGATTCTATGGCTGGGAAAGACTCCTGTCTGAAACCCCAGAGAGCTATTGCCAGTCACCGTAGGTAATTGCTTCAAGAGCTAGTTATCTTCAGTAGAGAGCTGGACAGAACTGAAGAGATTGCTACATAGGGAGAAAGTGAGGGATATACTTCTGTGCATGTCACTAGGACTGAAGTGAAGTTCACCCTTCAGAAATACCTAATATGATTTGTCTTTGTTCATGTTAATGAAGCTTATGATGGATGGTTGCAATACTGTTGCATTATGCCCTGCTGAGTTCTGGCATCTAGTTATGTTTTTGTTTCTGCGTGGTGTTCATGCTTGATGATCAGCAGACATCTAGAAATCTTGATGTTTGCTTTCTATGCAAATGGTGGTCAAGGGAGAGGGTTGTTCTGGTTTCTTTTTATTATTATTTACACGAGAAACTTATTTTTTGGTTGAACATACAGTGCTGGCTTAGGGGTGAGAAGACCATAGGTTTAGAAGCATTAGGCAAAGAGGTGGAAGTGTGCCAGGATTGAAATTGTTTCTTTGCAGCCTGTGTTCTTTGATTTGCTGCTCTCCAGTAGAAACCTGAGTAGAAAGTACAGTTCCTGTAGCCCTGTGTGTGATGAATGACTAACTATCTACAACTTAATGAAGTATTGCTCTAAATTCAGAGACTGGCCTGCTGTTCACAGGGCTGCTTTTCCAGCTATTATGAATGTTCTGGAAAGAGGCACTAACAGTGCTGATCTCTCAGCTGCCTGCCCTCCACCTTATTCAGTGCACCAAGTACAATGTGAGCATTCCATTCCAAGTACAGTTTAAAGGATGAACCTTGTTGTTCCTTGCTTTTTGGCTAGAGGAGAGATCTCTAGCTATCAGAAACACATAGCTATGTGAACCCTGACCATCAGCTGATTCACAGGGCTTTCATAGGTCCATGCATGAGACTTTACAGATGCCACCAATAAGCTCATGGTGGTGCCTGCAAACCTTCTTTAACTCAGCCATGTCTTTACCTGCCATCTTATATGGCATCTAGGGATAGGTTATCTCTGTTTTTCATTTTTCCAATCTTACATTCAGTTCTCCAGGTTTCTGTAATTATATTTTGAGATCAGCAGTTTCCTCTTTTAGGAAGAATAAAAGTTGGTATCTTTCATTTCATTCCCCCCTGCTGGTTTAGGAGAACACTTCATGCACCTGATGAAGTGGGCTCTGGGCTATGAACACCTATGCTGCAATAAATTTGTTCATCTTTAAGATGTGCCACAGAACTGTTTGTTGCATATCTTTCAAGTCAGTTTTTTTAATATCTGAGAGTGAATGTGTTATTTTACCTTGTTGTGTTCTAGCACTAAGTATCATGTAGTTTTCCTTTAAAGAAAACTTTGTAGCTCTTATTGCATGTGGCTAGCAGATACAGCTATAACAATATTTGCACACTTTGCAATAATCAATCTTAGATTTACAAGTCAGCATGTCAAAACTCAATATCTGGATCCAGCAGAGCTGCTTAGAAACCAGGAAGCAGACTAACCATTATGTGTTGCTTTGTCCTTGTTCCAGAAAGGCACAGTTAGTCCTTATGGGAACATAGTGTTTTATACAGCACTTGTTCTTTCTTTCTCTCTCTCTCTCTCTCTCTCTCTCTCTCTGTCTCTCTCTCTCTCTCTCTTTCTTTCTTTCTGGGAGGCACTTATATATGCAAACAGATGTTCAGTCAGAATGTCCACATAGCTTTGTTAATCCAGGTAATATTTCTATTGTGCAAGTGTATTACTGTAATTTTACTATTTGACTTCGCACCACAATCTGGCCCAGTCACAAACAGGAAGTACAAAGATTTACAAGTGGATAGCAGTATGTAGTTATAACAGTGCAGCAACCTGTGGCCTGTTCTACAGCAGTTATTGTTGCATGTTCTGCTTAGTAAGGGAAGGGAAGACCAGGCAAGACTGTCTAGTAGCCCTTCCTGGCTAAACAAGTCCTTTCTCTAAACTGAGCCCTTCATGACTCCAGTAAACACAGAGGATTTCTAGATTGCTGCACAGGGTCACAGAGGAAACTTTCCCTGCTAGCACTGGCGGAAGAAGAGGAGTGCGGGGGGAGCGCACCGCCCCCCTCAGCACAATCCCAGTAGGGTGCCATTTCGGCTCCCCCCACCCATGCACGGTGGGTGCCATGCCCCTGCAGGTGCCATGCCACACCTCTGCGGGCGGTGCTCCACGCCCCCGGGACGTGTGCCAGCCCCGACCCCGCCTACTCTCCACACCCCGGTGCCGGAGCATGAAGCTCTGCCACTGCCTACCAGTGCCATGCAGGTGTCCTTGTATAGTATTCTTATGCTGGGGCAGAGTGCCAGTAGCTTTTACAACACTGTGTCCCAGTTTAAATACAAAAACACCAGTTGCAAGCTCACTTCTGCATCAGGAGCCTACTGCCCAGTGCTAGGAGCTGTGATGTCTATGCAATGGCTCTGAAAACGGGGCCACAACATGACTAAACTAATTTATTTGTAGAAAAACTTTTACTAGACTCTGAAAACTTCAAAGACTGTAGAAATCATCTGAAGTACTCAAATCTGTTGGCTAGAAGTCTCATTTTAGAAATGTATTTATATATTGATGTTTAATACATCACAGCAGTTTACCACAATATAAAGACATAAAACCAAACAATAAAATCAATGGAACAGAATAGAAAAAAATTCAGCAGGCATTTAAAAGATGGCACAGAAGTCTCCTGGTGAATTTCTATTGCAGAGAGTCATGGGCAATGTGGCTTTGGGGTTTATATTGGGGCCCGAATGCTGACAAAAATGTGTTTTAGCCATGAAGTGCTTTAATGCCTGTCAAAATATTTGCAGTCAAACAGTGCTTTACAGTGCATTGTTGTTTTCTTTCTCATACAGTCCATCTGAAAGGATTCTGTGATGGCAGAATGTTTGATTGCAGAGATGTAGCATTCACTGTTGGAGAAGGAGAAGACCATGACATTCCCATTGGAATTGACAAAGCTCTGGAGAAGATGCAAAGGGGAGAAAATTGTATCCTACATATTGGAGCACAGTAAGAAACTTGAGATTTCTCCTGTCTCTCTCAATATTTTCAGTAGTTGGTGTGATAAAGCAGAGATGTGGAGCCACCCTCTGAACACAGGTGTTGCTGCAGTTTATTGAGCTGGTGCTTGAGCAGGGCAGCTGTTGAGGTTGATGCTGTGTGGATGTACTGACAGAGCCAATATTGTGCTCCTGTCAATGTTTTTACACAGCCACAACATCACCACCACACAGCTCTGTCCTGGTCCCATTCAGGTAAGCTGTAGCAGTGCTGGTTTGGGGAGGGCAACTCCACAGCTCTGCCTCACCATACTGGCCACTACTGTCTGTCTCTTACACATGCACACGCTACACAGCTTCTACAGCATTCGACTCTAATGTAAGCAAAGATGCATTTAGACATTATTTTGCCACAGGTTCTGTGGCTGTGGCTCCAGTGTGCCGGAGTGTTTTGATTGCTGGATTTTGAACACACACAGTTACCCACAATGCAGAGCAGTCCTGTAGTTTTAAAAAAATAAAATACTGCTGTTTGATCAGCTTTCCTTCAAAGTAAGATTACCAGATTTTTTTCAATGAATCCGGGGACACTTTTCAACTTCAATGGATTTTGTATGGGGACTGATTTGTAAATCCGGGGACTGTCCCCGGGAAACGGGGATGTCTGGTAACTTTACTTCAAAGCAGCTTCAATCTGAAAGGAAAACTTTACAGTTAAGCTCTGGTGTGTACGTTTGAGTCAGCTATTGCACATGTGCAGACAATAGCCTCATGAATAGGAGTTGCGGGATATAGGCAAGAAACCAAACAGGTAAAGCGCAATGGGTGGCGACATCACTGTCCCCTCTCAGGTATATACAGCAACATACAAATGCAAATTGAAATGCAAGGGAGGAAATTACCTTGCTGTGCTTTAAGCTACTAACACATGCATATTCTGTGTTAACCTTTGTCGCAAGTGAGGCGATTAAAATATGTTAAAGCAAACCAATTGTGCATGTAAAGTGTTTTTGTTAAATGATTTTCTATCGTAATATAGCTCTTGCAATTAATAGTGCCAGAACTACATTCTATTGCTAGCTAATAGTAGGAATCTTACATATGTCCTCTGATGTATTATCTCTCTTAAAAAAATAGAGTAACATAATTCACATCTGGCAGATTTTAAGGGTTGGAGTAGAAAGAATTTAGGCAATAATTCCAAATATCATTATCTATTTACCCTTCTAAAGTTTAGTGTGATTATTGAAGATCCTAAGACATTTGTGAAAAATCTCATTACTGAAAAATAAATGCATGTTCCATTGAAGAAGGTATTAAAATTGAGTAGGAAACAAGGTATATAATAGTATCTAATCTGAATACAAAGGAAGTAATGATAAGCCTAGTATAGCGTGTACAATCTGTGTGTGTTGCCACAGATGAGTTACTTGGCCACTGGTTTCCTAGGCAACATCTGTTTTGTTTCCAGGGGCCGATGTGTAGCTACCCACTGTTATCTCCACGTGAGCGCAAATATTCAGAATGCTGAATTAAGTGCCTCATCCTATGCTGTTTTTGTTTAGTATTTTGTTTCCATGCTTTGTTTTAGATATGGATTTGGTGAAGCAGGGAAGCTTAAATTTGGCATAGGGCCAAATGCTGAACTTGTGTATGAAGTTACACTGAAAAGCTTTGAAAAGGTGAGAATGGGATTTTTTTCCAATTGTAAACAGCTATAATACACACACACACACACACACACACACACACACACACACACGGCTGACATTTACCTACAATATCTCTTCTGCAATGAAAACATTTAGGATGTCCTGTTCTCTTTCCCCCTCCCTGCCCCTGCATGTTTGTGACAAAGCTTGGTAAGGCAGATACGTCAACTAAGGTCACAGTGTTCTTGTGAGTGTGTTTGTTTTATTGTTTTGGGTGGGGTCCAATACTTGTTCTGGGCTTGTTCCTTTTGTACTTCTTTTTTTTCCCTGGGCTGCAGACAAAAAAAATCATGTCCTGCCAAACAGCACTAAGAGGAGGGCAGGGCAGAATTGCCAAACAGGCTGTGCCCTCTTTGGGGTGCTGGAGAATGTACCCATCTCTGTACCGTATAGTAAAGGAACAAGATGTACATAAGGTGGAGCTGTGCTTTTATAGTCTATACTGGGGAATGTTTGCAGGAGGAAGGCGTTGGTTTCTTCTCCACGCTTTCTACTCTTGAAAGATTTGTAGAGGTTTCTCACACTTTCATGACTTTTTCATCCTATCACACAAGACAGTGTTTCCAAAGAGATTTTTAGCAGAGCTATAATCATTTGTGAAGTGGGTCCCCATGTTTAGGGCAGCATCCGCAGAATGCTATCCTCATTAAAGTGTCAGCAAGTACCTTTAATCCAGATTTCTCCTTACTGGGAAAAATCTGATAAATATATTATTATGCATCTGCAGTCATTGCTGGTGTGGAACCTGTTAAGTGCTTTTTGGGTGGGGGAATAATTTGGCACATGTGTAGTGATGTTTCAGTGGGTAGCTTCCATTGCCACACTTCTGCTACCAGTTGCTCCCCACATGGAGCAGATTTGCACAAACCTTGTAATAATAAAAACAAATGTGTAGTGCTGCTTAATGCTCTGAATGGAGGTGGGGAAATGCGTGTGCCAATCTTTCTGTGAATTAAGACGATACCTCTCTCTTTGCCTTATCCAACTAACATTCAATTTAAATGTAATGGACCTGAGAATCTGTTCATGTTGCTGAGAAGGAGAGGGGAATCAAGTCAGTCCTGAGTGTCATCTCACTATTTTTCCAATCCCCTCCAAGAGTCTCTTATAGCTGTAGGTAGAAGCCCTGCTGCACAGAGCTATTGAAGATGATGGGTGGTGGGGAGGGGAGGGGAGAAACAGCAGGAAGAGGCAAGCAGGAAGCCCCCCTTGCCACCTCTTACTTCACCCACCATCACTCTGTGACCCTGTACAAGACACTCTTCATTGAACACTCATCCTGGTTTGTAGGGAGGTTAGATGACATTGACCATTTATTGAGTACGCATTCTGATTTGTTTGTGAGGAGGATAAACAATGTCACATCAAACAAAAGTAATCACACACTTTCCAGTGCATGTTCCTGTCGCTTTTGGAGGGTTTATTGTACAAGAGCTCCAAAGCAAACTTATTTTTCTGGAATGTGATTGAATCCCACCTGAAAATAACAAGTCTGGAAGCATCATTACAGAGGTTTGGGAAAATGGCATGAAGAGGTTCAGGAGACTCGCCTTTGAGGTGAAGTTGCTCATTAGTTGGACAAGAGTGGGAAAGAGGAATTACCTTAATTTATAGAAAACTTGGCACATGCCCCCAACACATTCAGAGCACTAAACATGCCTGGTTTGTTTCTGTTATTACAGATATTGTGCAATTCTGCTAAATCAGAATTGTGCAAAACTAAAACATTTTTTTAAGACTAAAACAATTGCTGTTTAATCCTGTAAGCTTGCTGGGGAAAAGAAAGAGATTGAGAGGAGGGACAAAAAAACTCACCCAGGATATTTTCTAACAATCTCTGCCCAGTGGTCTTCATGACAAGCAGCAAAATAGCAATGAATATAGTGAGTGAAACCCTCACATGCCAAATGTGTGTGAAGAATAAATGGATTTGCAAGACATAGCCTTAATTTTAGTGCCATAAATATTTAGTTACTCTGAAACTTGCTCTTAATTTCTAAAGCCAGGTGTAGCTTACCTAGTACCCTCTATAGCTTGATGGTAGAGCATGTGCTTTCTGTGCAGAAGACCCCAGATTCAATCCCCAACTGGGAGAGACTCCTGTTGGAATCCGGAGAGCCACTGCCTGTCAGTGTTGGTAATACTGAGTTAAATGGACACAATGACCTGACCCAGCATAAGGCAGCTTCGTGGGTTATCCTTTGTGTATAGTAATACCCTCTATTCCTTCCTACCCACTGATCCCATTGCTAACACTACTGCATTACGTGAAATAAGTAATGTCAAGTAATGTCAAAGTTGGAAATAGTGAGATTCTGTGTAGTTTACCATGTCTCGGGGTCTGAAGACAATTTCTAAGAAAGAAGCAGCGTTTGTTGTCCTTATAATTACCTAATTATTGCTATACATGTTTGCTTTCAGGCCAAAGAATCCTGGGAGATGGACACCAAAGAGAAATTAGAGCAGGCTGGCATCGTCAAAGAGAAAGGGACTGTGTACTTCAAGGTCTGTGTCAACATGTCTAGAAATAGTAGCATCAATAATTGGAATTTCTTCTGATAAATGCCCTGTAGTTTAATTGCCAGTGATGACATTTCGGAAGCACTGTGGTTCTCAAGCAACCCTAATGATGCCTCTTTTCCACCTCAGCTTCTCATTCCGAAGGTGGCGTTGCCTGTGAGCTGGACTGATGCTAGGAGTAGAGATGGCATGAGATATATTGGCGGTGGTTTGGAGGGTTTCTGAAATATTCTTTCTAGGCACATGGTAGTCTTGGCAGAATGTGACAGCACCCAGACTATATGACACTACTGCTTGCTAGTACTCTCCTGACTTCCACACTTTCAGTTCCCATTGATGTTGCACCTAGCCCTTCTGTATTGCTTCCTTCTTCTCATTCTGTTGCTGTTCAAATTATAACATATTTCATAGTCAAATATATTTCGCATTCATTACCATTCATAATCTGATCTTCTTTACCCCATGCTAGGAAGGCAAGTACCTACAGGCAATGATTCAATACGGGAAGATTGTATCCTGGTTAGAAATGGAATATGGCTTATCAGAAAGGGAATCTAAAGCTTCAGAATCGTTGTTGTTGGCAGCCTTCCTCAATCTCGCCATGTGCAACTTGAAGTTGCGGGAGTATATGAAAGCTATTGAGTATTGCAATAAGGTAAAGAGACATTTGGCCATGTGGGGTTTGGGAGGCCAGTGGTGGTGGGTGGTGGTCATATCCTGCCCTATATCTCTTTCAAACAACCTTTGACCCTGATTCTTTTAACATATTAGAGACAGATACCAAAATATCTTTTTAAAAACTTAAAAAGGCAACAAACTACTATCTGATAGATTTAGAAATAGACCTTACTTTATAAATACTCCTATGCTGATGGATTGTGTGGCCATTGCCTGCAGAATACAACAGTTCTGTGGCATCTTGGAAGCAAAGTGCAAATATATGCAAAGAGTTAAGTTTAACAAATCCATTAGATGTTTAGTCCCTGTACTGTACCGTTTACACTGAGAGGAATGATTCCTCATTATGGCTGTGATTCTGTACCCACTTACCTGAGAGCAAGCCACATTGAACTCGGTGACATTTATTTGTTTGTTTATTGACATTTGTAAAAAAAAATGAGTGAAAGAAAGCACAAAGCAAAGGCAAATAAAAATGTTAAAAAAGACAGGACATGTATAGGATTTCACTGTGAATATTTTGACTGCTCTACGATTTGTTCATGACCATTACAGGAGTAGGGCTGTCCTTTCTAGAATATCCCTTTTAACTACAGAAAACATGAGTAGTAAACTGAGTTGGGAAGAACTGCATATGATCCTTAATGTATATGATTCTTTAACTGAACACAATGCAGGCAACAACCATTTTGCTCATGTTCAAAGCATGCATGACCATGCACACGTGCATCTCTGCAAACCTAGAAGTGGCAGGGAAAGCGGGTGGGGTGAGCTTATATGCACCCCGACGTAGCATGCAATGACCCAGAACACAACCCCTGCACAAATTGGGGGTTGCTGTTGCAAGAACTTTCTTAGGCAACACCTTCAGGTGTACATGGAATACATGAACTATGACAGCATCTCAAGGCAAATTTTTAGGGGTGCCATGAAATAGTGGCCTTTTCAGTTTTAAAGTCAGTCACATAATAGCTACAATTTCCATAAGTTTATTCTTTAATACTGTCGTGTTGCTACAGCAGAGTTTATCTGCATTGCATATTGTTTTCCATCAGTTAAGCATGCATAGGTATTATTTTAGAATGGGCCACATTCTGGGTTTGGCTAGAAGTCTGCAGAATGGAACTGCTATTATGTGCTTTAGGTCTCTGAATGCAGCACACAGCTAGAATGAAGTGTTAAAAAATGAGCCAGAGCATTTAAATTAGTAAAATAATTATGCAAACGTAAGGCATGTGCTTACGGGTACAACTATAAATATCTGGGGTTTGTGAGTCATCATCTAAACATTGCCTGTAAGCTCTCTTTTGGGCCTCTGTTTGGAAGCTTTAAGCATAATATCCGTTTGCATTTAGTCACTGTATCATATTACTCATTTTTGAATGTTCTATTTGTAGTTGAAGATGACTTGTCATCTACAACATACACATTTCCAACTAGTTTTGGAGACAAATCCATTTTGTAGATCAGTGGAGAGATTTCCACCATTTTAGTGCCAGGATGTTTGAGAAAATTACCTTGTTGGGTTTAAAATTCTATGCTTGATTCAATAATATTGAAGCTCTTATTTTTACATCTGTAACTGAGGCAGCTTAGAAACATCTGATAAAAACATCTGGCATCTGGATTTGGATTTTTGATTAAGAAGTTCAAATGCCAAAATTTCAGGGTATGCAGCAGATATATAGTACGTGAGGTTTAATTGTTACTTCACTAATTTTTGAAAAACAGCTTTTGTTACAAAGGTCAATAAATAAGCTAGAAACTCAGCTTTGTCATTTTGATATGTCTAGTGTGGCTCCCAAGATTATTATGTACAAGCACTTCAGCATGCGTTGACCATTTCCCCTGCCCCTTCTGCAGCTCTGCCCCCCACATGGTATGCCATTCTGCTGCAGGTTTTTTTTAGGGATAAAGTGCTGTATGTGGTGGTGGAGTAATTCTCTCTCCCCCACACTCACATGTGCACATAGAAATGCATTCTGTGCATGCACAGTAATCTTTGGATGACACCAGTTGGTCATATAAGAGACATTAAAATAAAAGGATATGCCTTGTACTGTTTGCATTTTAAGGGTTGAAGTCGTTTTTCTAGAATATTACCTATTCCTGTGTCAGTGACTCATGTCCTTGCTCTTGAGCGCTTAAAAGCCCTCTTTTTCATTGGACTTGGCAGAATCAGGCTTTTCTAGAAAACCATGTGACTGGGGGAAAAATGTTCCTCTCTTATTTTCCATAAATGGAAGTTGAGAATCTAGGTTATCCTGCCTCTATAAGGTAGTCCTGGTCACAGCTGTATGCGGTTGTTGTTGTTTTTCTATTGTTGTCAACCTTAATTAAAACAAAAGCTGTAATAACACCTCAGCACAGGACTTTATGTCCAGCATACATACTCAGTTTTTTCCCCTAAAAGAATATTTTTTATTATTTTTTGAAGTTTTGTTTTCTACAGATCAGTTTCATTTGTTCTGAGACGTTAGTGTTGCGTGCACTGTTGGGTTGGAAAGAAAAGAGGGGGAGGGTGCATGGGGTGGGCAATGCTTCTGTTCTTCTACTTAGTGAATGTGTGGGATTTTGTGCCAGTGTCACTTGTGTGGGTTCTCTTTCTATTTGCTTGTTATATTTCCTTGGTGGTGAGAGAGGTTGGGGTGGCCTAGAAGAAGAAGAAGAAGAGTTTGGATTTGATATCCCGCTTTATCACTACCCAAAGGAGTCTCAAAGCGGCTAACATTCTCCTTTCCCTTCCTCCCCCACAACAAACACTCTGATTGTGTGGTTGGTTGTCTTGGGTTGGCTGTAGTGAGGTTTGTTTATGTGTGTGAGGGGGTGTGTTTTTTGGGTCAGGTTAGTCATGTTGAGCAGACATACTCAGTTGCCATATTTTCTTTCTGTCCCACATCCTTTCTTGAGTCCCGTTTTCCTCATTCTTGTTGTCTCTGTCTGTGGAATCATTTTAGCTATGTTAAATGTGCTGATGTATGTTTGCAGGCATTAGCACTGGACCAGCTCAACGAAAAGGGCTTATACAGAAGAGGAGAAGCACGACTACTCATGAATGAATTTGAATTGGCAAAGTGTGACTTTGAGAGAGTGCTAGAAGTGAATCCACAAAACAAGGCAGCCAGGTCACAAATCACTGTGTGTCAGAAGAAGACAAAGGAGCACAATGAACGTGACCGAAAAATATATGCCAACATGTTCAAGAAATTCGCAGAGAGAGATGCAAAGGTTTGCACCATGCCAATATGGCCTCCTTCCAACCTCTGTCCAACTTTAACTGTGCCAAAATACTGAGGGGGTGTGGTATATAATTATACAGAAATATTAACAATGCATTGGGTGGCATTACACGAAGCTTTACTTGGCGTAGACCCAGTGAAATTAATGGACCTGACTTAGTCATGTTCATTAATTTCAGTGTGTCTACTCTGAATAAAACTTAGTGGAATACCACCCAGTATAGTTTCCACAGGTGGTGGTGATGGATTCTTAGAATTCTCTTCTTGGGGGGAAATTAAGGTGGTTTGGCAGCACATGGAGGAGGTGGCTCAGAGTCTCAGGGGCACAGCTTCCAGCATCCCACCACAGAGGGGTTCCCCCCCTTTGTTTACGGAGGGGTATTCAGTCCTATGATGAATGCTCATTTGGGCCACAAAAAATGGCACAATTGAGGAGACGCTTAAGTCAGATTGTAGACACTCAGCCGTGAGCCCATAGTTGAATAATTTTCAGATTACCAATTCATGTAGGTAGCTGTGTTGGTCTGACGCAGTCAAAATAAATAAGAAAATTAAAAAATTGTTCAGTAGCACCTTAGAGACCAAGTTTGTCTCTAAGGTGCTACTGGACAATTTTTTAATTTATTTCAGATTACTGTTCAGTGGCACCTTAACTATATAGCTCATCCAGGCTATATAGGCTTTGAAATTCTCTATTTCCTTATAGAGGTGCATGTGTGAAGCTTCTGGATCACAACCAACATCTATATGCATAAATTATTGTAAGCTCCAGATGCGTTTTCATTTTGTGACAAACGATTTTTATAATCTGAAAGTTTTCCAGAAACCCTTACAACAGCTAGCAAAGACTAGTAATACAATGAATGCATTCATCGTATTCCTTTTCTTATCTCTAGAAGTAGAGGTAGTTCTTTCTGTTCACCTCTGTGTATCAGAGATGGCCTGAGATAAAATCTAGAGTGTTTTGTAAGCATTGAGGATTCACCTGCTTCTACCATTTCACAGTTCATCATACACTCAGAGTGGGGTTTAGGTAACAGGCAGTTTACAGAGGCATATCTTCCAGTCCCTTTCACGTTGTAACTTCAGAGGTTGTTAGAGTTGTAGGTACCTGAAACATTCATTTCCCATGTTGAGTTTCATGTGCCCAACTTCATTTACAGAAATTAATGGAATGGTATTTCTAAAATACTGCTAGGAAGCAATTCTCTTTGCATTATTTTTTTATTTTTTTTTTGGAGCTTAAAAGTTCTGAGAATCTTTGAATTTATGCTTTAAGAACTTCTGTTTTTACCTCTTCACTAATCTCCACATTGTGTGTTTGCTGTTGGTTACAGGAGGAGGCCAGTAAACCCCCCGGAGAGGGAGAAGAAAAGTCTTGCTCTGAAATTGGGCTTAAGGAGACAGTGACGGAAGGTGAAGAAGCAGAGGGCCACGTATGATTGTGCAGCAGAAAGACAATCCTTCTGAATTCTGCCTGCATTCAAACAGGTTTCTGAAGAACTCAGAATTCAACAGTGTTTATTGTAAAGGTTGTTACAGTAGGCGTTATTGTGGAAGCAAAAAGCCTATTCAGCAGCTTCACAAGAAACTATAAAATCACAGCCACTGCTGTGAGCATTCTCGGCAGTGGAACATGAGCAGAGCGACAGTATGGGACCACTCCAAGTGGAACAAATGGTTTTAACACACACACACACACACACACACACACACACACACAGTCTTGGTTATAGAAGATTTTTACTGAGGTGGCTCAAAGAGAACTCAGTTTGCATCAGTTCTAAAGGCAGTGACCAGGGTTCTATAAAATGAGTTAGCATTTAGGAGCTGTCAGCTGTATAATTTTGGCATTGCATTTGGTGTACTGTAGTAGCACCACATGGGTGTATGTTGTCTGTCTTAAACAAAAACAAAACAAAAGATGCAACTGCTACCAACGCAAGGCATCCCTCTGGCCCTACTAGAACCATGTGGAAAGCAGTTTATGGCTTTGAAAGCCAGACTCCTGGGATCTTTTTCAGTCTGTCTTATATTTCCAATGGGTTTCTGTAGCACAAACTGGTTTCTCAGGGAGCTGAGCAGTCCAAATCACACTATTATTTTTAAATGATTGTTTGCTGGAAAGGTCCCTGACCCATGGATGACTGAGCGTGCCACCTTCAAGGCAAGAGTATCTTTTCTATCCCCACCCAATAACCTGCTGCAGGTAGAATGAAAGGTGCACCTGGACTGAGTCAGGAACCCCCTTCTCCCCACAACACCAGTTGCGTGAGGGCACATCTGTAGTCAAGTACTGTAGCCTGATTCCTTTTATGGATTTGTCTTGCAGATTTGCGGGGAAAGTATGCAGTGATAGACTTGGATTATGTGTTCAGTCCTTTTTTAGGGGCTTTCCAGATACCTTTCCTGAGATTATAATACAGCGAGTAATGAAGATATTAAGAAAATTACATTTCGTTTCAGGAAATTATTGCCATTAATCCTATTAGCAATCCAGTTTTGTTTTCCCATCACATTATAAGCATCTTAAGAAACCAAAATAATATTTTGGTTTTAAAATTCCTTGCTTGTTCTATCTCAAATTCTTACTTGGATTTCTCCCCAGAAGCTCTGCCACTGTCTTGTTTTTGTTTGCTTTATAAAGTGAAGAGGGTCCATTCTGCATCCAACCAATGTTTCCCCCCGAAATGATTTTAGCTTAAAGCAGCAAATGTTCACTGCAGATGAAGTATCAGAGTCATATCAATCTTCATTGTTTCTCAAAACACGTAACAGCACTGAAATGCAACTCCTAGAGAAAGATAATTGTACTCAAGTCCCACTGAAATTATGATGATTTTAAGTGCAAAAAATGTTTCTGAGTTTGGGTCAGCAAGTTTACTGATCTGTAACGGAATGCAAACAAATCCACAGCATATACTGCTATAGCACCATTACAGACTAGGGCATTTTGCTTTCCTATATACCAGAAAGACAACACTGCTATGTTTTTAAACAAACTTTTTTTTAAAAAAAAATGCTCTAATTTTAAAAAAGGGAATTAACAAATGTTTAACATCTTTTCCTGTTAGCATCTGTTTTAAAAATGCATTTTCTTTTTTCCTATCTCTTCCTGGTTCTGCTGGAAGCATAGTTTTCTCCATCTCTCCTTTCTACTTCACTGTTTGGTTGTTTAAACGAGCTAAAACCTTATTGGTAACTTATTCAAATAAAACCAGCTACGGTATGGTGCCATTTCTCCTGGTGACATGAGGATGTCCCTAAACAGTCTTTGAACAGGGGGAAAAGGCAGGTGTTCTCTTCTGGTGGAGTTCAGCACTTGAAATTTGTGTGGTAGTTTCCTGCTGGTTATTCTGTCAACTTTAAAGGAAACTAAAACTCAGTCAACAGCCAGTCCTTACCTGTAAATTGTTGTACATCTCTCTACGTAGTGAAAGTTGCTGAGCACTTTTCCATACCCAGATTTTGTTGTAGATTCATTTAGGTAGCCGTGTTGGTCTGATGCAGTAGAAATGTATAAAAATAATAAAAATAAAAATAATTTAAAAATTGTCCAGTAGCACCTTAGAGGCCAACTAAGTTTGTTCTTGGTATGAGTTTAAGTGTGCATGCACACTTCTTCAGATACACTGAAACAGAAGTCACTAGACTTCACTATATATAAAGGTCTGGTGACTTCTGTTTCAGTGTATCTGAAGAAGTGTGCATGCACACGATAGCTCATACCAAGAACAAACTTAGTTGGTCTCTAAGGTACTACTGGACAATTTTTTTATTATTTTTATTATTACTCTTTTACAAATTTTGTTGGTTTAGGATAGTGTGAGATGAAGGGATAAAATCGTACTAAACATTCACAGAATAGCAATTTGGCCGCATGACATAATGCTTATACAACAGTTTGCTGTATACCAAGTGTTTTGCATTTCTATACCAAATCTTAAGCTTAAACTCTGCTTACATGAACCAAATTGGCATAACAGGGAGCAAGTTCTTCAAGACTGCATGTCATCATTTTCATTTTTGTTTTCTATGATATTTACGTAAGCCACATGGCTTATTGTGAAAGTCTTAAACTCGCCCATAAAAAACTAGAAAGAAAATAAAATCTGCCCTGGGGGTGGGCTCTCAGTATGGGGTTTTTTCCCAGATGTTGGTGATTTGCAGTGCTAGGAAGAGAGACCAAATTGGTAGCCTTGACCTTTTGCTCCTGACAAAATTTATCTGCCTCCAGTGATAAAACTGACTTAGTCCTCCATATGTTCTTGCTACAAATGCAAGAAAGGGCAAACAACTCAGCACAGTTTTTTGTTTGTTTGTTTTTAAAACGTGAAATGATACCAGGCACACATTTTATGTAGTTATAATTTCAGTTTTGCTATGACCATACAGGAAAGACTTTTCATCTAAAAGAGACCTAGCTTTGGTCCATAAAGGCCCCTCCCTAGTAGGCAGCAGCAGTAGAAGCTACTATGTTATGTCCTCCAAAGATAGAATTTCAGAATAAGGAGAATGATGGCCATGTAGTATTCAAAATATGTTCCAAGTTTTGTAGAGTTCCATACTGTATTTTAAGTTCACTTTTGCACTCTTCTAAAACCTATGGCTGGGACAAGGTAGTCACTAAGCACAATCCTAACCATATCTACTCAGATGTTAGTCCTGTTAGATTCAGTGGGACTTATTCCCAGGTGAATGATGTTAGGATTACAGCCTTAGTTTATCAATCTCTGCCAGAATTCATTGTAACCTTTCCCCCGTTTTCTCTTGTGGCTGTGTCATGTGGTGAGCATTCCATAATTTCCTCAAGCAACCCTTTTCTTGGCTTAACTAATTCTTCCTCTTCTCACTACATCTTTGCTCAGTTACGCTTGTTTATCATCAAATTGCCCACTAATCATAGAACTTTGCTGAGGATGCCTGACAATTTTATGTCTTGTGCCTGCTGTGGTTTGCAAACTTGAACCTCTAAAGGTGGATGTTCAAGCAATTTCCTGTTTTGCAATCCTGTAGATCTGTAGACTCTTTTTAGTTTTATATCTGTTGGAACATCAAGATAACTGCATCTACCTCAGTATTAAGTGGCTATCATTTTGTTCTTGAACATAGCCATTTGATGTTCATTTCCATGCTCTAAACTAAATTGGCTCTTTTCTAAAATTATATTCCACGCTGAACTAGAACCTCTGTTGTATTGTTCCAAGCTGTTTGCACTAGCCCAAACTCTGTAGTACCTAGATTAGGTTATGCTAAGGATACTCTTATAAAAGAAAAAGAAGTGACTTCTAAATCCTCGTTGGTATTTGGCATTGAAGTGGTAATTTTTTTGCTTCATCAGAAAGAAAGGATCACACCCTATTATTAACAGCTGAATCCTTGTTGTGGGGTGAGTCTAATTATCCTGTGCTATCAGAGGGTGGTGGCTCTCCTTGGCAAAAACCACCTTTTACCTGTTAGAATCGTTTGTTGAGAAGAAAAAAGCAGAATCAGTAGCAGACCACTTGCTAAAATGACTTCTTAATGTGCCAAAACATTGCTGACCATGCACTGCCTTTTCTATTTTCTATGCTCCCTCTCTAGTTCTTGTGCCTGTATGGGGTGACTAACCAACTCAGGTGGCCTTTTTACTCTGCTAAGTCATAATTATGTATTCATTGTGTCTGTGTTGTAACAGCGGACTAAAAAATCCAGCCAGCTTCAAAATTTCACACCCACCATTCACAATATATTATTCTACTCAATGTCCACTTCAGATCCATCTGAAGTACAGGCAATGCCAAATACTCAGATTCTTAATACTGTCTTATTTGAGGCACTTTTTCCTCTTTCTCTTTTGATCCAGAGCCATTTGTCCTGGCATCATGAAAACCTAGACATTTTGTAAATTTCATCAGTTTCCTCAAAGTCTTAATTCAACAGCCAGAATTAGTAACAAATTTAGCTTGACTCACTACCCCCTCTTGCTATTTTGTTTCGCTGCCATGATGCTCACACCCAGGGATACATAAATTTTGCGTGGTTACCACTGAGCCTGCCTGTTGCCCACTTGTGAAAAGGGGTCAGGCTTGTGCCTGCAGTAATGATGGACTTGGTTTTCTGAGGCACTCAGAAGGAGTAAAAACTGTTTCTGAGCACCTCTGAACTCCAATGTGACTTCAGAGATAAACACCTTCAGAGATAAACACCTAGCACTCTGTCCCTTGGTGTCTGCAACTGCTAAGGTTAAAAGTTATGGGTAGGATTCAGCCCATGAAATCTGTCAGCAGAAGCCCATCCTAGTGTAGGAGGCCTTTCCCACTCTCCTCCCCTGTGCCTCCCCAAATTGGCTTTAGGGGCAGGTCAGGAGAACCCTCAGAACAGTGTATGGAGAGAAGGGGGCGAATTGTTCATGCTTGGAATGATCTGCTTAGCATTGCATTGAATTCCTCCCTTTGCTTGCCACAGGCAAGTTCATTTGTGGACCCATAACTGTGTTGCTATTTGCTGTGGTGTAAAATTTTGGATGCAACACAATTCCCCCAAGTCAGCAAAGTTTCTGCATTGTGCATGGAATTTCTTTTCCGGCTAGAATGACCTTGCAGTGCCTAGTTAAGAAATCAGTACCTGAAAGAACAAGTAGGTTGGTAATCATCCCAGTGGGTTAACTGTGTCTTGCACCTTAATAGTTTGAAAGTTTTTCTTCAAATAAAACACACAAAAAACAGAAGATGACAAGACACAGCTGTATTAATGTATTCTTGGTAGCTGGGAAATGAAGCACTGTAGCCAGCTACTTTACCAGAGGTCTCATGTTACAAGGATAGTATACAAAGGATTTCTGACCCTCTGTTAACTTTCTGGACCACTACATATCCTGAAAACTTTGGAATAGGGAGAGCCAAGTTACGTAGAAGGTTTAAAAGGGTGGGTTAGATGGATGCACAGATGGTGTGAATGGCTATTAGCTAGAATAACTAGCTAGAAATTTCCATGATCATAGATAAGGTACCTCTAAATTAACAGATGTTGGAGAAAAAGAACAGAGAAAAGTCATCACCGTCATGCCGTGCCTGTGATCCTTCCAGCAGTATCTACCTGGTCACTATGGGGAATAGAAATAAATGAACTTTTATTTAATCCTTTAAGGCAATTTTCATATCCTTGTGAATTGAGGTCTCTACTAAGCTTTGCTTTGCTTTGCATATAAAAAAATGTGCTTCCTGCCCAGGATTCTGTGTGTTGTGTTGTACAGATCAAGCTTCTCTTGTCCGCTCTATTGAGAATCAGAAAGCCCACTCCAAGCATGTGTGCAGCAGAGAATTGTGCTCAGAGAGGAGCAACACTCAGAGAAACTATGTTGTGTACTCTGAAAATTATTTAAGGATTCAGAACTCATACTTGTGAGCAGGGCTAGCCCACCTTTTTGTCTGAGGTGGAACATCAAGAACCCACACCCCCAAAAAGTTGAGGTGCATACACGAGGCAGGCAGGTTATTTTGGCATTTGAGGCAGAAAATCCCACAAATGTTTATCTGCTGGAATAAAATGGCAACTTTTGCAACACCCAGAAACTTCTGCCGGAGGCAGCCACTGCACTTTGCTTAATCGTTGGTGGCATGTGAGACCACTTCATTCATTCATTCATTCATTCATTCATTCATTCATTCATTCATTCATATATATAATACAAGGTTAATGCAAGTGTTGGGGAAACTGTATAAAGCAGCCATCTAAATTACTAAGGGGGAAGGTGTCCACCCCCTCCCAGCTCACATGCAACTGGTGTTTTAGTAACATAATGCACAGAACAAACTATAGGAGCTGAAGGTGTGTTTTTTTTTGGGGGGGTACAGTTTAATAGAGAGTTAGAATTACGCCCATGCAACCCTTACAGATTGGGTCTCTGGTATGCAAAGAGCTATGATACAGAGCCTACAGGCCTTGTGTGCTGTTTCTCCCCAAAGTACTATGAACTTTAATACCAGGAAATAAAGCTGCATGCTTGGCACCCAAAGAGACAGCACAGAACTATGGAAGCTGTTGGCAGGAGCAGTTAGCTGCCATAGTAGTTGCCCAGGGGAAATGGTTAGTTGCCCCTTGTGAACAGGTAAATATCAAACTACAGGACGGGTGTAAAAAATACACAGGTGGTTGCATGAGTGCAGTGGGCATATGTGTTGGGAAGCCAGGTTGTCTGCGCATGCGATAGTGTTCTGAGGTGTTGTATTTGTACTACTACTATTTTCCCGCACTTTAAATTTAGGCATCTTGCACAACCCTGGTCCAGCCTCTCTTTACTAGGCCACATTGGTTTTCACCCCCCACAGTGAAATAGCACATGCTACTTTTTAATGCAGCTTTTCTAACCTGAATGCTTATCTCCCCGTCAAGGGGGAAAATAACATGAAGTGGCCTTGTAAGAGAGAGGCGACTGAGAATTTCAATTACCATTTACAGGAAAAAATTCAGAGCAAGCCACCTACCTCTCCAGGCCAGAGACTCTGTACCTCCCTTCTTCAGGAGAATAAATGCCTTGCTCTTGATACAAGGGCAGGGCTACTAAATAGCATTTTACAAGTTGCTTTCAGTCCAGCTTCAGCACTTTAGAGGAACAGAGGAAGGGAAAGATACCTTATTCTGAAGTGTCCTCAAAGCCTGTTGCAAATGCAACAGAGGCCCAGACACCATGGCCTTAAGGTGAAATTCATTCACTGTATTTTCTCTCTTCATTCAGACCTTTCCTGAAGCTACAGGTTTTTCAGAGTCCATTTATTTCTCACCAATTGGATTTGAGGTATTGCTACTCAGGCAGACATCTGAATCCTCTCTCTTCCATGCTGCTGGAGGCAAAATAAGTCTATAGCCACAAGTGATATCTATTTCCTCTTTTTCAGTAACTGGAACAAAGGAGCACAGCTGCAGCATTAAATCTGTGGAAGGGTTCAGTTTTCATGCGTTTTGAGGGTGAAGGCATATAACATTTTTAGAGTGGAGAGGCCATATTCAATTTAAACATATATTTTCCTCTTTTGGGCAAATGTTTAAAAACCAGTTCCATAAAACTGCAGTGTTAGATTTGAAGCAAAGAAAAGCCAGCTGCGTTGTGCAGATTGGCAAGTGCCGGTGGCCTGATCATTGCACATATGTGCACATCAGTCCTCACAGCAGTTTTGCATCTTTCTTGCATGTTTACATTTTTAATACGTTGAGGAAGAATGACTAAATGTATATGTGCCACTTTAAAATAAAAATAATGCATAGTGTACCTGAAGCAGAATGAGAGGGTCAAAACTGATGATCAAGACTTTACCCTCTATTTCTTATATATACTTGGAGTCCAGTAATATTGCATATCCCTGTGTAATGCGCACATAATAGCTAGAAACTAGAAGTCATTCAGTAAAAAAGAAAAAAACCACCTGTTTCCGGCTTTCACGCACCTTTATTTTCTTTTCTGCACAGTGAAAAAGAGTCATAAACAAGCTCTCTCTGCCAATTGGGCATCACGCAAAATAATTGTGTTCTAATGTACACATACATCAGAAGCTGTTCCGAATCTCATTGTTGGCATTGCCTGTTTTGTTTTCTTTCCAGTACCAGGGTCTAGTTATTAGAAGAAAATGCCTCCAGTGCAATTTTAAGTGGCAAAGGGTGGTGTGGCAGAACTACCATATGCCTCTCACTAAAACATAGCACAGCAATGTAATACAGTTTCTAATGTGGCACGACTCTGCTGAGTGGAAGGTAATGAATGAGAACAATTTTTATTAAATGGAGTAGAGAGGCAATTACATACTGCTTAAGATCGCACACTGCTGGGGTGGGGCAGAGGTGGGTTGTCCCAAGGGTGTCCTCCTGGTCTTTATATCCTAGGAGAGTGGGGCCTTCTCAGAACACCTCTTACAGAAACTTAAAGCACTTATCAGTGTTGGGGAAACTTTTACCCCTACTTGTGTCAAAAACATGAAATAAAAATAAAATCTGACATTTTTTTCCACCATATTGTGGTTTGCTGTTTTCCGTATTTCTTTTCTACACTTGTAATAAGAAGCTACTGACTTGAAGTAACTACATTCTGCATACACATGAAATTATGCATACACATGAGTGTCTGGAGGCGGTTGGAGGATTGAATCCTGACAAGACAGAAGTACTGTTCTTGGGAGATGGGGCGGGTGGGTGTGGGGGACTCCCTGGCCTTGAATGGGGCAACTGTGCCCCTGAAGGACCAGGTGCGCAGCCTGGGAGTCATTCTGGACTCACAGCTGTCCATGGAGGCACAGGTCAATTCTGTGTCTTGGTCAGCTGTCTACCAGCTCCACCTGGTACACAGACTGAGACCCTACCTGCCCGCGGACTGTCTCACCAGAGTAGTTTCATGCTCTGGTTATCTCCCGCTTGGACTACTGCAATGCACTCTACGTGGGGCTACCTTTGAAGGTGATCCGGAAACTACAACTAATCCAGAATGTGGCAGCTAGACTGGTGATTGGGAGTGGCCACCGAGACCACATAACACCAGTCCTGAAAGACCTACATTGGCTCCCAGTACATTTCTGGGCACAATCCAAAGTGTTGGTGCTGACCTTTAAAGCCCTAAACGGCCTCGGTCCAGTATACCTGAAGGAGCATCTCCACCCCTATCATTCTGCCCGGACACTGAGGTCTATCGCTGAGGGCCTTCTGGCAGTTCCCTCACTGCGAGAAGTCAAGTTACAAGGAACCAGGCAGAGGGTCTTCTCGGTAGTGGCGCCTGCCCTGTGGAATGCCCTCCCATCAGATGTCAAAGAAATAAACAACTATCCGACTTTTAGAAGACATCTGAAGGCAGCCCTGTTTAGGGAAGCTTTTAATACTTGATGAATCATTGTATTTTAATATTCTGCTTGAAGCCGCCCAGAGTGACTGGGGAAACCCAGCCAGATGGGCGGGGTATAAATATTATTATTATTATTATTATTATTATTATTATTATTATTATTACTACTACTACTACTACTACTACTACTACTACTACTACTACTACACTCTGTGCTGTAGAGTGGAGAGTACTGCACGACCAATGTACAGCAGGATCCTATGAATGTTTGGAAGTCCCACTGAGTTAAATTTCTTATTATATACAACAGCCGATGTAACAAAAAAAAGGAGAAGTCGATGGAATAAACTGCTACAACACAGGAATAAGCATGTGAGGACTCACTGGACACAGGTAACAATATCGTTATGAGTGTAAATGTCACATTGTAGAGATGATTATTTCAAGAAGAATGGAGATTCTGGCTGCCAAGTTGGGGTTATAGTAGAGTCTGGAGCCCTTCTAGTTCAAGTTGCCAAACTATGTCCATTGTGTAAATAGGCAATCACAGATCATATGCCACAGACAGAGCTTTTATATAGTGATGCCTTTCAATTATGTCCGTTGTCAAGTGCACAGTAATCAAATACGATCCAGCCTACTGGCCACCCAATTCCCTTTGGGCTGTACTCTCGACACAGCTCATGCCCAAGGTGATGGAAGAGCAGCACTGGTCCACAGAATCATCTTGCACTTGAAGTGGGTTTCCATGGCATTACATTGAGATTCATTGTAAAACCAACATTGCCTGCAGTATTTAGAAATGGATCTGGTTTCAGTCCTGCATTACAATACAAACAAGAGAGGTAGATGTTTGTGTATGAGAGACAGACTGTCAGAGAGAATGCATCATTAAGGCATTCGCAGCCCATTAGCTAGATAGAGAAAAACTGTTGCTGTGCCAGTCAATACTTTTATTAGATTCCCTTTTTTTTAAAAAGCAACTGCCATTCAAATGTGCTCAGAACTGAAAATGAAGTAAATGGATACTGCAAATTTGTGATGTGGTTCTTGTCGCCTTGGAAAGCACAACCCCAATGTCACCTTCTCCCTTTGCACAATCCTGTTAGACATCTTCCCCTGCATTATATCCAGCCGCCATAAAACAGGATTTGGGGGATATTTTCTCAACATCAAAAGCAGGAATATGGCATGCAAGAGTCTGTATGCTGCAGTGCAAAGAGTGGTCCCTTGCTTGAATGGTCCCCCAAACTAAGGACTCAGCCTCTAAAGATTAAGGGGGGGGGGATGTATATGGAATAGTCAAGTCATGGTGTGGCAGGAGAGGAATTGTTTTGTTAATCTACGCAGCTATAGTTACTCAACAGTGTGGGAATGAATCACATTTTCTAGCTGCATGCCTAAGGCATTGCTTCTGCTAATAGACACATTAGTCTGATGTAGGTATGCGGAACCTTTGACCCTTTGGGTGTTGCTGAGCTACAATTTCCATCCTTGGCCATTGACCATGCTTGCTGGGACTGGTGGAAATTGTGGTTCAACAACATGTGGAAAGTCAAAATTTCCGTATACCTGGTCTAAGGTCCCAGGGTGTGGTCTGAAGATAGTTAAATTTCTATACCAGCCTTCTTCCAAAGATCACAGGGTGGTTTGCAATATAAAAACACAAAAATATATAGCATGATAACAAACAAAAATCGTAAACATCCCTCCCCCCCACCACAGTTTTAAAGGCCATAGATTGTTTAAATAGCCAAAGGCCTGGGAGAAATGACACCTGAAGATGAAGAAGAAGAAGAGTTTGGATTTGATATCCCGCCTTTCACTCCCTTTTAAGGAGTCTCAAAGCGGCTAACATTCTCCTTTCCCTTCCTCCCCCACAACAAACACTCTGTGAGGTGAGTGGGGCTGAGAGACTTCACAGAAGTGTGACTGGCCCAAGGTCACCCAGCAGCTGCAGGTGGAGGAGCGGAGACACGAACCCGGTTCACCAGATTACGAGACTACCGCTCTTAACCACTACACCACACTGGCTCTCTATACCTATAAGATAGGTAACAAAGGTGTCAGGTGAGTCTACCTGGGCAGAATATTCCACAAGCAGGGAGCCACTGCCAAAAAGGCCTGTTCTTGTGCTGCCGCCCTCCAGATGTCTCATGGAGGAGGCACACAAAGAAGGGTCTCACATGATGATCACAGGCCCCAGGTTGGTTCATATGGGGAGAGGCACTCCTTGAGGTATTGTGATCTGGAGTCACTTAAGATATATGTGGAAACCAAAGGGAACCAGACCTGGCTGCACTGTCAATGGAGCTTCCTAGTGCTCAAGTAGGTGTGTGAAGGAAGTGTCCACCCGAAACATTAAGGCAGCACATGGGCAAAGTTCAGAATGAAATTGTAAGTATAACATTGTTCTAAGCTGGAAGGACAGAAAACGACTGCTCTGCCATTGTACAGAAGGGACTTTGGTTCTTTCAGCTTTCCCCCCTCACCTCTGCCCACACACCACCAAATTCCTTGTAGGCAGCTGAAGTTGATGGTAGTAAACTGCCACCTAGTGGGATAAAGATGCAACTATTTGTGAAAAAAGACCAAAAACTGGCTGTTGCAAATTAATTCCATGGAAGGAGAGAAGTTGGAAGATGCACATAACTATATCTCGGCATCTTCACCAAGATCCAGAGGGAGGTGATGAGAACAAGGCTGTGAATCACAGTTGTGATAAATGGTTCAGGCAGATGGGGCACTGCTCCACCAATCTCCGTCTGCCAGTTCTGTGGCCAGATTTCTTCTAAAGCTTGGGAGCGTGTAGTGATCAGGTGGGATTGCTATGAGGAATTATAGCAAATATAGAGTAAGCCATCTATGTCAGCAATGAAAGCATTGCGTTGACTGGGTTTAAACTATTTTGATATGATTCTTGATCAATCCACACCTGTGCATCCCTGTTCCATTTCTCTTTCTTCACAAGTCACGTACACAGCCCAGTTGCTTCACCAGGCAGGCTCCTGGGTCATCAAAGACAGTGGGCAGCTTCTTTGATGTAGCTTTTCTGATATGTTAATCTTAGGATGTTAATCTTAGGGCCATGAAACAGATCTCACATAAAGGTGATAATGATCGCTGTCCTCCTGGCAATCCTCCTTATCATGTATATTGCTTGTTTATCACCTCCAGGGTTGCCAAATGTACTCCTTTGTAGTTCTGTTCTTTGTTTACCCTGTGCTTAATTAGTTTTGGTAGTTTAACTTTCTCCCCACTGGGTTTGTTGAAATGCTTAGAAGAAATCTGATTGGTTCTTTCGAACACTCTGTAAAAAGTTCTTTTGTGAATAAAACGACCTGGGCCGAGGGGCTGGAGACAGCCAGAGATTATTATATGCACCCTTCCTAGAGTCTTGCTGGTTCAAGCCTCTGTGTGTATTCTTATTAATCAGAGTTCAATCCTCCATTTACTTTGAGAACGCCTCAGGAGTGGAGTGGCACTCTGTATATGGTTAGATTCCAACTCCCAACAGCCCCAGTCATCGTGGCCCAAGTCGAGGATTATGAGAGCTGCAGTTCAGCAACATCTAGAAGGCCACAAGTTCCACAACCATGCCCCAAAGAGTCCTGGGAATAGTAGTTTGGGGATATGGCTGGGAGGGAGGGCTATCACACATACCCCACCCCCACATCCCCTCACAAAGCTCCATCATGGACTTGCCTTGGGAGAAGTGACTCTGAAACTAGTTTAACTCTCTGGTATCTATCTATCCTAGAATGAGACTTCCGGGGAGGTGCCTCCGGTAATGGCGGAATTCCTCTGATCAGGAGGAATTTGCCCCGTGATATCTATCCCACTGATAGGAAATACATATATATTTTTGTCATAAACTTTCTCGCTGTACTAGGTTAACTATGGATATGTTCACATTTTCACCCTAGAGTGTATTGAAGTCAGTCCCCCCCCCCCCGTTGTGCTTTGAAACCCCTCGCCTTAACATGGGTCGGAATCTCCATTCAACCAAGCCACTCCTCCGGTCGAGTCTCCAGAATCTCCTCTGACGGTGATTAACGATCTAAGCCTTTGATGAGGTTTCAGGCATGTTCCCATTACACAGGGTATCCAAACAGCAGAAGAAGAAGCCGAAATATGTGCTACATCACTACGTTTTATTGCTAACTACGCAGGATAGAAAAGAATATGCATCTGCTCTCTGTGAAAGGCAGAGAACAACTGGAACAAAGAAACAGGAAACCAGTAACATCAACATCCGTCTCCCATCTCCCGTGAGACTTCCAACAGTCTGGAATATAAACAGAGTCTTGTGACTCCAAGCACTGCACAGTGGCATAACAGAAACCTAACAAAATGTTGGTGAACTACGGGGTTCTCCATTGCTCTGATTCATTTCAATATGTGTTCATGCCAGGGGGCTTTTATAAGGCGATACTCTTAGCGCATTTGTAGTTCTCCAATTCCAACAAAACATTTTTTTCTTTGAAACAGTTTCATGCTTCTTACACACACACCCCTTTTGGAAGACTCGGTGGGTGGGGTCTACGGGACCGCCTCTCCTGGTATGCCCCACAGAGGAACTTACGGTCTTCAAATAAAAACATCTTGAAGGTCCCAGGCCTCAGAGTGGTTAGGCTGGCCTCAACTAGAGCCAGGGCTTTTTCGGCTGCGGCTCCAACCTGGTGGAACGCTCTGTCACAAGAGACAAGGGCCCTCCAGGACTTGACATCTTTCCGCAGGGCCTGCAAGACAGAGCTGTTCCACCAGGCCTTTGGTCAGGGCGCAGCCTGACTCCCTCCTTTGGCAATCTTTACAATACTTTAGTTTATGGTTGCCATCAATTTTGATTTTAATTAATTCTTTGATGTTTTTATAATGTTGCACTATTTTAGTGTTGTTAGCCGCCCTGAGCCCGGCTTCGGCTGGGGAGGGCGGGATATAAATAAAATTTATTATTATTATTATTATTACCAGAGCTCTTACTCCATCTGCAGTCAAATTATCCAGTGATGCTGGAGGTTGAGGGAATTCCACTTGTAAGGAGCAACTTTCTCTTGTCTGGTTGAGTCATCTGGCTTTATGATGCACTGACTCCGTGCCTGACATGCTGTCATCTGGATTGTGTGAGAGCTAATGTGTGGAAGATCTGGCCTTCATAGTGCAGAGTTAGGCAATGTTTTCCAAATCCTGTGAACTGGAATGGAAAACAGCCTGGTGGCATTTGATAAATAACACACAGCAGTATTTAGCATTTGACAGCTGACAGTTTTTTGAGATTTCATAAGAGAACCTTATGAAAATAAGGAGATGTAAAGTCCAATGCATTTGAACTATAAGGTACAAATTCCATTTGCAAAATATGAAGTTGGCATTCTGTGTTTCTCATTTATAATTTGGGAGAAAATGGCAATTTGGGGGAGTATTAATACTTGTGAATGTTTCGGCTCTATCTATCATCTTCAAAACTGGGGTAAGCTTGTTGAGCAGAGAGTCTGTTTATTACCTAGCTATACTAGAGCAGCAGGTCAGGATGGAGTTAATGTGTCAGGAAGTTGCAGCACACTGTACAGCCCTTGTTGGTCAGACTGCATCTCTCCTAAGGCGATCAGGGCTGAAATCTTTCACTGGAGAGGCTGAGCGCAGCTCTGCTGAAGCTCTCAGAATAGCTCCCCTAATCTCCAGATGGAGCCACTTCAGCAGAAATGCTTCATCATATAAAGTACACTCTCACCATCACTGAGGAGTCTAAAACAGAGAGATTTGAAAAGAATGGAGGGAAAGGTTCTAGTCTTCCTTGGGAAGAGAGCCTAGCAAGCAGATTTCCTTTTCAGTTGGGAGACATGGCTAATAAGTCTGTTTTCTGCTAGGCAAATATAAACAGAGGCTGCTTTTGCATGAGGATCTTCAGTGCTGCTTAGGAACAGCATTTCTACAACTGACTGTACATGCCATTAGAATGCAATGTTTTGTTTTGTATTGTATTGTATCATGTATTTATTTATTGAATTTATACCCTACCTTGTTCTCCAAGGAGATCAAGGTGGTGTGCATGGTCCTCCCACTCCTCATTAAATTCCCACAACAACCCTGTGAGGTAGGTTAGGCTGAGAGGCAGTGACTGGCCTACGTTTCATGACCAAGTGGGGATTTTAACCCTGGTCTCCCAGGCCCTAGTCCAACACTCTAACCTGGCAAATGGTGGAGACAGGGAGAAAGGTTTGGTTTCAAGACTTATTCAATCTTATATAAATAGATAAGAGGCTCTGTAGATGATTTATGAAAAGCATGGGAAACAGACTGAAGCATACAAACTGAGGAATAGTTCTAGGCAGGTATGGGGAAGCTTGCCTGGCATCTTCGCTACATATCTTGAGGTGTCAGGCAAAAACATTCCTCTTCTCCCAGGCTTTGGCTAATAAAGCAATCCTTGGCATTTCAAATTCCCATTTACATCTGTTTTGGCCAGTAATAGAGAATCTTAATCACTGTCCTATGTACTGAATTACCTGACATTTCATTTGCTTTCATTTGGACATTTCCCCTGCCCCCATTTGTTTTATTTTCATGACTTCAGATATTGTGGATCTAACTCCAGGATCAGCTCTCCCCCCCCCCCCAACATCAGACTCTTCCTCCATTTGCATCCTGGGCTACGTATGCACTATACATTTAAAGCACATGACACCCCCCCCAAGAATCCTGGGAACTGTAGTTTACCCCCTCACAGAGCTACAATTCCCTGCACCCTTAACTATAGTTCCCAGGATTCTTTGGGGGGGAAGTCATATGTCTTAAACGTATGGTGTGTATACAGTTTTCCTATGGAGAGATGCAACTGCAAAGCTGTCCTAGGCTGTGAACAGGGGGCGGGGGGGGGCGGCGGAGAGACTCTGGCACACAGGCATGCAAAGTTCCATCCTGGATCTATGGTTTCACACATTTTGCACCAGTCCTTGGCAAGGCAGACACAGTGTTGCATAGTTACAATAATCTTCCCATGGCCCTGTTTAAATGAATTACAGTGACAGATGTTCCATTCTACAGATCTCCCAGGAGGCCTGGCTGGCAGTCCGTCAGCCCCTGAAATCCTATTACCTAGTTTGAATAAATAAAAAAGTTAATCATCTCCTCTGCTTCCCAACTCCCTCTCATCACCTGCTTCACGGAGGCATCGCTAACTTCTCTCTCGGTTGCCCAAGAAGCCCATGCTGAAGTTATATGCCGCTGCACAGTGTATATAAATCAATGATTTCATTTCAAACTGTGGGGGGAGATACTCAGAACGAAGTGCTAGAGCTGCCTTGCAAGGACAGGGCGATGGGAAAGGCAAAGGAGAACACCCACAGGCCGGCTGCATTGAAGTCTTCCATTTGATTTTCACAGCAAACAGCTTCTTGTACAGATTTCTTTGATCAAGGCAGCACCGGGGAAGGAAAGAGGAAGGAGCCGTCTTTCCATAGGTCTGCAAGTGAAGTGGCTTTGAATCCCAGGTCTGCATTCCTGCTCTCTCCTGGACCAAGGACCTCTGAAATAAATCAGGGAGACTGGCTGCTAGCAATGCCCCTTCAGTCAGACATCCTCCGTGAGGTGTGGACATCAGATGGGTAAGTACAAGGACCCTCCACCCTTAGGTGTGGGTAGATAGTCACTAGGGAAGACTCCTGGAAACCTGAGCAGGAAGTGAGAAGGGGCCCTATTTTATCAGGTCCTTCAGTGCAGGCTCCAGGGTCTTTATTTTTTGTGGGGGGGGGAGGCTTAAGTAAGATGCTCCCACTCATCCCTGCTCTCAAGTGGGCTCACCACCTCCTCCTCCTCAGCACCGTCACTGCCATGCATTTGCTTGGCCTCTTCCATTGGGCTCCATCCACATAATTCCCCAGAGTGCAAGTGCAAGGCTTGTGGAGGATACTGCTCAGTCACTGCTTGCATGGTCAGAGGTCATGGGAGAACAGGCAAGGCCAGCAAGAAGGAGAAGGAAGAGCAGGGTTGGGAGGTTTCAGGGATCAGCCGTGAGTCCCTTTCAGGGCCATGAACCTCAGCAGGCGCCCAGTGAATGTCCCACGGTCCTTCTGACCTCACCATGGTAGGCATGGTGGGGAAGCTCTTAGTGCGGGGTGATATATTCTGTTCTAGGGCAGACAAAGAAGATCATATTTTTTAAAAAAAAAAATTAATCTGCTGGAGGGGAGGAAGAACACACATATTTTCTGTATGCTGGAAACCTTCACTGGGAACACAATCAGCTTTCTGGCACATTGGGACCAAGTGGGTTAGATGTCCTGTGGTAGTCACATGGAAATGTTGCATCAATCTCTGGCCTGAATATAAATCTAATGAACAAAAACCGCTTTAAGCTTTTGTGTTTGAAAACATTCTTAGCTCTTAGGCTTGAATTGTAATGAGATTTTAGAAATACGATATTATTATCCTTGCCGAAGAAGAGTTAGGCAAATTAAGAAAAATGAAATGTGGATCTAATTAATTGAGTCATTTGTTTTGATCTTAGGTTATACAAAGCAATGATCTCTGTAAAGGAAAAATTTAGCATTGTACATTATAGTTTATTGAATTTTACATTAAATTATGTTGTGGAATATGTTGTACTTTAAAGAGGCGTAATCTGAATCCTGGAATACTGTTCATTAGGGGAGGGGGTTGATTTATGCTTTAATCAGTATTTCTTCCATCATACAGTTTGGTATGAAATATATATGCATCACCAAGTGTTCCCCTCCTGCAGCTTAAATTCCATTAAATTTATAGGTATTAAGGGAATATAGCAGAACCAAAACAAAAATGAAAGTTCATCCCAGTGTTCTGTTCTTTGAATTGCAAGGCCCTGTCCCTTTGGCTCTCATTGGATCCAGTTAATGTTATTATTTTATTAATTTATTAATCCCCTTTCATGTGAGTCTCATGGCAATTTATAAATGCACCATAAAAACAATTAAAAGTACTATTCAAAACAGTGCAGAAATATAGCTAACAATAGGCTCTGGCAACCAAAATCCAACTAAAAGATAGGCTACTGCTTATAAGTTATTTGGGACAGTTGGAGATTTGTCTCTAATTTTTAGGAGTTACATGCATCTATCAAATATCAAATAACTCAAAGAGCCATTCAGAATAATATTGCATTTATTGGTACTTCCCAGCTGTCTTTGTTACATGTCCATTAAATACCAAGGCTATTGCTTGGAGAAATATCTAACCTACCTTTAGGCCATAGCAATACTCAGAGGACATTTACTAAGCTGAGTCATGAAACAATGTAATGTAGGGTTTTGGATGGGTTTTACAGAAAAACTGCCCCCACCCCTGCACCAGAAAGTGTCGAATTTGTGGTGGGCAATATAATGAAAACTAACCACATTCTATGCTGTCCTGACATCTTCATAAAACTCCAAGAAATTGTCTTGAAATGATTCTATATTAAATTTAATGCTGGGGTACATTACAAAATATCACTTTTTATTGAATAGTGCAGATATGGAAATAGCTAAAAAGCTGACTGGGCAACGGTCAGCACCAAAAAATTGGGTATATTGTGAAGGGGGTAACTTTTAAATATGCAGTGGTGGTAAGAGAGTGAGGAAGACCCTGGTGGAGGTCTCATCTCAACCATGAACACATCTAGTCACTCAGGCAAGGCACAAGTTCTCAGCCTGAACCTCCCCCTGCCACCATCTGCTAATCTACCTAGAGCAAACATGGGGAACCTGTGGCTCTCCAGAGGTTTAGCAGTATTTATCAGTAAACCCCACTACAACTCCCATCATCCACATGCTTGCTGGTGCAGATGGATGTTCACCAACATCCAGAGGGCCACAGGTTCCCCATCCCAGACCTACAGGGCTGATGTAAGGATTTGGACAAGTCAATGGATGTGAAGCTCTTTAGAGCATGATATAAATGCTAAGTATTATTAGTGTGATGGGTTTCGACCCCATCCTAGAAATCTCTATTTTTACTGGCATTTGTTGTGATTCACAGGGATGCCCACCAACAAGAAGGTGTGGTGGCCCAAGCAAGGGGAGGTCAGAGGTTTATGGTTTCAAAGGCGCCAGCACCTTGGAGGGAGTCCAAGGTGTGGGTTCAGGACCATGGAGAGTACTCATGCAGCTGAAGCCAAAGATCCAAGTTGCCTTAGCAAAGTCCTGGTTTTATAATGAGGCTAGGTCATCATTAACAGGATGCCCCATCCACTGAGGGCTACCTTCCAGCTAGTTATAGGGCAACTGCCTTCTGCTCCAGCTATTGGCTTGTTTGGGGCAATGAGGTTTCTGTGGTGGGCATCTCTCTTCAGAGCTCTCTTGACATCCCAAGGAGTCGGACCACTAGCCATCATAGTTCAGTGACAGAAGTGGCTCCTCCAGGAAGCTCCACACTGGACAGCCTAGGAACTAGAACTATCTCCTATTCAGAGCTGCAATGACACTGTCTTTGAGGAATTGTGTTGGAGAGCCATCATATCAGTCATGTGGAAAATACAAAAAAACTTGTGGGCATGAGTAGCACTGATTCCACAATAAAATCCCTTCTGGAAGCACCCGTGAATTTCTGGAAGCACCCTAGATAAGCTATAATGCCACCTGCTGACATGAGAAAGGATCACACATAGTTTCTGGGCACCATGGCTGTGCTCAGGCTCATTTAATTATTGGAGGATATCATGACATGGCTAGGAATTCCTCCATAAATATGTTCAGGTAATAACCTAAAGTACCGTATTTTTTGCACCATAACACTCACTTTTTTCCTCCTAAAAAGTAAGGGGAAATGTCTGTGCGTGTTATGGAGGGAATGCCTACGGGTGGCATGCCCACGGATTTTCCTCCTCTAGAAACTACGTGCGTGTTATAGTCAGGTGCGTGTTATAGAGCGAAAAATACAGTAAGTCTGCCTAATGCCTTATATTTGCTTTCCCTGTCTTCCTCTCCATCTTCCCTCAGTGCAAGTGAGGAACCTGGGAGCCCTCAGCAGCAGAGACTTAATAAGCAGGTAGGAAAATTTGTCCCAACCACCCTTATTACCTGGTTTCTTTTCTAGGCTGCAATGTGTCTGTCTAAGCTCTGGCTTCTCTTTGGGGCTCCTATTACAGCAGAGGCTAATGTTAGTTGTTTGAGCCGGTGTGCGAGATCCTGTCCATGTCTAGCAATGAACTGAAGTGATGCTTCATTTCTTCTGAGCAACTGATGATTTTGAAAAATAATAATTGAGAAAGGTGGTTGCTACATAATACACCCCTGTGCAAATAAATTGAAACAAACAATGAATTTACTATTTTATTGTACAAAACTCACATATATGTACATTAGTAATGGATATGACCTCTGATATTTTTAAGCAGCATTTGAACATGGTTTGGTATGGAGTCTGCTAGTTTTGAAGAGTCACTGTTGATTTTCGGATCCTTGTACCACACTTGAATCAGCGCCTGAATGAGCTTCTCCATAGTCATACAGTCTACAGCAAGGAGGTGACTTTTGCATATAGTCCATAAATTCTCAATGGGATTTACATCCGGGGAATTCCCTAGCCAATCAAGTACCTGTATTTGCTGCTCTGTCATGAATTTCTTCACCACTTTTGATGTGTGACAGGGGGCTAGGTCCTGCTGCAGTATCCCAGTATCGTCAGGGATATCTTTTCCAGCTCTGGAATAACTCTCTTTAGTAGAACTTCAATATATTGTGGCGAGTGCATCATTCCTTCTATTGGCTGCAGGCTTCTGACACCATAATGATCAACTGACTTTCCGTGTTCATTTTGAGTGCAGGATTACGTGTAAGATAGAAAATATGCTTTGTTTCAATTAATTTGCACAAGGGTGTAGCAAAGGTGAGGTCCCTGGACCTAATTATTACCATGAAGCTGGACAAAGGTGCAGGAAATTTCTGCAGCTCATGCTTCAAGAGGGTATATGGTGCAAGAAATGCCTCAAAGCATATCTCAGTGAAGACTGGTTTATCTCAAAAACATCATTTTGAATGTGCTTGAAGAATGTGGGTCCAGTGGGGTCACAGTAACCAAGACCAAACCTTTGTTTCTTACATTTGTACTGCACACTTCCTCCAAAAGAGCTTGGGGCAACAGATACACAGGAGGTTGTCCTATTTTATCTTTACAACAGCCCTGTGAGCCTTATGCTGAGGGATAGTGACTAGCTCAAGGACATTCGGTAATCTTCATGGCTAAAGTGGACATTTGAATCCACATCTCTCTAGTACAGATCTCTATTCATTACCCCACTGTAGAAATATCTAGTCCAGGTCAGATCTTGGACCATGTCCTGTTTCCTCCTTGCTTAGGCATAGGGTTGGATGAGCCAGTCTGAGCCAATGAAATAATTTGTTTACCAATAGTGTGGCACAAGAAGACCATAGGTGTCCCCAAGCGCTAGGCTGCAGTTTTGCATTAGCACCTTTCTTGCGCAAGATACATGACTTCCCGTTTGATCAATCATATATATAGCCCTCGATAAATGGGATTAGATGCAGGGCACCTAATCTGATCCATCTGCTTCTTCCTCTGCACCGTAGCTCCGAGTGACCTCAATCTCAGAAGAACAGAGTTGTTGTTACAGGCTATTTATTAGCACCTTTTGGCTCGCGATACTCGTTCTATACTGCCAGTGTTTCATAGGTAAACACAGCCATATTTGTCATGGTCTTCTTACTCTCTGTGTGAGACGGTATACTGGTGAGCTGTCCACTGATGCCTCAAATGCAATATATTGTTCAGGACACCCACATTTAGGCACATGCATGTATATGCATCTGACTGTGCAGATTAGTTGAGGTCTAGTGTCGTTTTAATCCTTCCCCCTAATTCTGATGTGCGGGCAGTGAGTGCCATTGTTTATGTAGCTAGAATGTGACCACTCAAACTAAAAAAGGAAGGTATCAACAGGCTTGGAAGTGGGGGAATCAAGGTTTGCAGAATGACTGGGTTTTTTATATATAAAAAATATATCCAGTGGGGGGAGTGATACACAAAACAACCCAATGAGGACTGAGCATGCTCAGTGGCCATGGAATACTGACTGAAGCAGAATACTGAGTGGGAAAGGAACATTCTCAACAAAAGCACTCCACATATTGTGTGTCTGCAGCTTATGCCCTTTCTGGAAGCCAATATGAAAATTTAAAGCTGCTGAGGCTCTAAGATGATTCTTTTAAATAAGAGGCAGCTGAAAATACTGAGACACACAAGCCTTTAGTTGACATAAGGAAAGAAGGTGGCACATATCACTCTCCACTCGTGTCCAGCTTGTGCCCTCCTTTTATTACACAACAAGCGGGAGCTGCAACAAAATGTTGCAACGTGGAGTCTTCCCGTCAAGGACATTACACACACACACACACACACACAGAGAGAGAGAGAGAGAGAGAGAGAGAGAGAGAGAGAGAGAGGTGTCCATTCCTTACAAAAGGTCTTCTAGTATCAGTCTTTGTCTCTTTGTCTAATGGTCAGTGTTCTGTACAATGCAAATCCCTATAGGGCTTTAGTTACCTAAGCACTTCCATAAGCAGATGAGGTGGCCAGTTCAGGCAGAGTTAAACATCTTCCAGCATTTAAAGGAAATGTGAAAATGCTCCCAAGGTAGACTGAAGGAATGGATCCCTATACACAAGCTCTCATTAAGCCCCTTAGAAAGAAAATAATGCACAATGCAATCCCTCCCTTGTGGGTTTAAAACATTTATTTTCTTTGAACTTACATATACTAGCTATTTCCAGCTACAGTCCAATTTTTTAAAAATTAATGAATAAAATAAAAATGAGTAAATATGCTTCCCCTCAGCCTGCTGGGACAGGATTGATCCTAGAATATTGTATTTGGAAGGAAGTCACTCTCTCCGTTAATGCAACACAGAGAGGGAAATTATGACCCTTCAGATGTTGAGTAAGAAGCTCATATTGTAACAATGCTGAGATAAATTATATCTACATATTCCAAGATTTCTCCATATTGGAGTGCAATATTTTCTCAGTACGTAGCAGTATTCCATTTTTAACCTGACCAAGTTAATAAACATCTTATTTGTTTCCCTCTTTGCCATCAATTGGGGACCTGGTTGGTAAGTTGTGTTATTCTTGTTATTATTACTGTTGTTATTTTTATTGGGGTGCTTTGAATATAACCTTCTATCGTATGTCAGTCTTCTGCTATTGTAATGGGATGATTAGCTGCTTGTGCGTAAAATCGTGCTCCCTCAGAGTTCGTGCGACTCCACAAACCTCTGTGTGTGACAGAGCTCCACAAACATGTCTGCTCTTAGTCACTCGTAGAGTCTGACAGTGGCTGTCTGCGGAAGCGTTTCCAGCAAAGAAGCTCCTTAACGGAAACGCGTCTCCTGGACTCACGGCGTGACAGTTTCCGGCGAGGTGTGGGTCTCCCTATGGGAGACTCAGATACCTCCCCGCTGTTCTCGCTGGAAGCGTCTCTGAGCCCTCCCTCCTGCTCGCATTCCCTCAGAGATCCACTCCTCCCCCTGCTGGTTCCTGCCTCAGCTGTTGAGTCTCTTTCTTCCTCCCTGAGACCCTCCACCGCCTGATGCTCCGATGGCAGTTCCCTGACATCCACCTCCCCTCCAGGGCCCCCCTCACCCCCTCCCATTTCCTCTTCCCTGGGAGGTGAAGGGTTAAAACCCCGAAAAGAATCTTCTTCATCTTCAGACGTCTCGAACAACTCCCTCCATCGATCGCCGTCCTGGCTCGCTGAATCCTCCTCCTCTTCGGAATCTGTGAACCCCTCCAACTCCTCTTCCTCGTCGGTGGTGGCAAAGTATTTCCTTCGGAACCTCGCTACAGGCTGAGGTTTGCGTGGGAACCTCTGATGAAAAGTTTCTATTAAAAATTCGTCATTGACATCCTCTGCCCTAACCCAGGTGTTTTCCGACTCCGGTTCCCCTTCCCACATTACCAAATACTCAACTTGATCTCCCTTCCACCTGGAATCGAGGATCTCCGCTACATGGTAGCTGTGTTCCTTCTCCTCCATTGCTGGTCCCCTAGTGACCCTCCCTTCACTGTCCCCTTTATACGGTGACAGCAATGACCTGTGGAAAACTGGGTGCAGCTTCATGTGGTTCGGTAACCGGAGTCTGAAAGCCACTGGGTTGACCTGCTGCATGACTTCAAATGGTCCCAGCCTTTTGGGTCTTAACTTCTTACAACCCCCTTTGAATGGCAACCCTTGGGTTGACAGCCACACCTGGTCCCCCACCCTGATGCTTTCACCTTCCCTTCTGTTTTTGTCTGCCTGCCTCTTATATTCCTCCTTAGCCCTGTTTAAGTTGAGTTGGAGCTGGCGATGGATCGCTTCCATTTCTTCAACGAACTGTTCTGCAGCTGGAACGCTCCAGTTCTCCCCTTCCCCCCCTGGGAAGGCTCTGGGATGGCACCCGTGATTAGCCAAAAAGGGGCTCATCCCCGTGGACACGTTCTCTGCATTGTTGTAGGCAAATTCTGCCAACGCCAGCTTCTCCACCCAATCATTCTCTCTGTCCTTCACATAACACCTCAAATATTGCTGGAGAACACCATTAGCTCTTTCCGCCTGCCCGTTGGTTTCTGGATGACGGGCCGTTGAGAAATTAACCTCAACATGCAGTAAGCTCATGAGCTTCCTCCAGAACCTGGAAGTAAATTGTTTCCCTCGGTCTGAAACCACCCTCAAGGGGGCGCCATGCAACCTAAACACATTTTCTACAAACAATTTGGCTGTTTCTTCTGCTGTGACCGCATGTGAGCAGGCTATAAAGTGGGCCATTTTAGTTAACAGGTCTACCACAACCATGATGGCTGTTTTCCCTCTAGACCTTGGCAGATCAGTCATAAAATCTATGGCCACTGCTTCCCACGGTCTTTCAGGTGTGGGTAGTGGTTCTAATAAACCTGCCGGTGCCCGCCTCTCCCCCTTGGCTCGTTGGCATTGTTCACACCCTCTCACATACTCCCGCACATCTTCCCTGACCTTGGGCCACCAAAATTCCCTGGTAACCAGCCACATGGTTTTGTGTTGCCCAAAATGCCCTGCTGTGGGGCTATCGTGCAGTTGCTTGAGTACCTTCTCCCTCAATTCCCCTTCGGGTATATATAACGCTCCCTTGTAGTACAATGCCCCGTTTCTCTCCTCAAAACCCCCGGGTTTGTCTCCCTCCCTCCTGAGACCCCTGAGTTTGTCCTGGGCGTATTCATCATGCACCGTACCCTCTACCAACTCCCTTTGCCCCACCAATGCCGCCCCACACACCCAGCGGTCCTCTGGAATGACATGGGTCTCTTCGGGTGCTCCCTCCCCCTCCAAATATTCAGGTTTGCGTGAGAGAGCGTCCGCCCTAACGTTCTCTGGGCCTGGCACGTAACAAATCTCAAAGTTAAATTTGGAGAACTCCTGGGCCCATCTCAACTGCCGTTGGTTGAGCACTCGCGCAGTTCTCCAATACTCTAGATTCTTATGGTCCGTGCACACTTGCACCTTATGTTGTGCACCAATTAGCAGGTGCCTCCATTTCCGGAAAGCTTCATGAATAGCAAGAAGTTCCCGGTCGTACACCGTGTAGTTCCTCTCGGATTTGTTCAGCTTTCGCGAAAAGAAGGCACACGGTCGCCACTCTGACTCCTCCTTCCCCGACTGCAGAAGAAGCACCGCCCCTATGGCTCTGTCAGATGCGTCTGTTTCGACCCTCAGCTTCTTTTGTAAGTCCACATGCAGAAGTTGTTCTTCCGAGGCGAAGGCCCTCTTCAGTTCCTCAAACGCTCGCTCCGCCTCCGCCGTCCATACAAACTTCTTTTTACTGCTGAGACAGTCCGTAATGGGCGCCGTCAGGTGGGCGAAGTTTCGGATGAACTTACGATAAAAGTTTCCAAACCCTAGGAACCTCTGCACATCCTTCTTGGTTTTGGGTGTTTTCCAATCCAGCACCGCCTGCACCTTACTGGGATCCATGGCCAATCCCTTGTCTGACAGGCGGTACCCCAGGAATTCCACCTCCTTGGTATGAAACTGACACTTCTCCAGTTTCACCCACAGCCTGTTGGCTTGCAGCCTGCTCAACACTTCTCTGACGTCTCTCACATGTTGCTCCTCATTCTCCGAATACACCAACACATCATCTAGGAAGGCAACGCAATTCTTGTAGAGCAAAGGACCCAGTACGTGGTTCATAAAAGATTGAAAGCACGCTGAGCCTGCTTGTAATCCAAAAGGCATAACGAGATATTCAAATGCCCCCAAAGGGGTAAACATGGTGGTTTTCCATTCATCCCCTTTCCTTATACGTATCAGGTTGTACGCCCCCCTTAGATCCAGCTTTGTAAAAATCTTTCCCTTCCTCACCCTGGTCAAAATATCATCAATCCTGGGCATAGGGAAAGTCACTGGTTCAGTCACTGCATTTAACCTCCTAAAATCACATACAAGTCTCGGCTTGTACGTGTGCTTTTTATCCACAAAAAACACTGGGCTACCCCCCGCTGCTTTGGACTCTCTGATGAAGCCCCTCTTCAGGTTCTTGTCAATAAATTCTCACAACTCCTGCATTTCTCTGTCTGACATGGCATACAACTTGCCCACAGGAAGCTGTGCTCCAGGGAGTAGATTGATCTGGCAATCAAAGGGCCTATGAGGGGGTAGTTGGTCAGCTTCCTTCTCGCTGAACACGTCGCTGAGATCTGCATACTGTGGTGGTACCTTCACCTTCTCCATTACTTCTGTCCCTGCTAGGGTGGCTTGGGCCCCTGCTGAACCCTTTTCCCCTTTGCAGTGTTCTAAGCAATGTGCTGAACCAAAGGAAACCACTCTTTGATGCCAGCCCACCAGCGGATCATGTAGCGCTAGCCAGCTCATTCCCAAAATAATGGGAGCGCCTCCCAAGGTGGCCACATTAAACGCTATCAGTTCTGTGTGCCTTGCCACCCTCATTATCATTGGGACGGTCTGCAAGCTGACTCCTCCTCCCAACAACTCCCTGCCATCGATCGTGGTCACCTGCAGGGGGTTGCTTAAAGGGATCGTCTGTATCTGGTGTTCAGCAGCAAACTCCTTGCTCATAAAATTGCAGGAGCTGCCTGAGTCCAACAGCGCCTTTATTTTTAGGGGGTGTCCATTTTGCAGCTCTAGCGACACATCAATAACTAGAGCAGGTTGAGGAGCTTCTGGCACGGGCACTTTCACTGCTCTTTGGCCTGGCTGCAGTGCCCCGACTGTGGCAACCAGGCGTTGGCTTTTACCTGCTCCGTTTCTCCCTGCTCTCCTCCCTCAACAGCTCCCACCATCCCTTGCCATTCCTTCCTCTGGGGGCAGACTCTGGCAAAGTGGCCTGGCTGTTGGCAGAGATAGCATTTCCGGGCGCCTTTTCCCTCCTTCTTAACCCCCTCACTGGGTTTTGAAAATGCGCGCGCGCGCGCTGTTCCAATTTCCATCGGCTCTGCCGGCGGGAAAGCTGGCTCAGGAATGTCTGGAATGCGGAACTCCTTCCAACGTTCCCCTCTCCCTTCCCGCCTCTCCAAGGCTCTTGCCTCCTGACGCGCTCCTATGGTCAGCGCAGATTTGGTCAACTGATCCATAGACACCGCCCTGGGGCTCCGGGACAGCTCGTCTTTCACAGCCGAAGAAAGACCTTCTTCAAACAGCATCTGAATAGGTGCCGCCGATAAATCCCAACCCAGTCTGTGAATCAGCATGGTAAACTCAGTCCAGTACTCACGGACAGATCGGCTTCCCTGCTTGCAAGCCATTAGCTGTCTGCGCACCACCCCTTCCTCAATATCGCTGGAAAACATGATATCCATTGCTCTAAAGAACTTCATCGTGTCCTTTAGGACGTCATTGTGCGTTGCCATTAGGGGTCGAACCCAGTCCCGCGCCCCTTTCTCAAGATGCCCAATTACGAAAGCAACTCGCGATTCCTCATCAGGGAACTCATCGAACTGCACATTAATGGCATATTGCATCTCTGTCCTAAAGGCATGGTAATCCTTGGGGTCCCCCCCAAACTTCTGCACCAATCCTGGTACCTTTCTGGGGAACTGAGTGGCTCTCCCCTTCTTGTCTGCATCCTGAGCCCTTCTCTCCTCAAGCCTCGCCGTCTGCAGCGCAAGTTGGACTTCCAACGCTCGGTACCTTTCTTCCAAGCTTGGACCAGCGCCAACTCCTGCTCCTCCGGTTCCGGCTGGTTCGCTCATGATGCTTTCTCCTGCACAGGCAGCGTACAGAGACTGTCAGACTGCTGTAATGGGATGATTAGCTGCTTGTGCGTAAAATCGTGCTCCCTCAGAGTTCGTGCGACTCCACAAACCTCTGTGTGTGACAGAGCTCCACAAACATGTCTGCTCTTAGTCACTCGTAGAGTCTGACAGTGGCTGTCTGCGGAAGCGTTTCCAGCAAAGAAGCTCCTTAACGGAAACGCGTCTCCTGGACTCACGGCGTGACAGTTTCCGGCGAGGTGTGGGTCTCCCTATGGGAGACTCAGATACCTCCCCGCTGTTCTCGCTGGAAGCGTCTCTGAGCCCTCCCTCCTGCTCGCATTCCCTCAGAGATCCACTCCTCCCCCTGCTGGTTCCTGCCTCAGCTGTTGAGTCTCTTTCTTCCTCCCTGAGACCCTCCACCGCCTGATGCTCCGATGGCAGTTCCCTGACAGCTATATATTTTGTTTGCTCTGCATTTGGGCACCTCTTACGATAACTCAACAAAATTTGGCATCATGGTACCTGAGAGCACATTTTTATCTACGTTTGGATACAATTAGATTCCATTTTGAATCAAGATGGTGAGCTAAATCTTTCAAAACTGCACTCATTTTTTTTTAAAAAAATTATTAGGATTCCCAAGCAGTGCCGGGTACAAGGCTGTAGTACTTAATAAACTGTTTTTTTAAAAAAACACATAAATAACCCTTATAATGAGATTAGTGTTGTATGAACTCTGCTTGTCAAGTTTAAGAAGGCATATTTTATTGCAATTTAAGCTTTTCTCTGCACAAGAAGAAGGTCAAGGTTTTATCCACCACCACTGCAAAATAGAAGTCTTCAGTAGATTATTTTTGTGTAGGTGAGGAGACACTACAGATGTTACCTCTGTGGGGAACATTCCGGCACAGCTTCTGCCTTAAATTAGTAACATGGTTCTGCTCTTGCTATGTTGTTTATATGTGAGAAGCTGAGGTAAATGTTCTCATGTTTTCTCTCTCCCTTCAACTTCACATTCTGTCAACTGGAAGTACTGTTACCGAAAATTGGATGTCAAATGTTAACCATGAATCTTGGCTATTGAATATTCAGTGGATATTTTACTTCAGAAGTCACAGTAGAGTATTTAGGCGGCAATCCTATGCTCACTTCCTTTGGGAGCAAGCCCTGTTGGATTCAATAACTTCTAAGTAAACAAGTATACTAATGTGATGTTAGTGAAGTAACTTCTCTCAAAACTCTAATAACCATTACCTCAGAGAGGTGATATGTTGGTTTATTATTGTTTCTGAAGTGGTGAGGTCCATGTAAAAACCCTTGACACAGAAGGACTGGGCATTAGCACAGCAAGGTGTCTAAGAATGCAGCCACACCAGTTGCTAATAGTGGTATTAAAAAAAAATCCTTCATGATTTTGAGTTAAATAGTTCTTCAGCATTTCCACAGTGAACCATTCCTACTTTTCTGCACCACTCATAAATCAGTACCTTACTCCCTTCTACAAAAACATTGTCATGGTGCTGCCATTTAAGAATTTCAGGAAACTAGTAGCTAGTTCATATGGTGCTTTGTGTCTCTTCAACTGACAATAATATGTCATGGTGTGACTAGGTTCAGAGGTCTCCTCATACTGCATTCAGACACACTGGCGCAACAACTGCACTCCTCCCAGCTGTCTGGATATCATGACTTAAGTACACATCAGTGGGTTGCTGTTTTTAGTTGCAATTTTGTTAAAACTCCCAATAACCATTACCTCAGAGAGGTGTTGTATGTACTGGCAGCTGGATAGAGGACACCACACCAACAACTGGTGCATATGGCAATATTGACTTTAACCTTGCAGTTTTCTGGGAAATCCCCACACACTATTTCAGCATACGCATTTGCATTTTCTGCAACATATTTAGAGAGCAATACACATTCATCACCCTATGGCAAAAATTCCAGATGACTCAACAGAGCTGAGTAGCACCTTTCCTTATTCTCTTTTTTACCACTACATAAACCAGACGGTTTAGTTTCTCCATAGGTATCAGTGAGCCACCTAGTGGTGCTAATTGTGATGCAGCCTAAAATAATTGAGATGGGTGTATTTGACTCTGCCCTATTCATCATTGTTCAGTTGCTGTGTAGTTTCGTCACATTTTCGTTGGTTGCTTGGTTGTGAAATTTAAAACGTGCCCAGAATTATTGGGGTGACAGGAGCAAATTTCTTAACTACAATTATTTTAAAAAATAATTGACTTGAGATAAATGCAAAACAAAGTATTGTTTTCTTTTTTAAAGTCTCTCCCCCCACCCCACTTTTCTCTTCAGTTTAAATCATTATTATTATTTATTGAATTTATATACCGGGTCTCAGGGCAGTTCACAGAATAAAATAAAGATATAAAACCACAAAATACCTAATAAAAATAAAAACAGCAACCCAATACCCCCCCCCAAAAAAAACATTTTAAAGGGCATAGGATGTAAATCGGATCAACCAAAGGCCTGGTTAAAAAGAGTGTTTTTGCCTGGCGCCTAAAGGTGTATAATGAAGGCGCCAGGCAAACTTCCCTGGGGAGAGCATTCCACAGATGGGGAGCCACTTCTAGCCTTGATGGTTATAAGACACCTCACCATGATAATGTGCTTATGGTTTGTTCCCTATTTAAAACAAACAAAAAACACCCAGAAGCCACATAAAAAAGACCCTAAATCTCTTTTCATTTTTACCAACCTTATCATTCTAAAGGCATGATTCATGAGTTTTAAGCATGTGGGATTGGCAGGAGCGGACTGGTTTTGCATATTGGCTGCATGGGGCTTGTCTGTTTATTCTGACACACACCCAGTTACTATCCTGGTGCCTACAAGGCCCTCCTCAACTAAAGGCTGTGTGTCTCATCTACTCCTCCCTGCATTGTTCAGTTCTGAGTGGGCCTGAGTTACTACATCTTTTCGCGCTTTGCAAATATGAGAGTGCTTTGTTTACTTCACGGTTTTGATTCAGGGCCAACTCAACTCACTTGCTTTTGTAAGCATGTTGCATATGCACACATATTGTGTGGTTGGTTCATGTTCTCACCCGCAGATGCCAAGCTGGAGAAGGGGGAAAAATCCGCACCCAATATAAATTAACCAGCTTAACCATTTTGCTTATTTTCCCTTTCCATTAGCATTTTCACCTTGGGATTATTTTAGTAGCAAAGACTCAAAATGTAAATTGAGTGGCAAGAAAGACATTAAGTTCAGGAATATGTTATGGTAGTCACTTATTGCTGAATGGGGGGGGAGAGGAACAAGATTTGCATTAAAATGGCACGTGCTGATTCGTATATATACAGATTCAATTTTAGAAATAATTACCGTAATTTAACTAGAAATGCAGTACATCTCACTACAGTGGGGAAAGACCTGGTGATCTGTGCCCTTTGTTGGCCTACTCTATTGATGGGCAACTTCAAAGCCCCTGCTCTCTCTTATTGTGGGCCTTTAATTTTTTTAAAAAATGTTGGACTTGGCCCAGATAGCTCATCAAATGAAAAAGGTGGACAGTCCCTTAGGAAGGATACTTACTTACGAAGGTGAAGGAATAATAGTCCTGGAGATGTGCATGACCACAGGGAGTCATGCTCAGCCTTCTTTTGGTTTATAAATCAGTGCTGCTCATTTGAATCACCTGAATGTGAGATTGTTTCCAACAGTGCCCCATCCCCACACTTTGTCACCAGTTTACTGTACTTTGCTGCACAATTTTCTTTCCATTGTAGCCTAATATCAGGGCAGAGAAGAGCGGTGGGAATAGTAAGGCTCTCGGTCCCTCTCTGCTCGCAACATACACAGCCCTCATCCTTTTTATTGGACCGTGGTGGTCGGTACTGGTGGAGCAGAAGGCAGAGAGGTGTAGCCAGAGTCCATGACAGGCAGCCCTGTCCCCTGAATGGTTGTATAATAAGGAAGCAGGCTGAGGTTGGTGGGACAGAGTCCCAATCACCCCTATAGACCAGGCTCCACTGCTACTAGATTTTATTAGAAAGTTCATCTGTTATCCACAGTTCTCCTAAGAAATTGCCTTATACCAGGTCAGACTATTTGGCCATCCTAATGCAGTACTGGCTCTCTGGGATCCCCGGCAGAGACCTTTCCCTCACCTGGTACCTTTTAATTATAAGATGCCAGGATTGAACCTTCCACATTCAATGCTTCTGCTCTGCTACAGAGGTCTCTCCACATTCTGGTTACATAGGAGAAGTCCCGCTTCCATTTGAGCATGTTTTGGATCAGTGGTTCAATCAGGGCAGGACTTTGAGGCTGATGTCCAGGGTCCCCAAACGCAGCAGGGCTAGCTTTCCACATTTGGTAGGAAGGGCACGCTACTGTCATCTAAAGATGGAGCCTCCACATAAGTCTAAAATTACTGAACTATGCCACTCTCTCCTGAGTTTACAGGACCTTGGAATTCTTCTCTGTTGCAAAGCTTAGGGCAACAAGATGGTAAAGATTTCAACCTACCTGTCAGGTGAACATAAGAACATGAGCAGAGCCAATTGGATGAGGCCAATGGCCCATCTAGTCCAACACCTTGTTCTCATGGTAGCCATCAGGGCCTGCTTCCTTCTCTCAAAACTGGGGCCCCTTCCTAACAAGAATGGGGCACAAGTTTATCAAAACAAGATACAGGGCACTGTTTATGGGCTACGCTTGCTGTGTAGGCTTTGGACTACCATTTCCCCAAAAGCCCAAAGCCTCCCAACCTACTATCGGAGAACAAGGCAGCACGTCACCAGGCTACTCTCAGCAGGTGTCTGGAAGAGGGTCATTTGGGGGGGGTCATTTCAGGAGAGAGATGTTGCATTGGTTTTCACAACCCATGTCCCCTCATGCAGCTTCACCTGCTGGAGCAGAAGCCAAAGAAGAAACGGCAGGAGGCTACTTCACTGGAGGCCAAGCCAAGAAAGACCAGAGTGAAAAAGCAGGAGGAATCAAGCCCTGCGGAAGAGCCAAGTGCCCCCCGACCAGGTAAGGGACACAACCAATGTTCCAGGAATTGTGGTATATTAGCACAGGAAGCTGCCATATGGTGATCCAGACCACTTGTCCCCGTATCTGGCAGTGACTCTCCAAGGCCTCCCCCAAGAGTCTTTCCCAACCATGCTACCAGTTATGAAACCCTATGCATGCAAAGCCTGTGATCTAATACTGAGCAATGGGCTCTCCCCTTTTCAGGTACCTCCCCACAGGATATCCTACACCCCACAGCCAAACCAGAAGTATGGCAGTGTCATCTCAAGTACTGGTCCACAAACAAGTTTTATGCCGGCCCTACTGCTGTCTCCATCAGCCAGCAACCACACAGGGGCTGGCTCAGGTGACAGCAGTTTGCATGGCTGGGTTGTAAAAGGTGATTTAGGCTTCAACCCTAATGCTAGCTACTGCTCAGAGGGGTTTATGATGGTGCCACATCTACAACCCTGCCATGCATAGTGGCTGGGGCAGAAGCTAATGCTTTTTCCTGCATGTGTTTGTTTTTTCACTATTTGATGCTGGTGAGATGCTGATGCCAGAAGTAAACCCCACTGGGAAACAAAGAAGTTGGGGAGAAGTGCTTTGGAATGGGATGAGCTCAGTTTCCTCCTCCCACTCGCTCCTACAGTACTTTAAATACCCATTTTGCAGGAATTTGGCATGAGCCCACTTATGCCATGCTCCTGGAGCACCTTTCCTCCTTACTTTCTAGGCATGGTCCACATTTTAAAATTCCATGTACAAACACCACTTTTTTCTGCTCTGGAGCTTTCCCTATGAAAACCCACTCTTTAAAACTGAATCGGAGCAAAATCTGTGGAAAGCCCGAATAGCCGTTGGCTCTGGTTCAGCCAGTTTTCACAGAGAAAGCTCCAGAGGAAAAGATAGGGTGCTCGGACACAGAGCTTTAAAATGCAAACCTGTGCCTGGAAAGAACAGGGATAACCCCTCAGCTTGGCCCTTACCCTGATGTTGCAGCCATAGTGCGGTCGCAGTGTCCTAATCTGCTTCATCCAGGAGAGGGCAGAAACACAACAGGCAGGCAGCTCAGCCAGAAGGACATTGCAAACAGCCCCTCACACCACTGGCTCCTGTGAAATCATCCTTTTACCACATGTAGCCAAAGCTTCCTGGTATTCCTTCTCCTCAAATGAGAGCACTGGGCAAACTCTTTCTGTTCTCACACAGGTAAGGTGCTTGCCACTCTCCCAATGGCCCAGCTGTGAGAGTGCTTGTTCCCAAAACACCGGTTCTGTGAGTTACTTGGGGCTCCTTCAGATGACCTGTTTATTGCATCAATCATCCTGATTTGCTTGCACAAAGCTTACATGGAGGTTCGATTACAACTGCTCTTTAATGAGCGTTGATTGGCATTCATCCTGATTTGCTTGCAGCATGTTTTTCTGTCTTCTTTGATAGTTGTTCATTCATTCTGTCACTTTCCAAACTACAACGGGTCTGATGCTGTTTAAAAGTGGGTTTGTTGTGCTAGGGAGACAGGGTGCTTTAAATCCAGTTCCCCAGTATGTGTGTGAATCCCTCCTGCAGAATACTGACAGTCTTGGAGGCACCCTTGCACTTTATAAAATGTGCAGCCTCACAAATCCTAAGACTGGCTCTCAGACAGGCCATTTGCACATCACTACACCCCTCCCCCTCATAGAAACACAGGAAACTACCTTGTACCGAACCAGACCCTTGGTCCATACAGCTCAATATTGTCTACACGGATAGGCAGAGGTTCTATGGGATTTCAGTCAGGGAATCTTTCCTGCAGATGCTGGAAATGAAATCTAGATCCTTCTGAATGTAAAACTGATGCTCTACCACTGAGCTACAGACTCCCTCCCTCCTGTTGTCTGCCATTGTATGCGCACCTCTAGTGCTCTTTTCTCATCCATCCTGACTCCGGTGCCTTTTGTCAGAAGACATCTGACTCTGGTGTCTTCTGTCATAAGCTGCTGTCAAAAAAGTGAGAAAGAAGAAGGAAGAGAAGCCAGAAGAAGAAGGTGAGAAGGACCCACCTGCCAAAAGCACCAAAGAGCCCAGGAAGAAGAAGGAAGCTGCCTCTTCTCATCTCGTTGTGACCAAGGCATCAAAAAAGAAACAAGGTAAGGTGCTCCCCATTCTGTGCTCCAGCCAGTGTTTTGAGCAGCAGCAGCAGAAGATGCTCCATTTCCCTGCCTCTGATTTCCAGCTCTTGAATGTTTTTCTTCAAGAGATTTGAGGGGTGAGTGTGTAGAGGGCAGAGGCTGTTATGCTAAAAGTCTCCCAGAGCAGAAATGCTTGGCAGGGGGTTGGACTCGATGGCCCTTGTGGTCTCTTCCAACTCTATGATTCTATGATTCTATGTCAAAGTTTCAGTTTTTCAGTGTGGCTGCCCATTTGTCATTAAAAGTGTGCACTTCATTTGTTCATCCATTGTTATGGTAAAAAAAAATAATGAATGGGAATTTGTGTGAATGGAAATGAAATGAGCATTCATTCATTCATTCATGGGAGCCCTTTTTCTTAAATTTTTCTGCATCAAAGAAATAGGCTAGGACACTATGTACAGTTCACAGAAAGGTCACAGAGACATCTGTTCTGAAGCAGAAGAGGCAGAGGTGCACTTATTGATAAAATGAATAGTTAATGAAACTTAATTAGTATTAATCCATAAGCAACTTGCCAGTCCTCTTTCCACCACCACCACCTTCCTCCTTGAAACATCTTGGAATCTCCACCTCCTCCTTTGGGTTACTATTACAGGGAGGTAGGTAATAATAATAATAATAATAATAATAATAATAATAATAATAACAACAACAACAACAACAACAACAACAACAACAAATAATTTTATTTATATCCTACAACAACAACAACAACAACAACAACAACAACAACAACAACAACAAATAATAATTTTATTTATATCCTGCCCTCCCCTGCCGAAGCCGGGCTCAGGGCGGCTAACAACAATAACAACAATGATTGTTTATGCAGTGTCAAAGTCCTCAGCTCCAAAACTAAAGGATACATCAAGGTGCAATGCGACTGGGTTCTGTTCATAATATCAATTGATGTGGTTGTTTCCTCTCACTTCCCTTCCTTAACGGCTGTTTGTCCAAATTTCAAACTTCTAGAGGACTCTGATGAAGAAGAAGAAGATGATGATGATGATGAAGAGGAGGAAGATGAGGTAGAAAGCGAAGATCCTCCCAAAAAACCCAAAAGGAAGATCCACAAAGATGTTCCATCTGCTGGGATTAAGGAAAGGAAGCCCAAAAGTAAAGGTCAGTGGCTTTCAGTGGCCATCTTTAAGCCATAGATACTGGTTGAAGAGTCACTTCCTATTCCTTAGGAGCCCCTGGGAACCGTAATTCTGTGAGGAAGACCAGGAATCTGTCTCACAGGAGACATCCAGATGCCTGTGGGGAACCCACAAACAGGATTTGAGCACCAGAGCGCTCTGTCCTCCTTTGGTTTCTAGCAACTGGTATTCAGAAGCATCACTGCCTCCAACTGTGCAGGCAGTGCATAGCCATCATGGCTAGTAGCCATCAGTAGCCCTCTCCTCCATGAATGTGTCTACTTCTCTTTTAAAGCCATCAAGCTTGGTGACCGTCATTGCCTCCCATGGGAGAGAGTTATACACACAGCCGCACATGACTTTTATGTCTTGCAGGAAATATTGTTAAGGAAAGGCATTTGAGGGTGAGCTACAATGGAGACTCATATGTTTTGCAATCACCTCCCCTTCCTCGTCCTATAGCCATCCTTTCCCCCCTTCCCTTGCTTTCTGCTCATCGCCCATATGTTTAGATTGAAGCCAGGCTCCATCAACCACCTCCTACTGCCCCTGAACTATTTCCATTCCAGCTGGTCATTGCAAGAAATACTATTTATCTTAAAATAATTTGTGCCCAAGTTTGCTTTTTTCTTCTTCCCTCCTTGTGCCTTTCTCATTTTGTCTCATGACTTTTAGATTAAAACCCTACAGGCAGGGAGTGTCTTGTCTTAATTGATTGATTCAGCCTTTTTTGGCTCATAGCAGGCACAAGAGCACTAAATGAATAAAAACTCTTACCTTTCTTCAGCAATGTTTCTCCATTTTTGTTGTTTCCATTCTTTGAGTCTCATTGACTTCTGTTGCACTGCATTTTCCAGGCACAGGCCTGCACTTTAAGGCTTTGCATTCAAGAGTAGCTATTGTTATTGTTGTCCCGGCGCTTTCTCCAGGGAAACCTGCATTTCACCACTGAATCAGAGCAAGTGTCCATCTATAGAAAACCCAATTGTCATTTGCCCCGATTCAGCGGTAAAACGTGGGTTTTCCTGGGGAAAGCGCCAAGACAACAAACAAACAAACAACACTGCTCAGACATTCAGCTTTGAAGCTCAAACCTTTGCCTAGAAACCTGGCAGAAAATGAAGCCTGGAGGAGCCCCTGCTGTATCCTCCTCCGCCCCATCTGCCCCAATCCATCTCCCTTGACTGTTCTCTCTTCAGCCACTTTCCAGTCGCTGTCTTCTCCAACCTCTTGATGAATCCCTTTATTAATCATTTCCCCCTTGGACAGGAGACAAAGCTGAAGCTGATGTCAAGACAAGAACTGTCAAGACGCTGAAGAAGGAACCAGTGTCTGTCTTCCAAGTCAGTGGGGACAAAAAGGAGAAAAGAGTTAAAAAGAAAGGTGAAACCCGCCCCCCTGCACTGGGATCTGCTTTGTGGTTCCCCCAGCTCCACCCTCTGCAGGATTCCCTTTAGCTGTTGGTGACCAGACATTTAAAGCAGGATTATACCACTTTAGACAGTCATGGATTCCCACCAGGAATTTTAGGAGCTGTAGTTTGTTAAGGGTGCTGAGAGTTGTTATTTCTCTCAAATAATTTGGGTCTCCCAGGGCAAAACTGCACAGTGGTTTGGGGGCATTGGGGGAGGAGGGAAAGCTACTAGAGAGGACCTTCCCCTAGCACTTCTCTGCTCTAGATGGTACCCTACTGAGGTGGTTTTTCCAGGCTCACCACCACCACAAAGGCTAAAGGGCTCTTGTTATAAGGTGTTTGTGTAACATCAAGTTTGAACTTTCAAGGTTCCAGAGGAAGAATGATAAAAGTCCCACCCACCTTTCTTAGGACTACATAACACTTGCATGCCCTGAGGGGGTGGCAGAAGATCCAAAAGACCAGATCAAAGAGCTTGTATCATCAGAGAGAACTCTCTGTTCTGTATTTTGTAGCATTTGCATTTTAAATTGTAAAGTACCTACTTTGGCAAGAATAAATGAAATGAAATGAAATGAAAAAGGAAGTTTATAAATGGGTCAAGCAAGCATTCTGTGCTATAATCTCCCCCCCTCTAAAAGTTAAGTTTACATGGATGCCATGGTGCCATGCAAAGATAAATGAACTAGGGAAGGAACCAAAATGTTTATTTAGAGCTGCGTAGTGAAAACCAAAACAATTCTGGTAGCCTCTTAAAGAAGGCTTAAAGAAGCTTATGCCAACCTGATGCCCTCCAGATTCTCTGGACTACAACTCCCAGGAGCTCCAGCCAGCATGGACATGGTAGCTGGGGTTGATAGGAGAGACTCTTCCACCCCACATGTGAGTCTAAGTATGTGTTTTTGTTCCTAGTTTGAGGCATGAGAAGTCTCCAAAACTTTGAGTGAGAAAGCATCCAAGCTTCATTATTTAGAATGAAGATGTGGAATTGTTCTATTGCCAATGCTTATATTTTGCAAATACGATGTTAAGAAACACTCTTCTGCTAATCAGCACTTCCTGAGGGTTTGGGGGGAAACCCATAGGTGGGCAGGGGTCAGCAAACTTTTTTTGGAGGGGGCTGGTTCCCCAGTCCCCCAGACCTTGTGGCAGGCCACATTGTGTGCCTGTGGCAGAGAGGACTACTCTCTCCTCCTCCTGTCTCCCCTCGCCTTGCCTACTTATGGTGCTGCCAACGCAAGAGCGAGCTGGCTCCGGAGAGGTGCTGCGCTGCGCTCTGCTAATTGTGGCTCCTGTGCCTGCCCTTGCTTTCAGGCCGCTCGCCCCTCCACCGCTGCCAGCCTCTGCCACTTGCAAGGACAGGCACTGGAGCCGCGGTTGGCAGGGCGCAGTGCAGCGCCTCTCTGGAGCCAGCCAGCCCTTTTGGAGAGGCGCTGTGCTGCGCTCTGCCAACCACGGCTCTTGTGCCTGCCCTTGTGTGTGGCAGAGGCTGGTGGCAGCAGTGGCGGGACGAGCAGCCCAAAAGGGCTGGCTGGCTCCAGAGAGGCACTGCCCAAAATGGTGCTCAGCCAGCTCAGCCCAGCCCCCTTCCTCCTCTACGCAGGGTGGGGAGAAGGGTGGGGAGAAGCCAGGAGGAGGGAGGGAGGAGGCACAGCAGTGTGTGAGAAGGGGAGGGAGAAATGGTGACCCCCAAAAATGGCGGCACTGAAAAAAAAATTAATGAACAAAATCTACACGATCCATGGACCGTCCGTGGACTGGATCTTGAGGGCAATTGGGCCAGATCCAGCCCGTGGACCATGGTTTGCTGACCCGTGCATTAGGATATAGCCAGGTATCATTACCAAAAATAAAATACAGCCTGATTCCTTTCTACAATTTAACAACCTTGCTCTTCACAACACTAGATCTGAAAGATAGTGAGACAGAAGGTGATTCTGATTCTAGCACCAAGCCAACAAAAACTGAAAAAAAGAAGAGCACAGCTTCCATGTTTCAGGCTGGGGCAGAAGGCGCCAAGGAGAAGAAAACTAAAAAGAAAGGTAGGTGCAGCATCAGCCCCTTGCAAACAGTGAGCAGGGTAAGGAGATGGAGCAAGAAGGTGCATTCGGTTAAGACTGAAACACAGTCATTGCAGCTGGTCCAGCAACTTTAGCTAATGCAGATTGCTGCCCCCCCCCCACTGTTGACATGCTCAGATAATACTACTACTACTACTACTGATAATAATAATAATAATAATAATAATAATAATAATAATAATAATAGTTACTGCTACTGTAGCCTGACCTTGGTTGATGCAATTGTGTTCATTAATTTGTTACACCCCCAGAAATAAGCAGAGTTGTCTTACAGTTATCTTGTATCCATTACTGGTTCGTGTTCTAAAAGGAAATTTTATGATCGTTTAGGGGACTTCATAAAATGTATGGACCCCCACCCCCCATTTCACAGATTGAATACAGAAAAGTCCAAGTCATCAGGATGCTAGACTAGAGAACAGGATGCTGGACTAGATGGGTCTCCAACCTGCTCCACCAGGACTCTGACAAAGGCCAGTCTGCAGACTCACTGGGTGGCCACTAAGCAGAGTGTTCTTTTTTTCCCCTGCAGCTCTTCCCAAAGCCACTGAAAATGAAAGTGAGGATGAGCCCACAGAAGCAGTAGCTCAAAAGAACACCAACAAAAAAGGAAAAACAAAGAAATCCAAGAAGGTAGATAGCTGGGAATGCACCTAGAGGGCATGAGAGGGATTCAAAATCCCCTTTGAAAGAAGGTGCTTTGTGAAAGTCAGAGCAGTTTCTTTAGCGAAGTCATTTCTCATGGGGGAGGGACTACAAATCTTTACCAAAAGCAGGAATGAAGCTATGGTGTATTATTAACAGTGCTAGCCACCTCTGTGCATTGAAACAAAGGCACTGTACAGGCACACTGTTCACTTCCCCAGCTTGTCTTCCTCCGTTTTCTTTATATAGGACCAGCTTCCAGAATAGACAATTAAATTACAGCTGGGGAAGCAAATTTCCAGCCCAGGTTGCAGCCCTGTTCACCTTTGCTGCCGTCTGGCTTTTCTCTACGACATTCCTGATCTGAGAAGCCAACCATGGATTCCCTGATGGGGAGGGCATGTGATTTCAGAGAGTGCAGCAGTCTCAGTTCACACAGAGACCAGCCACTGTTGCCCCTGACACCTCCTTCCCAGTGCAATCTGGCCCTTTGTCCCAGGATGCTCTGCTCAGAGAATCCAGGGGTCGCACTTGAGGTTTTTAAGCAAGTGGAATTTAGGTAGCAGAAGATCTACTGCAACAGACAGGGCAGGGAAATTAGCCAACCAAGCAACCAGGATAGACATGGTTGGGGATGAAGCCATATATGTGACGATGATGATGATGAAGAAGAAACACAAAAACAGCAGGTGACTAGTGGAGGTCATGCTGGAAAGCCTGGGGCAGAACAATGTCCTTGAAACAAACCTCCCTTCTCTTTCTTGGTGCTGGACTGTAGAAGGAAGAGAGACCGCCTTCCCCAGTCATTGAAGTGGACAATCTGGAGGAATTTGTGCTGCAGCCAGCTCCGCAAGGAGTGACCATAAAGTGTCGGGTCACTCGAGACAAGAAGGGGATGGACCGGGGCCTCTATCCTACATACTACCTTCATTTGGATAATGACAAAAAGGTGAGTTGCTCAGTGGGAGTGTTGCCTTTTGTGCGGAAACAGAGATGGCCCTGCAGCAAAGCCACTTATAAGGATTGGCAAAAAGGGCTGATAATATATCCCACTTGGTAGAGATCCTTTGTCAACTTCTTTTCCAAGGGCCAAACAGGTTGCATGCATTAATTGCAAAACACGCGCGTGCTCTCTTTCGTTATGTATGTTGAAGCTGCAGGGGAAGCCTGAGTGGCCTCAGAACCATAGGGAAAGGAGAAAGGAAATTCAACACACACTCTCCCAGTACAGTGGTACCTCGGGTTAAGTACTTAATTCGTTCGGGAGGTCCATTCTTAACCTGAAACTGTTCTTAACCTGAAGCACCACTTTAGCGAATGGGGCCTCCCGCTGCCGCCGCACGATTTGTGTTCTCATCCTGAAGCAAAGTTCTTAACCCGAGGTAATATTTCTGGGTTAGCAGAGTCTGTAACCTGAAGCGTATGTAACCTGAGGTACCACTGTACAGTCTCAAGGCTGCTCAAGTTTTCCCTTGCTTGGAGAGGCACACACAGCGATCTCTTCTCACAAGTGCAGCTATACATAGGGGAAGAAATGGATCAAACCACTCTTGAGATAAAAAGCTTTAAGCCGATTTCCATTCCTATCTACAGAATGCACACAACTCTGGAAACGGGAGCCTCTGCCCAATTTGTCTCTGGCAAACCAATATGCGCTCACTGCTGCTGTGGCTCTTTGGCGTCTCTTCTTTCTCTAATTGTGAAACGGAGCTATTTCACAATTTTAAAGACTCTTAACAAGAGGAAACCAGTAATTAAACCCCCTCCACCCCTTGTGCATGGAACAGAAACTGCCTAATGAAGGGGGTAATTTATCACTAATGCTGAAGCAACTAGAGATGGAAGCGGCAATAAGGATGCTTCTAACTAAAGTCTCAGGAGATGTTTGCCAAATGGGACTTACTTTTAAGAAAACTTCATAGGAGGGTCATGGGGATGGGCGTTGCGAGATAACACAGTCCTGTACTAAGTACCCTGTGGCACAACCACCTTAATTCATTTCCCATCTGTGGAAAAGTAATGCCTCAACAGCCCTAAAGGCATGTAGCGTGGAAGCTACCTGAGGACTTAGAATAAAATAATAATAATTGTGGAGCTTGGGATTTTTGTATGCATTACAGACAGAAACTGCAGCCGCCATTACTTCCACCTGTCTCTTGCAGGTCTTCCTACTTGCTGGTCGCAAGCGCAAAAAGAGCAAGACCTCTAACTACCTGATTTCCATGGATCCCACTGACTTGTCTCGGGATGGAGAGAACTTCATTGGAAAGCTGAGGTTAGGCTTGACATCAAGATATGGTTCAGACATAACAGGACACTCTGCAGGGAGCAATGCCATCACACAACATAGGGTTCCCTTTAAATACAGGAAGGCTGATAAAAACAAGCTAGCTTTTGGGTCTGGGAAAGATTCATTTCTGATTGGTTCCCAATTTCTGCCTAGTTGGGGCACATTTACACAGAAGGGAGCCAATGAGATAGCCTTTTATTTATGGCCCTCCAGATGTTTCCAGACTACAACTCCCATCATCCCTGAGCATTGGCCATGCTAGCTGGGGCTGATGGGAGTTGGAGTCCAACAACATAAAAAAGGGTCTCAAATTCCCCATCTCTGCGATAGATGGCTTGCTTTATGCATTCTGTTGCTGCAAGGTGCCACAAACTGGGATTTCCTTGCTTGGAATTACGGTACTCCAAAAGCAACTCTAATTACTAAGGAGGGAACTCTCCACACTACAATATTTTGTTGCAGGTCCCACTGGTTATTACTATTATTGTGTATAGGTAAAGGTAAAGGGACCCCTGACCATTAGGTCCAGTCCTGACCGACTCTGGGGTTGCGGCGCTCATCTCGCTTTACTGGTCAAGGGAGCTGGCGTACAGCTTCCGGGTCATGTGGCCAGCATGACTAAGCCGCTTCTGGCGAACTAGAGCAGCGTACGGAAACGCCGTTTACCTTCCCACTGGAGTGCTACCTATTTATCTACTTGCACTTTTGACGGACTTTTGAACTGCTAGGTTGGCAGGAGCAGGGACCAAGCAACGGGAGCTCACCCCATCGCAGGGATTTGAACCGCCGACCTTCTGATCAGCAAGTCCTAGGCTCTATGGTTTAACCCACAGCACCACCCGTGTCCCTCATTATTTTGTATACAGCACCATAAATGTGCATGGCAGTTTACAGTGTTGCATGGTTAAAGTCACACATTTTCAGTGCTACTTTAGCTTATTTGGGCAGCCCATATTGACCTCCCAAGTAGCAGGATTGCAAACAAGCTTATATGTGAGGGGAGGGGGAGGGGAGTCTTTGCATATTTACATTGCAGATGGGGCTCACAGGTAAATCAAAAATGTCCAGAATACAGGAAGCTGCTTTATGCAGAGTCAGACCATTGTTCCATCTAGATTAAGTGATCAAGCAGTCTTTGCCAGCCCTGCCTGGAGATGCTGGGGACTGAACCTGGGATCTTTGGCATGCAAAACCTGAGCTTGCCACCAAGTTACAGCCTCTCCCTTAAAGTGTGGCCTCTCTTTCCCCTGGTGTGGAGATTTGTCAATAATTACACCCCTAGCCCAGCAAGCCAGACGCACCCTGTTATCAGATCTGGTATCAAGATTGTCCCTCGGGGCAGGGCAGAAGTGGTTTAGCCGGTTCTTATCCAGAGGAGAGGCATGTCGCAATTTAATAGGCCTGGGCATTTGGAAATACTGAAGATGCCCTGATTGAGTGACCTTTCCATTCCCTCCTTATCCCATCCCACTCCCATATTCCCTCCCTCTCTTACACACATACACATATAGACTATACCCACACTGATGCACAGTATACCTAGTTAACTCAATGTTACAGTGTTTATTTTAACAGAAAAGGGGTAATTGTGCAAAGGGGCTCCTTGATTCTGAAACCCTCCTCTGCTTTGCCTGATTGCTGTTGTGGTTTTTTGTTTTGCTTTTAGATCCAATTTGATGGGCACTCGGTTTTCGGTGTTTGATAATGGCGTGAATCCTGACAGAGCAAATTCGGATTGGTCAAATGTGCGCCAGGAGCTTGCAGCTGTTGTTTATGTAAGGAACCACATTGTGCCACTCCATCTTTTCTAGCCATAATCTCCTGGGCAGCTGCTTGCAGTGGCTAGAACAGGAGTCAGCAACCTTTTTCAGCCGTGGGCCGGTCCACCATCCCTCAGACCATGTGGTTGGCCGGACTATATTTTGAAAAAAAAAATGAACGAATTCCTATGCCCCACAAATAACCCAGAGATGCATTTAAAATAAAAGGACACATTTTACTCATGTAAAAATACACTGATTCCCAGACCGTCTGCGGGCCGGATTGAGAAGGCGATTGGGCTGCATCTGGCCCCTGGGCCTTAGGTTGCCTAGCCCTGGGCTAGAATATGCTTGTAGGTATCTTTCCCAAGGGAGGCTTGAGAACTCTTTGTCTGCTGTAAAAACTGTTCCCGAGTAGAACAGAGTCTTAATGCCAACCAGTTAGTGTCACCCAATGCAGGTAAAATCTGCAGGATCTACATTGCATGGAGTGGCTGGGGATAATTCAAGGCTGGGGGTGGAGTTATGCTTGTCATACCTTGATGCCTTTTCAAATCTAACCCAGATGTTTCCAAGGCATGTGTTACATTAGCCAAGTCCCTGTCCAATCCGCTTACTTTTTAAACCACCCGCCATATTTCAGTCCAGCCAAGGGTGGTCCCTTATCTTCTGGGAACCAAAAAGGTATCTACATCCACAGACAGGTAAAGCAAATGCTGCAGCTGGCACAAGCTTCACCCGACTCCATTTTTGCAGACATGGATGCTCCAGGGCTTCTCTCAAGGCACATGCCTTTATAAGAATGGTAGTTGGTTAGGAGTTGCTTGGAATTATAACTCTGATAGGGTTAAACTGCACTACCCAGAATTCTTAGAGGGGAAATAATAAGCAATAGTGTTTACCTAACAGAACAATCATGTTTGCCATCTCCAGATGCAAGCACCTTCATATCATCAATATCTCCTCCATTCTCTAGGCTAGGGAGAGGCAGAAGATAGATCCTGGCCCTGAAAACAAATTATTGAGCTGAGCAGCATGTGCTCAGAGGCACCCTGTTCTTTAATTTTAAATGTACCGTATTTCTTCTCTCCTGAGTCACTATTTTGCATCTGACTGCTTGGTGGACCTTGGGTCTTTATTATTATTTAAGTACTTTTTATTAGTTTTTTTTTCCAGATATACAAATAGTTCTCAGCTAGAGTGTATTGTCAAACAGCCATTCTTCTCCATACACAAAATAAACTGTGAAGCATATAATAAAAACATTATTTAAACAAACAACACAAAACCTTGGGGGGGTTATTTGAGAGAGAAAAGGTAGATCCCACATGCTGACATTTGATCATCACTGGCAAATACTCTTGCCAGGCTAAGAAGGCAGAGAAAGGAAGGTTTTTTAAAAAATAAATAAATCAGTGGTATCTAACTCCTTTTCATGTTATAGCAATGTTGTTTTTGTTTTATATGTTGGGAGGATGCAACACTACCATGGCAAAGCTGTAGCACAAGCTTGAGACTGACAGGATAGCTGCTTTAAGCTGTTACGAATCAGATAGTTTGGGGAAATATAAACAAATTAATCATGTTTTGAGGATACATGACTGTGATTAAGTTATAAGCATTCTGGGGTTTCTGTTTCAGGAGACAAATGTATTAGGGTTCAAGGGACCTCGAAAAATGACAGTGATTATCCCTGGAATGAATTCAGACAATGAGAGGGTGCCAATACGACCCCGAAATGTAAGTTACCAATATGATAAGCATCTACGACACAATCCTAGAGGCAATCTGGGGAAAGGGAGATGGGAGATTTTGATGCCTGGATGCCAGCATTGTAGTCTCCAGCCAGCCTGGCACCACCAATGGAACATTAAAAAGGGCCCCCAGGGCCAGAGGGGGCAGGGACCGCCATTCAAAAAATATGAACAACTAAAAGTAGGAGGGGCAGAAGACCTTGGAAGGATTGGCAGGTGTCTCTCAGTGCTGTGTACACACTTGGGGTAGAATAACCTAACAAGTCCCCTCAGTGCAAATCGTGTAAGGTCTTCCGCTGTCACAAAGGGGGCTTTCCCCCTCTGTCCTCTCCCTGCAGGCCCTCCCCCCAATTGGCTCGGAGGCATCGGAAGAATCCTCAGAACAGGAGAAGGAAAAAGGGGTCATTCCGTCTAGCAAGCTGTTATCCTTGTCCTATGGGATGTTCACCATAGCATGACACCCTTAATATACTGGAACCATAGTATCTTATTATGATAGGATGTTACTAGTGCTATCCAATCACTGTTTTGCTATTTTACGTTACAAGTTGGAATTGCAAGTGATTTTCCACATTCAGAGTCCTGAACCTTTGTTTTGGCCACACTGGTGGCCTTGAGGAAGCTGCGATAAGTGGGTCCATTTGCAACTCAGCCCACATTCAGTATAACTGTTGCAGTGGGTGCCATTTATGGCCCTGGTTTTATTTTATTTCTTAATCAGTCCTCTCATTCCCACAAAAAAAAATAATGAAAGTGAGGTATAGCACTATAATATTATACATGGTCCCTTATCTCTGGGAACCAGAAAGGTATATCCATAGACAGATAAACCAAATGCTGCAGCTGGCACTGAAGCGTGTATGGAAATGATTTAATTTTGTGCTTTTCTCACACTTCTTGCCAGGATAATGATGGACTTCTCATCAGATGGCAGAACAGGATAATGGACAACTTAATCGAACTGCATAACAAAGCCCCAGTGTGGAATGACGAGACCCAGTCTTATGTGCTCAACTTCCATGGCAGAGTTACTCATGCCTCTGTCAAGAACTTCCAGATTGTCCACAGCAATGACGGTAAGTCCTATGGAATTCTCTTGGCCCATAAGAGTGAAGGCAGACCTCAAAGAATCATAGAGGGTCATCTAGTCCCCTGAAATGCAGGAATCTTTTACCCAACGTGGGGCTTGAGCCCACAACCCTGAGATTCTCATGCTCTACCGACTGAGCAATCCTACATTGTGCTAACTTAGGAGGTCAACCAGGATTGGCTCTGGAATTATTGCTACTCTAGGCAATAAAGTGTGTGGAGCAAGGTAGTCCTTATATTATACTCTCCAAACAGCTTGTAATCCGAAAAGAGATGGGGCAGAAAGGAAAGGTATAATGACAGCGTCATTATATTACCTATGTTGGGGTTTGCTTTTCTCTCACGTTTATGTTTTGCTAATAAATTGCTTGGGATGCTGGTTCATTATTAACAATAGTTATAGAACCAATCAGATTTGGAGACAAGGCATGCAGAAAGCTGGATAAGCAGATGCTTTTGACTCAGATGCTAGTTGAGTGTCAAAGCAGACTTGAAATTGTGTCTGCTGTACGAGGGCTGTGTGGTCACACAATGGCATCAAAAGGACTGTTTGCCACACATAATAGCATGCTCAGGTGACCGCTTCATGCCTGAACCACACATCTATCTGTGGCATAGTAGCCACTTGAAACTGCAACTGCATGAAACCAACACTCAGGAGGAGGTTCAGATGAGAGAGTTTTATGGTGGCACGTTGACAATCTCTGTGATTGCATGGGAAGCTCTTTCCCATGAATGACTTGCCACATGGAGTTGCCTCTGTGCAATTGGTTGTGTTTTCCCCCCAAATGCCAGCCATATCACAGAGTACATGTGTGGACCAGGACTGACCTAAAAAGAAAAGGCAGCAGAGTTTGGAAATAAGTTGTCTGAGTTGTTGTGTAATTTAGGCCAGAGGAAACCAGAATGTCCACTTTCCAGATACAAGGATACCTGACCTATCTGCTGTGAGAAGAACCTTCCTGAAGCCTGTTCTCTGTAATCACAATTTGGGAATGTGTTGAGTTTTACAACCAGACCTGAACGAGCCACCAAACTCTCTAAGGAGTTTGCCTAAATGTAGATAGGAAGGGAGGCATGCACAAATCATCCACGAGAGGGAGCATGACAGTCGGAAGACAGGAATAATAAGGGTTTGGGTTCCTTGCTAAGCCCCTTGGATCTGCTGAATGACTTGGAGCCAAGTTTTCGTCTGGTTTTGTCTCTGTGTTGTTTGAGGTTGGAATTCTTCCTGGGTATGCTTCAAAGTTTTGAATGTTAATTTATGAGACACTCGTAAACTCTGATGATGTACACAAGGTGTTCCTGATTACTCAAAATAGTCATCCAGTTTCTGATGGAGCTAATCCAAAATGGCCAATAACGGGTACCACTTGGGCACTAATTGCCCAATTGATATGTAGCCTCCAACTCAAAAGAACTGTTCTGGCATTTCCCATTGGTCATGAAATACCTTGGGGTACAAGATGCCAAGGACTGCATTGATTTCACTCAAGAGGCATGTGCAAATAGTGTTAGACTTATTTATGTAATAAATATCTAAAGGGTGTTTTTCTAATCACAGTGCTGATATTTTGAGTTAGCATATTCTACAGGCAGAACAAGGGATTCCAGGATCCCTTATGCCTTTGATGATGATTTGGGTCACTCACACAGCTCATAATGTAAGTTTTCCTATGCCTCTATGAACACCCTCCAAGGATAACAGCAAATACACAATCATTGATCCAAGGGTGACTAAGCTAAGAGCCCCTGATCTTGCCAAGGGATGCCAACTAGTTTTCAAGCTCCGATTCATCCTTGAACGTACTAATCAGAAGTGCAATTCATTTAAAAAGGTAAAGGGTAAAGGGATACCTGACCGTTAGGTCCAGTCGTGGCCGACTCTGGGGTTGCGGCGCTCATCTCGCTTTATTGGCCGAAGGAGCTAGGGGTTGCTAAATGAGATAATATGGGATGCATTTACTAAATAAGAACAAAATTAAGACTGGGGTGGACTTTGATAATCTCTGGTAATATGGTGCCTTGAGCAAGACCACAAACGGATCTTAATAATAATAATAATAATAATAATAATAATAATAATAATAATAATTTTATTATTTGTACCCTGCGCACCTGACTGGGTTGCCCAAGCCACTTTGGGAGGCTTCTCAGTTTTGTGCCCCCTCGGCTGGGTGGTGACAAGGTCAAATTGGAAGAAATGTTATTCATGAAATGAGCAGTTGTGTGAAGGGCTTTTAAAAAGTAAGTAGCAGGACTGAGGTATCTAATTCTGATCAGGACCCTGGCAGAGGGTGGTAGGCACTGGGGCTTAGCCTTGATTGGGACCACACTAGGCTAAAGCCTCCCTACCACCAGGGTCAACATCTAGAGCCCACCCTCCTAGCGTTCCTATTCCATTCTTAAAAGCTATTCCCACAACTGCTACTTGTGTCTCACTTAATTTGGCCCACATTACATCCTCCTAAAGAGAGCGTACAGGTGGACCACGTTAGAAACCATAGCCCAAGCTTTGTGATCAATGAGCTCAAAAGTCTCTCCAGTATGTATCCAACATGCTGAAATCAGCTGCAAACTTGAAAGTTTATGCAAGCAGGATCCATAGTCTTTAAAAATCTGATTGGGTGTGCACATTGCTGTGTGACTATAAGAATCTGGGCCTAAGCCTTTTGGGGAGGGGGTGCGTGCATGTGTGTGCTTTGATCTTGTGCTAGTTGATGCTCAAAGAAGCAACTCTTGATACAAAAAGAGGACAAAACGTTGACACTTCCATCCCCCTTGCGAGTGCTGGGGCTGTGAGCACCCTGCAGAATTCACATGAGAGCAACAAACATAGGCAGCCAAGCAATTTCGCTGAGTGTATGACTTGTCTGCTTGTCACCTGTCCAGCCCAATCAGGGGATGTTACTGTCTCGGGTGTAGGATTACAGGACAGAAAGAACCTGCTCAGGGCCCCAGTTATTTTTACAGATTTCTTGCTGCTCTCACTGGTAACAAAGGGAGTCGTGACCGAAGCAGTGAGTCAGAGAGACCTCTAGAATGCCACAAATGTCTTGGTTAGGAATTCTGGTGAGGGGGCAGGTCTCTAGGGGGGAGGCAGCACATATTGGGTCTTGTGCTCTGTCCACCCAGCTGGAAAAAAGAAATGTACTTACTTGGTAGCTCTGTTGAAGAAGAAGCAGGCATTCATTGCCCAGCAGGTGGCCAGTCAACTCCTGAACTCTGCTGTTCTCTTCCCTGTCCCATCCTGTTCTTTTCTCCTTAGCATTTGAATAGGAGGGTCCGGAATAAAAAGGTTTTGTTCAGCTCCATGTGAGCCACACTCCCTTAGCACTGGAAATAGAGATATAAGCCATATGGTAGAAAACCTGTTCTCTTCAGGCATTCTCTGGGAAATCACCTTTGGTGATGACATCTTAGGAACATCCAACTTCCTTTCAAATGTCTGGAGGCAGCTATGCCAAGATAATAACATCAAAAGGTTCTGGTCAAGATAGAAATGCTGCAAGGTTGTTTTTTTTGGGGGGGGAGCATGAAAGTTTGGCAGCTCTGGAAATGGGTCTTTCTCCAGAACCCCATTCTTCTCATGACAGTGGGCCAGTGGTGAAGAGTCTTTTTCAACTGGAAGGCACAGAGGACCAGAAGTTGTCATTACTCATTTTGGGGTGAGGGTTATGGCATTGTAGCAGAGCCTATTTTTGGTCCATCTGCTGAACTGATGGGTGTGTTCACCTCTTTTCCTACAGTGGACTACATCGTCTTGCAGTTTGGCCGCGTAGCTGATGATACTTTCACCCTGGACTACAACTACCCACTGTGTGCTGTGCAAGCTTTTGCCATCGCCCTATCCAGCTTCGATGGGAAGCTGGCTTGCGAGTAGCACATCATGGCCAGGTTGTCCTGAGTCTGGGCCAGAGAGGCGGAATCAAAACAAAGCCCCTTCTATCTGGACTGTCTGCTGCGGACAAGAATTTGTCTGATGATATAAAGCAAATGAGATAGTGTGAACAGGAAGAACAGCTTAACTGGTATTGCTGAATGTTTCCAACATGCAACTGGGTGAAGAAGAAGAAGAAGAATTTGCAGAATCAATAAGCACGAACACATATTCACAGGGTAGGTCTAGTTGGCAACACCATATGCACACACATGTCCTTGGCATTTGCCTTGTAAAAGGAACAGTGCTCAAGCCCCAGCAAAACAGCTGCTTTACGCTGCAGTGTTCTGGAAGGTCCATAACTCTAGGACGCTACAAAACAAAACAGAGGAAAAATAGTCTCTGTTAAGTTACTTACTGCCAAGGGATTTGGAACCAGCTAATGGTCTTAGGCTATCAAATAGTCACTTCCTGTGTTTATATATACTTAACAGTCAATACTAGCCATTGTTTGGTTCTTTGAATCCCAGGAGAATTTGACTTCTTTAGATTATTGGTGGTGTGGTGGGTTCTCTTTGATAATTTATAATTTACATGTGGAAGTTTTACATGGATGCTGGGGTTTCTTTCCTCTCCACTGATAACCATCAATAAAAGAGTAAGTGGTGGGACAAGCTCCAATTTCTTGACATTTTAAAAATCATGGTCTGCCTAGCTACTAATCTAAATTAGTTAGATGTAAATGTATAAGTTGCTTTTGGGGTATTTATTCGATTTGTATTTATATAATTTGTAACTCTGGCGTCTAACAGCTTACTTTCAGTACTGCTGTGGGATTGTTGGGTGAGCTGGGCGACCTCTCAAAACCAGTGGCGACCAGTGCCCATTGAGACTAGTGAGATGGAATGCAGGTAGCCAAAACAGTAGGTAGAGCCTAGCCAATGACAGGCAGAGCCAGCTAATTCTAGTATAGTCCCCATCCTTCTTCCTGCTAAGCAGGGGTGCCATCTATGTGAAGCCATGGGACCTGAGCCCCTCTCTCCCAATTTTTAGTGAAGGGGCTGGGCCCACCAAAGTTCTGTGCAGAAGACAGAATCAGGATTCAAGGTGACCTTGGTGAACTGGGCCCAAACAAACAAAATGAATTTCAATAGGGACAAATGTAAGATTCTATATTTGTCAGCTGCACAAATATAAGATGGGGGACACCTGGCTTGCCAGCAGTACATATGAAAAGGATCTAGCTTAACATGCTTAACATGAGTCAGTAGTGTGATGCAGCAACAGCAGCAAAACAACAACTGCTAAAGCTATTCTAGGTGAATCAACAGAAGTCTAGTGTACTGCTCAAGATAAATAATTGTCCTGCTCTATTCTGCCTTTGTCAGACCATACCTAGAGTACTGTGTTCAGTTCTGGGCACCACAATTTAAGAAGGATATTGACAAGCTGAAATGTGTGCAGAGGAGGGCAACCAAGATGATCAAGGGTCTGAAAACCAAGCCTTATGAAGAACAGTTGAGGGAGTTCAGTATGTTTAGCTTGGAAAAGAAGAGACTGAGAGGAGTCACATAAATGGCTGTCACATAAAAGACAGAGCAAGCTTGTTTTATCCTGCTCTGGAGGATAGGACCCAAACCAATGGATTCAAGTTACAAGACAGGAGATTCCAACTAAACATCAGGAAGCACTTTCTGGCGGTAAGAGCTGTTTGGCAGTGGAACGGACCCCCTCAGAAGGTGGGGGACTTCCCTTCATTGGAGGTATTTAAGCAGAGGTTGGATGGCCATCTGTCATGCATGCTTTAGTTGAGATCCCTGCCCTGTAGGGGGTTGGACTAGATGAACCTTGGGGTCTCCTCCAATACTACAATTCTATTATTGATTCTACCAGAGGACAAAGCCACACTCCTTGTATGCTAAAGATAATTCTGCTGGTAATAAAAAAAGGCAATTACTGCATTTTACAGTGCACCAAAAACAAAGCACAGATTCGTCCTCTAAAAGCTTACAGTCCAACTTACGATGGGAAGCCAAGAGTAACAAGGGAATAATGATAATAAATGCTGTTAAACATACTTTTTTTAAAAAATATATATAATATTTATTAATAATTTCAAAATTACAGAAAAGAAAGAAAAGAAATTAAAAACAACACTACAATACATAGGAAAAAACAAGGGAAAAAAACAAGACATAAAAACCAATGCAACAATACAGCAAAAAGATAAAAAAGAAGGAAAAAAAGATACAAATCCCATATTACATATCTTTAACTTCCATTTGCTTGTTTCATTGACCTCCTCACACCTCCCTTTTTGTATTCTAGTTTGATTATTTCAGCAAATTCTTTCCATCTTTCTCAATTTTTACTAAATAATGTATCTTGACAATTTAACCTATTAATTAACTCAACAAATCCTTTCCATCCTTTCCCCATATTCTGTTATTCAAATTACCTTGTTATTTAACCTTATCTTACCAAAAAATACTTTAGAGCTTAACGCTTAATACTCAATTATACATAACTCCTGATATCTTTTCTACTAGAGTCATATAGTTTCATTCCAACATTTTCTCTAATGTTCATTAATTTTAGGCTAATTCCCTAGAAAAAAAAATTTCTTTATAAATTTTCTTCCAATCTTTATCCAACGTCTCTTCTTCCTGGTCTCGGGTCGTGTCAGTCCTTACTGTCCATTCCATCTAGTCCATCAACCTGGTAATCTAATGTCCGAGGCCCTTAAGTCTCTTCCATGTCCCTTCTGCAGATCTTCTTCTTCTTGTTTATACTTGCACTTTTCCTTGTCTTTGTTGGTCTCTTTCTTAGTTTCTTTCCTTTCTCGTTGGGGAGTAGGTCTCTGGGGGATTCCAACCCAAAATTATCTTCATCTCCCTTCATCCAACCAGAGTCCCACTCCCCACAATCATCAATGTAGTCCAAAAAATATTTGAAAACATATTCCGAGGTCTCTCCAAAGTTAAGAACCTCCTCAGCTCCAGACTCCCCCTGGCCGACTCCAACTTCAATCTTCAAAGACAGCGGCTTATACTCCTGTAGGGCCTCGGGTCTCTCCATTTGTATTATTTGAGGTGCAACCGCAACCTCCTCCATTATCTTCTGCACTTGCCCAATCAGTACAGGTTCCTGAGTTGGTCCCTGAATAGTTTCTGTATCAATATTCCCTGTTTGTCCACAGTTATTAACCACAACAGTTATTAACCACAATCCATTTTCTCATTCATCAAATCCATCTTCTCATGCATCTGTTCCAGCAAGGCACTTGTCTTGCATAAAGCAAGCACCAAAACCTCCTCCCAGCTCATATTTAGTCAAGGTCAAAAAGGACTGGTCCCACGATCTTAATCTGACAGCTATAGAGTCCTCAAGTAGACGCAGCAACAATTTAGCAAGCTCCCGCTAGAGGAGACAATTTCTATTTGTATCCATTTTTTTTAAGGCAAGTCCAACAAAGGAAAATTACTTTCATTTTTCAGATATTTTGTTTCTTTAGAATGCAGAAGGCAACATTGGAATCAATTTATTTCTCTTTTTTAGCTATCTGTCAAAGTATTCCATTCACAGTCAATGAACCTCTCCAAGAATTTCTGTCTCTGACACCCCGTTCCCAGGTTAGAGACGGTGGAAACTTATCTTTCTTCACTCCCTCTCCTGCAGGCATTAAACAAAGTCCCCTCCCTTTTCTCCTGCTTCCAAGGGGGTTTCAGTAATTATAAATGAAGGAAATTTAAACTTTTTAAACGACTTTCCAGACTTTAGCTTACAAGGTTTTTGCTTCAGTCTATGTACAAAAAGCGGAAGGCGGACTTCCTGTTTTGAACCTTCCCGCTTCGGTGCCAAATTAAGATATTTCTTGATCCAATTTTCTGTTTCTACTCACGGGTACTTGTTTTAAATCCAATTGTCCACAGGAAAAAGTCAGCGCTGTCCGGCAATGGCTGTGCGGCTTCACTCCGTGAAAGTAGCAATCAGTTTGCAGCACCGCGCCGCTCACCCCACTTCACTCCGGAGCCCCAAAATGGGGTTCCCGGTGCGTGGGGGCGCTCCTGGTACCCTGCCGAACCCCACGTTCCCAGGCTTCCTCCGCCTGGGATTTCTAGCAGGTCCCCACCTTCGCCGTGGCGGGAAGACCCAGTTTCCACGGAGCCAGTTCCTCCGGTCGGAGGAACTCCGCCATTCGCCGATGGCGCTAACCCGGAAGTCCGCTGTTAAACATACTTAGGCTTCTTTTTAGTTAAGACAAAAGTTGATTCCAGGAGACCATTTTAAAAAACATTTCCCCTGATTTGTTTGCAGAGAGATTAGGCCGTGTTGACTATTTAATTAGCATTTATTCTCATTTGTGTCTGGGAAGGTTAGATGACACTGCATCAAAACAAGTGTTATCTATACTCCCCAATGCTTTCCCCCATCACTTTCTTTAGAGAAAAATATCTGATCTTTTGAGGAAATGGGTTTATTGCACAAGGCCTCCCAATCAACTATAATTGTGCAGCTTGAATTTGCCTGGATCCCATCTGAAAACAGCAATAGTCTGGGAACTTTACTGGTGCACAAACTGGTGTGCAGAGTAGAAGCTGGGGTGTGCAAGTGGGAAACCATCCCCAAATACCTTTCTAGACCTTGCAAAATAATTTCTCCATCCTCATCACTCAGGAGTAATGTGCACAAAGGAATTTTTACTAGGGAGGAGAGCACTAACTTCCCAATGTTGTCCCCATATAAATGTTATAAATAAATGGAAAGTTTAGGAGAGGGATTTTTAAAAAGTGTACCGGTAAGTGTTGTCTATGATAAAGCACCTATGTAGGTAAACCTAATTTCCCAATGGGTAAACCAAATTAGTCCTATTGTATCTAGAGCTCTGTTGGCTGTGTATAAGCAGTTTCCTTTTGTCTTCCTCTTGAATCAGAACTTCTCGAGTTCAACTTATTCTGTACAGCCTGATTGCTTTTTCTTTAGGTTTACATCATCTTACCTGCTTTACACTCTTAGGTTATATCAGACTAGACACATTATGGAAAGATTAAGAGTCCAGTGGAGGAAAACAACATAGATATACAGTAGCTGTGCTGTAGGCGCAGCGGGGTCCCTCCCCCCTCACTATCTGTCTTCCTATTTTCCAGCATGGTTGGGAAAGTGCTAATTCTGGAGTTGCTTAGCTATTGTAAATTATTACAACACTGGATCCATATTAAAGATGGAGGGGGAGGGGGAAAGATGTCAGAAACCTTCAAGGCTCTGCCTGCTAGGTGTCTTCCTTTTGGCAATTAATAAGACTAACAATAACAATTAATTACAGCTCACATGTACAAAACATCTTTCAACCTTCCTTCCACACCTACTTGGATGATTCATCATGGCTTAGAAGACATCTGCCATCCCACAATTAACACCACACAAAGGCATAAGGACAGGAAGTAAAGGCTCTCACTGTCCAACTGAAACCCAGAAAAAAATAAGGCTTGAAGGTACTTAAACCACTCCAGCATCCTAACCAAATTGAAGCACATCCATTCATAAATAAAACCATCATAGGAACCCCCATGAGGACATGTATCCTCCCAGCAACTTCTGGGAAAAAATCATCAAAGCCCTCATCGATACTCTTGCAAAGTGTCACAAAGTGACTCACAAAGAAGAGCACCACACCTTCTGAGTCACTGCCACCAAGCACTTCCTGCAACAGTGTGGCCTTCCCATTGATGCTTTCTTCCCTTGATGGCCTCCTCCAACCAAGAAACGCCTCGGCCTAATCCTGCTTAGCTTCCCTCAGAAATATAGCCTCAACAGGGGCAAAACCATTGGCACACTCTCATTTCTGAATGCCTCCCCAAACAACAGGATGGATTAGAAGAAATTGTTTTTCTAGCAACCCACTCCACCATGCACCTGATCTCAGAACCACCATCTCTGGCTACCTCCTGCTTCTCATTTGCAATATAGATGGGAATTTCTCAACTCCCAGCAGCCTAAGGCCACTGTTGCCGGAAGCCAGAGGATAAATCTGCATGACAAAACAGGCAAGAAGGGCAAGGAGACCCTTATCCTAGGATGACACACACACAGTTTTTTCTTCTGTAGTGTCTACTACCCCTGAATTTATAAGCAGCCATCAAAGGATAGGCTTTGTTTATGAAAAGAGGAACCGAAGTGGGAGGTGAGGGTATGTAAGAAAGGAGGTAGCAGTCTCCTACTTTTGCAAGGAAAAGTGACAGGAACTCAGAGCCAACCTTTTACTGTCATTCGGTGTTCAGAGCTTCTGGTTGTACAGTAGAGCTATATTGGTCTGTCCAAGAGTCTGTGCCAGTGCCCTTCCTCTTCTCAGTATCTGACTCTTGCAACTTCCTGCTATTCTCCTGCTGCTTCCTACATGGCAGGAATTAAGGCAAAATGAAACACAGAGTGCCTCATGAGTTAGCCAGGAATATGTCAAGCAAGAGGAGTTGGACAGGGATGTCAACAAGAAGGACAATCATTGTCAAGCACCATGCTCACTGTTAGGTCTGTTCAGTGCATTTAATAGTCGTAGCAGTAGTAGCAGCAGCAGCAGCAGCAGTAGTATTTGTGGTGGTAGTGCTAGTATTTATAGCTCACTCTTCATTGAATATTTCAATTCCACAGCAGGGAACAATGAAATTACACACATGCGCACGCACACACGCGCGCGCGCGCGCACACACACACACAGACAGAGAGAAGAATCCATAAAAACAGGTCCAATAAATATCATAAACAGATTAATGACTCTATCATAAAACAAACAAAAGTGAACAGCAGTAAGGATTATTAGAATGTTCAATTTAACCAAATACCTCTGTAAAGAAAACAGGACATTCAACTGATTAAAACAACAAAATGGTTTTCGCACGAGTTCCTACCCATCTCTCACTGGGACAGCATTTAGACTGGGAAATAAACCCAAGATATTGCATCCCTGGGTAATTCTTCAAGAAGGGAAACAGTAAGATGTATGCACTGTATTACTCAGTGAAATTACTGACTTAAAGAGGAAAGCTTAGGAAACAAAAATGAAATCTGATTCCTCTGGCTTCTACTATAGTTAGCACCACTTCATTCTCTGCAATGACTGGAAATCTGGCATAGCCATTCTGTGTGTTCTTATTAAATGAATATGTATAATATGAAAGAAGTGATTATCAACAACTGGGTCCAGTTTTGTGGCTATTCTATTCTATTCTATTCTATTCTATCATCTAAAGCAGGAACAATCCTCTAGATCTGGTTGGAATCCAGCTTCCATTATCTCTGACCATTGGTCATGCTGGCTGGGGTCGATGGGAGTAGGGCTTCAACAACATTGGAGGGCCACATATTCCCCACCCCTGTTCTAAAGCACTGTTTCCCAATTCTCCGTAACATAAGAAAACATGTATCATGTCAGCTTCACAAATGCTTTGAGGTTGTTTCCATGCAGCACAATTATCTTAAATTTGAAAGGATGGTGACTGGGCACTGACCAACTGATGTGATTAATGTTTTTATCTCAATCAAAGCCAACTCAACTCAGTCAAAGCCAACTTTTTCATCACCTCCAGAGGTTTCACACATTTACACTTCTCAAGCTGGAGAGCAAACAACCGAGCTTGCATGCGATTTCAACTTTGGGTTGCTTTACACAACATAAATTCCATATATGTACAACATATGTACTTGCATAGTTGACAGTTTCACTGTTTGGGCAAGTGGCACAAAGTCCCAACTGGTGACATATTCAAGTGACATGTACACATGGTATAATACCACATCCCTAACATGCCACACATTTGATTTAAAAAAAAAGAAATTAGGAAGTTGTTGCATTATCCCACTCCCAGAACCTGTCTCTGTGGACATGAAATGGACAGGAATAGGATGCCTGGGTGGTGTTTCTGGATCAGTGAGAAACAGATGAGTCCTGCTACTGTCACCAGAAGGCCTGTTATTACAACACTTTCAGCCCACTCTTTCTGCATAAGGTTGAGCTAATGGCAGGCTAATGGCTTTTGGGTTCAACCCAACTAACTAAACCTTGTTCAATTCTGTTGTTGCTAACAGCCTAATCCATTTCATTCTCTCTCTCTCTCTCTCTCTCTCTCTCTCTCTCTCTCTCTCTCTCTCTCTCTCTTACACACACACACACACACATTTTCACATGTGCAGCTTCAACCAGTGTTTATTTGTTTTTCAAGGAAATTAATACTAAGGGGTTTTAGATAAATCCCCTCATATGTGACGGAGCTACAGAGTCCCCTAAGCTAGCTTTGGCCATCCCTACTGACCCCACTGGCTATGCTTCCTGCTAACTGCACCATTCAGCAAGTGTGGGAAGGAGTCCTATGTCATACCCTCCAACATCCGGGTGATCCAAATTGGGATGCTCATTTTTTTGGGTCATGATTGAAATGGAGACATCTTGGCAGGACTGGTCTGAAGCAGAGGAGGAAAATGGGGAAGTGCCAGAACTGGACTCTGAGAAGAGGCTCAGTGGGCTGGGGGACAAGTGACTCAGATCCCAGGGAGGAGCTGAGCAGACTGTCAGGGGAGAAGCCTACTTTGGTGTCATTGGATATCCCATGTGCTGCATCACAGAAAACTGACATGACTCCTGAGAGGTGGAGGGAGGAAAGGGAATGCAGGCCAGCAAAGAGAACAATTTGCAGAAGGAAAATTGGGGGGGGGGGTGCATCAAAACCAGAAAGCAATGAGAAGGGTGTGCAGGCACACACTGGAGGAGGAGGCAGTGGCCAACAAGCGCAGGAGTTGGACGTGCACCACCTCACCTTGCCTTATGGGACCTTTTGATGAAGGGTGAACTTATAAATGTTATCGATCAACCAAGACTGAAAAATGAGAAAACCCAAATGTTGTTTTAAAATTATCTAGTGTTGACATTGCTACCTAGGGTTCCAGTCCACTGATGTGAAACTCATGGCCTTCCATATGCTGCTGAATGAGTTTCCATCAAGCCCAGCCAGGTTGGCCCAAAGGTCAAGGATGATGGGAGTTATAGTCCAACCCATGCCTGAAGGGCCATAGTTCCCCTTCTCTGTTACAGTCCATTCTGTCCATGCCTGTTCTTTATTTCAGCCATTCATACACCACTTAATCACAATGGTTTGTAAGTGGCGGACAAGAAGTTCTGTACAATAACCCTTCACACTGACAACAGCTCTGACCTAATTTCTTTTTTGACCTTGTTGTGTCTACATCTCACACCTTACCACTCCCTCTCCTTCGCCCACTCATTGCTGCCTTGCCATCCCTATTTTTGCAAGGGCCTCAAAGGCACTGGCTTCCAAGTTCTCTTTCCTTTCCCTATTTCCCATGAGGAATAAGTCAGGGATGGAGAACCTGTGCCCCCCCCCCGTTGTTGATAGACTTCAGCTCCTATCACACCCAGCCAGCATGGCCAATGGTCAGGGATGCTGGGAGATGAAGACTGCCAGCCCCTGGAGGGCCCCCTCCCTTGATGAAAGGCTTCAACATAAATACCATGTTAGACATGTGGAAACACCATGTTTCCACATACTAAGGTGCATTGAGGGAGCTCAGGTGGCACAATTTCCTTTGCATATAATAACAAAAGTGGTGTCATCAGGGCAGGACTTTGGGGTAGACATCAGCAAAAAGAGGGGCCGGAGGGCCTCTATACACAGTTGGGCTGGCTTACCCAGCTGAAGTAAGGGAAGTAATACGCATCACCTTCTAATGCAGGGGACCTCCATTTGACCATGGGAGTCCAGAATAAAAAAACACCTAACTGGTTGTTACTCATTTGTTGCATGTGATTTTGAGGTCTTCCCTCAAGCTAGCACTTCTCTTTCTGGGCGATTTGCATTTTCTAGGCATTCAAAGCACACTAATTTGCACTTGGGAAAATAGGCGATCCTTTCCCAAATAATGCAGCAGTTGTGTGCAATTATGACTGCCGTTTAGAATGTAATCTCCCATTCCAAAGGAGCACCTAATGGATCCTGCCTGTTCTATGAAGGGTGATGATGATTGACACAACTCCCCCACCCTGGCCTGTGTCATTTGGGGTCATTTTATTTATTGCTTTAGGGGCCGAGAGCTCCCCTGATGGACTGTCCCAGGAACATAAATCTAACCGTAAAAACAACTGGTGTATGCAACACACCTCCTGCCCCTCACCAGCACTGCTCTGCTGTTGCATGAACTTCTTCACATTTAGCGTCCTTAAGGCTGTAATACTTCTGCCTCTTCTGAGCCAGAGCACACATTTGCCCTATTAAAATAAAAAGAGGAGGAATTCGCAATTGTCTTTGAAAACGGACTTAAACTGCACAGGGATAGCATATACTGACTGATCAACCTGATGAGTCCTCAGTCCCTAATTTTTACCCTGAATCACATAACGATAATAGCAAACTAGAGGGAAAAGAGCAGAGAAATAGTTATTGCTGCCTCCTCCCAGCGTCATCCGACTCTTTTTTTCTTCCCCCTAACCTCTCCTGCTTGCCAGCACCTAGCCTTGCTGTTTCTTCCCCCTCAACTTCTGTATTCCTGATCAGACAGACCTTTGCAGCTTTTAGCCTTGCTCATTCCAGCCCTGAAGGACTCAGTCCCCAAATATATGAAAGACCACCTCTTTCCCTACAGACCATCTCATCCGCTAACAACAACCAACAACCCTCTTGGTTGTTCCACTGCCCTCAGAAGCTCGGGGGGGGGGGCGGCCTGGGAGACATCTGGCGCCTTCACTATATACGGCAGCTTTTGGCGAATACTGAAGATGCACCTCTTTACCCTGGCTTTTGGCATTGATTAGAAAGGTGATTAGGGCATTTTGAACTGACTGCATCATTTATAACAGATCACAGTAAAATGATATAGTTTGGAAACAGATGCAGACAGACTTAGAAATAACTAATCTCAACCTTTTTTTAGTAGGGAGAGGGATCCTTTACTGGCATTACATCATGAATTTTGTCTCTGTGAATTTAAGGGCGTTTTACATCCAGTAAACAGTTTTTAAAAGAAATTATTTGAACTATTCAGGGGAACTAGGGATGCGGGTGGCGCTGTGGTCTAAACCACAGAGCCTAGGGCTTGCCGATCAGAATCCCCGTGACGGGGTGAGCTGCCGTTGCTCAATCGCAGCTCCTGCTCACCTAGCAGTTTGAAAGCACATCAAGTGCAAGTAGATAAATAGGTACTGCTCTGGCGGGAAGGTCAATGGCGTTTCCTTGCGCTGCTCTGGTTCGCCAGAAGTGGCTTAGTCATGTTGGCCACAAGACCTGGAAGCTGTCTGCAGACAAACACCGGTTCCCTCGGCCTATAGAATGAGATGAGCGCCGCAACCCCAGAGTCGTCCGCAGCTGGACCTAATGGTCAGGGGTCCCTTTACCTTTATTCAGGGGAAAGTACTTAGTTCTATAGAGTTGTAGTTATTTTTTGACTAGGATATAGCAGCTATATGGAAATATTATTTATAGCATTATTAAATACAGCTCTTTTATTTTATAATTTGGAAATGGAAACAGCTGATCCTGAAAATGCAAGGGAAAAAAGAGCAGCAGCCATTAAGTAAAATGGATCTCTGAAAAGAGCGTTGACCCAAAGCAACATCAAAACCTGTACCTGAAATGTGCCTTTAACCATGCAGTCCTCAGGAGTAAATACTCAGTGGATCTTATTCCAAAATTAAATAGGTAATGGTAAGGTAAGAAAGAGGTAAAGAACCCCTGGACAGTTAAGTCCAGTCAAAGGCGACTATGGGGTTGCGGCGCTCATCTTGTTTTGAGGCCAATCGAGCCAGCATTTGTTCACAGACAGCTTTCCGGATCATGCGGCCAGCATGACTAAACCGCTTCTGGCACAACAGAACACCGTAACGGAAACCAGAGCGAAAGGAAGCGCCGTTTACCTTCCCGCCTCAGCGGTACCTATTTATCTACTTGCAATGGGATGCTTTCGAACTGCTAGGTTGGCAGGAGCTAGGACAGAACAATGGGAGCTTACCCCGTTGCAGGGATTCGAACCCCCAACCTTCCGATCGGCAAGCCCAAGAGGCTCAGTGGTTTAGACCATAGCACCACCCATGTCCTAAATGGGTAATGGGTTGAAGTTTAAAAGGAGATGATCCGTGAGTGACAGGGGCCTGGAGCAGACAACTTTTTAAAGCCTCTATCTAACCAGTGACTGTTACTAATGGGGCATTCAAACACAACACCCACCCATGCAATCATCACATGCATGAAGGGCAGAGGAATGTACATGCTGGCCATGCCCCCCCTATCCCAGTGTAATCAGTGGCTTCACATTTGGTGTTAGTGTGAAGGACCCCAGGTGCAAACAGAACTACCTGCATGAAGCAGCCCTTACATATGCATGCATATGTGCAGCTGCCATGGGTCTGGACCAGTTAGTATGGCAGTGTGGTATGACCAGTGGGTGTGATCCTGCTGCCCCTCATGTGGGGTGCTAAGTGAGCACACCTTAGATCAGTGTTTCCCAACCACTGTTCCGCGGCACACTAGTGTGCCGCGAGATGTTGCCTGGAGGGAGGCGGGCGAGTCCGGCGGCGAGAGGCGGGGCGGCGGCGGCGAGGAGCCAAGCCGCGCTCTCCTTCCTGCCTCGCTTTGCTGCCTCCTCCCCCCCACCCCCAAAGCTTGGAGGTTCCCCGGCAGGAAGGAGGGAACTTAATCCTCTCCAAGGGCTGCGGAAAACAGACATGCAAATGGGGGCTTGCCAGCTCTTCAAGCGCCGCCGGCTTTCTTCGGGAATTACCGCCCGCCGAGCCCGGTAACGCTGACAGGCCAAGCCGCGGGGCTTGGCAGCGCAGCCGGCAGAGTGTGGGAAAGGGCGGCCGCCATGCGCCGGGCAAGGCGAGACTCGACGGGGAGGACACCGGCAGCAGCGCCCCCCCCCGAAACCCGCTCCGGGCAGGTAATTCACAGAGAGTGGACAGAAGGAAGCCTTAAAGGGCTTCAGCCTCCCAGAGTGGCGGGGAATAATAATAATGATAATAATAATAATGATAATAATAATAAAATTGACAGGTGGTGTTTTTCTAGGTGAGGGGGTGGGGACTGTAATAACAAAAAAATCAGCTGTATATCAACCGCTGTTTTGCAATGAGGAATTGCAAATAAGGAAGATCAAAAGGAGAATGTTTTTTTGGAGGGGACTCTCTTCCTCTTCCTCCTCCTCCTCTCGTTCTTGCTCCTCTTCCTGGCAAAAGGGCTGCTGAGACCCCTTCTCTCTTGGGTGCCGGTGGGTGCTGTGACGTTGACGCTGCTGTGGCAAGTGCCTTTACTTAGCAGAGTGCATTCCCCTTTACACAGGAGGGGAGGGAAAAAAATTGAAACTTACACTTTCGTGCGTCCCTCCCGGCGTGACACTGCGCGCTGACGTCACGGGGCTGTAATGGTGGTGTGCCTCGAGATTTTTTTCATCAAACAAGTGTGCCTTTGCCCAAAAAAGGTTGGGAAACACTGCCTTAGATCATTGTACAAGTTCCACATGTTGATTGTGCATCCTTTATCCTTAATCTATTACCCATCAATATCACTGAGGTGACTCTTGACTAGGGGAAGGCCTCTGAACCGGTAGGAGATGGTGAAGATGTCCCATATAAATCTCCATTTGCGATCTCTGCCCCTGAAGAGGTCTGAGTAGCATTGCAAGGAAGGATCCTGTTCCAAGAGTTAAAACATAACATAAGCAAAAGAGACGCCTCTCCAAGCAAACTGAATTTCCAAAGGTGGAAGATAAGCAGAGATGTTTTATTATGTTTTTATATATGTTGGAAGCTGGCCAAAGTGGTTGGGGCAACCCAGTCAGATGGGGAGGGGGGCTATAAATAGTAGAATTATTATTATTGACTAGAACACCCATATTTTCATAGGAGAAATGTTGGAGGGTATGCGTATGATCTACTTCTTATGGAGCAGGTGGGAAGAATACTAGTATTAGTTGCTTGCCTTTCCTTCTGCCTCCACAAATAAAAGGACTTGTAGGGGAAAGACAAACTGTTTTTGTTTATAAAAGTTGGTCGTTCAGGGGAAGCGGTTTGCAATATTCCCGAGGGAGGCGTCCAGACTCCAGTCAGCTATGGCCTTCCATAGAACTCATCAATGGGTTTTATGAAGCGATGTGTCAAGGAAGCGGGGGGATGCATTGGCTAGATGCATTTCGGGCTGAGGGTCTGGAACCGAGAACGGGCAGAGGTGTGCAAGGAGAGCGCAGGAGACTCTGGGACACTTGAGGGTGGAAAGATCACGGGCTGGGAAGTAATGAGAAACACGGACAAAAAAGCAAGGTGGCGACACCTCTTTTTCGTGCTCAAATGCAGTACTTCAAAAGCGACTCTTCCAAGCACGACTGTTCTCCAGAATCCTTATAAAATGCCCCATTCAACCGATTGCATTTGCACGCGTGCCGCAAATTCCGCATCGCTTCCTAAGCCTCTGCGTTTTATAACCCGCGTTTTTTCGCTCGTTTGAAAAAGGGCCGGGCGGCCGCTGAAGCAGGAGCGCGCGAGCGAGGAGATTTTGTTTCCCCCTCCACCCCACCCCATGTCGGATCCGTTTCCTGCAGCCCGCCCCTTGGCGAAGAGAGGAAGAAAATAAGATTTGAAAAGTCTGACCGACTTCCTCTATTGCCGACTGCGGCTTGGTCGGTTTGCAATCGAGCGGTTCCGAGGGAGCGGCGCCCTTTGCGCCCCGTGACCCCTAGGAGTCGCTGCAGCGGGAGGCTCGGCGGAGGAGCCGCTATGGTCGGCTGGGGAAGCGAGAAGGCCGCTCCTCCGCCCGTGACGTCAGCAGCCGAGCGCTGAGGCTGAGATTTCAGGGCAGGAGGGGCTGCTGGTCGGAGATCCGGCAACGCGCCTCCTCCAGCGGAGGGCGACTCCCAGTGCAGCCGGGCCTCCGCCCGCCCCCGACGCAGGCGGGCGGGTCGCTTAGCCCCCCTGCGCTCTCCCTGCCACTCCTTGCCCGGGGCTGAAGGAGAGACGAGGCGGTCGCCACCCGCCCAACCTGTTCGCAGACAGGTTCTGCCTGCCCAGGACGACCTCCGCGCTCAGGCGTTCCTCTGGGCTGCGCCTGGGAGAGGGGGCAGGCGGGCGCCCCCACAACTGCAGCTCATCCCTTCTGGAAAAGTTGCTGTCAGTTACCCCAAAGAGACCATTCATCCCACGGCTTCCTCTCACGCAAGAGTAAAAACAAAACCAAGTTCTCCAAACCTGCAGCCTCCAAATCCCATGCATGCTAACAAGGAAAGCAAACTCGCCTTGGAGTGCTGCGCAAATGCGCCTGTTGCTACATTCAAAAGTAGGCCTAGATCTCTCTCCCGTTTTTTAAAAAGGACATTTTAGAGCCGAGCCTCCCTGCAAGGAACTCGGTCCTGAGTGTGTATAGTGTAGCTTGCTCTCTCTCCACTCCCCACCCCGCCGTCCCGCATCCCAACATTTGTTTAAGTGTCAGTCTGAAGGGTCACACGCTGAACTTCCTAGCGAAGGCGGGATTTGAACCTGGAGCTTCGCGGCTGAAGTCAAACGCTCTGTCTCAAGCCATGCATTACTCCCTCAAGGGAAGAAAGATAACTTTGGGGCCCCATTCAACATTTGACCACGAAGTCCACTCCGCCTTATGTACCCACCGGACATGATTCCCCCTTGCAAACAGACTCCCCCCCCCCTCTTTATTAGAAGAAGGTGGTTGGCCCTAGTGATCCAGCCTTTTCCAGTAAACGCATCCAGTTTCCTCCCAGCCTCCCTCCCGTCCTGCCTCCGGCAGAAAAACTCCTCCCCCCCCCCGAGAAAGAGAAGGCGCGGGGTGGGGGGACGACCCTCTTCCTCAGGTCTCCTCCCCCAGAGATGGTCGCGGGAGGAGGAGGAGGCTGTCCATCGGCGAGAAGGGCGGGGGCTGGCGGCTCCTGCTCTCCTTCCTTCCCTCCCTCCTTCTTTCTCTCCCTTTCCAAGTTTCTGCTCCTCCCTCCTTCGCACAAACTTTCCCGTCGCTCTTGCTCGGCGCCCGGCTAGAGCTCCTTTCGGTGCGCGGCGGATTCCTCAGCCAGCCAGCCAGCCGCGCCTCCCCCCCCCTTCCTGCTGCCCTGTCACCTTCTCCCCCCACCTCACCCAAACGATCCAGAGCCTCAAGCGGCTGCACCGGCGGGACCACCACCCACCCTTCCCCGGACGGAGCACGGAGTAAGTAAGCAAGCAAGCGGGCGGGCGAGCGCTCCCATCCCGGCCTTGGAAACTCTCCGGGAGAGGAAGGAGAGGATTCGTCTCTATTGCGCCCCCCTTTTCCTACACAGATGTCCCGGGCTGCGGGGGGAGTTTCCCCGCCCCCTGCCCCTTCCCATATTTATCCACCCCCAGACCCAAACCGTGACCCCCCCTCTCTCCCGCCCATGGAATTGGTCACGCTAGGAAGAGAAAAGTTGAAGGGGGGGAGCCCATTTTCTTTTTACCCCCTTGCCCCCCCCCCCGGGTTTCAGCCATGCCTTGTTGCGGTTTTCCTCTGGGAAAGAACATTGTATCCACCAGTTTATGTCTATGGAGCCTGTCTTGGGCTGCTACTCTTTCCTTGGGGGCAAGTTTCCCTGCTCTCAGAGCCCGCTTTGCTGGGAGCTCCAAACCCTTAAAAGAAAAAAGAAAAACAACAAATCCTACACTGTCCTTTTGGGGGTACACTCAGAGATGCCTGACGTCGAGTCATGGTTCCTGCTCCGTTTCAAGTTTTGAAGTCCGTGGCCTGTAACAGAGCTGGATTAATTTCCTCCTTATATATCGTTATGCTTTGTCCGTCCCAGTTGGTTGTAATCAGAGCCTGTCCGTCTGCCAAAAGGGCTTTCGTGTGTATGATCCAGACTGTATATTGATAACTAGAATGGAGCATATATCTCTGTATAAAAATAGGTTATATAATCTTTCTGGTCTCTCGGGTATCACAGTGTTGCTCTTACGGATGTTGTGAGTTTTTAAAAATCTTATAATATTCATATTATTTATTAACATCCAAGAGGAAGTCTTTTGAAGCAGGATTTGTGCCTGTATCTATCGCCAGCTTGAACCTAGGCCATAGGGCCGCTGTGTTGACAACTCATGGATTGCACAAACACATTTCCTCAATTAATTACCTTTGTGTGTGTTATGTGCGTAATGCTGTGTTTCTCACTCGTTGGTCACGTGCGTAAAAACAAATGCTTTGGTAGATTCGTTGTATGTGTAGATTTATGTTGTATTGCGGAAAGTTACATTTGGAAGTTTATAGTACTGATGTGTGTGTGAGAGAGAAGGGGAGGGTGAGGAGAAGGACGAGCAATTTAACTGGGGAGCGGGGAAGGGAGAGGATATGACAACTGTGTTAATATTGAAAACCCAAGATGGGATGGGCTTGACCAGTGTGTTAAATATCCACCCTATATCAGTCATAACAGGGGATCCAGTTCTGACTGATTAGTTCTGGGCAGCTGACCTACAGTGTTAATGGTTTAACAAAGAAATAGGGAAGCTGTGAGATCAGAGGGCAAAGAACTAAAAAGAGAGGTCTCTTGAGGGTTTCCTATTGTCTGTCATAATCCATGGTATTTTGGTTGTTGCACCAGGGCAAGCGGACTGTGTCAGGCCTTTCTCCCTTCCATTTAATAGTTTTCTCAATGGCTGCAATGTATTGGAGGCTGCCGCTTGCCTGTTCTTTGTAGAGTTCTTATGGATGTGCAGGAGAACATTAATGAGGGAAACTGGAGAGTTTCTTCTAGGTCATATACATAGCCTCTTGTGAATAAGGCAAAGCATTATTGAGGAGCTCTTGTATATGGGACTTCTAAGAGGAAGGCACTTTGTACTCCAGGCCACTTTCTGATGGTGAGGCCTTGCAGGCAGGTTGCTGTTTGGTCATGGCTCTGCAGGGCTGGATGTATGGTTGGTCCTGCAGGCCTAGACATGCAAGAGCTCACACCGTTCAAGGGAATAGCTATCTCGAAAACAGCACCTGGGTTGCACTGTATGCTACTGCATGAAATATAACCTCCCAAATAAAGACATGCTGCTTTGGGGAGATTGTTCCACCATTGTCTTTTAAGCTGTTTAAGCTGTGAAGTTTGTGCCATGATGAAACATAATGATAATAGGGCTTTTACTTGCTTTTAGGTATGGGGTAGGCGCTTACCTGTCCTGGGAAACTGAGGCAAGGGATTGTGGGCAAGGTTTCAACTTTCCCATGGTGATTGTGAGCAAGACATACAGCCAAGTATAATTGCATGTACCCCAATGTCCTCACAAATCAGTGCAAATTTCCTATGGGTATACTCAAACAGTATACACACTTATCTGGGAGTAAGCCCCACTGAAAATAACAGGAATTTCTTCTGAATAAACGTATTTAGGATTATGCTGTAATATATTGATTTGAGTGAGTGCTTAATAATTGCAATCACAGTTCCAGCGGATATCCTCCAAATGTTTACTAGTAAACTCGGAGTGACATATTTCATTTCCAGAAAGCCATTAGGCTGCTGTGTTGTTCTAGAAATATTATGGTTTATTATTATGTATTTGTATTATGGAAGCAGAAAAGAGCTATTCTCAGTTTTTACTGGATATCACCCACCCCAAACCTCCTAAGAACAAGTTTGAAGTTCCCTCCCTTTTGTTTCAAAGTAATTACATTTAGCACCAACAACTGCTGTGTGCTGCCTTTGTAGCCCTGCTCTTCAACCTTAGAAGTGTCTGTATATTAACATGCAAGGCAAGATGGTGATTATTGGGTCATTTATAGCTTCTCCATACTTTCTTATTTATATAAGGCTGAAGGTCTAGTCATAAAAGGTCAGTTGGAGACTTCATAATGATATGCATGCCTGTGGGTCTCTGTGTCTCCAGAAATGTTCTCTTTATGGAGGGTTAACACTGGTGTTGAAACTACGTATGTGTCGTGGGGATCTGAAATCCACTGACTTCCCACATTAGCAAGTTTCAAATCCAATTTTGAACCTAAAGAAGTGACTGTAAATCTTACTAAACTTAAGCCCAAACTTCCTACCTTTTGGTAAGAAAACAAACTTTTCAAGCTGTGAAATTCTTGGATGTGAAACCATAATTTCACTACACCATTTTAATTTTGCAGACATATTGGCTTTCATATTATAAGATTTATAGCTTCGGTTAGAAAGTTTTTACATCACTTTACTCAACACATGATTAAAAGTATTGCTTAAACTTGGAAGTTAAAACACATTAAAATGGTACTGTAGACAAGTTGCTGTATATTTTGATAGGCGATAGTTGGTGTTTGGTAGTTTACATGCCCGCTGCACCATTTAAAACTTATTTCCACTTTATTAATATTCCAGTTACAGAAAGGGAGTCAAATAGCTGCTAGCTTTAATATTTTCAAAGGCAGAATACTTATTGTCTCTCTCCTGCAGAAGAGCAACAAGCTGTAAACCAAAGTACAAATCTTAGTTACAGCTTGTGGTTTGTCTACAGTGAGACAAACCATGAGTCCCCGTTCAGACAATGTGCTAAGCCAAATCATGACTTAGTTTACACAGTGCATCAGAGGAGGAGGAGGAGCAAAGCGACTGGTTTCTTTGGCAGCCTACATGCTTGTGCTAAACCTACTTTCAGGCAGATGTAGGGTTTTGGTCTTCAGCATCCCCAAATGTAAGACACAACCATTTTAAACTGCCAGGGACCGTGTGATTTTTGCCTAGAAGTCTGACTTCAAACTGAGCTAGAAGTAATGGCAATTGTCACAATCTGATACATTTTGTGAAACAAGTTTGACAGCTCTTGGTCCAGTTTCCTTGTGAGACCTGTGCTTGTCTTATAGAAACCACCAGTCCTATTGACAGTAACCGACTATCCCTAATTGCACTTTCAGTAGAGAGCAGAGACTGGATGTGCCAAGGATCTGGAGTCTTCTCCCCTACTTTTGCTGTGTTTGGGAATAATGTATACAGGGACGCGGACTTATAAAAAATATTGGGGGGGGGGGCCCGGGAAAGTTCATGAATAATAAATAAGCTCATGAATATGCAAATAAAGTGGTGCCGCCTCCTCGTGAGCGAATAGGGGAGAGCGTGCTGCGCCTATTAATCAGCTCCGAAGGAAATTGGGTGGAGCTTTTGCTCGGGAGGGAGGGCAGGAGGCATGCAGCCCGACCCTGTGCATTTTGGGCTGGGGGAGGGGCGGCAGTGGCGCTCTGCTGGAGGGGCGCCCGAGATTATTGGGGGGGCAGAGCCCCCCCAAACGAATTTTTGAGGGGGCTCGGGCTCCCTCAAGCCCCATGGAGTTGGCGCCTATGACTGTATAGACATGTCAGATGAGAGCTTTCCCCTCTTGCTGTTACCTGGCTTGCTTCATACGAGCAAACTCTTGAGTGGGATGCATGATGAAGTGATCCTACTTGGATGTGATTCATAGAGTGCTGGTTACTAGGTCCTTTCACAGTCTCATTGTAATAACACAGGTCAGAAAAGGCCATGTGCAGATTTGTTCTTCAATGTCTACAATATGAAATACTTGGTGCTCCTTTGTGGCAGGGGTTTGCGGACCTGTGACCCTGCAGGTGTGTGTTTGTTTGTTTATAAAAATATTTATAGATCACTATTTCATAAAAAAATCAATGTGGTTTACAATAAAAAATATTTAAGACCAGAAAGTATTTTCTTTAATCATACTACTAGCCTGAGATTTGGGGCCATTATGGCTCCCCTTGCCCGCAGCATACACTTACCAAATGCATATTCCATATTTTAGGTGCATCGTTCATATAATCTAATTCCATGTGTATCTGTGTTACCGTGGACCAGAAGAAATGCTGAGTTCACTGGACCTTAATCAGGGATGCTGAACAGTGATAGGCCTAGATATCGGAGGCAGGTATAGGGCTACCAATGGACTAGAAAAAAAACTAGTATTTATCTGCTATATAGGCAAAGTGTAAGGGTAGGCATCAATAAAAATTAAACAAGAGATTGTCCTCATATTCTGCTTGTGGACTTCCCACAGACTTCTGATTGACCACTGTGAAACCAGGATGCTAGTCTAGATGGGCTTTTGGTCTGATCCAGCAGAGTTCTTATGTCAGATTGATTTGCAGACATTAACAGGTGACACTTTTCATAGCATGGAGATAAGCACGTTGCTTGCTCATGTCTACAAGCCATATTACACAAGAGCCAGGACCAGTGAAAAGGTGTGCAACCTTTTCCTGTAATTGACTGGCATGTATGATGTGTATTATGCAAAAAATATATATTGTAATCCATTGAATTGAATAATTCCAATAAAATAATGTGTTTTGAAAAGTGGCTAACCTTAGGCAAGTAAGGCCATTTAATCTACAGTCTGAATAGTTAACGTTTCTCTAGAAACAGCATCATTGGACGCAGGTGAGTACATTTGGAAGAATTCGGTTTATGCTTGAGAATGCACCAAGGATGGGGAACTTTTTTGAGCCAGTTTTGACTAGTGAGTGGGACAGTTCATATATCAACCTCTTGATTGGCCCATAGACCGGACATTCTTCATGCCTGGTCTACATTGACTGATAGCAGCTCTCCAGGATTTCAAACAGGGGGTCTGCCAGCCTTACTTGGAGATGCCAGGGATTGAATTTGGGACCTGCTACATACAACACGGGACGCGGGTGGCGCTGTGGGTTAAACCACAGAGCCTAGGACTTCCTGATCAGAAGGTCGGCGGTTCCAATCCCCGCGACGGGGTGAGCTCCCGTTGCTCGGTCCCTGCTCCTGCCAACCTAGCAGTTCGAAAGTACATCAAAGTGCAAGTAGATAAATAGGTACCGCTCCGGTGGGAAGGTAAACGGCGTTTCCGTGCACTGCTGTGGTTCGCCAGAAGCGGCTTAGTCATGCTGGCCACATGACCCGGAAGCTGTACGCCGGCTCCCTTGGCCAATAAAGCGAGATGAGCGCTGCAACCCCAGAGTCTGTCACGACTGGACCTAATGGTCAGGGGTCCCTTTACCTTTACATACAACACAGATACTCTGTCACTGAGCTGTGGTGCTGGGAGCACTCTAGTTTTCTAACTCTGTTGAGTGGGGACAAAGACATTTGACTCTTTTTCCTGTCAAAATGATTGAAAGCACTCACATATGTCATCTGCCTTCTGCAGTAATGGACCATGGTGTAACTGTCAGGATTTTGGAGGGGCGTTAGAAGAACCCTTCTGCATCAGCCCAAAGGCCTTTATAGTTCCCACTGTGGCCAACCAGATGCCTATGGGAAACCCGCAAGCAGTTCCTGCATGCACTCAAGATGGTCAGCCTTATAATTTAACACTCACCTCGTTACCCACGGCAAGCCATTGTTGCCCTTAAGTTAAAAAAAGAAAACGCTCCCAAGGCAGCTGAGAACCTCAACAATAAACAATATTAAGAGCCAGGCTTAATTTGGCATGTGCACCAGAGGTTCCCTATGTCTGCAGTATGATGCGCAATCTTAAACAGCCTTGTGCTATCAAATGAGGGGCACTGTAGGGTGAGAGAAATTAGATAAACATGGTGAAATATCTAGTAGTTTGAGCTTTGTGCATTTACTCAGAAGTAAGTCCTGTGAAATGCGATGGGTAAGTCTGATGATATTGCCTCCTAATGGTGGAACACTGGGCAACAGAATAAATGTTATGAGTAAATGTTGTGCAGGGATGTAGTATGAAGGAAAATAAATTACTGTTGTTGCTATCTGGAGATCCCAGGCTCTTCAACCAAAATTTATAGGTTTGTTTGTTTGTTCATTGTTTGTTTGTTACTACTACTACTACTACTACTACTATTTATACCCAGCCCATTTGGCTGGGTTTCCCCAGCCACTCTGGGTGGCTTACAGCATATATAAAAACATAATAAAGCATCAAATGTTAAAAACTTCCCGATACAGGGCTGCCTCCAGAGGTCTTCTAAAATTTGTGTAGTTCTTTATCTCCTTGACATCTGAATGGAGGGCATTCCACAGGGAGGGTGCTATTGCTGAGAAGGTCCTTATGACATTTGTATGCTATCCAGTAAGACAAAGTTTTGCACAACATCAAATGATTAAGTAAAAAACCTCTTTAATACAAAGGAAAAGACGAAACCATTAAAGGGCAGAAACTACATAAATACAACAGAACAGAACTCATCATCCGATTAGAAATGGGTTAAAAAATTAGATCCAGATTACCAAAGTTACTTAAAAGGTTCGGGTGAATATAAAGGCCTACAACTGGTGGTGAAAATACGACAAATCTGGTGCTAAAAAAGCTTCCCTGGGAAGATTCTGTAATTAGAGATAGGGAAAACTTTTATTATTTATACCTTACCCATCTTGGCTGGGTTGCCTCAGCTCCTCTGGGCTGGAAAAAGGCCCTCTCTCTGGTGATTGCAGGTCTCACTTCATTTGCAGTGGCACCTGGAGTAGAGCTTTTGAAGTTTTGGTGGATGCATATCGGAGGTGATGGTCTTACAGTTAGCCTGGTCCCAAGGTGTTGGGGGCTTTGAAGGTAAAAGCCAGCACTTTAAATTGGACTCAGAAGCTGACAGGGGGCCAGTTTAGCTGACAAGGCACAGGTGTAATACAGTCAAGGCAGTCCAGTCCCTGTTAATGATCTTGTGGCCATGTTCTGGACGAACTGCATTTTTAAAGACAGCACTGTGTTGCAGTAACTTATGAACAGGGTTACAAGAGTATGGGTAATTTTGGCCAAGTGATCTCCCTCCAGGTACGGCCACAGTTGGATATAAACTGAAACTGCCGAGATTACTGGAGCCTCTAATGGCAATGTTGTACCTACAGACTATGAGCCTGGTCCTTTGGGAAGAGTGCGACTCCATCTAGAGCAAGCTGAACACCATTCACCACCAGCCAACAATACCTCCATCTTGTCTGAATCAAGTTGACCTTCATTTAGTCCATTACCATGCTTAAACACTAGTTCTGGACAACCACAGCCCCACCTGTCTGATGAGAACTAGAGATAAAGCTGGGTATCAGCGGTGTATGGGTGACGCTTCAGACAAGATCTCCTGATGACCACTCCCAGTAGTTTTGCGTAGATGTTAAACATTATGGGAGGACAAGTTGAACTCTGTGGAACCCCAGCACTCTCCAGTGAAAATAATTAAGGGAAAATATTTGAAGTGAATTTTTGACTCCTCTCTCTCTCTCTCTCTCTCTCTCTCTCTCTCTCTCTCTCTCTCTCTTTTAAAAAAGCAGCACTGAATTAAGACTAGGATTTTCATGAACACCTGGCAGTAATCTAAATCCACCCCCATACAAGTCATTGGTGAAGTTCAGCTAGGTGATGTCAGTGCTAAGTTATTTAGATTTTCCTCCTTTGGGTGACATGAACAAGATGCTCTACTGGGTCCTGTTTTTAATCCAGATCTCCAGAATACATATCTACTTACTGCCACATTGGGCCACAAACACTGCTTGTATGTGACACAGGTCATTATAACTTTAGGTCTCTGCTGAAACATCCTAGAACATGATTAAAACACTTACAAATGTTATATAATAATAATAATAATAATAATAATAATAATAATAATAATAATAATAATAATAATAATAATAGAAAAACTCCAATAACAACAAAGGCTGAAACACTTAGTTGATTTATGGGTTAATCAGTTAAAATAGTTTAATTTATTCAGAAGGTGTCTTAAATTACTTGGGCAGCAGCTTTAGATATACCATAGATATAGCAAATGTTTTCAGGAGGTATGCCCCATATGACACATGTTGCAACATGTGTATGTAATCTAAAAACAGGACTATTGTGTTCTTATGCAAAGCTAAGCAGGTTAAATCCGTCGATAAAGATTCCTCTTGTTGTGTGATATTGCTTGTAAGATATTAATGGCGGGCGGGAACATACTAGGCAGTGTTTATGTTTGCCTGTGCATAGATCAGTCTTCCCCATCCTGGTATCTTCCAGATGTTTTGGCATACAACTCCCATCAAGGGAAGTTGCAGCCCAAAACAACCAAGGGTGTTTGGAGGGCACCAAGTTGGGCAAGTCGGTCCTAGACAATGGACTAGTTTGGATATAACACAAACCATAATTTAGTGTTGTGAGAACGAGCCTTCCCCAGGGCTCATGCACCTCCCTCCAGTGCGGCCCCAAAGAGGAGTTTGGAAGCTTTCATTTCTGTTTTAGATTAACTGCAGCTTCCTGCATTGTCCAAACCTGCAAAAACGGTGGTTATCTTAACAATGGTGAGTTGAAACAAGCCCACTTCAAACCATAACTTATGTAGCTGGCTTCTTTTTACTACTCATAGTTAACCCTCACAGCAGTTTAGGGTTCAGACAAGACATTAAACTGCTGTTAATGTGAAATTGAAAAGAATAGGGAGTGTGAGAACTTGAGGCAATGCTTCTTCTTTTTGTGTCTGAATGCAACCATTGATGTTAACCATTTTGCCACCCGTGGTAGAGTGGTGGAAGGAATATTTTCTTTTAAACTTGCTTACAGTGGTACCTCGGGTTAAGTACTTAATTTGTTCCGGAGGTCCGTTCTTAACCTGAAACTGTTCTTAACCTGAAGCACCACTTTAGCTAATGGGGCCTCCTGCTGCTGCCGCGCCACTGGAGCACAATTTCTGTTCTCATCCTGAAGCAAAGTTCTTAACCCGAGGTAATATTTCTGGGTTAGCGGAGTCTGTAACCTTAAGCGTATGTAACCCGAGGTACCACTGTATATGGATTTTACCATGTGGTGTTATGCATTTTGTTTTAAACTTGCTTATATGGATTTTACCATATGGTGTTATGCGTTTTTTATTGTAAATCACTTTGATATTAATCATTGCAATGCTTTAAATTTGGTGAATGCCATGTAGCACAACTATCATCTTTGTATCATCCAACACTAAGAGACTAGCCATGTAATTTGAAAAATGATGATACTGCAATCCATTCCTTGTTGTCAATCTGATTAAACTTTCTGAGGTTGAAAATATTTCCCCAAACTCAAGGGACCCAGTTGCTATTTCCATAAATTTACCTCTTCCAAGAAAAAACAGGTTTTGATACCAACCCTCACATGTTTCCAGTGGTGTATTTAAACATCCGCCTGGTAGCCATAGGTGACAAAGAGCTGCAGACATGCACGTGAGCATGGATGGATGGAAGATGGATGGAGCGCGTCATCCCTCTGTGACCAGCACAGAAACCTAAGAGGAGTACTCATGGAGCACCCACATGGAAGTGGGCTCCTGTTGCAGGGGGGGACAGAGCCCTTAATGGCTTAATCCCTCCTCAGCAAGCCTCCAGCCTCTATTTAATTTGGAGAAAGGCTCCATAGCTCAAGTCTGAGGTTCATTCTCTAGCATCTTCAGGAATGTCTGGGGAAGACTTCTGCCTGAAACCCTGATGATCTGCTGCTATGCACAACACTGAGCTAGATGGATCAGTGGGTCTGATTTGGTGTAAGGCAGCTTCCTGGTTTGCTTCCTAATTCTGACTGCTGGCGTTGAGAGGTATTTCAATAAAGCCATAAGGCGGCTGCAAAGCATTAATGTTTTTTTTAAAATAAAAAATGGGTATTGTCAGCATGTGTCATCACTTCATTTTTCAGCCTCCTTCCCCCAAATCTTTTATTGAACAGAGGGAATATAAGGGGAATATGATACTGGTACATGGGAAATATTAATGCCTACCTTTTCCATGGGGTGATCTCTGTACTTGCATTCCACCTTCAAGCTTATGAAAACTTTTGCTACTCCCAGGATTACTTTTCTTCAAAGCTTGTAATAAGTTTTATTCACATTCTTACAACTATTGGGTGAGGCATGATGTCGCGGTGTAACTGCTCTTTGCATTAAGTTTTATTAACTGTAGAATAGTAAATTCATAATTTCTATCAATTTGATAGATTTTACAAAAGTATTTCTGGGTGCCTTACAGTTGTGGTGTGTGTGTTTGGGTGGGGAGGGGGCGTGAGGCACCTCAAGCTTGTGCTATCAGTTTGAATGAACTGAACCTCATATGAAATGAGGATAGAATATAAATGGTGTGTGTGTGTTTCTGCTTGATGCAGAGCGACTGCATATGCTTTGGAAATGCACCTTCTGGTTGGTTTGTTTTTTATCCTCAGCACTTGACACATTACCTTCAAGGAGTTACTTGCTCTTTTATTTCTGGCATAGGACTTGTGGATGTCAGCTGCAGTGACATCCCCAAGGACTTCTGAGGCTTGCTGCCTCATTGCAGAGGAAACTACCTAGGAGAAGCAGGAATGGAGGTGTTAAAACAGGCTTGGTTCTCATTAGAATTCTCATATTTAGGACTGGACAATCTGCAGTGGAAATGGAGGAGGAGCCCACTCTAGTTTAGCCTCTTCCATCCCATTGCTAAACAAACTCAAAAACAGTCTCTTTCTGCCTAGCCCAAAACAGCTCCACTGGCCTCTGCCTGAGGAGCGAGGTGCCTATGAGCAGCTTCCCATTCTACCTGTGAGCTCCCCATTGGCAGTAGCCCACAGAAAATCCTAAATTGGGACATTCTAGGGGCAGGGAGGGGTTGACTCAGGATCCACTGTTGTCACTTGACAGTATTGGGTTTTACCTGGGTGTGATTGCTACACTTTATACACCTACACTTTATACTCTACAAAGCAGGCCTTGCCTGCCCCCTCCCCACCTTCTGCCACAGCTGCCATGAGCACTGGGGCAGTGGATTCGGCAGTGGAGACACTGCTCTGCCCTGCCCTGCTGCTGTCTGGCTCAGTTTGGATTGCTCTGCCATGTAGCATCTCTTAATGTCTTCAAAGATTTCCAGTCACCCATCAATTAACAGTGTTCTTTATGCATGTTATAACAGAAGCATAGGAAAAATGCTTCTGATATAGCACGACACGAAATGGCCACCCCCTAAAATGTGCGTGTGAGAGTGAATGTGTGTGTAGAGTATATTTGTGTGTGCATATGAGCATACAGGGGCACATTGGTTCTTGAACATAATCTGTTCCGGGAGTCCGTTTGACTCCAGGAACCTTTCAAAAACCAAGGCGTGTCTTCCGATTGGCCGCAGGAGCTTCCTGCACTCAACTGGAAGCTGCGTCGGAAGTTTTGCTTCTGAAAAACGTTATCAAACCGGAACACCTACTTCCGGGTTTGCGGTGTTTAGGATCTGATTTGTTTGGCTACTAAGCCGTTTGAGATACAAGGTATGAATGTAAATGGTGGGTGCTCGGTATGTGAAGTGGTGAGTGGGGTGTGTGTGACCCTGCCCATTACCAGCTCTGATCCTGTCCACATTTCCCATAGCCACTTTTATTTTGGACCCGTCCACCTTTGGCATGCAGCTCTTGGAAGGCTGGCCACGAGGGAACGTGACTCTTTGTTTGACATCGGTTCCACACTCCTGCTATAAGCTATAGAAAGTAACGTATCTCCTCTGGCATCCAGATTTGATTTGGAATCTCTCCATTTTACTCTGCAAGAGTGGAAAAGCACAATGTGTCTGCATGCAAGTGAATGAAGCAGTGTGTGCCTTCAGCTGAGTGCTGACTTTAAGTTGGGAGAAGGCTGAGGAGGTGGTAGAGGTGGCAATGTAATTAAATTGACTGTTACTGCCTCCGAGGTATATTTTGTACAGGACAGTGTCTGCTGTGTTGTTTGAACATGAATGTGTGCCAATTTAGACACATTTAGATATCAAATGAAGTTTATTGTGTATCTTATGCAGGTGTTTTGCTGTTTGTATGAATCGTGGTAACTTGCATGTACCGTGCAATAATTACTTTGGAAATCTGGATGATCGTCATCCATTTGATCGTTCTTTGTGAAATTAGCAGCTATCAATCCCATCCCTTGTCTAAAATCATAGTGCAGGATAGTTGTAAGTCTCCCAGCAATCTTCAGCTTGGGGATATTACCAGTGGTCTACATTGCAGGATTGTCATAAGCCACTACGTTTGTTCTCTCCTCCAACTGGTCCGCAATATTGATGCTTGGAACTACATCATGGAAGTGCCATTCATCAATTGGCCTCAAATACATGGGTGACGGGGCTGCACTTCATTGCAAGGTTGCTGTAAGCCACCTCTCACAGTCTTGGGGAAAGATACCCCTCCCATGACTAAGGCCTCATTCTCTACAATACAGGGGTATCAACGCTAGATAGTTTCTGTGTTCCTTCTTGATGCAGGACACATTGTTAAGGTCTTCAACAAGAATTGAATTTGAATTTGAAGATCTGAGTTTGAAAGAAGCTTTAGCTTCTGGTTTTTGGAGGTAGTGTGAGTGCAATGCCGCCAAATCGCTGCAAAAATGCAATTCTGAATTTCACTGTGGTCTCAAGTGAGCCCCGTTGTTTTTATTACTCTAGTGAGAAGTAGTCATGGTGTCAAAAGTAAGCAGGGAAAGCTGGCTTTCTGACCACACCTCTTTGTGGGCAACTTGTGCCCTTTCACATATTGTTGGACTCCAACCCCCAGCATGGAAACGGAGGCAGTTGTAGTCCAATAGCACGTGGGCACCCTTCCCCCAATAGTTGTGGTATTGTTTGTTGCCTTAATCAATTCTCCATCAAGATATGCTCATGGGTTAATATCTGCCTACTTATTTAATTTTTCAGTCTTTCAATTGTCCAGCGCAGAGAGTAATGGTTCGTAAAATCAGTTCAATATATAAGCAGGCTTGACAATTTGCTGCATCTTTTGATCCATTGGCTTCAGCTGGTTCCCATGTCTATGTAGTTTGCAGCTGATTGGAAAAGGCCAAGCTCAGAATTTGTCTCTGTACTGTAAATGTGCTTATGTGCCTAATAAAAGGTGCCATATCTGAGGAGCCAATTTATGGACTACTGTAACACGAACAATTTTAAGTTTTTAGTAAGGAGTCCTGGTTTGATTACTGTGCATACATTCTAGAATTACTCCTGAAGTTTCAGAGCATCTTTACCTATTGTGTTTTTTAACACAGTGATATATTATTCTGGGATTTTATTTTAATGGCACGCATATATTTTTGTGTCACGCTTCACATGCCATGATAAACTCTGGTTGCCCTACACAGTTACATTTGTAGGAATATTGTGATATATGAAGGAATCCTCATTTAACAGATGGAAATTATTTCTGGCTAACATCCAGGTCTGTCTTTGGTAGCGAGTCCAAGTGTTGTGGGAGTGGATTAATGAAAAGTCACAATTCAGTTTTATATATTCCTTGTCTGAGTTCTACTGAACCCTTGGGCAATTTATTTGTAATTTTGCCATTTCCCCCCCTGGTCGCTTAGCTCTAATAAGCTGCTTTTTCATAAACTGGTTTTTCTTCAGATACATTCCCTAAACTGTTTTAGTGCAGCTGCTTCTCAATAGCTTGGCACAGGGTTAACATTTTTATTGATCACATTGTAGATATTGAGGATGTCTGTCCAACCTAGAGTTTTCAGTCTGGGGTATGTGTGTTTGAGCATGTTTTCAGGAGTCAAACATATATACCATACTTTTCTCAGTTACAAACCATAAAAATGTCCTCTAAGTAGTCCATTACCTGCAGTAAATAACTTTTGTTGCCTTACAGTAGTTATTTGATGAGTATACCATTGGCTGTATGGATGTAGAATAACACGTATGCACGGCCAACTGGCTTCAGTGATCTTTGATAGTGTGTTTTAGGTTTCTGATGGTCTGACCCACTCTTCACCCGAGTCTTTCTGTGCTTAAAACCAGGGCTTTTTTCAGCAGGAACTCACCGGAACTCAGTTCCAGCACCTTGCGGGGGGGTGTGTCATTGCTATAATAAGAGAACAAAGGAAGCATTCATTTTGAGTTCCGGCACCTCTTTTTCTAGAAAAATAGCACTGCTTAAAACCATTCTTTGTTCAATGTCTATATTTTGTTGCATCTCATATTTCTTTATTTGGCTACAAAGTAGTTTTGAAATGTAAGCAGTGGGTGGTTTTTGTTTTTGTTCTGGTATAGAAAAGTTTTGCATATAATCAGTTTATTTTGCTGAATATGGGCACTTGTCATTAAATCTCTGATTGAATACATACAGTTTCAGGGCCAAAATAGTTCAGTCTTGGTGCAGAGCTGCTCATGGGCATAGCCAGGATTTAGTTGTGGGGGCAGGCAGCGGGGGGGGGGGGCAGAACTGAGTTATGTGCCACGAAATTGGTCAGTTAGTTGTACAGTCAAACCTCGGATCCCAAACATCTCCATTTTGGAATGTTTTGGCTCCTGAACGTCAAAAACCTGGAAGCGAATGCTCCGGTTTTCAAACGTTTTTCGGAAGCTAAACGTCCAACGCGGCTTCTGCTTGAGTGCAGGAAGCTCCTGCAACCAATCGGAAGCCACGCCTTGGTTGTCGAACATTTCGGAAGCCAAATGGGCTTCCGAAACAGATTACATTCAACAACCAAGGTTTCACTATATATTTATTTATTTACTTAATGGGGGGGGGGTAGCTGCCCCCTTCTGGCTATGTCCATGGAGCAGCTTCGTGAGTGTCATGAATTCTTTGAACATTTTAAAGAGCAAGCACACATACAGAAACCCAGTCAATCAATTCTTAACTCTTAAGGGAAAAGTGCACCCATTTCTCTTCCTCTTCTTTCCCCCTTAGCGGAGAGTTAATGTTGCTATTCTTTGGTAGTTCTTGGAGATGAGACCACATATAATTGTAGAGTGCGAAGGGACCCTAAGAGTCATCTAGTGCAGGGGTAGGCAAACTAAGGCCTGGGGGCTGGATCCAGCCCAATCGCCTTCTCAATCCGGCCCGCAGACGGTCCAGGAATGAGCGTGTTTTTACATGAGTAGAATGTGTCCTTTTATTTAAAATGCATCTCCGGGTTATTTGTGGGGCATAGAAATTCATTCATATTTTTTCCCCCAAAATGTAGTCTGGCCCCCCACAAGGTCTGAGGGACAGTGGACCCGGCCCCCTCCTGAAAAAGTTTGCTGACCCTGATCTAGTCCAACCCCCTCCAATGCAATAACATTCAGGTGACTTATATGGAGATCAGATCTTGGCGTTATCAGCACCATGCTCTAGCCCAGGCACCCCCAAACACAGCCCTCCAGATATTTTGAGACTACAATTCCCATCATCCCTGGCCACTGGTCCTGTTAGCTAGCGATGATGAGAGTTGTAGTCCCCAAACATCTAGAGTTTGAGGATGCCTGCTCTAGCCAACGGAGCTAACTGCCATCATAGGCATTAAGGCAAGAGCCTGGGGCCTGTACTGTATTCTAGGGGTGGGGAAATCTCCATATGTCAGACTCTCAGCATTCCTTCAGCTCCAGCCAGATTGGCCAATGGTCAGGGATGATGGAAGTTGTAGTCCAGCTACATCAGGAAGGCCACTGGTTCCCTACTTCTGCTCTGTTGTATTTTGTTTTGTTACACAGAAGCACCAATGGATCTGAACAGGAGCAAGAGTTTAGAGGTCATAGGGAATAGGTTGGTGAAAATGTGCACCAATGTGTGGCAACTGTGAGAAATGTGAATTCCCCGTTGGGATTACAAATGGACCACGCTTGGAATACTGTGTACAGTTCTCGTTACCTTTCAGAATAGGGCAACTAAAATGAACAAGGAGCTAGAGCCACTTGAAAAGTTACGACATTGTAGAGGAGTGGGGGGAAATTTCCGCAAATGTTTGAAAACAGTTGTGTGCAGCTGAAAACGCTGGCAAACAGCATAATATATATTGAAGTGATGTAAGATAGGAAAATAGAATTAGATGGATATATCAAAATATGCAAGAATGGTAGATAAGTTAAATGAACACTGGAAGGGGCGGGAGGGAAGTGAATGAATGTATGGTGCTCAATTTGAAATGTAAAATGTGAAAAGTTAGTTAAAATTTAAAACTTCAAAAAGAAAAGTTACAACATTGTGATATTTGGGTATTCAGAAAAAAAGAGAGTAAGAGGGGGGTGGGACATGAGAGGGGTGTGCAAGATTGTGCAAGGATAAAGCGCATAGGGATAAGTTCTCCCTCTCACATAATCCTAGAACCCAGACAATAAAACTGAATGTTGGAAGATGTAGGACAGACACGTGGAGATACCACAAAGTAGTTAAAGCCTGAAATTCTCTCCCAAAAGATATAGTGGTGGCACTGGAAGTTGTGTTTTGTGTTTTTTTGGTCAAAGTTGTTGAGCTTTTCTGCAGGCATTTTTTTTTTTTTAAAGAGAGCTCTACTTGCCATACATATGGGTTTTCACAGACATTTTGCTGATTCAGCAAAAATCTGTCCGGACGCCTTTTTTGGCCTGAATCCTGGACTTTTTTTTTTTTTTTTGACAACCCGGACTTATGGCAGCCCTAGGTGGCACGAACTTGGGTGGCTTTAAAAGAGGATTAGACAAATTCATGGAAAATAAGGCTATACAAAATGGTTTCTAGCCATGAAGGCTGTGTTCTGCCTCCACTGGAAATCACAAGTGGGGCATGTGCTGTCGCATTCAGGTCCTTCTTGTGGGCTTCCTATAGACATCTGCTTGACCACTGTGAAAAAAGGATGCCTTTGGTCTGACCTGGCAGAACTGCTCTTATACTAACACAACACAATTAGCATGAATAGATCCTCTGAATGTTGACTAGCACATTTTTATCTTGTGTGGGCATCCTGTTTTGAACTGGGTGTTTTGTTCTAGTTGATCTTACTTGGAAGTAGGAGGGGGTTAAAAGAAGCTGAAATAAACCAATTTTATTTTTCAAGGCCGTTTCTTACCTTATATTTCTCTGCTTCAGTACAAAGCCACACTGTCCAGTGAGGCTTTCTCATATACATGGAAATGAGACTGCAGCCTTAATCTGTATGATATAATCCAGATACTGTTTGTTAGTTCTCTGTACTTCAGTTTGTTTCGTAAATCCGCAGCAGCACTCTTATTTGGGAAGTGCTGTGAATTCTATAAGTTTGTGAAGGGCTTTGAGATATGTTATTGTTGCTTGATGACTGTCTCCTCCCATCTCCTCCTAAATTAGATCCAGCTGTTCATAATAGTCACTAACTTCCAGAGAAGATGCTCAGAGTTCACAGGCAGAGAATGACTTCCAGTTAGTGGAGGATGGGCGGTATTTTGTGTGCCAGCTCATCTAACCACTTCTCCCCACCTCCCAGAAGCAGAAAGGCATAAGAGTCAAATAAACTAGAAATCTCAAAAGGGGCAAACTCCTTCACAGAACCACTGTGGGTGGCAGAATCAGACCCAAAAGTAATTTAGCACTGTGTTATCACACATGCAAAGACCAAAAGGCTTGGGGTGATCTCAAATCAGGGAAGGACCCAAAAGAGAAAGTGTTGTCATAATGGGTGACTTAAGGAGTAAATGTGTGTTCAAGTCACAGCAAAAAAGTAAAATTACCCCAATTGATTGTACTCCAGAATTGCTGATAAAGGAACCGATCAGAGGAGAGACAACCTTGGTCTTAATTCTAAGTGGTGCTCAGAGTAAATGTTGCTGTCATGGGATAAGAGAAATCCGGTTCTCTGGATCAGTTGCTGGTAAAGAACAAGAAAAAAAGTAGGAATAAATGGACAGTTTTTACCACGAAAGGTTATAAGTTCCCCAAGGAACTGTTTTAGGACTGATGCTTGTTAACTTGTTCATAAACTACCTAAAGTTACTGTAGGGGTGAGTAAAGAGAGTCTGTATCCATCAATGAAGTCCATTCCAATCTCCTTAGGCCATTAGGTAAAGGTAAAGGGACCCCTGACCATTAGGTCCAGTTGTGACCGACTCTGGGGTTGCGGCGCTCATCTCGCTTTATTGGTCAAGGGAGCCGCCGTACAGCTTCCGGGTCATGTGGTCAGCATGACTAAGCCGCTTCTGGCGAACCAGAGCAGCGCACGGAAATGCCTAGCAGCGCACGGAAATGCCTTCCCACTGGAGCGGTACCTATTTATCTACTTGCACTTTGACGTGCTTTCGAACTGCTAGGTTGGCAGGAGCAGGGACCGAGCAACGGGAGCTCACCCCGTCGCAGGGATTCGAACCACCGACCTTCAGATCGGCAAGTCCTAGGCTCTGTGGTTTAACCCACAGTGCCACCCGTGTCCCTCATTATTGTGTATACAGCACCATAAATGTGCATGGCAGTTTACAGTGTTCTCAATTAGAGTTCTCAATTATTCAGCCTCAGTTACTTCACCCATACCTGACCCCCCACTATTGCCAGATTCAAGGTATCACTGGAGAGATTGGGGCAACTGGCATCCACTTGATGGCATCTAACTCCATGTTTCCTCACAGCCTCACCCAGTGGCTTCTTACAGATTTTGGACAGGCTATTATATTGGTAATCTCAGGACCATCTGAAAAGGATAAGCTATGAATGTCTAAAGAATGTTCCAATTGCTGCCCCCTTTTAGAAGCATAAACTTAACATTGCAGAAATATACAGATAGCTATTTAAGTCAGTCTGTTTAGTGTCTGAACTGAGTTTGTATTGTGAAAGAGTATGTGACTTTTTTATGAATTTCCTTCCCGTATCCAGGAGACACATCATTACCATTTAGTTGCACAGTGAAGTGTTTGATATGAACTTATGCATTTGCCCAGGACACACAAGGATGATTTCTTGCATATGAAATGTGCATTACATGATATGCACCTGCATATCTGGATTAATTATGGCATAGCTGAGGTTCTGTGAAAGCATTAGCAGAATGTGTGACATGGGAAATTTCATGCAATCTGCATAGATAGATAAACAACCTTGTTTTGCTGAGACTATGTGAATGGAGAAAGGTGTCTTTTGAAGTGGAGTTTGCCATTAGCTCTCCTATTCTATAGGAATTTGCTAGTTTGTGCCCAGTTTCTTTATACTTCATCCAGAATGGGCTTTTGAAGATCCATTGGCTCAGTGTTCTGTCTGATTTTGGTACCCTCAGGCCTGGTCATGAAGCTTGGATGGGAGCCTGCAAAAACCTGCCCTAAGTGTTGCTTTGTACTAAGGGGGTATTAGCCTAATTAAGGCTGCAATCTTAACCCCACTTACCTGGAAGCACGCCCCCATTGAATCCAACAGGGCTGGCCTCTTAGTTAGGATTGCACTTCAGTTGATCTCCTTGAACCTGAGTCCTAAACTGATTTAAGGGTCTTCATAGGCTCTACTCTGAATTTGTTGACCATTGTGAGGGTGCTGATGTGGTGCATTATGGGACAAGAGTCTAAGGTTAGCTTTAAAAGACTTCAACATGTTGTAAACACCCTTTCTTTTAGATGAGGGTAGTTAATAAATGGTTAAAAGCCGAACTTTCTCCCTCTTCCAAAGGATTGTGGTGAACTCTCATTTAGATTGGTGGTTGAGAGGACAATTTAGGTGAAATTATTCAGTGTTAACAAAGGTATGCAGCAGTTTTTAGCATCTTCCTGTAACAAAATAAGGAATGAAGTGTGAAAGGCAAACTTTAGAAAGTTAGAGTAGCAGTTTTAATCCATGGATGTGATTGCTGTGCCAGAAACAGAGAGCTGGTATTCATTCTGAATTAATTTCGTGATTAATTCCCACCCACCTCCAGCGTAACTTTGGCAGTATGCACCAGCTGTCCACAGAGGATTTTCAGTTAAGGATCATCACTCTTAGGAGAAGCGTTGCCACCTCTTTTTAAAAGGGGGAGATTGGCTCCCTGGCAGGCATAATAGCTTCTTTTAAATGTACTGAAGTTTATTTTTTTATTTTTTTTAATGGATGGGTGAAAGAAACCAACGGGTGGGTATACTGCAATGTTGGCCCCATATAATTGGATTTTACTCCCACAGGAGTATAATCCCACACTTTGGTGGCTTTTAAACATTGTTTCATGTTTTTAGTTCTTGTGTTTTTCATTAAATTGCTGGTTTTGTTAACAACTTTTTTTGTCTGATATCTAACATTTATTAATTTCTTTAAGCCTCTCTGTGAGGAATTCACCCTAAAAGGCCAGATATCAATACAGGCAACCTTCAATTTGCATGGGGGTTGCTTTCATGCCCCCCCCCATGTCAGCGGAGCATGCATGAGCCCACCCCCACCCCATTATGTCCCTGTTCTGCCCTCTTCCGGGTCCAAAATGACCCGCACATCGGCGGTCACACGTCAGTCGGTCCCCACCTGTACATAAACAATAACATCAACTCTGCAGCAAACCCTGCTTAGAAACCGGAACTTCCATGGATCTGCCCGTGCTCCCTGCAAGAGTAGTCTAAGCCATGGCACGTCTAGAGCTTTGCTTTGCATATACATGCAGAACAAACTTGACTTACATCCTGATCCTCTTGCGTGTTTACTCATAACTAAAATCACACTTGGTTGAATGGGGCTTAAGTTAACCACAATGCATGTCATCAGTAGCGCTGGTGACTTCTAAAATGGATTACCGCAGTGCACTCTATGCGGGGCTTCACTTGCGCTGGATTTGGAAGCTGCAGCTAGTGCAGGATGCTGCAGCACTGCTACTGAAAGGAGTGAAACCCTGCCAACATATTACACCTCTGCTCAGAGATCTGTACTGGGTGCCAATTTGCTGCCAGGCCAGATTGTTACTAGTATATAAAGCCCTTAACGGCTTGAGACTAGTTTACCTGCAAGATCACCTTACCCCATATGGGCGCACTCCATTGCTTCAATCTGCAGAACTGGCTTGTTACAGCCACCACAGAATACTTGTTCCTCAGTTGTAGAAAATCTGTCTTTCGTTGTGGCAGCACCTGCACTTTGGAACCCCCTGTCTATTAACACCAGGCAGGAGCCTTTGCTGTATCCTTTCCAGCACAGCAGCTGCTTAAAACATTTTTGTTTAGGAAAGCTTATTCTAGAAGAGTTACTAATGTGCTGTTTTGTTTTCAGTTTGTTGTTTATTTTAATTAGCTCTTGAAGGTTTTTAAATACCTGTTTTTACCTATCTTTTATTGGTAATGTTGCTGTTTTGTTTTTGTAAACTGCTTTGAGGTTTTATTAAAATTAATCGGTATATACATTTCGTTTCATAAATAAATGGAAATCTCATTGCTATCAATTGGACAGACTTCCAAATAACTATGTATGGGCTGCAGCTGCCAGTTTAGGGTTTTTAAGTGTGTGTTTGGTGAGGGTGAATGGTTTGTAACAGCAACAGCAGCAACAAAAGGCTGGGAAGGATTGTGGTTTTGTGCCACTTTAGGGTTACATAAAATGGTGAGTGTCAAGGGGAGACTAGGTTTACCACTTCAAGCTAAATAGTTTGTGTTGTTTGTAAATGGTGGTTGCCCTGCCTAACAAAATCCACCGAAGTTTACCAATTGACTGTAAGGAGATTAAAACTTGTGTAATACCCAAGAGGCCATATTACATGTTAGACAGAGTTCTGTGGAGCTATAAACCAAGCATTGTCTCCATAAGCTGCTTTTCTGCACATAGGAAAAGATGCGGGGACCTCGATGGTGCAACTTTGAGAGGTAAAGTGGCCAGCAGGGAAAGAGTTAAATACCCCCTTGCGCCACCTGGCCTCCTCCTGATTGCAACTGCTGCTTTTCCTGCTTGAACAGAAAAAGCAAGTGAAAAATTATGTGAAGCTCAAGGCAATATGTGGCTTGATCCTAACAAGCATATCTATATCTACTGTCTGAATGAGGAAAACTCTAGCAATATAGTTTGTTGTTGTGAATATTACTTATACGGAGGCCCATTATATGGTTTTGTATGAAGGGACCCAATACATGCCTCTCATCACAATAGCCTGCTTCTGTAGAATAGGCTTCTAATTAAATTGAGGAGTGATATTAGGAAACCTGCACCCTTGGAGGATGCTGCTAGATCTCTAAAGTTGTGTGTGTGTGTGTGTGTGTGTGTGTGCGCGCGCGCGCGCGCGTGCGCACGCTTTGGAAGACTTTCAAATGTCCGAGACATCTAGGATGCAGAATCCTGCATGGAGTTATGCATTCTGAGTTCCTTTAAAGTCAATGGGCTTAAGCACATTTTACAGGGTGCAGGATTTCAATGGCCTGAAATGTCACCGACTTTCAGTAGGTATATGATGGCATCCTGTCATTGGAACCTCTTGCAGACAGATGCCAATGCTAGAAATAGCTGATACAGGCCAACTTTTTAAACCTAAATGCTAAATAGGCTGCATTAGTACCTGTGTGACTCTCCCATGTTCGGTTTTCCAGTATCTAGTAGGGTTTGTAGAAATAACTAAATCAGTTTACTTTCCTAGCTCATTCTTTATATAAGCAGGTCATTCCTGTCTTCAGTAAGAATTAATGTAGCTGTAGTGGTTATGAGTGTGGACTGGGAAGTTCCATGTCTGAGTTGCACTCGCTGGGTAGCCTTTGGTAAGACGTGTTTTCCATCTGAGGATCCCCTCCCCAATCTCTACAGTGTGGGGATAATACTGTTGGCCTACCTTACAGGAGTGGTTTAAGCATAACAGCAAATTTATGTGAAACACACTGAACAGTCAAAACACACTTTACAGATATGTATAATATTTCTGGTCTGTTCTTTATTCGTAAGTGCCATAAAACAACAGCAGCACATCAATAACAGAGAAATACTGTCACAAAATTAGGCAGATTGGGCAAACACCTAACAAAAGGAAAAAGGAAACCACGGAGGGTCAAACCAGTTTCCTGGGGCAGGGAGTTCCAAGGCTGGACCTGCCAGCTGTGCCTTGGATAGGGATGTCAAACACAAGAGACATTTTTTTCCAGATGTCCTCAGTGAGTGGGAAGGATTGTGCAGGAGAAGACAGTCTTTAGCGGCATCTTGCTCTCAAAGCGTTTGGCCACTTTCAAGGCAGAAACCAGCACTTTGAATTGGACCCGGAAATTAATCAGCAATCAGCGCACATAATGTAAAAAGAGGCGCTACATTTAAATTTATGTTTACGTTGGCCTTCCATCTTCACATGTTGCTCAGTTTACTGAGATGAGATTACAGAAATCCAAAGCTGTGTAATAGGATTGGTCTCCTCCATTCAGTTTTAGATATTATAATTAATATATCCCTGATGGTTCTTCGATGAGAGGCTAGTCTTTGTGTGAGAGTTGCCACCCAACTTGAACAGGATGTAGTGTCCTCAAGAAAAGTGTATGGTGCACATAAATATCCTAAAAGACTGTCTCACCCGTTATATAAGCACATCACTGAGTGTCCACAGAAGAGGTTCTCCTGCAGATACAATATTATCACAACATCCATTCTGTACAGAACCTTTAGAGTGGTGGCACCTCACCTTTGGAACTCCCTCCCACTTTGAATTGGAACAGGCATAGTCTCTATTGTCTTCTTAGCACCTACCTATTGAAGACCTTTGTTTTTCAAGAAACCTTTTAAGGGGAGATTTTTATCCCAGCACTGAAAATGTTATTACAGTATGTGTGTTATTGTTGGTGGTTTTTATTATTAATCGCCCTGGAATGTTTCATGGGAAGTGACTAATAAATGAAAATAAATAAATCCACATTCTTCTCCAGGAAACAGAGCATTATGTGCTAGTTTATATATATTTATGCAAATCGTTTAGATTAGCATAGCTTATTTTGTGTAATTACCCTCTGCTGATAATGGGGAAGGTTAGGGAGCTGGGCTGGGCACCAAAACACTGCCTCTTCCCCGTTGGAAACTAATGCATACTCTTCAGTTTTCAGTCTAACACTGAATACAGTGGTACCTCGGGTTACATACACTTCAGGTTACATACGCTTCAGGTTACAGACTCCGCTAACCCAGAAATAGTACCTTGGGTTAAGAACTTTGCTTCAGGATGAGAACAGAAATCGTGCTCCGGTGGCACGGCGAGAGGCCCCATTAGCTAAAGTGGTGCTTCAGGTTAAGAACAGTTTCAGGTTAAGAACGGACCTCCGGGACAAATTAAGTACTTAACCCGAGGTACCACTGTACTCAGAATTAGAGTGCACCAGCTTGCAGCTCTACTTCTAAAGGACCTAAGTATGCCCCTTTGCCAGTTGGAATAAAGTTGACAAAAAAAGAAGTTGACCCTGTGGTAACCCACAAGAAAGCTTATGAAAACTTAAGTGAAGCCTGCTGAATCAGGCCAATGGCCGATCTAGTCCAGCATCTTGATCTCAACCAAGTGCCCATTAGAAAAGCCTGCAAACAGGACATGGCATTCTGCATCAGACAGTGAAGGTAGGACACAGTTGTAGTGGCTTGTATTATTTGGGTGTTAGCAATGCACCATAGCTTTGAATATTTTCATGCAGAAATGGAGAAAATCACAATTGTCCTAAACTTTTTTTCCCTCATTCCTGCCCCCTGCAAGCCTTTAGAACTCTAGAATTCTATGGCTTCCATGTGCTTCTTGAATACATCCAAACCTTCCCTCCATTAAGCATTTAGACATGCCCCATGTCTCACAGGGAGAGAGGCAGGAGTAAGTGACTGCGGATCCTTTAAGTGACCCACTTCAGAAGCAGAAATGTGCCCTTCCCCACTCCCACCTGCTCCTGGATGGCTACAGGAGAAAGACATGTGTTTTAAGAGCTTGGGCAACATATTTGGCTGGGTGCCCAACATTTGAATGTTCTCATGTTTCCACCTCCCACGGGCTATTACCTGGTCAGCTGCTCTGGGCAGGAGTAAACTTAAAAGATGCTAAAGCAAGTTCTGTGTTGGCTACTATAATCCCTCATTCCATGTAGTAGAAAAGGAAGCAGCCACAATACTTGACAGGGGAAGGGGCCGCATCCTTCTTGCTTTTGCCTTGTTCCATATTGGAGCAAAGTGCCTTGGTCTTCCCTTATCTCAAACCAGTTGCAGGGAGTCACCCCCAGATGATCCGTTTCATCTTGGTCGGTAGCTGACAGGCGGAAATAATTCAGCTTATTGTCAAAGCAGAATGTGGTGGGATTGAAAGCCTTTTTTCATACTAGGTCTCTCTCTAGGCTGACGCTACTTCGCAGTCCTTCTAAGACTGCCAACTGATGCCGTGGTGTCCCTTGCGGCTTCGCAGCCACGTGGCCTCTTGCGGTTTCTTATTTGGATTGCTTCCTGAGCTTTGTGCCAGGCCGGAAAGAACAGGAAGTGATAGAGGAAAGAGAAATTAATCAGGGCTTCTCACAGGGGAGCAAGGGACTGGGCAAACTGAAGGATGCTGCAGGCTTCACCTTTGCTCCTCAGTAGGATTGTTCCATCCAAGATCTGTATACAGTGGTGGAAGACAAAAACTCTTGATGGATTCAATGAGTTGCAAATAACACTTGATGAATGACCTATGAACAACTTTCACTTCCTCTTAGAACATTGCTTTTACTTCTCTAGTCAACAAGGGTGTCTGGTCTGCTTAGTGGTACTGGTACGGTTTCCAGATTCTGCAGGGATCTGAATTAACCTGAGGACTGTAAAGCTCTGAATTCCTTGGTGTGTCCAGTTTAGATCTGATATCTATCTGGCGCACAGCACGGATCCATATGGTTGAAATTCTAGGAAATTCTAGGAAATTCTAGGAAATTCTAGGAAATTCTAGTGGTCTCTGCTGCTTTTAATTTTTTATTTATTTTAAGTGCAGCTACCCCCATTCCCTATAAACATCAGGCCAGACTTTGGTTAACCTCCTCCTAAAAGTATGAACTTCAGATGGGTATATCTGGATGCTGTCTCTTTCCATGGGACAAAGAGAAGTTGGCAGTAGTTCCTTCACTAGAATTTACAAGAAGATGCAATGAGAGGAGTAAAAAACACCACCTGCTTGTGGATCACTGCTTGTTCCCAAATTGCTTCGCAACAAGTCATTAAACTTGGGAGCTAACTCGCTGGGTAGGAAGCTCTGGCTCCTCCACCAGCAAACAGACCACCACTCTAAGTAATATGTATTTATTATTCACAGGGCCAGCCCTAATGTACAAGCAGCCCAGAGGGTCACCTGAAGTAACAATATGTTTCAGGGTGTAAATAAAAGTATGGGAGAGAGAGAGAGAAACCTCAGAATTCCTGGGAAGGAAGGTTTGTATAACTGAACAGCAGACTGAACAGCTCTTTTCTTTGGCTTTTATTTTGGAACACCAGTGTCAACTTAGAGTTACAACATGATTAAAGAGAGAAAATAAAACAGAAGTAAATTTAATTAACAACAACTGTTAAAAGAACTTGTTAGCTTTTAAAGGCAGCTGTGCTAAATAGGCAGCAGGCTTCATGGAGCATTTGACTGTGGCCACATAACGCGTAGCCAGCTGACAGTATATGACCAATCCATTCACTGGCATGCCAATCCCACAAAGGGGGGAAGTTGTAGCCCCTTGTAGCATTCCATTAACTGAGTCTCCTCTTTTTCCATACTCTGAATCTATGGCGTGTGGACAACATATGGCTATATACAGTATTTTTTGCACCATAACACTCACTTTTTTCCTCCTAGAAAGTAAGGGGAAATATCTGTGCGTGTTATGGAGCGAATGCCTGCGGGTGGCAGGGGGGATCTGCTGCAGTCGTGAGCAGAGGATCCATGGTTCCCTTTCCTTCCCTCCTCTGTGGTTACAAAGCATGGATCCACATGGATCCTCAGGATTTTTGCATTGGGCTACTCCAAACTCACTGTCAGATCACACGTCTGTGGCCACAGCATGAACCACAAAAATCATATATCCACTATTTCGTTTAGAATATTTTTTTTCTTAGAATCATAGAATAGAATCATAGAATCATAGAGTTGGAAGAGACCACAAGGGCCATCGAGTCCAACCCCCTGCCAAGCAGGAAACACCATCAGAGCACTCCTGACATATGGTTGTCAAGCCTCTGCTTAAAGAGGCTTGTTTTCCTCCTTGTTTTCTTGTTTTCCTCCTCTAAAAACTACGTGCGTGTTATGGTCTGGTGTGTGTTATAGAGCGAAAAATACGGTAATTATACGTAGGACTGTGGCATAAAAAGAAGCATGGGCTGGTGAATGTTTTGGACAATGGTGTAGAAACAGTCCTTAGTGAGTACAAGAGAAAAGATTATAAGCAGCAAAATATGGGCTACACAAGGTCCTGTCCTGTGCAGTTGGATGAGCAGCACTGAGAATCATTATTTCTAACAGATGCGGCTGGAGTGCGAAACCCATAACTAGATTGACTTACCTGAACTGGCCGAGAGGCCTTGCTGCTCGGTCATGTTTCAGGCTTGGAGGGCACCAGAGTGCAAGACTTTAAAAAAGTTGTGGTTTTATATATTTCCAGTTTCTTTTGGGGACAGATGGCATTTGCAGTTTTCAAGCAACTATTATTCTGTAATTCTTAAAGGAATCAATGAATGGTGCTTAATCCTTTTGAGTTGCATGTTGGTCAGGGGTGATACGCAGTCCCAGTGGATAACTCTTAATTATTCAGTGTCCTTACATCTTTGAGAGGAGGCATCCATTAGAACTCTGTGTCTGCCATGAGTCTGGTGCTCTTCATTTATTTGATTATAATTAATAGCGTACGAGTGTTCTTATACCGTTTGGCATGTGGGAGGGGTCAACATTTTAAGTGATCTCGATATGCTGAGGAAATGACATGTGAAGAAAATATACAAGTAATGAAGGCAGAGGTTAGTGGGTGTTTGTAGCTTTTTTGGAGTACATTTTGCCTTTTGATTTGATAGCAAAGCTAGAGTTTATAAATATGGAATATATATGTAGAGACAGAGAAAAAGAAACCCCCTCAAATTCAAAGAAGGTAACTTGTGCTAAAACAGCAATCTTCTTCATTGTGTGGCATGATTTGGACTATGCAGATTTGGAGGGCCACTGGTTATTGTTTGCTTTTGTTTATCATGAAATTATTCTGCCACCCAGACAGCCCTTAAGGTGCCTAACATTAGTGCTTTTCTCAAAATATTTTGAGGTAGAAGATGACAATTAGTGACATTGGGTAGACTACAGTGGTACCTCGGGTTAAGTACTTAATTCGTTCTGGAGGTACGTTCTTAACCTGAAATTGTTCTTAACCTGAAGCACCACTTTAGCTAATGCTGCCGCCACGCCACTAGAGCTCGATTTCTGTTCTCATCCTGAAGCAAAGTTCTTAACCTGAGGTACTATTTCTGGGTTAGCGGAGTCTGTAACCTGAAGTGTATGTAACCTGCAGCATATGTAACCCGTGGTACCACTGTACTACAAAAATTATTGTGTGGTATGATGTTTTAAGGAAGCTGCAGACAAATTGGAGAAGATTCAGAACATGTAAAGAAAGGTTGAGAGAATAGATGTTCTCATCTTGAAGAAGTGGCAAGGAGAAAATAAATAATATTTGTAGCTTATATGGATTTCAAATATTTTCATAAGCAGGGGAAGCAGAGTTGTTATCCTTTCCAGTTTTTTTTTTTTTTTGTGGGTGGCAGGGAGGGCAAAAAGTAGTTAATGATAAGAACAGAGCAGGTTGCCTAAGGAAGCCAAGGGAGGAGCTTTTTCAGACTGGCACTGGTACATCTTAGATCTAGTGAGTCCTGTATCCATGCAATTTGTGTATGGATCTCTGAAGCACATTCCAGCACTAACCACCTGACTCTTGTAGAATGTGCTGTGGTTGCTTATGTCAATTGAAGCACTGGGGAAGTCATGAAAGCTTGTACAATTTTTGGTTGTTCTTCAGTTCTGTACAGAGGTCAGGTAACAGCTTAATGGCACAAGCAGCTTGTAGATGATCTGGCCTGTACTTGAGAGTGAGTCATTGCAAAATAAGGCAGATAGGAAGACACTGTGGAGGCAGTTTTGTGGTCTGAGGGTTGATTCCGGAAAGTGAATCTGAAAAAGTGTTGATCAGTGATATAAGGGTACACAGAGTTTCTACATTAAATATCACAAGCATTCATCGATAAGTGGTTAGTGTTGACTAATCATTATATACACAATCACTGCTTGAGGCAGGGCTCAAAACTGATAATGAGTACACCTTAGTTCAGATCAAAATCTACTGTCTAAAACAATTTACAGATTGTGTATGTCTTGTTTTCAGTTCACCTCCTTGAATGGCGAAATTTGTACTTTTGAGAGTCTGTCGAAGCTATCGTAGCTTCATCATTCGGACACCAGGATGGGTGAAGCTACGATAGCTGAGCAATTGGAAATCCAGTTGGATGTTGCAAATGCAGCCATATGCAGGGATCTGAACTGCCTTGGAAGAGACCACTTCCCAGTGTTGCTTTCGAGCAACATTTTTCACCAGGGCTTGAAGCAGTACTGGTGAAACGGGATCTGCAGTGAATCTCTGCGTGGCCCAAGGCTGCTGTGTTATGGGCCCTTCCTCAACTGTATCCTGCCATCAAAGGATCAGCTGACTTCCTACAGGGCAGCTGTTCCGACTAAAAGCTCATGCTGCTGACAGCTTCTTGAGGGGCTGTGTGCTTAATATCTACTATGTCGGCTACGTGGAACTTCAGGCACAGTTAAGCTACCAGATCTCGCTCGCTCACAGTTTTCAGAGTAAAAATAAAGGAAAACAATGGGCTTACTGCTTCTTTTGCCTTGTTTCTGGCAAGAGTCTCTAGCCAGTGCCTGTAATGTCTGTAATGATGTTGTTTTTTCAATTTTTTTTAATTGATTTTCCAAATTTATAACAAACATAACAACAAACAAGAAAAACATTACAATATAGAAGAACAAACAAACATTTATCCTAACTGTTATAACCCCACTTTTGTTACCATTGTTAGGTGACTTCCTCAAATCCCCCTGGCTGAGTTTCCATGTAATGCATTTTAGCAGTTTTCCAATACTATTTTCAAATAAATAGTAAATAGTAATAATAAATAGTTTTCCAATACTATTTTCAAATAAAATTTACTTGTTCAATTGACATCTTTTTTTTCTTTTCATTTTGACTTTATCCATAGTATTATAGAATTTAACACATTTAAATCCTGGGCCAATCTGTTACTCACAAGTAATTCTATTTAAATTTTCTTAGCATATTTAACTAAATAGTCCTTAAATTTCTTCCATTCCTCTTGGTACTCCTCCTCCTTCTGGTCGCGGATTCTTCCAGTCAGGTTGGCTAACTCCAAAAAATCCATCATCTTCATCTGCCATTCCTCCACTGTTGGTGTTTCTTGTAATTTCCAATTTTTGGCTAGCAAAATTCTAGCTGCAGTTGTGGCATACACAAAACAGTCTAACTTCTTTCAGTAATGTCTGTAATGATGTTTGCCTACTGGGCAGGCTGTTCTTGTTCTTTGCATCCCCTGGAGAAATGAATGCTCATAGGCCAAAGGGCCAATCTGAGCTGTGCAACCTTTTGCAGGTGTTTCTATAACCAAATCATTCCCTTTCCTCTTTCATTGTGTCCGTCCCCCCTCCGCATTTCCCCCATGTATGTGGATGGATAAAAACGCATTAGCGCACAGACAAAACAAGCATGCAGGAGCTGGGAGCAAGGGCGGGTGAGCAACGAGGAGTCATGCTTTGTCGGATGTAGCATCATGGAGAATGCCCCTGGCAAACACTCTCCTTCCCAAAATTAGAAGCACATTCGCAAAGGCCTCTGCGTGCCTGCAAATTGTTTCCTCCTGTCAAGAGTCCGCAACCTGCATTTGAGACTGTACTTTTTCTTGCCTAACTGAAATGCTTGGTATGGAAGGGAGCTGCTTTCTGAAAACCCTTAGCACAGTTAGGCCAGGGATTCTCTTGGAGGGGGGAGGTGCAGAATGGGTTTTCTCACACCCCATGCCATGAAATCCTTGTGATTCACCACTATCAGCTCTCTGTCAGAACCAGCAGAACCCCCAGGACTCTCGTTGATGAGAAGCAGCTTATCTGGATGTGAAATGTGGCTGTTGTTTGGCAAAGCAGAGAGTGTATTGATGTTGTGATCAGCATGGTGGGTGACTAGCCAGTACAGTTCAGTGGAAAGGGCACTGGACTGAGAGCTGAACTTAAAGGGCCTGTTTTCAAGTTCTGCTTCAGAAATGGGCCCCAGGCCAAATTTGCTTTCCCTAAACTCACCATATGTAAATTGGGATAGCAGTGGCATGCCTCACAGGTTTGTTGTGAGGCTAAAAACGTGTAATAATCCAGAAAAGTATATATTTTGATGTATTTTTTGGTCTTAAATGCTTCTAATAAGCTGCAGACTCAGGTAGTACAAAAGTTTGGATTAAATTACGACGTGTGTTTATAATATATAAAATTCTGAGTTAATGAAGACCCTATGTTATAAAAGGTTTCTCTTATGGGAGTGGTAGGTCAACTCTTGATTCTTGTTCCTTAAGAATTAGAATTGACTTCAAAGATTTACATGTTTCCTGCTTTATTTAGACTATTTGGCTGTTGCCTCCCCCCCGGTGTGTAGAAAAGGTATCCAATAGCTCCTGTAGAAGAGCGTGCTTTATTCCAATACAGAGTTGATAGATGGTCAGCCTGGCTTAGTCGGTCAGCTCATTTTCCCTTGTGCTATTTTTGAACCTCTGCCATTGGTGGCCTTCACATGCACGGCAGCACTGGTGCCCAGCAGTTTTGTTCAAGTACTGTGCAAATGGGACTGCTAATACAGTGGTACCTTGGGTTACAAACGCTTCAGGTTACAGATGCTTCAGGTTACAGACTTCGCTAACCCAGAAATAGTACCTCGGGTTAAGAACTTTGCTTCAGGATGAGAACAGAAATTGCATGGTGGCAGTGCGGCGGCAGCAGGAGGCCCCATTAGCTAAAGTGGTACCTCAGGTTAAGAACAGTTTCAGGTTAAGAACGGACCTCCAGAACGAATTAAGTTCATAACCCGAGGTACCACTGTACTGTGAAAGTCGAATGTTTGTAGCTGGTTTTAAGAACATTCAAACTACTCAGTCGGATCAGGAGAAAGGACCATCTAGTCCAGCATTCTGTTCTCACCATGGCTGACTAGATGCCTATGGGAAGCCCATAAACTGAACATGAACACAGCCCTCTCTAGTTTCTGAGGTTGATGGATAGCCGTCTCTTCCTGGTGCAGAAACATTCTCTTTGAGTTCTCCTGCACAATGGGGTTTGTGAAACCATTGTCTTTGAAAATTAGTAAAGTTTATGAACCTGCACTTGTACCTTTCTGGCTGTGAACAACTCATTCTTAATCCCAGTTCTTGTAGCTGTGGCCTACTTGTTAATATCTCTTTGGGGCTAAGGCTGTGTCCTGTGCTCTTTCATCCAGGACAGACCACCTCCTGCCTGTAGACAACCTTTCATTATCTCCTCTGGGGTGAGTGTGAGAGGTGCCAAGCTCACGGGCTACTGCAGTTGGACTGGTGAGCTGAATTTGGCAGCAGAGTGGTCCTCTTGAACTGTAAATACATGCAATAAAGGCTCCCTGAGAATGGCAGAGCCATTTGCTTCCCCTAAAATAAGATGCTCTGGACTCCTTCCTTCCTTCCTTCCTTCCTTCCTTCCTTCCTTCCTTCCTTCCTTCCTTCTTTCGTCAAACTGGAAAAGAGTATCTACCAGTCAGCAGTCACAGATCCTCTTGAATCCACTGAATAACTTTCATCATATACCGTTATCAGGTTACACTTTCAGTTTAATTATTCCACTTGGCGCTGTGTGTGTTTAATTTCAAACTTCATTTAGAGACACCTCAGGTTCTGCCGAAGAATGCTCAGTGTTCCCCTACAAAGGACAGTTTGGCAGTTAAGCTTCAAAATCTATTGCTTTTTATTTTATTTTAAGGCATTCTGATCCTGCCCTTTTGCTACCATAGAGCCCAATAGAGCCCAAGTCTTAGAAAATGAAAATGAAACAACATTAATGACATTAACAAGAAACTAACAAATGTTTGAATTGCATGTTTGTAGGGGGCAGTTACATATTTGTGCCTTGCCAATTACTCAGTTTCATCTGATGCTTGATTTAGCTTTTTCCCCATTTACGAAATAAAGGGGGACAGTTGATAAACTAAACACTACATGGGTGTGAAACTTCTCCGCTCATTCACAAATACAGTGGTACCTCAGTTTTCAAGCATCTTGGAAGCTGAACATTTCGGTTTTCAAATGCCAAAAACCCAGAAGTAAATGATTCCATTTTTGAACGCGCCTTGCTTCTGCTGTGTGTTTTTCAATTTTCTCAATTGAACTTGCAGCCAGCCCTTTGTGCCTCAGTTTTTGAACGTTTTGGAAGTCGAACAGTCTTCTGGAATGGATTACGTTCGAGAACCAAGGTACCACTGTACAAGCTTTGTATACTAGTCCTCCTGTAAATCCTCAGACGTTAAACTGCAGGGATGACTATTAAAAATGAGAAAATTGGAGCAGATTTGAACCTGTGATACTAAGGAGACAAGGAGAAGGAATTTACCAGTACAGTCATATCTTGGTTGTCGAATGGAATTCTGGAAGTCCGTTCGACTTCCAAAACGTTCGCAAACCAAGGTGTGGCTTCTGATTGGCTGATTGGCCCTGGAAACAATGCCAACAGCCGAAACGGATGTTCAGCTTCCAAAAAACATTCGCAAACTGGAACACTTATTTGTGGGTTTGCGGCATTCGGGAGCCAAAACGCCCGAGTGCCAAGGCATTCAACAACCAAGGTACGATGGTACTCATCACATTTACTCCCAAGTCTGAGCTAATGTCTCAAAGGTTTATGTAGAATATTCAGTGAAAACAAGCCTGCTTATTTCTGTCAGCTCCAGGTTGCTCTTCTGAATAGTTTTGTCCTATAACCAGGCCTCAAATTCTCCCTCACTGATCGGAAGCTGAATAGATTGGGTACGTGACTTAGGAATGCTCAGGAAAAGTCAAGTTCCATTGTCTTCAGACTCTTCTGCAAACAAGGATTGGCAGTTTGGTTTCTCTTCCCTCCCCCGTGTGTTTCAGTGTTGTTGTGTGTGTGGTGTCTAGAGGAGGAAACTTTATGCTGGGGGAGATCACACCCAACCCGTAAGCTGAAACTTTTTGGCTCCGCAAGTGAGAGAGGTGCAGCTTGCTTCTGTAGCTCTAAGGCAGCAGCTTCCTGTTGAGGCATGTTGGTGAACTTTTATCCTTCTTCAAATGCAGACCTAAGGGATGGGGGAGGGAGGGAACAGGCCAGTTCCTATATGGGGACCATAAGAATTGACCTGGTTCCAACTGGTCTCATGGTCTTGTTGCTGAGAAACTAAAGAATAAAATGGGCACTGGTTGGCTATGGTTCTCATGGACCCCCCCTGCCCTGATCCAATTTGGCAGGGAGGAGATGGAGGGGAAGCCCCATTGTGCAAATGGAAGTCCTTGTTCAGGGTGTTTGCTGATGGAGCTGATTAGATGACTCTCTCCCTTAGTATCTGATTTATGTACCAGATCTTAAGCCACGTTGTTGCTGATGAGAAGAAGGGGTTAAATGGGCAGTTTGGTTTAGCTGCGTGTATGAGAGCCCTATTGCTCTAGCTAAACCTCAGGTGTTAAGTGACATTATTTTAAAAATTGGTTTCTTAAATTGAAGACTAGAAAAAAGGACTTTATGATTGTAAAGGAGTAAGCCCCACCAGTGGTTACATCCCAATATGAAGATAGATAATTACCGTATTTTTTGCACCATAACACTCACTTTTTTCCTCCTAGAAAGTAAGGGGAAATGTCTGAGCGTGTTATGGAGGGAATGCCTACGGGTGGCATGCCTATGGATTTTCCTCCTCTAAAAACTACGTGCGTGTTATGGTCGGGTGCGTGTTATAGAGCGAAAAATACGGTAAATCATTTTATTGATCTGTCCATTGATCTGTGGCAGAGGTAAAAGTGAGGATTGGACAGGTTTTGAATGGATTCCTTTATAACTACAGTGGTACCTCTGGTTACGTACTTAATTCGTTCTGGAGATCCGTTCTTAACCTGAAACTGTTCTTAACCTGAAGCACCACTTTACCTAATGGGGCCTCCCGCTGCTGCTGCGCCGCCGCATGGTTTCTGTTCTCATCCTGAAGCAAAGTTCTTAACTCGAGGTACTATTTCTGGGTTAGCGCAGTCTGTAACCTGAAGCATCTGTAACCTGAAGCGTATGTAACCCGAGGTACCACTGTATATATTTTCTTCTACAACTTTGGATAAGAGGAGGCCTTCCACCACAAGGAGTGTTTGCCCTCTCTGCTTATACCCAAACAAGAAAGTATTGCATGGCCAGGCTCACACAATGTGCTAGTTTCTCAGTTGGTTAGAGTGTGGTGCTGACCAACGCCAAGGTTGCAGGTTCGATTCCCATAAGGGACAGCTGCATATTACTGCATTGCAGGGGGTTGGAGTAAATGATCCTCAGAGTCTCTTCCAACTCTGATTCTATGAGAATGCCTTCGGAGGGCTGATGCAGACTGAGATAGACCAGAAAGAGTTCCTATGTGGTCTTTGTCTTTCTGGTCTTCCAAGGTGGAACAGCCACCACAACACTGAGTGCCACTACCATCACATACGTTTTGCAGAACTGTTATATGCAAAGTGATTTATGTCCTGCACCTTCAATATAAATAATATCCCCATGCTGGCTAACAGATCAGCCACAGCCAAAGTGCGACTACTACTACTATTAGTAGTAGTATTCATACAAACTGATTCAGCAAATTATAACACCTGAAGCAGCGGCAACCCATTCAGAAGACAGTAAAAACAAACTGTGCTAAGAAATGCTTACGCCAGCAGTTCTTTAAATAGCATTGCCATGCATGCTTTAATGCAGATGTTGCTCTTCTGTGCCGCTCTAGGAAAGCATGTGCCTAGGTTGTGCACTTGGGACCATAACAAATAAGAGTAAACTGTGGCAAGGAATGGGAAAATGTCAAGAGCTCCAGCCTGGCTGTGATAAATACCTACTGCAGACTCAAGTTGCCAGGATAAGTTTGCTTTGGCAAAACTGTGTACAGTAGGAATTACCCCTAGCGGGTAAGCAGAAGAAGGAGTTGATTGGAAGTCTTACCTGCTCACATTTCAGAAGAAGTAGCTCCTTTGGGATAATTGAACTTTCTACATCCCATGGAAAGAGAACAGTGTTAAAAAAGATAAAGGAAACACCACCAGCATTTTAATCAGAAATTTTAACCTAGGACTGTATTCAGCTCTGCATAGGAGGGGATCTACTGGTGCAACAGGAATTCAGTTTCCTCTTCTCCTCCAAACTTCCCCAAGATTTGGTCCAACCCTGCAGAGCTGGTTTTGAGGGTGCATGGGGTTGGAAAAAGAGAGTTCCATTGCATGCACAGAAGTCTGTTGTGTCAGTGGAGTTGCAGTGTTGGATACGCCCCCAGGTATTTTCAAATACATACAGCTCTCTTAACAGTATTAGTCTCCCACCCATTTTCATCCCTCCCCAACCCTAAACTGGATTTATCCGTCAGCACACAAACACATGATGGGGAAGGTGAGGTGAGTGGGAAACACCAATGCAGATGTTCAAGTTTCAAAGGCACCCAAGAACTCTGATCAAATAAGAATGGGGCATTTTCACAAAACGGAGTGCACGTGTTAATGTTCCATTTCCATTTTTAAATCATTTAGCCATCACTTCAGCAAATCGCATAAATTGGGCTAATTCAGCATGAGCATACTGTGGTACCTCGGGTTACAAAGACCTCAGGTTACAAGCACTTCGGGTTACAGACTCTGCTAACCAGGAATAGTACCTCGGATTAAGAACTTTGCCCCAGGATGAGAACAGAAATCATGTGCTAGCGGTGCAGCGGCAGCAGGAGGCCCCATTAGCTAAAGTGGTACCTCAGGTTAAGAACAGTTTCAGGTTAAGAATGGACCTCTGGAACGAATTAAGTTCATAACCAGAGGTACCACTGTATATACTTGGGCAGACTCGGGGAATGCTTTATCTCTCTTCGTCACTCCCTAATGAATAATTGGGGACTGAGCCTAGATGCAGCAAGATGGCTCTAATGTTGTTGTTGTTGTTGTTGTTGTTGTTGTTGTTGTTGTTGTTGTTGTTGTTGTTCTTGTTCTTGTTCTTGTTGTGTGTGTGTGTGTGTAAATGCTTTTTCAGGTTTAGACATTTCACTACTTTTACAATCCTTTTAACATTTCAAAACTTGACTTCCTTCCCCCTCTTTCTGCTGTTCCTTATTTTTAATATCTTCTGCATATCCAAATAAACTTAATTTGCTCATTTGTCTACTTTAAATATATACTCTTATAAAACTGTAGGTTATTATAATAATCCTGCCAGTGTTCTTATCTGTTTACAATTTATCTGTAAATATTCAATAAACCATCTCCATTGTTTTATAAAAAGTTTGTTATCTTGATTTCTTATTCTTCGGGTTAGTTCACCATTTCTGCATATTTCACAAGTTTTTATATCCATTCTTCCTTTGTTAGAACTTCTGCTTCTTTCCATTTTTGGCGAGTAACATTCTTGCCGCTGTAGTAGCATACAGGAATAAGCTTCTATACAGTTTAGGTAGTTCTGTCCCTATAATTCCCCAAAGAAAAGCTTCTGGTTTTTTTAAAAACAAATGTTATTTTAAACATCCTTTTCAATTCATTTTATATCATATGATAAAAAGAACTTTCTTTCTCTTTACATTTCCAACACTTATTTGATTTATTTGATTTAGATTTATACATTTTTGCCAATTTACTCGGTGTTAGATACCATTGATATATCATTTTCATATAATTTTCTCTTAGACCATAAAATGCTGTAAATTTTATGTCCATGTTCCACAATTGTCCCCATGCTTCCATATCTGTACTATGACCAATATATCATTGAGGATTTTACTTGCTCATCCTTTGTCTCCCAATAATATTTTATACATTTTAGATAGCACTTTTACATTACATTCCAACAGATCTCTCTCTAATTGTGATTATTTGTTACCCAAATGATGATATTGTTTCCAGGTTGTTAATTTCCCTGATAATTCCTTAAATTCTTTTAATTTATACTCTCCTCCCTCTTGTTTTAATAAATTTCTATAAGTTGTCCACCCTTCTATCATATTCTTTTGCTTTACCGCTATAGCTTCCAACGGTGAGAGCCAAAGTGGTGTTTTTACCTCTAATAAATATACATTTCCCCCCTAATTATATGATTTGTAAATCCTTTATGAACTTTCACATTTTCATACCATAAATAAGCGTGCCAACCAAAAATATTGTCATGAATATGTGAATTCTCTAATATCATCCATTCCTTCAACCAACAAAGGCAGGATGCCTCATAATATAGTCTCATATCTGGCTCTAATGTTCACTTTCCCATGAAACACATTTTCCCCTTCTTCTTTGCCACCTGAATTATTTTTTCTGAGTTCTTGGGAGGCCTGTCTCTTCTGTACTGCTGATAGAAACAAGAGTGTGATTTCAGCTCTGCAGCATACTCACTAATCTGTTATTGGATGCCTTATCAAGGCCGATCTCCAGAACTTCTTCCTGTGTAGGTTCTGGCCTATGTCTCCAGCACAACAAATGAAATTAACTCACCTGGAAAGATGCAATTCCTTTAACATACCTTTATCATTTCATGCTCCTGAATTGTATATTAATCTTCTACCTCTGCCTCTTGTGGCTTTCCTTTAATCTTATTTTAAATATCTACTCTCTGTTGTGTTGTTGAATCATTAGTGGAAAAACTTTAGCTCCCACATTCTTGGTGAACCTTCCTTCAGCCTGCTGTTTGTTTTTTGGTGCTCCTTTCTCTATATGCAGAAGGTCTAGGGAAGGAATCCTCTAATAGTGACCTTGTCCTCCTACAGTGTCTTTGCAAAATTTACCCATCCTCACTGGAACTCATGACAGCTATGTTACACCTGGTTATAGTTAGCTGCTGCAGATACAAGATTTTGTAAGCATGAGATGAGTAAAATCACAAGAATGTGTCTCTAGAGGGTTTGTTTTGGAGTGGAAAGGGGGTTGTGTGTGAGTAGGATGATCAAGAATTTCCAAACCATGTGGGTAAATCTTTTTCTTTTCTTTCTAAGTTATAGGCAAGGGTCTATAGTGCATTTACCAGTGGCAAGCCTCCCTACTCTAGGGCCTAAGAAAGGGTGACCTTGCACTGAACCTAGACAGGACTCAAAAGCAGCAAGGCGTCTTGTCACTTGCAGAATCAGCTGCCCTCAATCTTGGGCTCTCCAAATCTCCATCATCCAAATTTCCATCATCAGCATGGCCAGTGATCATGGATCATGGAAGTTGAGTCTAAAACATTTAAATACACCAGGTTGAGGGAAAGCTTTTGTAGAACATCTCTGAAGCTAGATTGTCAGGTATGACCTTCCCTTCTTCCCTCATTAGTTTAGAGTTGGGGAGGACAGCAAGGGTTTCCCTGGGACCAGCTTTTATATCCAAGAAGAGTGATGATAGGATTAGCCCACACTTGATTAACCAGCCACTGGAGAGAACTGGTGGAGTAACTGTTTCATTCCCCCAGTTTTGGACAAGAATGTATGCTGCTCCTTGTAGCAGAAAAATATATTATATCCTCTTAGTTGTCCTCGTGCCGTGATGTGTGTTTATGAAATGCTTTGAGTAACTCAAATGCAAATATTGGTGTGTTGCTTATATACAGGCTTTAATAACTGACATAAAGTTTCTGAGCACACACTGCTCCTCATTTTTTTGCCATTGAACTATCACTGTCCTTTCTTGTGGAATATGAAATTGAAGGATAGTTCTTCCCGGTTAGGTAATTAACCCCATAATCATTCATTCATGTGATGGGCCAAGAAAAGGAGATGAAACTTTGAAATGGGATAAGTGGATGTTGGGTTGTATAAGATCAGAAACTGTCCCCACCCTTTTGGAGAAAGATCAGAAATTCAGCAGAACTAATTAATGAGGGGTTTGGTGAATTATGTCTGTGCACACAAGCTGCTTCTTATGTATATGTGTCTATACACACAAATGCACACATATGGGAAATACATTCAAGTAATGGAGGAAAGTTGGTCAGGAAGATGAACATGGGGAGGTTCCTTTGCAAATCAATCTCAAGAAATTTTGTACCCTTTTTTTTAAAAAAAGTAATAAACCACAAAATAGAATGTATCCAGTGACATCACACTACAGATTTTATGAAAATGCACTGTGCTGGACAATCCTTGAACAATGCAGCAATATTTCTTTAAGACTTCCCCTCCTTCCAAAAATGTTGATTAGTCAAGTGGAATCCAAAGAAAATGGACATTAAATGTTCCCCAGAACATGAAATCTGGAGAGCTTTCCTTGAGGCTGTATGAATACCTTGCCCAGAGCTCTTCAAAGTATGTCTTTCTTTCATTTTGCCATTTATGGTGCCATCACAAGAGTCTCAGAAAGATCCAGTATAAAAGCTTGAAGGTTTGGGAAATTCCCATGTTAGAATATATATTTTAGAAGGTGTATTATGTAGGCCAGGAATTGCCAGCCTGTGCCTTCCAGATGCTGGACTCAAGGCTCCATCACCACAACCAGTGAGGCTGGTTGTATAAACTGTTATGGAAGTTTGAACAAGGAAGAGGGCACAGTCAATGCCTCAAGCAGTGCCTGTCACCGTTTCTGTATAACTGCACTCATCTGAGAAGTACCAGCTTTTTGTGTGATTTGGCCTGGACAGAGATATTGCAGTCTCCAAGGTCCTGGCTATTGTCATACCTTTCTGCCTTATCAGAGGCTTCTTATTCTTTAATCGTAAATGTTTAATCATAAACAAAAGCCTAGGTACTTTTTGCTAATTTTTATCTACTAATATCATTTAGCATAAACTATACTTAACACCTTCACACAATTCCATCTCAGGGTCCCACCTCTTTTGTCCAGCAGTCACCAGTCTTTTGGGCCCTATTGACACATTTGCAAATGGAAGAAACTGTTGTAGACACTGCATGTATCAAGGCCTTTTCTATTGGCTACAAAAGAATCCTGCTTTCATGCCTGATTTCGGACAGCGGGAGAGACCCTCTGGGCACCAGAGGCGGCCTCTGCAGCCATCTGTGTATGTGTGGGCACCATGCTGATGACCTCTGCCTTAGGCAAGCTGCACCATGTATGTCAGGCAATGGGACATGGGTGTAACTGAATAATTAAGTGTTATTAAAGGGAAAGCCCCATAAGCCTGATGAAGGAAGTGCAAAATAATTATTAAGGGAGTGAGGCATAATAGTGAAGCAACGTAAAATGTTGCAAGGGTGTTGGTCTTCAGCATGGACGTAGCCAGGATTTTTGTTGTGGGGGGCAGACCTTTTGTTAGGGGGGAAGAATCTCAGTTAGCTATGTATTTTCATGTATTTTTTATTGATTTGGGGGGGAGCTACCCCCCCTTGGCTACCCCCATGATCTTCAGAGAAGACTATGAGGCGGTGAATGTCTATTCAGGCATTCTTCTCAGGCAAGGAGGAGAGCAAGGATGTGCTGGCCAGTTCCATCCTCTCCATTTAATCCCCATTGCTGCTGCAGTTCTCTCCATACATCTGGAGGTCCGACATTTATATCAGAGAGCCCACTATACTCTCTGTGTGAGAGATACAGAACGCCACACCATCACAAAGACAGCAGGCTCTCCACTCCAGTTTGTGGAGTGCAGTGGCTCTTGCAGTGGGGACATGATGGAAAGGGTGGGGGCAGCATGTCCCTCCCCCCACTCTGTTCCAGGCATGGCCATGGCATGGCCCTCCAGATGTTTTGGGACTACAACAACTCCCATCATCCCTAGCTAACAGGACCAGTGGTCAGGGATGATGGGAACTGTAGTTCAAAAACAGCTGGAAGGCCAAGTTTGGTCAGCCTGCTCTATTCTAATCATTTGGGGGTTCTTTCTGCTCTCCATTGATTTCAAAACGGGCAGCACAAAACACTTGTGGGGAAAACATACCCAACACTGTCAGTTTCCGTACTGGTTTTTGTTGCTGTTTTGTAAGGTTTGGGTGGAGCTTTGGATTAATTCTTGACTTGCTTGCTTGCTTGCACCCACCCTCCAGGAAATAGAAAGTTTAGACTAGCAAGGACCAGGCTTTACAGGATCTGCAGCTTATTTTTTCCCTTTTTTATATCTGCTGCTGTAAAAGCTGTAAGTAGATTTCAGAAGGCTTCACATAACCCTCTTGGTCCCAAATTGTGTCGCTGCTGTTCTTTTCCAGCCCCTTAATTGTGGAAGAGCGAGATTTTTTGTTTCTATGGAAGCCGCCCAGAGTGGCTGGGGAAACCCAGCCAGATGGGCGGGGTACAAATAATAAATTATTATTATTATTATTATAAACATAGCTGAGTGGTTGCGCTACATGTTCTGCATGGAGATGTCTAAGGGCAGAAGTCTGCTGGATCAGGCCAGTCCAGCATCTTGACCTCATAGTGGCCCACCAGACGCCCATGAGAAATCCTCAAGCAGGACCCAAACATAAGAGCACTCTCCCCTCCTGTATTTTCCAGCAACTGGTATCCAGAAGCATCACTGCTTGTGGAGGCAGAGCATAGTTTTCATGGTTAGTAGCCATTGAGAGCCTTCTCCTCCATGAGTTTGCCTAATCCTCTTTCAAAGCTACCTAAGTTGGTGGCCGCTATTGCCTTCTGTGAGAGGTGAGTCCCATAGTTTAACTATGCACTGCATTAAGAAGTTCCAGGTTCATTCCCAAGCATTTCCTGTTAAAAGGATCTCTTGTTGCAAGCCTAAGAGACACTTCTTCTGCTTGGGGTCTTGGAGAACAGCTGCCAGTTCAAATAGACAGTAGACTGAGCAAGGTTATTATTATTAATATTAATATTAATATTTATATTTATACCCCGCCCTCCCCGGCCAGAGCTGGGCTCAGGGTGGCTAACACCAATAAAATAACAGTAAAAACATAATGGGGGGGGGAACCAATTTAAAATACAGGTTAAAATGCAATTTAAAATACAGCCTCATTTTAAAAGTAGCCAATAAATCAAGACCACAAGGGAGGGAAACATAAGGGTCATACTGAGTCCAAACCAAAGGCCAGGTGGAACAGCTCTGTCTTGCAGGCCCTGCGGAAAGATGTCAAGTCCCGCAGGGCCCTAGTCTCTTGTGACAGAGGTAGGTTCATATATAATGGTAGATTCATATATAATGCCCTCTGATACTTGCACTACCCTTGTTGTGTTCCTGTTCCTTCTTCTAAACACAGGAGAGTTATTTCCCCCTACATCTGATGGGGAGGTAGTTCATGTGGTGACACATAATTGTGGCATAATGACGATTTGATGCTGATTAACCTGTGTTCTTTCGAGCTTAAACTTCAAAGCTGTTGTAAAAAGTCCTAATTGGAATCTCTTTGAAAGTGGGTTAACCAGGCCCCAAGTCTATGTCTCTGCAATTGGTATCATGAAGTCTTTTTCCTCATAGATGGTCCTGTGGCAGCTGCTGTTGCAGTTGGTGTTGTATTCAAATGCTCTAGGAACTTGAAAACAAAGATTTTGTTTTACATTAATGAAAATTATTTGGAAGACATTCCACGGGGCTGTTGCTGCTGCTCCAACTCCTCTCAGTCAATCTTGCCAAACTACCTCTCACAGCTAACTGCCCACAGGCCTTGCTTGTTTGTGTAGTTTCAATGTTCAGATTCCATCAATTAAGCAAAGTTTCTGGAAAAGCCCTTCCCATACTCGTAGCAATCCTAAATTTCCTTTTCAGTATTCTGGTGCTGTTAAGGCTTCATATCTAAAGTGTACGGTTTTCACGCCCTGTTATGAAAAAGAATTTAAGAGTAAGATTTTCCAGATGAACTGTATTGTCTTTGTGTTTCTGTGTTTTTCACTTGAGCAATGGGAGAAGTAGATAGAATATACACACAGAGAGATTTATAATCAGAGTAGGACTATGCAGATGAAATTGCACTGGTTTTATGGTATCTTGCTACAACCTAACTGGCTGCAATCACAATGTTTTTGAGTGGGGCAATGCCACCCCCCAAATCAAGGAATTTCCAGAGGCAGGAAGAAAGTTCAGTGTCCTTCCTCCAACCAAGTTCCTGAGTACAACCATTTAGCTTCTCTTGTGTAAGAGAGTTTGTCTGGTGTTTCCAAAAGCAGCATTTTCCTCCTTTCAGCATTCAAGATTTCCGAACTTAAGCTAGGGGAGTGACTTATTGGAAGCAGATATCTGCATATACAGCGTAGAGTAGGGTGTGTGTGGGTGTGCGCACGCACGCACGCACCCCCCTTTTCTTGAAGTACAGTGGTACCTCAGGTTACATACGCTTCAGGTTACATATGCTTCAGGTTACAGACTCCGCTAACCCAGAAATAGTGCTTCAGGTTAAGAACTTTGCTTCAGGTTGAGAACAGAAATCGTGCTCCGGCGGCGCAGCGGCAGCGGGAGGCCCCATTAGCTAAAGTGGTGCTTCAGGTTAAGAACAGTTTCAGGTTAAGTACGGACCTCCGGAACGAATTAAGTACTTAACCTGAGGTACCACTGTAGTATGAAAAATACTCTGAAATGGCACATGGCTCAGATCAGCATGTCCTGCCTCACCCAGCTGCTGCTGCAGCGTCTCATGAATGAATGCAGGTCACTGGTTAATACAGAGCACTTTGCAACACATACACAAGCCATCAGCAAATTGTTCCCCCAATTCCCCTGTTCACAAAGATAAATGCAAAACAATTTAAGTAAAAAATAGATAAAAAATTTTTATTACAAAAATAGACCAATGGACCAGTGTCCACTCTTGCATTCACTCTGTCTCTCTCTCTGTCACAAAAAAATATTGAACAAACAAACAAAAACACTTTACAAAATAGGAAATGCACCCTGCTGTTTCTCTGATTTCCAGAACATGCCAAGAACGATGAGGAGGGGTGGACTCCAAGGAAACAGCTCTGAGCATGCTCAGAACACACACCCATGATTTGGATAGGTCTACCCAGAGGCAGACCTATAAATATTGCACCAGGACTGTTTGTGGGACACGGGTGGCGCTGTGGGTTAAAACACAGAGTCTAGGACTTGCCGATCAGAAGGTCGGTGGTTCGAATCCCCACGACGGGGTGAGCTCCCGTTGCTCGGTCCCAGCTCCTGCCCACCTAGCAGTTCGAAAGCGCATCAAAGTGCAAGTAGATAAATAGGTACCGCTCCGGCAAAAAGGTAAAAAAAAAGGACTAACACTAGTAAACTGCTATTTTTTCCTATGGTTATTCTGCCTGGACATAGCAGTAGCAGTGTAGTTTTATATTGAAGGTCACCAGTCAGCATGCCCAGAATATGCAAGAAATGTGTGTCTAAATTTAAATGGAAGGATAATGAGTGTATGGGAGCCAGGAAAGGTAGTGGCTTTGAGATTTTGTGAATTTGGTGACAACTTTGCATGAAATGTCCCTTGATAGGGCAGTACCCCAGAGCATTCCCCACTGCTTTCTCTACTTTGCCTCACCCCCAAAGTCCTTTAATACTGAGGGGGTAATCCTTAGCATATCTGTTGAGGGGGGAATAGGCATCTTCTTTTTTCCCCAAGGCTAGGATTCTTTGCCTTCAGAACAGACCCTCTCCTACCCTCTCCCTGGCTTCAAGTACACCTACAAGCACAAAACTCATTTTACTATTCTGATTAGGGCCCATACCAAGTTGGTGTGGTTGTTGGAGAGGTTGTTTGTGTAAAAAGTGGTCCCGTTTTCTGTGTAGGATCCCTTCAAAGTTCCTTGTGCGAATCATAACAAATCATTGTAAAACTGACCTCCAAGATGCCTGTTGAGTGTTTTTGGGGTGAGGGAATCACTGTTTATTCAGGGCAGATAACTAGGTGCTGGTAGAGGGGTTTTTGGGGGGAGTGAAAGGCAATTACTGTACTATAGCTTTCTAAATTTTGGCCCATCACACTTACATTCCCAATCACCTTTGTAATGGCATGTGAGAGGGGGCTGCTGTTGAAGATCTTTTATGCATTACTTTTTCCTAATGCAGACGTGTTTGCCAACCTTTTTCCTGTCTACATTCACACATCACAACAAGTCAAATTTCTGGCTGATCGTGTTATTGTGCATGCTGCCTGATCACTCCTGCTTCGCTCCTTTCCCAGCGCTGGTGGAAGAAATAAACCACGCTGCCCATGCCCAACAAGCCGGAAAGCCTGGCTTATTTTCATGTGCACATCTGGCCTGTATTTTAGAATGGTGACACAGCTGTTCATTTGGGGGCAGGTTACTTGGATCGAAAAGCCATCCAAACAATGCCAGGTATACACTTTTCTCCTGAGAGGGAGCTTTACCTCGAATGTCAACGATTGCCTGAGAATTTCTTTCTTCCCAGCAGTTGCTGCTGTAGACACTTTAGAGAAAACTTTTGGGGCAGGGGGATTGTAAGCAGAGCCAGTCATATTGGTTGGCACTGCTGGGGCAGCTGCTAAGGCCCACATCCCAGCAAAGGGCCCAACACAGGAGCAAGTCAGTGGAGCAGCTGTTACCACCATTGCCTGTTTGCTCAATCACACTCCCCACCCCACCCCCCACTGCCACCAACGCAGTGGTGGTGATTTTATTCAAAGAGAGAGTGAGAGCAATTCAAGGAGTTGTAGGCACGCTAAGGATGTCTTGGAGAGGACTCAAAATCTGGACCCTGTGCTCCTCATCTTATGAGTAGCAATAGGACATTGAGACTTGGCTGCACTTGTGTCTGGGACTTTTGTAGGGAGGCCCGTGTGTGTGTGTGTGTGTGTGTGTGTGGTTTTTGTTGAGATGGAACAAACTGTCTGGTGTTCAGCAAAACCAACTTGGCGACCGAAGCTTGTGTCCCAGATTGCTTGAGAGCTGCCTTCCTTTAATGTACCCGCAGCGTCTTCTGCGAACACATGTTTTGCTTGCTCTTGAACTTTTCTGGCATATCCTGTGCCCTCCTGAATGTTCGCTGGCAGCCTGATCCCTGGGCACCCCTCGCAGTGCTGTGCATGTATGAGAGGGAGCGAGAGAGGCGGACTGACTATGAATAAGAGTGTGTTGGGAGCCGTGTGCGGACAGCAAGCCTCCCCTCCATCCCTCCCCCTTTTCCCTTTGGCTAGCTGCTCCAGTTCTGATCTCCTTATTTGGCTACACTGTTCCCAAAGAAGGGGTGGGGTGGGCTGGAAGGGGAGGGGAGGGGGAGCAAGGGAGAGACTGGGTGACATCACAGAGCTCGGAGCCGCAGGAAAGAAGTTGCTTGGGGAGTGTGTGTGTGCGTGGAGGGGCGGAATCACCACCAAACACTTGAGCCAAGCTCGTTGTCGGCAGTTTCTTAAAAAGGAGATGTCTGTACTGGAGACCTTTGTTGTGCTCTGTCCGGGAAGCTCTCTAGCCAAAGGAGACACCTCTCTGTTCTCAGCTCCCCCAGGAGCAGCTGGTGGGGCTGCCGCAAAGCATGTTGTTGCAAAACACTTAGCTGCTCTGGGGGAGCAAAGGGGAGTGGGAGTGGAAGTGGCAGGCACTATTTCAAGGCCCACTGACACAGCCTGGCTGGGGATGGGAGTCTGCGCCCAGCACACATCTCCCAGAGATGTTTCTGAAGACTTGGGCCATTGAGAGGACCTCTGAGTAATGAGTCCCAAAGGCTGTGTGTGTGTCTGTGTTTTCTCCTCTTTTCCCGAGATGCCAAATCATTGTATCCTGGAAAATAAGGGGAGGAAAAGCCAAGCAAAGGGCCAGCTTTAAACCATCAAGTCTATAACCCTGTCTGCACTTAGCTGGCAGTAAGCCCCATGGAATTCGGCGGGACTTACTTCTAAGTAGACTTGGTGAGGATTGTGCTGTAAGTCAAGTTTCAGGGGTTCCTAGAATCATAGAGTTGGAAAAGACCACAAGGGCCATCGAGTCCAACCCCCTGCCAAGCAGGAAACACCATCAGAGCACTCCTGACATATGGTTGTCAAGCCTCTGCTTAAAGACCTCCAAAGTAGGAGACTCCACCACACTCCTTGGCAGCAAATTGCACTGTCAAACAGCTCTTACTGTCAGGAATTTCTTCCTAATGTTTAGGTGGAATCTTCTTTCTTGTAGTTTGGATCCATTGCTCCGTGTCCGCTTCCTGCCAGTGTTCAAAACTCCCATTGTTCTAGGTGCATTTTGCGACAGGGAATTTCATTAGCGTGATCAGTTTCTGAGCTCTGGGTGCAGTACCACACCTAAGATTTCAGATTAAAACTGCAGAGTGGATGGAAAGGAGGACCTTTTCTGCCTTCCCACTTCCAGCTGAAGACTGGAGAAGATACCCTCTTTAGAATATTAGGGGGTGGGCAGGGGAAGGACTAGAGCATGTGAAAAATGAGCATAATATTTTAGCTGCAATTCATTCATTTTCAGCTTTGTATTCTTTTTATAAAAAAGTGTGCCTAGACATTCCGTTGTTGCGCCCATAACCTAGGTTTAAGGTGCCATTTAGCTCCTAGCTTTCATATCTCAGTTTCAAACACTGGTTCCTGCATACTAAGTGCTAGAATGATTAAAACATGTTGGTTTGCAATTACCGTAAAACGAATCTTCATACAACTTAAGAACATAACAAGAAATTTGCGGTCATGCAGCCTACATGCACTGTGGAGTTATATCTGCATAGAAGCAAGAGACTGGTTTCTGTTTATTTCTCTCTGATACTGAGCAAGATCGCATTCTCTGATACTCAAGCAAGATTAAGACTGCAACCCTGTGAACATTTGCTTGGAAATAAGTTCCCACTGGAAGTGGAATTTACTTTTAAAGTCAACTTGCATAGCACCAAGCCATAAGTGTTTAGAACTTACCAAAGGTAAGGGCTGGTAATTGGACAGGTAAGGGCTGGTAATTGGACACATTAGTGCAGGAGTCAGCAAACTTTTTCAGCAGGGGGGCCAGTCCACTGTCCCTCAGACCTTGCGGGGGGGCCGGACTATATTTTTTTTGGGGGGGGGGGAGAACGAATTCCTATGTCCTACAAATAACCCCGAGATGCATTTTAAATAAAATGACACATTCTACTCATGTAAAAACACGCTGATTCCCGGACCGTCCGCGGGCCAGATTTAGAAGGTGATTGGGCCGGATCCGGCCCCCTAGCCCTAGTTTGCCTACCCATGCATTAGTGTCTTTCCATGAAATGGAAAGTAAATTTCTATGTTTTGTAGGTAGAGTCATCAATATTCATTAGAGAATTAGAGATCTTCTACATAAAGCAGAAGTACAAGATCATGATACAGGGTGGCAGATCCTGGTTCCTGGTCCCTGTGATTACCCCGGGTCCAGTAGGAAGCCGGCAATAATAAATACAGTATGTGGCAATGTGTCTTTTTTATAAATGCTTAACCTCAGAAATGAGATCTTTTTTTCTTCATGGTTTTTTGCATAACAAAGTTGTCTTTACCAAAATGGCCTGGTTCCTCAGAAGTAGTAATAGACAGGGGCTTTCCTGATTGCCCCCACTTTTCCTGATTGGGAAAGACTGTGGTATGAGGTGAAAATCACCTCAAATTGAGTGCAGACACTTTCTGTCTACAGCTCTCTGGAACTGGAGCAATTACTCCTTCCTGCTGATCCGACCCCATTCTGGAGGGTCCTCTGACCCTCCAGGAGATGCTTTTCAGGAAACTCAGGAGACTGCAGGGTGAGGGCAGGAAAATCCCCTCCTACCAGCCTCCTTCTTAAAGTATTTCTTATTATACAAGCCACTGTGTTTGATAGATGCTTATGATTCAGCATTCAAATCAGTATTTAATATCTATGATCCAGTATTATAGTCAGTTACTTTTTAAAAAGACACATGTGGAAAAACTTGATTAAAATTGAGAAAAAGCACATGTTTTAGTGTGGCTGCATTTTGAACATGGATTATTGTTGTTGTTGTTGTTATTTGTTTCTAAAGTTTTCTGTCATGTTGTTTTGTGGGTTATTGTAATGGTTTTTATTGTGATGCATTGTTTTCTGATTTTATGGCATGCTTTTGGCTCTTAATCTTTTGGGCAGTCGCTCAGAGACTATCTTGTAGTGAGAGACTAATAAGTCAAATAAATAATAAGAAAAAGGTATTATGCTGTGTGCGATGGGGTTCAAAGAAACAATGATTTCAAAAATGTTGTGTTGTGTGCCATGGGGGGTTATCTGACTCTCCCTTATACTAAGTGAGGCTGTTTAATTAATCCCTGCTTTAGCTCAAGTGACTTGTTAGGGATTGTGTGTGTGTGTGTGTGTGTGTGTGTGTGTGTAAGAAGATGGGTGACATCTAATATAGCACGAGCAGCTGTCCTCTCATGCAATGGCTTCTCTTTCTTTTTCTCCCATCTCTCCCCCCAAATCTGCTTCAGAAGGTTAGGGGACCCTCCGAAACAGATTTTGGGGGCTGGGGAAGTGAGAAAAGAAAGCACAAGTCCCACTGTGTAAATGGATACACATCACTGAATATCACCCAGTGTCTCTTCGTTTCCTTAGTCAAATGTTCAGATTATTGTAAGAATATCACAGTAATCACTGCAATAATGGTAGCCTTGAATGAACCAATGGGTTTTGGATTGTATGTTCTGTGGCTTGGAGAACATCAACACAGAGAGATGTGAAACATGTATATGTAGAAAATATGTTGTATGTCAAACACTAAAAAAAACCCCACACTTGGCCATATTGATTTCCAGACATTAATGCCAAACTCTCTCTCTGTGTGTTAAAAAGATTCATGTTTATAATGCTTTTGAAGGATGATCAAGCCCCCAACAAGAGAGAGAAAGAAAAGACTGACCGTTCACACTTCTCCATTACTTTTGATTGAAAGAGTACAGTTGTATAGTCTAGAATTATAAAGGAGAACTAGGAATCCGCAGGCGTGGTTGATTAATCAGCAAACTTTTCTTGCCCTTAGGTTGCTGAGTTGCCGTTTGGGGCTCAGGGTCAGAGCCCAGAGCAGCCATCACAATAGCGTCCAACAGCTGGAACGCCAGCGGCAGCCCCGGGGAGGGGCGAGAAGATGGACAGGAGGGGATGGACAAGAGCCTGGACAATGATGCCGAAGGAGTGTGGAGTCCAGACATTGAACAGAGCTTCCAGGAGGCGCTGGCAATATACCCGCCATGTGGCCGGCGGAAGATTATTCTCTCGGACGAGGGCAAAATGTATGGTGAGTGAGACTGTGTCATGCTTCTATGTTCATGTGGCTTAAACCAGATTCCATGCAGGACACCCATTCATTGCACATTGTCCATTCAGATGGCCACAGCTTTGGATATTTATTTATTTATTCACACTTATCCCACCTTTCATTGCAGTTGTTCAGTGTGATTTTCATCTTTTCCCTCCTCCTTTTTACTTACAAATATCTCGAAAGGTAGGTTACGGTTGAGAGAGAGTGACTAGCCCAAGGTGAGATTCGTGACTGAATGGGGATTTGTATCTGGGTCTCACAAGTCCTAAAAAGGTAAAGGTAAAGGGACCCCTGACCATTAGGTGCAGTCGTGACCGATTCTGGGGTTGCGGTGCTCATCTCGCTTTATTGGCTGAGGGAGCCAGCTTACAGCTTCCGGGTCATGTGGCCAGCATGACTAAGCCACTTCTGGCAAACCAGAGCAGCACACGGAAATGTCGTTTACCTTCCCGCCGGAGCGGTACCTATTTATCTACTTGCACTTTGATATGCTTTTGAACTGCTAGGTTGGCAGGGACCAAGCAACGGGAGCTATACCACATTGCCTTCTGTATCTGAGGATTTGATCGAGGATGTCTTTCATTATTTATTTTTCATCTATTTACAGCCTAAAATATTATGGTGTAATAGCCACCATGTTTTGTTTTGCAGGCACATACCAAATCCCTTCAGCTGCTGGCTAGGGAGATCCAGGTGGGGGAGTAGGAATTTGCTTCCTATAAACATTCTTAGGTTTAAAATATGTACCTCTGACACACAGGCCTTAGATGCTAAAAGTGTGTTTTGCTTTTGGCACTTCAGGATGTTTCTTTCCAGTCCGTGTGCCTGACTTGGTCCCTGCTGTGTTTTATCTCCCTGATCGCTTTGGCTGGTAATAAAGGAGATGGACTACCCAAAGATCATCCTGAGAGAGGGGAGATGAAGTGTTTGTGGAGGTGGCTGTCTTGGAGTGGATAAAGAACTCCAGGGTAGCGCTGAACTCTTCTTCCCTAGATTGTTGACTCACATCTCCTTTGTACTTCCCTAGGTCTACATATCCCTCCCACTCCCTTATGCCTCATCTCTCCTCTCCCTCCCACTCTTTTCTCTGCCTGGCTTGACTGACTGGTTTGGTAAGCTCATTCCTGTCAAAGGAGAGATTGATTTTCGTCTGCTTGAGGATCCCACATGCCTGCCGTTGGGTGTGAAAGATGGTGTATCTTCTCGCAAGCAAAACACTCTATTATCTTTTTTTAGGTTTATCACCTTCCTTGTATTGGGGTTTTATTAAATGCCACAACAGGGTCTGCATCTGTGATTTTCTTGCTTCTCATTATGATACTATGACCTCAGATAGGCTAGGGCTGCAATCCTATACGCTCTCACTCCTGAGTAGGCATTTATAGAAACACGCTGGAATTCCAATGAAACAAACTCTCCCATCTTTCAGTTGACTTCTTTGTGCATTTAATGTGCCCTCATTAAGTTGGTGACATTACAAATTCATACCCTTAGCTTACCCCCGGGGTATGCTTACTTATTGTTTTAATTTAAAATATTTCTAGACTGATTTCCTGGGCCATCCCCATCCAAAATGACTTACAACAATAAACTACCATAAACAATCAGAAATACTTAGAGATATTTTACTGTAGTGCATTGGTGGGGAACCTGTGGCTCCCCAGATGTTGTTGGACTACACACCCCATCATCCCTGACCATCAGCTTTGCTTGCTAGGATTGATGGGCATTGGAGTCTAACCAGTGGCGTAGCGTGGGTTGTCAGCACCCGGGGGAAGGCAAGTAATTTGCGCCCCCTAACCCGTGGATTTGCGCCCCCTAACCCGTGGATTTGCGCCCCCTAACCCTAACCCCCAGATGTTGCGCCCGGTGCGGCTGGCCCCCCCTGCACCCCCCACGCTACGCCACTGAGTCTAACAACATCTGGAGGGCCACAGGTTCCCAGTGCCTGTGTAGTGTGAGAGCTCAGTTAAATGAAGAAGGCTCGGGTTGTTGGATATTAATTCGTTGCAATTCCTTTTCTGTTTTTGAGTTTGTATACACATTCTGTTGCAGATTTTAATTGTCATGGTTTTATGCCAAGCTTTGAGATAACCAGCCTGCATCAGTTGGCTCCAGTAAAAACCCAATAGCCGTCTTCATCCACCGCCTCCAAAACAGAAGTGCTTTACTTGTGTAAGCAGTGTTACGTAGGAGCCACAGACTGACAAGATCACAACTCCAATGTTAGGTTGATAAGATGAGTAGGTCACTCATATGGATAGGAATTTTTCTCAGGCTGGCCCCTGGCATCTTGTTGGAACCAGCACTCAGTGTAAAAATGGTTTCATCTGGAATGGGAGGGAGGAGAGGAGATTATGCCTTATCAGTTGCTGTTGTGAAATGGGCGGCAACGAAGACAAAAAGGCTCATACACTACACAACATAAGCTCTCTCGCTTATGAAAGGAATGGGTTGTAGATCCTGAATTGCTCTAGATCAGCGGTTCTCAACCTGTGGGTCTCCAGATGTTGGACTACAACTCCCATCATCCCTGAGCTCTTGCCTTGTAAGCTAGGGGTGATGGGAGTTGTAGTTCAACAACATCTGGGGACCCACAGGTTGAGAAAGGCTGCTCTAGATACTTTTATGCAAGGTGAGGTGGTGAAGAAGAAAGGGCACCTTTGGTCCTTTTGCCATTGAGATGATACATTTCTGAACTCTGTGCCCACCACACCTAAGAAAGCAGTTAAAAAGTAAAGGAGGGAGGATGAGAATGAAGGTCTCTGACTCCTGATTGGTTTGAATGTGATAAATCCATGTTGCCACCATAATTGGCTTAGTTAAGTAATTCTGTCAGTCTCCTCACATTTAAGTAAACACAGAAGGAGAGGTAGGGGTGGACTGCCAAGCTCTGCCCCTTCCACTGTGTTAACTTGTCCCAATTCAGAGCCTTCCACAAGTTTGAGGGTGAGGATCTGAAGTGGGATGCTGTCTCTGGTCATGATTGTGCTGGGTTCTTCCATGAAGGAAAGAGGCTCCTTGTTTCAGGCAGTTGCCCTCAAACTTGTGGAAGGTTCTGAACCGTCTAGGGGTGTCATGTTGCAGGGGTGAAGCTTGGCAGTGTGCCCCTTGTGTCTTGCTTAAATGTGAGGAGATTGAATAGCCAGATAGGGCTTGAATATCTTCCCTTATGCCAGTGCCTCAGGTTGTGGTGGCAGTGGCGATCGTAGGGTTCAGGCACAGTTTCACCCAAACTGTTTCGTGTTGCTGCAGAGTGAAATGTTGTAAACAGACACGTATTGCTGCTTCCTACTCATCAGCTCCTGCTGTGATGTCATAATTCTATGTTTGTGACCTCAAAGCACTATCTCCATAGGAATGGATCATCCTGTTGACAAACACTGGATTAATGACCATGCTGAATGAGTCAGGGATCGGAAGAGAACATTGCCTGTTGTTTTAAGTGCATAATTGTTTGTCCTTTTTTTTTTGTTAACATTGTTTGAGCCTCCCCAAGTGTAACTGCTGTTCTCCTCCTGGGACACTAGCCTCTCAACCGTGCAGTAGCTGCTTTATCTGTGTGCAGCTCCTGTAAGACTGTGATAACCCTAGAGGATAGCTCAATCGGTAATACACGAGGCTCTTATCCTCAGGGTCATGGGTTTGAGCTGCACTGCAGGATTGGGCTCATGGTCCCTTCCAACTCTGTGATTCTGACATTGACATGATTCCAGCCATGACTCCTTCCCACAGAATTTGCACCATGGAAGGAGAGAGGCTTCCCAATTCCATGTACAAAGGTGCAGATGGATAGAGTCATGCAGTTTCAATATTGTCCAAAATGCTCGTGGATAAACAGTTCCCATGTAGCTGGGAGAATAGATATACATATTCAGCATAGTGCATGGATGCTGAAAATGATTGGCTAGAATTGGTAAGGGATGTCTTCCTCAAGTTACGTTGTCGCCTTTAGTAGTCCTAGTAAAGGTAAAGGGACCCCTGACCATTAGGTCCAGTCGTGGCCGACTCTGGGGTTGCGGCGCTCATCTCGCTTTATTGGCCGAGGGAGCCGGCGTGCAGCTTCTGGGTCATGTGGCCAGCATGACTAAGCCGCTTCTGGTGAACCGTTTACCTTCCCGCCGGAGCGGTATCTATCTACTTGCACTTTGATATGCTTTTGAACTGCTAGGTTGGCAGGAGCAGGGACCGAGCAACGGGAGCTCACCCCATCACGGGGATTCGAACCGCTGACCTTCTGATCGGCAAGCCCTAGGCTCTGTGGTTTAACCCACAGCGCCACCCACATCGCAGTAGTCCTAGTAGTTCACCATTAAAAATGGGAGTGCTGCAGGTATCCATATCCTGGAAAGCCTGCCCCAATCCTAAACATAGGTGAATAGGTTGTGGTTACCCATTTTGAGAGAACTTGTTGTGTTCAATGGCGTGTTTTCTTATTCTTCACATGTTCTAGTGCTGAGCCCTGGCACTAAATGCATACACCTGATGTTGAAATCTGGCCTGAGTAGTTATTTTAGCCCTGGGGTTGCTAACATTTTTGGACTTGTAGACCCTTTTGCAAACCAGAGAAACTGTTGAAGACACAACCAAGCACATTCCACAGCCTAATACAGGGAGCCACATGTGGCTCTTTTACACCTTTGCCGCGGCTCCGGGGCGGATACTAGCGAGGGGAGGGGGCGCATTGTGCGCCCCGACACTCCCCACTGTGGCGGGCGCTGTACTGGCTGTGACGTCGCATGGGGGTGGTGTGTGCGTTAGTCACGCACCGTCCCGACGTCACCTTCCCTTCCGCCCACTACATTGTAAGGGTCATGTACGCTGGTCACTGTTTTGAAGGGGAGTGAAGAACACACACAAAAAGGTAACTTGTTAATTTAACGTTTATTTCTATGAGGAGGAGTAATTCTGAGGGGTCAAACAAAGAAATAATAAAAAAGTGACAAAAAAGTTATTTTTATAGTGACGAGTTTTGCGGCTCCCAGTTTTTTTTTCTTTGGAAATGGGTCCAAGTGGCTCTTTTTGTCTTAAAGGTTGCAGACCCCTGGCATAATATATTGGCTACAACAGAATGCTGCTTTCAAGCCTGGTTTCAGCTGGGAGAGGAGACCCTGGTGGCACCTGTGTGCCTGCAGGTGACAAATTGACGACCCCTGTTTTATCCACTTTACTTATATATTTAATGTGGCTGAGTACTTGTGCTCCTGCCATAACTGTTTCCCATGCCTTCTTACCAGGAGCCTGCCTAAAGGGGAGATGACACATTGCACCTCCCCTCCCCTTTTGCGCCCCCAACATGGCCCAGGGTCTCTCTGACAGGCAGGGGTGGAAGGTTTCTGAAGAGGCACATTTTTTAGATTTCTCCAGGAATAGCTGGAGTGCCGCTGGGGAGCTTGGCCTTTGTTCATCAAGCCCAAGTGTACAAACTGGTTTTTCCAGCCACTTGGAGACATCTGGCAATCGCTTAAAGAAACAGCAGCCCTGTTCTGCTTCTGCCTTTTAAAAATTTGGCTGCTCTCCCCTCCCCAATCTTTAACCCTGTTTTACACTTTACCCCACCTCTGCTTTTCTTCACTCTCTAGAAATCTCCTCTTGACTGCATGTGCAATAAGAGTAGAGCAGCATAGAGGTTGTTGGTTTTTTTAGTTGGCCTCTCTCCCAGAGTATGACTGGAAGGAAAGGGGACACGCCATCTGCACTTACCTTTTCAAGTGAGTGAGGAGAGGGAAGTCTCTATTTTAATTGGCTACAGTACCAATAGCCTGCTTGTTCCAAGACCTGTCTTGGAAAAGGACCACTGGATCTCTGATCCCCACTTGTGCCCATCCTTAACCTTACTTGGTTAGAAGAAAGCTTGAATCACTCAAGTGCTCTGCCACAGATCTGTTATGGCCTGGAATATTGCAGCTTTCCTCTTTTGCCTGGTAGACTTTGCAACAAACTCATGTGGACTAGGTAAAGAAATGTAAAGTAGCAACACTGATAGCACCATATGTTCAGGGCACAGGCTGGAGAGGGTCTTGTGAGTTCCATCTTCACAGGACTTTGTTCTAAACTTCATTTTATGTGTGCAACACTTGCTGTCCATAATGAATGAGTCGGAGCTGGCCTTGTGGTATTTGGAAGGACAGTCCCTATCAGGAACAAAGACAGCTTACCATTGCAAACAGTCATGGGCAACAAAGTAAAAATAGAGTTGCATGTCTGCTCTACTACTTGTTGCCTTTGTCTCCTTATTTATATTGAATAATTGAATTAAAAGTTAATCTGGATTGTTAAAATTGTTTGCCTTATTGTAAAGCCTTAGTCCTGATTTTTATAGTGTTGTGGCCAGTGGTTGCTTTATATGTTAGTTTTTCCCTGCTTGCATTTTAAGGAACAATTGTAAAATGGCTGAAGATGGGCAGCTTTATGACCTGGAAATATAGGCATTCAGCTTTGGCAGTTTGCCTGTTGCATGTCGTTCATCTATATCTACTGGGCCACATGCTATAAAGATGCACATTCTTGACCATCTTTCACCTGATGCTTTTGTGTGCTTATAAATATGGAAGTAAGGTTAAATAACGTAGAAAGCAGCAGACAACACTCAGTTTTTCTGCTGTGAAGTTACAAGTTTCTGCTCTTGCAAGTAGCAACTTCCAGTTTTATGAATCCTTATTGCACTTTTAGTGATGTATGGAAGTGAGAGCTGGACCATAAAGAAGGCTGATCGCCGAAGAATTGATGCTTTTGAATTATGGTGCTGGAGGAGACTCTTGAGAGTCCCATGGACTGCAAGAAGATCAAACCTCTCCATTCTGAAGGAAATCAGCGCTGAGTGCTCACTGGAAGGACAGATCGTGAAGCTGAGGCTCCAATACTTTGACCACCTCATGAGAAGAGAAGACTCCCTGGAAAATACCCTGATGTTGGGAAAGATTGAGGGCACAAGGAGAAGGGGACAACAGAGGACGAGATGGTTGGACAGTGTTCTCGAAGCTACCAGCATGATTTTGACCACTGCGGGAGGCAGTGGAGGACAGGAGTGCCTGGCGCGCTCAGGTCCATGGGGTCACGAAGAGTCGGACACAACTAAACAACAACAACAAATTGCACTTTAGTTCCTGTTCATATGTGAGGGCTTATTCACACAAAATATCACCACCCCTTCCCCTTCTCCCTGGTCTCAGAACTTCCTTGGGCATACAGTTATGTGGATGAATGTAGTTCATGTACTAGTGATAATGGACATGGGAAAAGTGCCCCCTCAATTCTTGGGAATTGCTGCCGGCCGTCTCAGAGAACACCCAGTTCATGGGTTAATATTTTCCTATGTGAGCACAAACCTAAGGAAAGTTGATTGCGTGAAGTAAAAAAAAGTGCTGTGTGAACAGGGTCTGAGAGGTGAAGTTCTATTGAAGAAGGAGCAGGAGTAGGTACTCCTCCTTCGAGTTGTGCATATTATCCACTCTGGAACTGTATTCACATGAACAAGTCCACCCATTTCCAGTGTGTGTGCACACATGCATACCATAGGTGCATACTGTGATAGGAATTGTGAGATTTTGTTTACAGCAATACTTTCTGCCTTAAATAACAGTAGAGGTTTTTTATCCCCCCCCCCCCCACGAATGATTTCTTATTGATTCTGTTAGTTTTGCTAGTTCAAGGAATTCACATAGCTTTAAATGCCATTCTTCTTTTGTCGCTATTACATTACTCTTCCAGTATTTTGCTACAAGAATCTTGGTGGCTGTAATGACATAAAGAAAATTAAAAATTAAATTTAAAAAGAATGGGATGTTTTTAAAAATGATGAAGTATGTTTCCGAAGATTACTCTTGGTTGAGCATAGACTAAATTCCACAGAGGTAAGAGAATGGGTTCCTGCAGGACAAGAATGGACACAGAAATTTTAAGATATGAGAAATTAGGAACCGCATAGTGGTAGAAGGAAGTCATTAAACAAATCAGGGAATAAAACCAGAGAATAGGCACAGATAAGAGAGTAATAGTAGTGAGGAGAAATCGACAAGGTGAAGATAAAAGGACTGCTTACTGGAATTATATGTTTAAAATAATGTTGATGATGGTTTGTATTTCCTAAAAAAACCTGTATGTCGTTGATAAGATGTTTTGTTAAACTTTCTTCCTATCCCCCCCCATCTTTTTCCTCTCTTCTACTTTTTCTTGTTTTCCTTTTTCTTTTCTATTTTCTTTTTGTGTGATTTTTTTCTTTCGTAGCAGAACAACGTATCTGATTATATGCAATTTTTAATGTGTAAATAAAGATTATATATAAAAAAGTAGAGTTTGCATCTGGGATATCCTTCTGCAATGCCGCTTAGCAAAATCCTTTCTGTGAGGAATCGGTGTTGTTGATACACAAAGAGTGTGCAGTCCATACAGAAGTAGGGTAGCCATTCAGGATAATCACGAAGGGTGTTCTGTGAATGCAGCCTGGCCTTTCCGAGCGTTTTGGCTAACAGTTCTTAGAAATTATTTCTGCAAAAGGCTCCAGCTGCTTGTTAAGAATATGCCATGTTTCGTACCAGAAAGCCTAGCAGCAGACTGCTAAAACATCATTGCTTGGGGTGCTCTTAGACTAACAGAATGGTGCTCTTCAGCTGTGGGTATATATATTTTTTGGTCCAGATTGAACTTGGTGGTGAGACATTCCGTCCATAGCTTTCCTGCCTTGGGTAGGTGGGTGGATGAGATGGGGGGGGCAGGGGCGCAAGGGCTTCTGGAAGGTCAAAGAGAGCTTCATTTCAGAGCAGGTGCTGGAAGCAGGATGCCTCAGGAATCCCAGAACACTGACGAGGCGAGCCGAACGCCTACGATAAATGGGTCGTGCTTGGCTGAGAGCGAGACGGTTACTGACACAGGGGCTGATCTCCCAGCTGCTGTGAAGAGCGGCTGAAGGGAAGGAGGGAGAGCTGTGACCTGTGGTAACCTATAGCACTTGAACGGTGGCCAGTGTGCAAGAGCCAGAGAGGGAGAGAGAGAGCGAGAGAGCAGAAGGGTCTGGTCCGTGTATGGCAAGGGGCATTTCTTTCTCCTCCGCTGGGTTAGGAAGGGAGCTGAGCCAGGCACAGGGGAGGCTGCGCACTTGCCCCAGACAGCAGGTGTAACTTGAGTTGCGCTCCGCCTGGGCTGGTATGCTGCCTGCTGCTGATTGGCTGGAAGGTTGCCCCACTAGGTTATTTTTAACAGAGCTGTCCAACTGGTTCACGTGGTGGTGTCAGGGAAGAGGAATTTGGAGAATGTAGTAATTTGGAGGAGGACGTGCCCTCGGAGGGAATGGCACAGCCTCTGGTGAATCACGGGACCGGGACAGCTGAGCAGGGGCAGGTCTGCAGTGCCTGCCGGTACCAGAGGGAGACAATTAGCCATGGCAGGTGCCCTGGAGTGGGAAGAACGCACGCACAGAGCTTCTCAGTTGACTCTTTATCTTCACGGCACAGATAGGAACACAAAATGACACTGGGAGAGAAGAGTTGCAAAAGCGGTTTCTTTGCATATGCATGCTACTGCCAGTGCTCATTTTCTTTTTATCCGGCTTATATACATTTTCTGATTTAAAGATGGTTTTATAGTCTTCTAGGGTGCTCACTTTGCAACAACTCTGTGAGGTGGGTTCCTCTTGTGCTTTAGGGCCAAACTTATATGGTACGCAGGAGATGCACCGAGGGCAGCTGCTGCTTTTGTGAACAACAAGCAGTCACCAGGAGATGACAGTTTGATAGGAAGAGGGGTGGAGGGGAACTTTGTGTAACCCTTTATTCTCCATTCATTTCCCCCCACTTCTGCTCATGGAGAAAAATAGTACAGGTACCTGGACCATAAAGTCCGTCCATCCGTCCGTCCCCCCTCTACTATTCCTAATCGCAGGCTCTTAAGGCTTTTGTTCATTTTTAAAGAAGTCAGATGGCTGCACACATCTCTTATGTAACATCTAGTTTGCTTCTTAACACGTGGAGGGATTGTGGCCTGACTTCTCCAAGCATATATAATTAATATTTTGCGTAAGCAGGACTTTTCCATATTTAAATTCTGCTGCCTCTCTACTTGGCTGCAATGCTTTACAACAGCGAAGAATGTGTTATGGAGAAGTAGGCATGTAATTGTTTGTGCCTCGTGTCAGTGAGGAAAGCTGCTTGTGTATGCACGGTTCTTATCTGCTTGCAAGAGAATGAGAAAATTGCACAGTGGTTGCTGCTGGCATCCTAGACATAGGTTCATTATTTGGGTAGGTTATACCTTATATTGACAATTACCAAAGACGTCTTCATTGTGTTTAGATTTAGTTCACAGTCAGTTACTTGTCTTGTCATTAGAAGACTGTTTTGAGTGTAAAATAAACAGGTGTGCTCTTAGAGACAGGCATGCCTTGGTAGTTCTGCTCATCCGCCCATATATGTTGACATGGACTAGAAATGTTTAGCTTTAGACAGAAAGACACAAAACCATTAGACTGGTTCAGACGAACAATCTCTCTAAGCCTTATGAAGTTTGTTTCAGTTCCCATATCCAGCAAGATGGCAGCAAGGAATAGGGGGCCATGCTGAGTAGCCCATGCCCTGATCTCATGGGCTCCTCTCCACACCACCACTCATGCCTGTGTGTGTAGCACAGCACAAACATCCACAGGGAGGGATCCTTCACAGGTATAATTGATATGTGCAAAGTCCTGTGGGATCTGGAGCACTGAACAACCATAAAACTTTATGGTAATAAGATGAGCTGAAAATTCTTTCAACAAGTTAACGAAAATGACACTGCCATAGACTGTACGGATGGGGCATTGAGAACAGGAGGAAGACTGCTAATGCTTGTTGGCTTTATCTCCCATCAGTTCATCTACATACTAAAATGACGAGCACTCCAGCAAATCACCAGTTGGTTGCTGTGAAGGTGCTGGGTGAAGTTCTTTCTGTTGACTTTCCTTCCTATCCAAACACCTTATTTCCAGTTTTCTTGTAAATAGCACTCACAATTCTGTTCTACATCCAGGATGTTGGCATTCCTTTGTTAAGGGACTCATCCAGAGTCAGTAGTTTCCTTGGAGACATTTCTCTATCCTGGTGCCCTTGCTATTCCCAGTGGGGCCCAGACCTAAAAAGCAGCAAACACTGGCACTGATTTGTGTTCTTGACATCAATTGTAAAAATAATTTTATACCAATCACCTGGGTATATGCTTTGCTTTTAAGGATCCCAATTTAAGGATTTCCTTATGCTCCTCAAAGCACACACACATTGGTCCTGCCTGCTTTGTAAAAACCAATCTGTTTGTTTCCATCCCATCATTGTACCTCCCTAGCACCCACCCCCTGCTGCATAGCAGAACTAGAGTCTTAACACCCATTGTTTACTCCTAAACTGTTCTTGTCAGACTAGTTAACTTTCAGGTGTATTTACCTACAGCTCTGTCTCTGTACTGAGTGTGTGATGAAGTGTTGTTACTAGTAGTAACTGATCTTGCAATTCCTGTAAGTTACCTTGTTTACCTCTGTATAATTTGCCCAAGTACCTGAGTGAATTCAACATTTTGGTTTCTTTTATTGACCTTTTGCTCTACTGTGCTTCAATATCTTAAAACTTCATTTATGGTTTAGAAGTTCGGGAATAGGCTGATGTGTTTTTCCAGTAGCTTGACTGTGTCATGCTCAGTGTTTGACATTAGCCAGGCGCCAGGCACATATTGCATCTGCCTTTTGGCCACTTGCGACCACGTGAAGATGCCTGGGTGCCAGAATGGTGCCTGACATCTCCACTGTCTGGAGGTGACTGCCTCCTTGGATCTTGACTGTTTTCACACACTCATGCCCATCCCATAGAATTCTATCCGTTATATTTTACCTGCACAATCAGAATGAATTTCAGAAACCAAAATGCTTTTTTCTGTGCAGCCTGAGCAATTATAGCTAATTGTTGTAGTTTGTTTTCACTTACCCCACCTCACAGCAGTGCTCATAGTTGTGAAGAATATTCTTACATTATGAATGGTCCATGTCACAGATAAGAAAAAGAGGTCGGAATATGCCAATATAAATATGGACTCTCCCTGGATCAAGTGACTTTTTTTCTTTTAAGTTCTCAAAGTGCTTAACCTAGCTCAAAGTTGTCCTCTGAACTGGCCAGATGTTTAACTGAGAATCAATCACAATCAGTCCGTCATTTGAAAAACAAGCCTTTAGAATAATCTGGCCCCCAAATGGCAACAAGACATTCCGTTTTGGCGACTGTAACTTTGGTTTGGCACCTAGCTTATATATCTGAGTTTCTAACACTGGTTGTGCCTGCCCGGCCGATGCCTAGTTGGGAACAGCATCAAAAATACTTTTTGTTTCTTGAGTTGGAGAGACCTGTACTGCCTCTCTGTTCAGGGTACATGCCGAAAGATAAAAAGAGGCTGAAATCTCTAGCTCTGTTGTAAATCTCAGTTTAGCTGCTGCTGTTCTGATGAGAAAGATAATGGTGGGAGTTTGGGGCCTTGTTATCAAAGTGGCAAACATAGCATGGTTGTGGCTAGGGATCTCTTCCACGTTCCTTGTAGTTGCATTGCTCCCTTTCCCCCCACACTAAGCCAAAGTTGGGGAAAGAATTAGTGGCCTCAGCAGCATGTATAGAGTGAAGCGAGTTGATATTTCATTCATAGTAAAGTTAGTGTCTCTTCTTTCCATTTTATCTTCCAGCAGCATAGTAACCAATCAGATGTCACACCTATGAAGGTGCAATAAACAATGAACCCAGTCAATATTATAATCCATCCAGCCAGCGAAATTATCAATTAATGTACTATGGTTATGATCCTGTACTTGCTTACCTGGAAGCAAGCTCCATTGGATTCTGTGTGAAACTTAATTCCAAGTAGACATGCCTAGGGTTGCACTATTAAAAGAGGAGAATTAAAATGCTGAGCGACATTAAGTTAAGACAAGATATCCAACTAGTGCTGTGAAACCATGAGTCAGTCCATTAATTCATTTCTCAACCAGTATAGCAATCAGTTAGTTGAAAAGTCAGTTGTTCATAAAATAAACATCAGAAAGTTGTCAGTTCAGGGTTAAGTGCTTCTAAAACCATTAAAACACTGATCTAGAAAGACTTCAGTTTACACACCTGTCTAGTTCCCCATCTCACAGTCCGTGTTGGCGTGGTCTCCTTCCTTATGGTCTTCTGTTTTGGAATGGCTCAGATCCCATGTGTGTTTATTAACACACATGAGTATGCATGTGGTTGCATGCAGTGGCACTGCTGCTACAAGCAGTTGCAAAGTATTAAATAAGTCCAGAGTAAGTTGACAACAGACCTGGATGAGTTTTGCACAGAAAACCTGCCACCTTCTTACCCCTCTCAAAGAGGAAAGGGGAATGAGATGCAGCAAATAACAAGCAATCCATCTAAGCTGTTGAAGAATCACAGCAAGCCCAGATTCTGTATCCTTGCACACAATTCTTGAACTGTGGCTTTCTGGCCATGTTATTTTGCTTTTCTAAGTATCACATCAAAAATAAGATTTGTTTGGGCATGCAAGAGAGACTATCTGGTAACACTATAAAGGTAGCTTCTTTTTTTAAAAAAAGAAAACAGAAGTGGACCTTTTGGTAGTACTCTGAATTGACTTTTAAGATGTTGAATTCTAAAAGCAAGGGGCAAAATGTCCACCGGCAAAATATTGAATTGCAGAAGTTTGTAGAGTGTTAACAGGCTAAATTATTTTCTCCCAAGCAGTGGGCATGCAGTTTGCATCCATGGAAACAATGATTAAGTCAGCACAGGACCTGGACATCCTGAGTCAATTAAAAAACTTCCCCTCTGAAAAGAAGCGTTCCTTTGATCCATTGTGATGTCAGATCCCACGTGGGGGAGAGCCAGTCAAAAACAATGAAGTTTTCTAGTTAAGGATCAGTTAATGAATTATGCATACAAAATATAGGGAGGCAAGTAGGAGGAAAAATATATTTGCTGAAATCTGCTTAGCCAAAATTGCCTGCATCTCCCAGTTTATTTGTACAGTCATACCTCGGGTTGAAGATGCTTCAGGTTGAGCGCTTTCGGGTTGCACTCTGGGTTTCGCCATTCGAGCATGCACAGATGGTCAAAATGACGTCACGTGCATGTGCGGAAGCGGCGAATCGTGAGACGCGCGGGCGTGGGTTGTGTTCACTTCAGAATGGGAATGGGGCTCTGGAACGAATCCCGTTCGTATCCAGAGGTACCACTGTATAGCTCTTTCTCAGAATGGCAGGTGGGTCATGGGTAGCCAACCTTCCGCAAGCATCAAGGCATTTGAAGCACACCTGGACCAAGGGTAGGAGGGCTTGCAGGCATGGCTATGGCACGGAATCAGCCCCTTAGCTTGCCTGCTGCTCCCATGCTGTGCTGCTGCTGCCTGCAATAGCCCAGATTGGAAGCAAAACTTCATTGTGGGTTTAAGAACTAGTTAGCTATGGCAGCCCACAATCTATTGTTCTGGAATTGACATTGGTCACCTTTGGGTACAGTTATTTCAATGTTTAACGGGCAGTCTAATCTGGAAACCCATCACCTTTTTGAACCAATAAATAGTTGACAGACAATGTCGAATAATACTTTTGCTAGTCTAAAAGGCTGAAGAATTGCTGAGTTGCACAGCAACATTTGTATCTTCATCACACCAGAAACACTGGGCCCTCTGTTTTATACTAGCATGCGAGTGGAGAATGAGACTATCAATGCCATGAGTGGTACGCTAGGCTTTCATGGGGATTGTTTTAGTTTTGTGCCTCATTTTCCACAACTGTGAATCAGGTGTGTGCGCGCGCACGTGCACAAGTGAGAGACAGTGCTGGAATTTAAATAAAATATTTGTGAATTGCTTATAATGCCACATTAGTGTAGTGCCTAGGGGGGAAATGAGGGGAAGGGTCCCCACAAATACAGCTGTTTGCCCTTCTGGAGTCAGAGGCCTTACTTGCAGGGCACCCACAGCCTTGTCTTAATTTCATGTAAGTGGGATGGAGTGAAAGCCAAAATGGAGATGGACGGATGAGCAGAGAAAGCCTTCTGCAATCCGTCCCCTTCCCAACAGCAGTGAGCGCAGGTGTGACCACACCCACTTTTGGTTTGGGCTCGGTCCCTGACTGGCTTCAATCCCCCACCTCTGAAGGAATGCAGCCCTCAACAGGGCTAGGTGAAGGTTCCCGATTCCTGGTCTGTCTATTCCTTTTTAAAAATATATCCAGCTTTTGACTGCACCTGGATATATATTTTTAATATATGTGGCCATGTGATAATTTTAGCTTATAAATTTTATTGTTTAATGTCTTAATTTGTATATTAAGGTACTTTTATAGCTCTGTTTAGAGTAGGTAATGTCTTGATAACATAAACGTTTTACGATTTTTGTATCAATCTAGTATATTTTCTTTTAATTGTTGAATGATTCTGTGTACATTGTGGCAGCCTTTGGCTGACTGACTGACTGACTGGATCTCCAAGTGGCTTACAAAATTCAAAACATACCACGTGGAAGGCTTAAACATAAAAGAAACATCGCAGAACATCAGTCTATTGCTCTAGAAAAAGAGGTGCCGGAACTCACCATGAACACCTCCCTCGTTCTCTTAGAATGGCAATGGCGCCCACCTGAGAGGTGCCAGAACTGAGTTCTGGCGAGATCCAGCTGGGGGGGGGGGGGGAAGCCCCGCAGAACAGAAATCATGGTGCAAAGGCCTCCTGGAATAAAACCATTTTAACCTGAAATTTGTCAGGGACTGTGCCTGCCTGATTTCTAGTGGGGAGGGAGTTCCATAGAATTGGACCCACTACACCGAAGGCGTGACTCCTCAACTGAGTCGAGCGGCACCATGCTGATTTGGTTGTAAAGAGTACGCCAGCACTTGAGTGGTTTGCGAACCTATTTGGGTCCCCCAGTAAGAGAGACCAAGGCCTCTGGGGCCTGCTTTTTCGTTTGTTTGTTTTAAAGGCGTGCCAGGAACTACAGATATCAAGGGATGTGCATTGAGCCAGCTGGCTTTTATAAGGGCATTGTTACTCCAGTATAGGGTATCATCCTCCTCTGTCCCTCTCACGTGGTGCTGCTTGACCCTGTAGAGCACCTGGCCTTGTCTCTCCAAGACTGGGATTGTGTGTTGGGGTGGGGAGCGAAAGGAGTGGGTGAGGGGCTGTTGTGTGTCTTTATTTCAAAGAGTGAAGCCTCTTCTCAGAGCGGACATCCAGTGGCTGTCATGAAAGGAATACAGGACATTGGTATCACCAGGGCAGCCACAGTTGTTCCAGCTTTCTTTTTTTAAGAAAAAATAAATATATTATTATTTAGAGATCTTCTAAGTTAGCTGCAAGGGCATTTCAGGAAGCCTCAGCCACCACCATCTGGTCCATTAAAATAAATCTGGCGTGCTTCCCCGCCCCATTCCCCCCCCCACCCCACCATGTTCAGAGGGGAGGGGATGAGGGAAAAAGAGAGCTCCCAGCTGCTCTGACGTTTGAATTTAGATTGGCCACAGCTGGCCTGTAAAATGTGGAGCAAAAGCTCTTCTGCTTCAAATTAGGAGGAGGAGGAGGTGGCGGTTGGGAAGTTCTCTCTTAAAAGGCCAGCACCACTTAAAATATCCCATGGGTTTGGGTGTCCTGTGTAGTGCCACAAAATGAAACCCAAAACTCTGGGAGGGGGTGTGTGTGTGCATGCTCCATATCATAGCCAATTCCTTGATGGGTCACAATATTTTGATTTATTTTCCATTGGGATCGTGGCCAAAGGACCCTTGTAAGGTTCTGGAGTGAAGCACACGTGTGAGAACTTGGGATTGAGAAAGAAGCGTGCCCGGTTCTCAGCACAGCCCTCAGCAGTGGCCTCTTGGGCCTCTCCCAGCATAGTGGGAGGAAATTCTGTAGCTGACACAATGGGAGCGGTGCCTTCCCTGCTAGGTTTCTGGGTGTCCCGTGTTTGTGCCCTGCTTTCTGTGCTCACGCCATTAAATTTCATGTTCCTTTGCCATCCACGTGGTGTGCTGTTGTAGGTGCCTTGTTCAGTGTATAAACAGCCAAGGCTGGGGGCGCTGCCTTTCTGGTTAACCTCCTTCATTTGGACAACTGTTGTGTTAGTGCCACCTTCTGGTAAAATGTCATTGAGCTAGGCCTCGTGCTCCGGTTATTTTGTGGTTTTTGGTTTCTCAGAGTTAAGAGTTCCAGAAGGTGGTTCTGACTTCTCCGAGGGGACGGCCTTTATTCAGCAGGTAGTCGGAGAAGGAAGGCAAAGCTCCAGCTCTCTCGTCATGTCATTTATATATTCATTTATCCCCTTAGGTCGCAATGAATTGATAGCAAGGTACATCAAGTTACGGACGGGGAAAACAAGGACAAGGAAACAGGTAAAAATGTACCTAGCACTTGCCCTTTCCTTAAAAAAAAAAAAGTAACCTTGCAATAGGATGACTGAAGGAGAAAGGGGCCTCGTGAAATCACCCACATGTGCGTGTGTGTGTGTGTGTGTGTGTGTGTCTCCGTGTGTGTGTGTGTGTGTGTGTGTGTGTGTGTGTGCCTGCTCCATTGCCATAATTCAGTGTACCACTCAGAAGTGTGATGAGGCATCAGAGCTAGTAGTGAATATGTTGGAGAGGTCTGGGACATCAAAGTTCTTTTTCTGGCTCTGTTGGGTACGGTTGAGATCCCTGTTTCACTTTCTTTTTTTCCTAACATAGGTGATAGCATCCTTAAAAGTTAGAGAATTGACCTTGGCTTCAATATTTTGGGATCTTTGGTAGGAAGTTACTGAATAAAGCCAAGGGGTGTGTAATGGCAACTGTAACTCGCAGGTGCCTTGATGCATCGCAAGCTCTCCCCCCCCCCTTGCAAGCACTCAGAATTGGTGAAGGCTTTAAAAAAATGCTCCTTCCAGAATTAGTTGGAGTTATAGGAGCTCTGGAACTTCATATTCTCCCACCACAGCAAACTTCCTGGCCCTTTTATTGCCCTTCCAAATTCCCTTAGAAGAGTAAATAATCATTTTGTCTCCGCCACTTGACTGGGAAGAATCCTGAATCTACCATAGGTAGAGCTTGATAGGAGATGCTGCACAGCATTGGGAGTGGTGAAGGGGAAGATTTTTCTTTCAAAATAGAAGTTGACCCCTAGCAACAATTATGCGTCCATAATTGTAGCTTCTATCTTTTCAGTTGGCTGTGGGTGCTTTTTGAATCTTCAGGGCAGAAGTGAAAACCACTCGACCTAAGGGCTGTATTGCCCACCCAGGCAGTCTGCAATTTGGTGACAGATCTATTTACTTGATTCTTCTTATCCTGCTGTGTTCATGTTCGGGTTGTCCTCCATCAAGTTAACTCCACCACCATTACTGGTCTTGATGCTGTGTTAGGGATGGGGCAGAGAGAGTAGGAGAGGGAGAGAGAAGGAATGAGGTGGCAGCAACAATTTTGGTCACAGCCACTGCTGGCATACAGTTCTTGAAAGGTTGGTCAAGAGCAAATGCAACCCTGAAACACCCTGTATTCTCCATCCTCCATTTGTGCATGATCACGATTTGACCTGAACCCCCCAAAGAGAGGTAGATCACTGCCAGTTTTTTTTATTCTGTGAGTAGATAGAATCATAGAATCATAGAATCATAGAGTTGGAAGAGACCACAAGGGCCATCGAGTCCAACCCCCTGCCAAGCAGGAGATCACAGTCCCTTGGGAGTTGGACGTCCCTGGTCTAAAGTATTTCTTCTTTAACCACAGGACAAAACTTGGCTATAGAATGTGGTTAAGAATGGTAGACCTTAAACATGACCCCAGGTTTGGACAACACTTTTAAGACCTCAAAAGCCTGGAGAGGAGCAAAGTGAATGCCAAGAGTGGGCATGTTTGCACATTCGCACTAAGCTGTAGTTTGGGTTAGTGTGATGTGCAAACGTAGCTAAAGCCTTTGCCTGGAACATGAAAGAATCCTTATGAAGGCACTCCTTTTTTTTTTGAAGCAATGGCAGATGTACCTCTTTTTTGTAATAGTCAACACATTCCTGCTCTGCAATCCATTAAATGGTTGCAGAATTTGTAATCTCAGAATTCATGGAGCAGTTGACGGTGTGTCAGACCCAAAGGCTTATCCGTAACATCTTTCCAAAAGCCATGGGAAACACACTCTCATGTAACTCTAGGACTGCCTCCTGGTGGGACGTACCCTGTATGCTGGCTTGTTCTTAAATACTCAGATGAACAATTGGCACAGAACCAAAGGCATGGCCAAAGAGTTATTCCTTGTATCTTGGCCTCCCCACAAACATGTAAGAGAAGCTCAGGGTGCTTAGACTTCAGTGGTGGGCAAGCGTAGAATTCCTTCTGGAACTCCTAGTTCTCATTAGCTACTTGTAGTGTATTATGTTATCAAATCAAACTTGGAAAGGATCCAAAGACTTGGAAAGGACCCTGAGAGTCATCTAGTCCAACCCCATGCAATGCAGGAATCTCAACACGCAGTCCCCCATCCAGTTTGATACCATACCAGATCTTGCTTAGCTTAGCCAATGTGCTAGCAGTTTGATTGCTGCACCACTTTGTATGGTATGTTAATGAAAGTCATTGTTGGGAGGGCTGAAACCTTATAAAACCCATCAATTAAGATATCACCAGCTCCCCTTTATTTGTTTCTGGATTGTTTCCTTCATTAGGGCAAAGTTGGAAATATCAGGTCCATGTCTGTGCTGATTTTACCAGGCAGTAGTTATGATTGGATGGAAGCAGATCTTATGGAATTAAACTTAGAGGAGCTATGCAGTATATGTATCTATTATACAGTCATTCTTGCCTCTGCTTCAAGGTTTGCAGTCCTAACACTTTCTGGTGAATCTAGGGAAGCCTTTGCCAACTCAGTGCCCTCCAGATGTTTTGGACTAAAACTCCTGGCAGCCCTAGCCAGTAGCCCAAAATATCTGGATGCCACAAGGTTTGTGAAGGCTGCCCTTAGCTCAGACTTGCTAGTAGCACACTCTAAGAAATGTTTTTGCAAATGAGAGTTGTCCTTTTCAATGGCAAAGCATGGATAGCCTCCATTGTAAAAGAAAGTAGACTTAACCTGTCTTTTTTCTATTGTTTGACTCATTGCATGTGACTAGTAATGCTAAATCATTGGAGCAGTTCTCTGATATAAAACTAAATCCATCCAAAGGCAATTAAAGTAGACAACAGCCTACACAGCAAGGAAACACCAGTCTCCATTGGTTGTCTCTAACATACACAAATAGTTGGTGTAGTCTTGGGTCTTCTCATATAGTCTTCAGATTTGTCAGATCTCCTTTCTGTGGATCATATGCAAGATTCTGATTTATATTTTGGTAACAAAGAGCTTTGTCTTGTGATTCCTTTAAATATTATTTCTGAAGTCAGGTTTAAACCCAAAAGAAATTGGGTTTTCTACCCGAAATGTTTATACGGCTCTCAGAGCCATGGTCACATGTCCAATAGACAATTTCTGCTCTCAAAGCCGTGGATGCATAAAAGCACTGCCATATATTATCACTTAGTGGTCAGTGGTAAAAAGTGTCTGTGTAAGGCGGTGGCATGTTGTTCTAGAGGGATCACAATAGGTAGACTTATGGTTCTGTTTGCTTAATTTAGTGGCAATACTGAGGTTAATTTCAAGCTTGTTTGAGTCCCTTGATGTTTAACGTCTTCTAAGGCAGGTGAAAAGCTGTTGGTGATTATAATTCCACTCTAACACTTACTTACTTCTGTCTTGCTCTCTGAATGAAGAGCTGAAAAATATTTAAGAACCAGGGGACTGTGCACTTAGGTTTTTGAGACCCAGATTGGAAACTGTTTTCAATGCTTGATTGTGTATCAATTCAATTAGGAGAACTGAAGAAGTGCATCTGGATTTACATGGCTATGGAGAGGAGTCATGCGGGTACAGATCTGGATCAGCAAAACATTATGTTGGGAATGGCTCATAGACTGAAGCATGAGTGGTTCCTAAAAGCATGATGATCAGTAGTACATAAAATTCTCATGAGAGTAAGCTACACTTACACTATTAAATGCTATTTGCAAAGGGTAAAATCCCCAAATATAGCACACTATGCTCAAGTCCATGGCATTCAGTGGGTCTGTAGCAATTTCCTCCAATTGATAGGTTAGCCATATCATTGCAGTCTGTATTACCTGCCATTCATCCTGAGTACAGATCCTTCTCCTCTGGAACCTCACATGGCTTCATAGGCTTGTTTGACTGTGTGTTGTGTGTGCGTGTGTGTGTGTGTGTGTCCAACCTAGGTGCTTGAAGCACTCTTGTCACGCAAAACAATTTGGGATCATGTCTTCATTCTGTTTGTGTTTTCCTTTTTGAATGACTTGGCGGGGCGTAGGTGTCCAGCCACATACAGGTTCTAGCTCGGAAGAAGGTGCGAGAGTACCAGGTTGGCATTAAGGTACGTTGGAGACCCTGCCCATGCGTCCGTGGTGTGTGAGCATGGGCAGCCCCCTCTCCTTCCTCTCCTTTCCTCTGGTTGACGGCTCTGCTGTTTTTCCCCCCTCTCCTTCTGCTTTTCTCTCTGCAGGTCTCTAGCCACTTGCAGGTTCTAGCCAGACGGAAATCTCGTGAGATTCAGTCGAAGCTGAAGGTACGCGCTTCCCCGGCTTTCCCACCTTTTGAGCCATGGCCATGCTGGCAACTAACATGCTGCGCTCTGTGGTTGCCACTCTTTCCCCCCTGCTTGTTGTGTCTTTGCTCCCCTCCCTTTGTTCCTGGGACCTGATAATTTTCAGAATGCCGCTGAGGTGTGAGAGAGAATCAGAAGCAAAAAGCGATAGAGCACTTCTGCGTGGCAGGATCTGGCAAGGACAAGCCACCTCTAAACAGTCCAGTAAAGCTGTCCCTTGTCAGCTTGGAGAGTGCATTTCCAGTCACAACTGGAGCCTTCAGGTGGTGACATAGCAAGGAGAACTTCTAGAGTTCTCCACAGTCCACCTGCCATCTTTGGTATATCCATGTAAGTGCTCCACTGTTGTTACAGGAACTGGAACCTTGCCTAAATCAGGGAAGCTGAGTAGGATCCATGGCGGCTCATGAAATGTGCAGTCGTGGTATTAAACAGCCACTTCTGCTGAGCAACAACTGAGTGGAAGGGTCCCTCCCAGTAGAGGCATAGGACAGAACACCCTTCTCCTTCTGTTTCCATTCAACAGAAGAAGCCATTTCCTTCTGCTGTGCTACTTCACTGTCTACCACTCTGTAGCATTAAGATTTTCTAGGTAGCATTGGAGCTCTGGAGCAGGTTTTTGTTTTTTAAAAAAATGTTTTCCAAATAAGTGTTACTGATGTTCAATGATGCATCAAGCAGGGCTGACCATTAAAGTAGCAGACCCAAGGCTGCAATAAAACAAAACCAAAACACACTCCCCCCCCCCACCCCAAAGCAGAAGAGCCAGACTTTTGGAAAGCATTCCGTGCTGGATGAGGATGGGGAAGTATACAGGGGGGGGACCCCAAAGTTTTGTAGGTACAAATTCTGATGGATTTATGCAGCTGAGGCTCATATAGCAGGCATAGGAATTTGTGCAATCAGTACCTCTGTCATACTTCTAGTCTATATGGCCAACAGTCTTTAATACCTGGGGAGGATATTTGGCTAAGTTGGCCAGTGCAATGGTACAAGGCAATTAGGATAGAGATGCACAGAACCAGAGATGAGTGTCTTCCATCATAGGCCTGCTCTTGCTGATTCAGGATGCTTGGACCAAGAACATGGGACCAGGAGCCAAGGAAGTTGAGCAGGGATAAAACTGGAGAGCTTTTATCCTGTGATTGCCTTTCTTTCTGTGGTTGGCTTTTCTTTTCTTCTTTCTTCTGTAACTTGAGATTGGCTAACCTTTCCTATTACCCTTTCCTCTGTGTGTTCTGTGTATTGTGATTTGGGTTTTTGAGGGGGGAGGGGGGGGTCTTAATGAATGGTTAGTGGTTGAAGGGTATTTTGAACTGATTCTGGTTCTCTGTCTATTCTTGTGGTTTGGCCTATGCATCGGAAAGTACCTAGAAATTCCAATCTTTTCAGCTGTTCAAATTTATTTAGTCCAAAATACTCTCCCTTCCTTTTCTAGAGTCCACAAAGCAGGAGCTGCCATTACCAGGTTGGGAAAACTCATAAATAGTGTGCCGTCCCTCCCACCATGCCCTCATTCCTCTACCCCAAACTAAGAAAATAATTGGCAGGTTTATAAGAAGATTAAATTGTGTGCATAAAGTGGCCCACACCCAAAATTCAGTTAATAATAAAAACTCTCACAGTTGAAGAACAGCATGGAATGAAGGAAAATATCTTTTTAAAAGGATCTGTCCTTGTAGTCAGTAGCACACATTATATGATGGCCAGATGTAACTGTAGAACACTTTTACATATACGTTAATTCTAGTCAATAGCACGTCTTCCACAAAAGACAGACAATACATTGCCTGAGAGTTAGGGCTAGCATGCTAGTCAACTGATGCTTGTTAGATTATGGCAAGATTTTGTCAAATATTCAAAAAATGCCCATGGCAGTGTTGTTGAGTTTTTAAAAATTATTATATCGTTATGGTCTCATTTGTTAAGTAGGGGAGGAGCAAATGTATCTTGCCTCCTAAGCTTACAGCTGACAGGGACAAACCTAGAAGCACATCAAAGCTTTTAATTTAAGGCATATCTGAACAGAAATGCAAACAGTCACCAGTGGTATTGCCTAGTAAGTCAAGTATCTGACTAGGGCGAGGGAGTGCTCAGAAAATAGGTTTCCCAACTCTGTCCTTGCAGTACTGTCGTTGCAAACCTATTTGAGAGGACCTTTTAAGTGCATGCCCATAAGTTCTGCCCTGTATTGCTGAACCACTCTACCTCCAACCAGTGTGCTTTCGTGTTCTGCAATGGCAGAAGACTGGGCAAAGCAGTGGTATGCAGGTCCAGTTTACCCCCTTGAGTCTTTAAAGAGAGAGCCAAAGGTAAACAGAGAAAACTGCAGAACATCTATTGGCCCATTTATCTACATCCAGGCTTAGGACTCTGCAAATTACGGTAGCCCCTCACAAATACCAAAGAATGATTTAACTACCTAGGTACTTTTTATTCCCCTTGCACTACTCTAAGAGTTATGTGCACGCAACTCAAGAAGCCTAAGCTTGTCCACATACAGCAACACACTGTTTATTTTGTATAGCTCTGCAGGCAGGAGAGTGCAGTGACCAGATCTAGTGCATTGTTTGCGCTAGTAACTCTGCAATCTATAAAATAATGTTGCTTTCAGTGCCCAGACCGGCATCAGATTTGGAGAACCACAGAACAGGGCGGTCTGTTCTCACTTCCTGCACATCTTCCTTGATTTGTAAAACTGAAGAAGTTACCTATTGAGATAAGCCTCATACCATCCTCTCCTTTCTTCCTCATTCCCGTTGTGCCACGTGCCCCAGATCATCAAGTGGATTCAGGAAAACAGGCTGCATTAGAAAGCAGCCCGGGACAGATGTAGTTTGTTTACAAAATGAAGTCTGACATCCTGTGATGCTTTGAAGTCCCATTATTGATACCTGTTATGGATTATGCAGACTCCCCCCCCTCCCCGCAGTGCCCATTATGACAGCAGAGGCACTAACCATATTTCTTTTCTTTCCTCCCTCCTCTTCACACAGGCTATGAACTTGGTAAGTGCACTTCAGTCTTGTTTCTGCCCCATTAAGTGTTCTCTACTTGGTGATTGTCTTTATCCTTATGCTGAGTGTTTAATTTTGTTGTATGCTATGTGCTGCCTTGGTATCTATACTGGTGAAGGAGGGACCATACGGCTTTTAAATAAATAAATCCCCACGAATAGTATTAGAGAGTGCAGATGAGGTGTGCAGGGGGTGCTGGAAGTGCAAAATTAATAGCTGAGATGAGAATCTTTTGGATACTTTGGACCCAAAACTGGCTAAAAGCCAGCACCTTAAATGGATGTTTGTGTTCTCCTCCTTTGATCTACAGACATGTTGCACTGCTCTAAAGGATTTATTATCTATGACTAGTAAGATCCCTGGAAAAATGAGCTTTGGGGGGAGGGGAAGTGGCATAAAACAGTTTGCTTGAATGGCTCACTGCTAGTATGTTTTGATAAGTCTGTGTAAAGTGGCTCACTGTCCCCCATTAATTTGTCTTTAGTGGGCCGTCAAGGCCAGTGTTAGTAACTCTCCCTTCTGCTTCTCCTCTTCTGTCCTGTTTTGAAGGATCAGGTCTCAAAGGACAAGGCTCTGCAGAGTATGGCTTCCATGTCGTCAGCACAGATCGTATCCGCCAGTGTCCTGCAGAACAAGCTCAGCCCCCCTCCTCCACTCCCTCAGGCTGTCTTCTCTGCTGCTCCCAGGGTAAGGGATGTTCCAACACTTTTCCTGCCTGGTTAGGAAGGTCAGGCCCAGAAGGACGGCATGGAGTCAATACTTCTGCAAGACGGCGGCGTCTCTTATAGGGCTAGGTGACTAACACAGAGATGGTTCCAGAGAGGATATTTATTTATTTACTTATCTGTAGTTGTGTTCCTGACCCAATAGGCTTAGTTTAAATCAGACACCATAAGCGTAATTTACGTATTCCACACCCAACATCCATGTCTCCCTAATTTTCATTTTTGCCCAGTTTACTTAAAAAAGAAAAGAAAAATAAAACCTAACTCATGCTCTTCCTCCCAACACCTTTCACTGTCACATATGGGAATGGTTCTCCAGTTGTTGTTAAAACTCCTTTGAGACTCAGCTAGCATGGCCAACGGTCAAAGAAGATGGGAGTTGTAATCCAATAACATCTGGAAAAACCATAGGTTCTCCATCCCTGCCCTAATTCTTCTTATCTGCACATGCCATCAGCAGCACCACCAAAGAGTAGCATATCTGACCCACCCTCTCCCCTTAGTGGCTCACAAGAGAGTGGAGGACATGTACTGACTTGGTGTGAAACTCCCAGCTGTAGTCTTGACTCTCCTCAGCTGTGTTGTGGTATTTCCACACTATTCTAAAAAACTGACTAGCCGTTCCCATTCTGTAACAATAAACAACTTAAACAACGCTTTAACAACTTTGATGAACCTGAACAACTGTAGCTGTGAAGTCAGATGGTAGGAATATGCATGACAATGTTTTCTGTGTTCATTTTTTGTTTCCTCAGTTTTGGAGTGGGCCTATCCCAGGACAGTCTGGACCTTCTCAGGAGTAAGTGAAAAGCAATTGTTACGTTTGGTGGAGAATTAAAAGGCTTAGCAGTTAGAGGACGGTACTTGCATAGCATTTCTGAATTGTTCCACAGAAATAGATGCCACATTGTGCAATATCTCTCTCTCTCTCTCTCTCTCTCTCTCTCTCACACACACACACACACACACACACACACACACACCTTGATCGCTTATGCCTCCATTTCTAAACTGCTATGTTCATATTCTTCCAAAGGGTCGACTCAGGTATGCATAATTGCATGTGGGGATTGCTCCAATTCAAGTCTCATATAGGGAAATCATTTATTTGAAAGCTCCCCCATATAGGGCCACACTGGGGGGGAAATCAGAGAGAGAGTTAAGATCAAGACTTCTTTATCTAATGTGGTAGATTTTTGACATTACACACAATATTCATCGGGGTGGGGGGCATGTCGGTGTTTCAAATAAACAATTCCTCAACTGCATATTGTCAGGGTTTGAAGGATTATCCCAGCTGGTATCTTGAGATTCGAGGGATTGAACCTGGTACCTTCTGCATGGGAAACATGTACACAAATGGCCCTTCCTTTATTTCGCTAAGTCAGCATCTCCAGTGGGGATGCTTCATTGTTCATGTAGCCATAATAAAATGCACTAGAAACTGCAGTCCCATAAACCCTCTTAAAGTAATTACTTTGGGTATCCAGAACCTCCTAAATATATTTGTTATTCTTCATAGGAAACCTGATAGCAGTTTACAAAATCTAGTTGTGTATAAATTTTATGAAATAATTATAAATAAAATATTTTTATTTTAAAATAAAAATGAATAATATAGTGGAATGTTTGTTGGTCAGGTTCCTAAAGGTTGGTTACATTAGGCCTGCAGATAGACTGCTCTTTTTTCTGAAATAGTGGGGAAGGCAAATGAGGGGGAGCCCTGTAATGGCTGGTGGCTGTATGTATATGAGAGGCCACCATAGAGTTACCTTGATGATTTCTGCAAGACATCTGCCCTTGGAGTAACTTAGGGTGTACGCAGTTAACAGGAACATTAACAATTTGACATACTGACTAACATACTTAACACTATTTTGTTTTTCAGCATTAAACCTTTTGCACAACCAGCCTACCCCATCCAGCCACCCATGCCTCCATCACTAGCCAGTAAGTGATTTTGTTTCTCCAACTAACTGATGCTCTGCCTCATAACATTTTCTTGGCTCCCCTGTCACCACCAGCGCCCAGTCCTGTTTATTCATACAGACAGTTCTAGCTGTTTTCTCAGGACCTCACTGAGAGCTTGAACTTTTTTCTTGGCCCAGCCATGATGGTGAATCTCTTTGATTTCATTCATAGAAACTGAATGCCTTATTGTCTATTCCAAAGGGTTGATTCTTTCCATCCTGCCATTAGCGGTGATGGTACCTGTAGGTTCTCCCCACCCTCACAGAGCTTTCGGGGTGCAATTTAGATTGGGGGAAAACAGTGCAGTGGAGAGGGCTAACCATTTCTCCCCTGCTGTTGCTGGCCTAATTCAGCCCCCTTCTATGCCACTTGCTAAGCTTTTCAAAAAGAAAATAGGATGATCTACTCATGGGTTTTCCATCATCTCGCCTGCTTTGAGTGAGAGGGATTCTACCTTCACATTTGCCTAGGATGTTTCTGTATGATGGAGATGAAAGCAGACTTATCATGGACCACCTTGTCTTCCCAACCATGGTCACATTTTGCTTGCAAGGAAATATGGCAAAAGCACTGAAATAAAATATAAATAAATGACTCTTTTTACAACTTAGCTGCTTACAGATTTTAAAATTTGACTCAGTAATTGATGTTTTGCATTTAATTATTTGAGCAAAGCTTTTTATATTTTAACTAGCCTCTATGCTGCCCTTTGATCCCTTCATATTACCCACAGAATGTCATCTGTGAGATGGATTGTGTAGATGGAAGACAGTTTTTGTAGCAGGAAATGATGCAGTCAATCAGGAAGCCCATCTGTCCTGTCCAATGATCTTCTTGATGTTCTAAAGTAGAGCTTTCTAAACTCTGTGTCGCGACACGTTACTGTGTCCACTGCAGTGTGTAGGTGTGTTGCGCAAATGCCCCCCACACTCCTCCTGGGGCTGGAGAGGGGTTGGTTTAACTTCCGGTTTGCTAGTAAAACCGAATTACTGTGTCATGAAATGAAGCATGTCTAAAAACTGTGTCACCAACATGAAAAGTTTGGAAAGCTCTCCTCTAAAGACACCTCCATGGTAGTAGAAGGGTAGCTTCCTGGATTGCTGTAGTACTTGGGAGTTTTAAATTGTATTTTATCTAGGGAGTACAGTCTGCTTCATTCCTCATTGCTTCATCTGGAGTTTAAGAGATTACACCTTTTTTGTTTACAAACAGTCTTGCTTAACGTTCAGGGGAAATTAAACCATTTCAGTTCTCCCATCTTCTAAATGCAAGGGCATCCCAGAGCTATTACAAATATGAAATGCTTAAAAATGAAATTTGAATCATTACAATTTCAGAGAGTCCTGTTGCATTAGAACTGCCATCTGGGCAATAAGGAAGGAAATAGTCCTTGGCTTCTTGGAAGGATGGGCAACTAGGCTAGATGGGGGAGCATTAAAGGGTTGTCCTCATCTCTGCAGCTGAAACCTCCCCCTGCAGTGCTCAAGAATGTGGCAACACTTTCTTTTTTCCAGGCTACGAGCCCCTGGCTCCTCTCCCACCTGCTGCCTCGGCTGTGCCAGTCTGGCAGGACCGCACCATCGCCTCCACCAAACTGCGGCTCCTTGAGTATTCAGCGTTTATGGAAGTGCAGCGTGACCCTGAAACGGTAACTCTTAGGGGGGAAGTGTTTGGCACTGCAGGAGCTGGTGGCAATGGTGTTTTTCAGCTCTTACAGTGCATTGGGTCTCTGCAGAAAACTGCCCTCTTTTCTAACCTGCATAAAGCCTGACATTCACTTACGAGCCCCATGTAATAAATGCTGCCAGAGACTCAAGCTCTGGTCTCCCTGTGCTGTTTTGTGTAATATAGACACATATCACATTGGCTGTATTTTTACAGCCCTTTTGTCTAGGCTGGAGTCGCCAATGGCATGCAGCTTCCATCAACTCTGGTTATTACCCATGCTGGCCTGAGCTGTTGGAAGTTGGAGCTCAACATCTGGAGATGTTGGCTGCTCCTGGTCTGGATGGTGGTAGCTGGCATTAAGGCAACTGAGTTTTGAATTTTGCGGCGTCAGCAGGAGTATCTGATTCCCTTTGTCATGGCTGAATCTTTGTAGTGAAGCACGCTACCTTCCGCTCCCACATTTTTTGCCATTTGTGTTTCCCACCCTACAGTATAGCAAGCACCTCTTTGTGCACATTGGACAGACGAACCCCTCGTACAGCGACCCGCTGCTGGAGGCAGTGGACATCCGCCAGATCTATGACAAGTTCCCTGAGAAGAAAGGTGGCCTGAAGGAGCTCTATGAGAGGGGGCCCCAGAACTCCTTTTTCCTGGTCAAGTTCTGGGTAAGAATCTTGCAGCCCAAAGCCGAACAATGCCTCTGAAAAAGCCATTATTGGGTACTTCTTCATCGGACAAGGCGGCTAAGGAAACTAGACCAGAGGACCATGGTTACATTATTCTCCTATATGAATGTGGATGTTGTTTGGATGATGGGAGGGGGGATGCTTTCTGGCCTCAGATTCTCCACATCAGTGGGCAGTCACATGTTTCATGTGGTTTTGCCTGGCTTTATATGCTAAGCAGGCTTGACCCAGGCATCTTGGTAGAAGAGCCTAAGGGATATTAAAAATGAAATGAAATTCTGAAGGGGTCTGGGGAAAAGGGTTCATCCTTTAGAAAAAGAGCTGCATTCAATAGCATGTTTTGAGGTCTAAGCAATGCCATGGTATTTTTCTCTCACAAATGTTCATAGAATCATAGACTCTATAAGAGTTGGAAGGGACCCCCGAGGGGCATCTAGTCCAACCCCCTGCAATGCAGGAATCTCAGCTAAAGCGTCCATGACAGGTGGCCTTCCAACCTCTGCTTAAAAACCTCCAAGGAAGAAGAGACCACCACCTCTCGCGGGAGTCTGTTCCACTGCCGAACAGCTCTTACTGTCATAAAGTTTTTTCGAATGTTCAGTCGGAATCTCCTTTCTTGCAACTTGAAGCCATTGGTTTGAGTCCTGTCCTCCAGAGCAGGAGAAAAGAAGCATGCTCCCTCTTCCATTTGACAGCCCTTAAGATATTTGAAGATGGCTATCATATCTCCTCCCAGTCTCCTCTTTTCCAGGCTAAACATACCCAGCTTCTCATAAGGCTTAGTTTCCAGATCCTTTATCATCTTGGTTGCCCTCCTCTGAACACATTCAGGCTCCCGTAGCACATACTGCAAGACCAGCTGGTGTTTTACATTGGCTTTGCTCTACCATCTGAATTTTTTAATGCCACTGCAGCATTCAGCCTGGTTTGAGCCTCCTTTGGAACTGTGACTTAATATTGCCTAAATGCTGTCACTCTCCCCTGCCATCAAATCTTAAAAGCTGTTGTCGTCCCACACTGAGCATTTTCAGTTCGTCTTCTCAGCCCTTAGCTAAAAATACATGAGCCGATGTGGTCCAGCTTGGAATGCTTGTGAGACTCCACTTCATGGAGGCGAGTCACCTCCATTCTCCATCTACAAAATGGGCATAAAAGCAAAGAGTGGCAGTGAGGCTGAATGAGATAAGGGTTAGAAAGCAGGTTGCTATTTTTAAATACTTATGTCAATAATTAGCAGTATCACCATGAATACACTTCTCTGTTGGCATCTTCGCTCCCCTCAGTGAATGCATCTCGGAACTCTTGGGTCGGAGACCTCTGCGCCCCAAGCAGAAAGCCACAATCCGTACTTGATTTATAACACCTCCTTCCTTGCCTTTGCTCTAGGCGGATCTGAACAGCACCATTCAGGATGGTCCTGGTGCTTTTTATGGCGTAAGCAGTCAGTATAGCAGTGCAGAAAACATGACCATCACAGTCTCCACTAAAGTGTGCTCCTTCGGAAAGCAAGTAGTCGAGAAGGTGGAGGTGAGTCCTGCGCTTCCTTTGGGTCTGGTACCAGCAGGAAGGGAATGTTGCAGAGTGGGTGAAGAGCATAGCAGTTAATGTGGGACTGGAAGTTAAGTTCTTGGGAAGAACGTACAGCCCAAGGGGAAAGTGCTTTGAGACTCTTTAAGTGCTAACAGTACATGTATAATAAGTAGCAATGTATGCATTATCAGAATGTCAGTATAGTCCTCTCTTCCTTTCCCCCTGCTGCTTAATTATGGATAATTAGGGTGTGCCACCTCCCCAGTTCTCCTACACCAAGCTTGAATGCCATTCGATACACAATAATAAATAAATAAACAAATCTCTCTCATATTATTGCACCTTCAGTGGCTTCTTTGTTAGGGTCTATACCTTATCGATGCTTTTTCTGCAGACGGAATTTGCCCGGATGGAGAACGGACGGTGTGTGTACCGAATCCATCGGTCCCCCATGTGCGAATATATGATCAACTTTATCCATAAACTGAAACACCTCCCAGAAAAATACATGATGAACAGCGTCCTGGAGAATTTCACCATCCTGCAGGTAAATAACATTTTCCTTCTATCCTGAATCCTTTCCAGCTGGTAACTGGAGTAACTTCTGTCTGGATGTTCATAGTAGGCTTTTCATGGCTGAAGACACCAACTGGATAGTTTCAGATTTGGTCATACTTGGAGTAAAAACCCATTGAAATAAATTGCACAAGTTAGGTCATTGGTTTCAATGAGTTTACCTATAATATGACTAAATCTGGGCCTGTAGCAGCAAAAGCAGACCCCTTCATCTGCCCCACTTGTAATAAAACCTCTCTCTCCCCTACAGCTACAAGCAGGTGCTGTATCTCTCCAATGGTTTGACTTTAGACACACTCTTCCATTGTCCCCCAAGACAGATGGATGCCAATAACCAGGATCCAACCAAAATAACAATTGCATTCCTTTCTTCCTGTTGTTTTTTATTCTACCTTTCAATGTCGTGCTCATCATCTGCTTCTTTCAAGAAGGCAATGGTTTGTCATGAAGACATTTCTTATGAGGAAAATATTTTGTTCAGCACGTGAGATTCTTTGGCAAGGACAAGCTCATGCAGTCTGTTCCTCATTTAAAGTGCTGTCCTGCCATCCATTATATGTGTTGGCTCAGTTGACTAACTTGCTGCAGTCCTTAATCCCCACTTCAAAATATTTTCATTTGATCAGATGGGCATTTGTCTCATCCTTGCAAGTAGAGAGGAGGTTAATTTTACCAGTTTCTTAGATTCATTCTCAGGTACAGAAGAACGTTATCTTCACCTCTTTGCAGGTTATAGGCAATCCGTTAAAAGTTACCACTTAAATCTTAAATCACCCCTATCTTTAGAATTGTGGCTTTGATTTTTGAGATTTTGTAATTCATCAAATAAGTCCTACTGAAATCAAGTGGATAGATGGTAAAAGTAAAGAAGATTGAAATAATATTTTGTACTTGGGTGCAGATAACTACATCTGTATTATGCTTGTTGATTGTGATGTGTATGGTTAAATTGCAACGGAAAGGATCAATCTTCTGCTTCCATATTTTAAAAGAGAAGGTGGCTATTGAAATAAGCGTGTTCTTTGCAGCTGTTGCAATTTCCACCTTCCTCTCAAATCTCATTTTCATTTTGTGTCTTGACTCTTTAGATAGTGATGTGCAAGCCACTCTGGGACTCCCTTTTCTGCTGAAGAGTGGGAGACATTAATTTTCTAAAGAAATAAAGTACTCAGCTTCTGTACAAAATACAGTATGAGAGATCGTACTATAGGAACCTAGCTCAAAAAACTATGCCATTTCTCTGGTCTCAATGTCTGACTTGCCCAGTCCATCTTCCTGTATCTCACGGTATGTGTGTGTTCTTCTTCCCTCAGGTTGTTACGAACAGAGATACCCAGGAAACCTTGCTCTGCATAGCCTTTGTATTTGAGGTATCCACCAGCGAGCACGGAGCCCAGCATCATGTGTACAAGTTGGTCAAAGACTAGAGGCCCCCTTGGGGTGACCGGGCAATTTGAGGAAGAAGAGAAGAAGTCTTGTCAGAGAAGCCACCCGAATAGGATGCCTTGACGCAAGTCTTTTGAAAAATGAACACACAACACACACAAAAAGCAATGCCAAAAAGACTGTATCACAATCACAGATGTTTTCTACTTAGGAACAATTTTTTAAAAAAGAAAAAAACAAGCAGAAAAGAAAAGCATGACGGGAAAGCATATAAGGAGAGCTGTATCTGGAGGCAACAAGAAGGAGGACTGTTCCTGGGGGCTCGGTCATCAGTATTTCAGGAGACATTGGCGCCAAGGCCTGGTACCTCTGGATATCTCTCCTGTCACACAACACTAGAACAGCATCTAGTGAAACGAGACTGCCAACTACTTCTTAATACCTGGATGTGCCTATATATCCCGTGCCAATTTGTCCTCAAAACCTGGGTGGTTTCATTTAGAGAAAAGCGTTCTGAGAGGGCTGCTAAGGATGTCTGTTCTGGGAAGGGATGGGGAATCAGATGCTGCCTTGTTTATGTGACCGATCCCACTCTGTTCGAGACGCCGACAAAGAAGAGGAAGAGTTTTCTTCCATCTCTTGACGCAGGCTGCGTGCAGAGCCAGCACAGGGAATTGGCGACTTGCGTCATGTGGCACACATGCCACCCATGGGTTAATTGCAAGAAAACGATTTTGTTCCAACATTTTCCTGGGCATTTTCTATTTCAGGATACAGTGGTGGTGGGAGGGCGCCAGGAGTTGATTATGGCAGGAATGTGGCGCTTTTACATCCATGTCCCAGATGTTTGGATAATAGACGGGAGTAGGGTTGCAGGATCGTGTGTGTGTGTGTGCGCGCGCATGCGTGCGCCAACAAGAAATGGAGAGACTTAAAGATATCTGTCTGTGGGATGTTAAAAGGTTAGAGTATGTATTAAGAGGAAGGAGGGGTGCTCAGCTGGAGGAGAGCAATTCAGGAAATCATAGATTTGGAGATTTGCATAGATTTGCAATCATAGGGTTGCAGATAAGCAGGCTGACTCTAGGTGAGCAATGAGATGACTGGGAAAATATTAGGGCTGGCTAAGGTTGAGTAACTTTGAGGGGGGGATCTGAATTTGTATGGGATTTTTAACCAGCTCTCAATGGAGCATTATTATTACATCTGCCATGTCAAAAACAGCATGGGATAAGCTTAGACCAAAGTTCTTGCTGCCTGGGCATTGTTCTGGTAAGGTATTAATTTCCCTTCTGCTTCTCTGTTCATCTGTGGTAGTCATCTAGGAAAGGACATGATCTAAATATCACGATGCAAGTCTTTCCTCTGGATTATGTACTTCCCACCTAGGATATCTTTGTGGAGGCTGCTAAACAAAACAAAAAACCAAAGCGAAAATTGCGTATTCTGGCAGCCTAAACCCAAGGAGGTGCTGAAAGATGAAACTAAGTACAATATGTCATACAGAATCCCTCTTCATTTGAAAGCTGTACTGTTTGCTGTTGGAAATGCTGAAGAAAGTTTCTGTGTAGGGTTTAAGTATAAACATGAGCCCCTAGACCTTAAGCTTGGCGACTAAGACAGTGGGCTTGTGATTTAAATTGGTGCTTATAGGAATCCTGTTACATGAACAGTGCCAAGATATCAGTAACCTCACTGTATGTGGCACCTCCAGGGCTCAGGCCCATAGGTTTCAGCTATACTTTGTCTAAATGCTAGTTTGTAGTTTTAAATAATAGAGGAACTAACAGAATGTAATATTTGTGCCTTCCTACCTTTCTTTTTTACCATTGAACTTTTTTCTGTTTTGTCCTTCAGCTTTCCCCTGGCCACATGGTGATTTGTTTGCTTTTAAGTTGGTTGATTTTCATTTTTTAAGAGAATTCTCCTTGCTGCTCCATCCTTTCTTTAGTCTGGTATACTCTTACTCAACCCACTCAGACTAATCTCCACCCTATGCTGCCATGGGCCTGGTGAGATTACTATGGAGAAGCCTCAAAACATTGGAAAAGGTGCAATACAGTGCAAAAGAAAAAGAAAAGCCATTTGCAAGCAAGGAGAGAATTTGAGGTTTCCACTTCTACGAGGAAATTGGAATGCACAGACTTGAGTTTGCAATTACGTTTTTTTATGCTTGGGGTATTTGACTATAGCTTTAAATGGAGGTTGGCCCCCAGTGCATAGTTCTCAAGGCTGGTTGAGTTATTTTGGCACCTGGGGCAGAAAATCCCACAGGTGCATCTTCCCACCCCTGGCAATAAATACTATAGTAACTTCACATGTTTCTGCCGTTTTCATGACACCTCAACACACCTGCCTGAGGAGACCATTTCACTCTACCTAATGCTAGGACCAGATCCAATTTGTAAGAAGAGATTTCACCACCAGGATCATTTTCATAGTGGCATCAAGATTTGTGCAAAGAGATTCCCAAAGAGACAGTGGAAGGGAGCTAGGAATTCAGAGTGTGTTGGCTGCAGGCAAAAATGTCTGTTAAAAACAGATTGTGGTGACGCTGAAGTACTGGGTGCCTTTCATTGGAACATAAGGGTCAGGTTAAAATTTAGAGCTCCTTCTCCGTTGTCTGCCTTAGAAGGTAGGAGATAATGTAATGGAGATGCCTCATAAAGTCTTGATGTCTGGCTTTTCATAACTGACTTGGGCCTCTCCTTCAGGCCTGGCCTGTATCACCACTGCATTGTTGATTTAGCACCCATGTTTCGACTGTGGATGAAGGACTAGGTACAAAGGCATTGGCTAACTCAAACTTAAGTCTGGCTAACACAGACTAAGAATGTTCCCAGGATCCTTCGGACTGCCGTTTGAGTACAACATGCAGCTGAGAGGTGACACCATGAGAACAACTGACAGAATGGTTTCCCAGCTTTTTGAAGGACATTTATAATTAATGTAATAATTTTTTTCCTGTGAAGTGTTTTTAATTGATGCCACCCAAGAACTTCTGGAAAACTCCACTAGAATGTTGAAATGAACACTCCTCTGCGTGTTATGTGGGACCCCCGAGGTGGTAACTCTAAGGGGAATGGTACGTGGGGACTGGTTTGGTAGAGCAGCAAGTCACAAATTGCTCAGGAACAGTGCCTTATTTTGCAACACATGTTGCACTCTTGGGGGATGAGCAACAGGTGCAGAAAGTTCTAAAAATCAGTTGTAATCTAAATTCAGGTGAGCACATCCTCTACCCCCTGCCTCCAATGTGATAATCCTACTGCGTTGCCTCTGGCAAAGCTGATGGTCTCATGCATATCTGTGTGTGATGTTTTGGGCAAACTGGTCTCTCTAGTGCCACAACTCTTTCTCCAGTCTATTATTACTCTTAGGAAGAACTGGCTACTTTGTAAAAGCCAGCTTGAAGTTCAGGTACGTTTCTGAGACCCCTGTGCATTGGGCGGGGGGAGAGGTACAGCGTCCTTGGAACTGAATAACAGTTATTGCTATTCTAGTGGGAGGAGGTAGGGTTAAAAGAGACAGGATGTTGAATTGCTTATGATTACAGCCAGAGCCTCTGCAGCTGTAAGGAGAGGAGAGCTGGCTAGTTTATATGTAGCATGTTTATTTTCATTCCTAGATCAAAAAACTCTGGGAATTAAGGTTAAAACCTTCCCTGTTCTCCTTAACCTATGTACAATAGAATTCCCTTTTCTGCTAAACATACTTTTTTAAGGGAGGGCATATATAAACCCCTGGGGCAGAGACTTCAGTGTACTACATGGGGAAAGTGGAGCAGAGCCTTAGTCTTGCCTAAACCCCAACTTTCTTATATAAAAACTGTTTCTTGTATTTTATCCACAATCTTTAACCCAGCTGGAGCCTTTGGAATAAACCTCCTCCAAAACTGGCCTATGTTACATTTCTCGTCTTTCCCCCTTTCAGTCCTTCCATGCCATACCATTCTTGCTTTCAGTGCAACATTTAGTTAGATCCATTCCCCAGCCTTCCTGCTTGTAGAATCCCATGCGCAGGCCACAAGTCTGTGAGCACAAATAGACCTACAAACCACTGCCCACCTGGGTGTCCCTCAGAGAATGGCAGCAAGGCTAAAGAAACGCCAGCTTCACGAATCTCTCTTAGTTGGACATAATACTGGTACCCAAAAACTCAAGTCACCAAGTCTCATGTCACCCCACATCCCATGTATTTATGAATTTCACATGAAGTACTGTTTTATTTTTTTAAAGACCTTGTAAAGCTTACCAGGGTTATGGTCACCTTTTTTAGAGCTCTGTCAGTCCACATTGTAAAACCATTTTTATGTATTATATTTTGTGTATTTTTTTTAATCCAGCTGTGATGGGTTGTATCATATATTGTTGTGTTTACTGTATGTCCATCTTCAAGTAGATGAGACAGTGGAGCTTCTAGAAAGCTATGGTCTGCTGAAAACTATTAAACTTATTTGTTCATGGGTTGGCTCAAACACCTGTTCGCATTCTTCCCTTTATTTTCTCTTGTATGTTCATGAGCATTGCACCAGCAATAAGAAGCTGCAATTGGATCCACCTCATCAGCCCATATCAGCAGAGGTCCTCCACAGGGACTTGTGCAACTGGGCACTCTCCTCACCATGTGCTCCCCCTACGTCCTCTAAAATTGGGGGAGGAGTGTCAGGAAAAAATCCACATGGGGAGACAGTACGGCGTATCATTCCACCTAACAAGCTGGATGCTTGCACAGATTGAATGATGAGAAGAGTGCAGCTTTTAATTCCACCACTTGTCCATAATGTTTTACCAGGCCATAATCTACACTGGTCTGTGTATTTATATATGTCTACAATCTCACTGGGTGAGTGGGGGATTTTGTATTGCATTCAGCCTTCATTTGTGTAAATAGCTGTTTTAAAAAATAATAATCGTGTTTAACACCTGCTTTGTGACTGTGAAGTTATGACTGGTAGGATTTCAAGTCTGGCTTTCGTACTTGGGAGTTAATTTGCTGAACCCAGTTTGGAAGCAATACTACTGTGTTCAGTCCAAACGTACTTTTCTTTTCCGAAGCTTACAGAACTGGCACTCCGTGAAGTCATCAAGAAGCTTTCCCAATCCCCAAAGCAATTTGCACTGTTTTGTGAATGTGTTCTGTTTCAAACATTTAAAAACTGCCAGCTGCCCAAAGGGAAATCGCAATGCTCACAGCTGAGCTGGAGTTTTGACAGACAAATAAGCCAGTGAATCTGGCAGATGGCAAAGGTGTGAGGGATAGGCTCACAGCTGTTATTCATATGTTCTTCATTTACCCCTTCTCAAAATGGAAGCCACATATATTTTGCAAAACGTATGTTTGTTTGTTTGTGTGGGTGTGTGAAATAAATAGAAATGTGTTTGGATAATAATATATACTAGCTTCAAAGTATGCAGTTACAGTGTGACTGGTTGCATTGAGATGATCCTTTGTGGGCTTGACTACTTTCCTCCCCTCACAGATGTACATTAGTTTAATCAAGCCATATTTTGCCACTTACATGCAACTATAGAGTTTGAGTGAGCCATCCAAATTAGAATTGTAAACTAGTTTGATCCTGGTTTATTAAGGCTTGCTGAAACCATAGATTTTAGGCTGGATGTAATAGCAATCCATGGTTTGATTAGAACAGGGAGTAATGCAGAAGCTGTTCTCAAAAGGGGAAAAAGAAAGTGGGGAAGAAGAGAGCCCTCAAGCATATGGTTTGCTCCTAATCCTCCAAACCATGGTTTGAATGCAGACAGTGTCATGGAATTTCACTGTTGGAATATCTGAATTTTACTGTTTGGTTCCTTGGTGGTATGAGGGTTTATTCAAGTGTTTATGTTCACCTTGAACAATAAAACAGCCACTCTGACTAGCTAAAGTATGAACTCTGCTGCTTTGAATCAACTCTCAGTCAACAGATCAAACAGTACTTATGGTCTTGGTATGGGGGAGTGACAAACAGGTGCCAGCAAAGAGAGAGATTAAGAATATGGATTCTTAGGTTTCAAGCAACCCAACCACTGGTATGTCTTTGCATAAATGGGCATAGGAATAAAGAAATAGTTTGTGTCAAAAGCAGCATCCTTTTTCAGTAGACATTGTTTCGAAAGGGCCTCCTCTCTTGTGAGAGCAAGAAGAGAAATACCTCTTCAAGGAGGGTTCCTGCCAGCTGTGTATTCTGTGAGTACTTCCAGTGGTGCCATTAGGGCTGGGTTTGAGGGTCCAAGTCAGGGCCAGGAAAGATAAGAGAGGTGGATGATGGGAGGTGGGCATATCTCGAGCTCAACAGCAGGCACTTCCCTGGGCAGGTTCATATGTGGAAAGGTGATGCTCTAGATATAGTGTTTTGAGCCATGTAATGCTTTGAAGCTCCAAACCAGCACTTTGAATTGCAGCTAGAAACAACTTGGCAGCTAGACATTACAAGTGCTTCTTTTACTATTTTTACTTCAAGTATATACTCTGATGTTTCGACAACAAAATGGTGCTAGTTCCCACGCAAATGCATTTAACTTCAAGGCAACAGAAGCAAACTCCATTTCCTCCTGTAATCACTATGGCACTATAAGTAAGTTTCAAATGTGAAACTGACTATGCTCAGAATTTCTTTCTTCTAACCAGGGTGACAAACTCTGTTTGTTGTTGTTATGCACAGGGGCTCTTGAACTTCCTACCCTCAGGGCCCACTTGTGAGCCTGATTTTCAACCCTTTCGAGTCACAAAATTATGTAAACTTCTATTGAAGCACGGTTTGGGGTACTTAACAATAAATGCCTGAAAAGCTAATGGGCTAAAAAAACAACAACACTACAACAACCCACCAACTAAGGAATGCTGTGTTATTTTTTTGTGTAATTTCCAAAAGCAGGCTTCTAGTGATTGACAAGTGAAGATGCGCCCGCGTTCACTCACTCTCGCAAGCACAGCCATTTTCTGCCGTGCTTTCTCATATTTCTTTCTATTGCAACCGCTCTTCGCGGAGGCAGCGCAGTTTTTAATACTTTTCTGCAAGTTCTTCAAAAGCACAACAGTTGCCGACAGAAGAGGTTGCGGGCACCGGCCGCCCCAAAGCATTTCGGTACTTGCAGTCCTCCCTTCTTTTTTTAAGCCCCCACTTAGCGAGCACTTCTCCTTTCCGAGCCGACAGCGCCACCTCCTGGAACTTGTAGTTCTTCAGGGCAGGAGGCGCGCCTTGAAGATGAGGCTGCTGCGCGGAAGGAGGCCTACAACCCCCGGGATGCACTGCGCGCCTTACGGCTAGAGGCGTGGCTGGCCCGCTTCAACTGCGGGAATCCTGCTGCTGCTGCTGCTGTTGCTGCTGTTGCCGGCTAGGCAAGGTCTCCGCGCCAACAATGAAGTGAAGGGAAGCAAAAAGTGGCCTAGACAGCGTCTCCCGCCAGGTGCGTAGTGGCTCTCGAAGACTCCCCCAAACCCCCGCTGCGCGCCCCTTTTTCTTCTTCCCAGCCGCGCCTGGTCTTGCTCTGCCATAACCGAAACTCTGCCTGAGCCGGCAACTCTCGCCTCGGAGCGATCGATGATTTAACATAGTGGATCGATAAAGTGCGCTGCTGGAAGACTCCCGCGAGCGCCAAGCGCTGCGCTCGGAAATCGACTTGGGATCGAAGCCCGGAAGGCACGCTTAATTATGGCTCCTTCCCGTGGGACATTTCAGGTTATATAGGGCTTAAGGGAAAAGATCCTAAAGCGCAAAGTCGCCTTCCCTTTGGGGAAATGCGGCCAAGAGAAGGGAGCGCAATCCGGGGAATTGATCTCAAGCTGCCACATTGTGTTAGTGTGATTTAGGGATTTGTTTTGCCTGGCCTGCTCTCTCTCGCTCTCTCTCTCTACCCCCCCCCTTTTAATCTCTTACTATTTTGCAGCCTCCTTGCGTTCTTCCTTCCTCCGCCCCCCTCCCAAAAGAAACGCATACTAGTAAATATATGATTTTAAGGCAATCTTCTCTTGGCCTGGGATGCTTTGACAGCTAATGCGACTTCATTCATTTGCATTAGCTGCAATCGGAACAGAGGTTGGGAACCTGTGGCCTTCCCGGTGCCATTGCACGACAGCTCCCATAATCTCTGATTATGCTGTATCCAACAGCATGCATTGACCATCTCTGGATTTTGCCTGCCTTTACAGATATGTGCATACACTCTAGTCTCTCATATTGTCTCCAATTCTTCTAAAGTTAGTCATAACTACACCTTGTTAGTACAGGGCCATCATGCCTAGTAGTCGTCAGTGGCCTGGTTCATTAATTTTCCTAGGCACCATTTGGAAGCCGTTCAAGTTAGTGGCTGATACTGCATTCTCTAGTTTAACTATGGACTGTGTGTAGTTCTTCATTTTGTTTCACTATTCAGCCCCATTGGATGTGCCTGGGTTATACTACTATTAAAAGAGGAATGAAATATTATTTCTCCAGACTCTTGAGTAATGTTATAATTTTGCTGTGTCCCTCCTCTTCTACTCAAAAGCTCTAAATGTTATAACCTTCCTTCATTTGGAAGTTGCTCCACCCCCTTGTCATTTTCTGAACCCTTTCCAGCTCTGCAGTATTTTTAAGATGAAGCAACCACAATTTGAATGTATAGACTAAGTAAATTAAAACTCTGCTCCCTAAATTCCAAGAATGTAAAAAACTGCTGAATGGATGCCAGATCATTTATTATTTTGAATCAGAAAAAGCTTATTAGCAATTAATTTATGGGCCTGTAGATATTGATACTAGTCTGTGCTAGCGTGGAAATTTCAGTGCTCCTTCATTCCCCCTCTGTTTGTTCCAGTTTTTTTTGTTTGAATTGGTGTATTTATAATATACATGTACTGTCTGAGAAAATTGGGTTAGGCCGCCTGACTCACTATTGAGCAGTGAGAGGCAATGAAACACCTTTATCCAAATGCTGGGAAATAGACACAGTGAGAAGCATCCTAAAACAAAGTACAGTACTGTTTTTTTTGAGCGAGCGGTTGCCGAACAACTCCAGGCACGCCTGGAAGAAGCGGACCATTTGGATCTCTTCCAGTCGGGATTCAGGCCTCATCATGGGACTGAAACTGCCTTGGTCGCACTGGTTGATGATCTCCGGCGGGCTAGGGACAAAGGTGAGAGCTGTTTCCTAGTTCTGCTGGATCTCTCAGCGGCGTTTGATACCATCGACCATAGCATCCTTCTGGACCATCTTGAGGGGCTGGGAGCTGGGGGCACTGTTATACAGTGGTTCCGCTCCTTCCTCCTGGGCCGTGTTCAGAAAGTGGTGGTGGGGGATGAGTGTTCAGACCCCTGGGCTCTCACTTGTGGGGTGCCTCAGAGTTCTGTCCTCTCCCCCATGCTTTTCAACATTTACATGCGGCCGCTGGGAGAGATCATCAGGAGGTTTGGGCTGGGTGTTCATCAGTATGCGGATGATACCCAGCTCTACCTCTCTTTTAAATCAGAACCAGTGAAGGCGGTGAAGGTCCTGTGTGAGTGTCTGGAGGCGGTTGGAGGATGGATGGCGGCTAACAGATTGAGGTTGAATCCTGACAAGACAGAAGTACTGTTTTTGGGGGACAGGAGGCGGGCAGGTGTGGAGGATTCCCTGGTCCTGAATGGGGTAACTGTGCCCCTGAAGGACCAGGTGCGCAGCCTGGGAGTCATTTTGGACTCACAGCTGTCCATGGAGGCACAGGTCAAATCTGTGTCCAGGGCAGCTGTTTACCAGCTCCATCTGGTACGTAGGCTGAGAACCTATCTGCCTGCGGACTGTCTCGCCAGAGTGGTGCATGCTCTGGTTATCTCCCGCTTGGACTACTGCAATGCACTCTACGTGGGGCTACCTTTGAAGGTGACTCGGAAACTACAACTAATCCAGAATGCGGCAGCTAGACTGGTGACTGGGAGCGGCCGCCGAGACCATATAACACCGGTCTTGAAAGACCTGCATTGGCTCCCAGTACGTTTCCGAGCACAATTCAAAGTGTTGGTGCTGACCTTTAAAGCCCTAAACGGCCTCGGTCCAGTATACCTGAAGGAGCGTCTCCACCCCCATCATTCTGCCCGGCCGCTGAGGTCCAGCGCCGAGGGCCTTCTGGTGGTTCCCTCATTGCGAGAAGCAAAGCTACAGGGAACCAGGCAGAGGGCCTTCTCGGTAGTGGCGCCCGCCCTGTGGAACGCCCTTCCAGCAGATGTCAAAGCGATAAACAACTACCTGACATTCAGAAGACATCTTAAGGCAGCCCTGTTCAGGGAAGTTTTTAACGTGTGATATTTTATTGTATTTTTGGTTTTTATTGAAGCCGCCCAGAGTGGCTGGGGAGGCCCAGCCAGATGGGCGGGGTATAAATAAATTATTATTATTATTATTATTATTATTATTATTATTATTATTATTATTATTATTATTATTATTATATTTCCCTTGAAGAAACCAGGAAACAGAGCGCAGATCAAAGCTACTGGCCAGAAGCCAGGACCGGTCTGCGTCACTAACTCACCACCGATTTTGTGGCAAAACCATGCAAAAATGAGGATGTCCATGTCTTCAACATGTGGTTGTCATTTCTTGCTGTCTGTATATTGTTGAAAATATTTGGGTCAAAATATTTACCACAGCCATTTTATTTCATCTTGGCAGTGAACACAAGGGAAGCTACTTTCCCTTTCTTGCTAATTCCACCTGGTGAACAAGTGTAAGAAAATGCATTCAAAGAAGATGGGAGGGAATGGTTTGAGGGCAGGGTGGAAGCAGCAGTTTGAAGAGCAGACCCCCGCTGCTTTGCCATGCACTCTCTCCTGGGTTCTTGGGAAAGCCATGCTGAGAGTCTGATTCAATCCAGTAAGACACAAATCCCTAGCCTCAAGGGCAGTAAAAACCAGTGCTTATTTTCAGGGGATACTCCAGGGTACACAATGCCAGCACCTCTCTTTATCTCTCTCTGGGTTAAAAAGTGTGGCACTTACTGTAAGAACTTCACAGTGAGTACTGGCAACTATTTTTCTAGGGGGAAAAGCACTGGTAAAAACCGTAAATGATTGTGAGGAATTGTGATATTGAGAGATATAAGTAAATACTGTAGGTTTGGTCATGGGTGTCCCAACACTCCAGCATGGTTGAAAACAGATCCTTGAAGGAAATTCAAGAACTGAGACTTGGATTGGGTGTCATTGACCTGTGAGCACACAGCTTCTTGTCCTTGGAACTTCACACACAGAGAGATTGCCAGTAGGAGAGAGCTTTAGAATCTACCAAGTAAACACATGATATTTTTAAAAAGTGGGATCAGTCATAATGCTTGATTATGGTTTTTTAAGGACTAGCCCTGTGATGTGTTGGTCATCAGTGTGGCATGCAGTGGTACCTGCATAGCTTCTGAAGTCACACACACACACCTCCCTTGGTGAGGGTGGTTACTTTTTTCTCCCTCGAGAAGTACACAGAGCTAAAGGAGGAAGTTGGGAGAGTGCCACTCTTACCCACTTCTTTCAGTTCTATGTGCTTTTCAAGATTCAGACTCATTCTGCTGGTTCCAGCTTTCACCCAGATTCCTTGGAAAAGCTAAGTTTGTATGTGTGTGCTTTCTCTCTCTCTCTCTGGCTGGGGTGAGGTTGGGATGAGAGAGAAGTGCCCAGAGAGGGAATAATGGGGTTCCAGCACCCTCAAAGATCTACGTGTGCCCGTGGACCTTTAAAGCTTGATGGGCCCTAAATGATTACAAGAGTATTGTCTTTATCATGAGGGTTTATTGCCTGGAAAAGTGTGCATTTTTTTATGCTTATCACTCACTGACAAGGGACTGCGGCAGCGACAGCACTGAAGCAAAAGACTCCTGCTATCAGGATTGAAACAGGCAAAAGATGGGCCTTGCTTGACCTGAGAGTGTCCCTTTAATGCTTTATAACTCTGCTAATCTTTAGGTCTTATCTTATCTTTGCACCTCTCCCTCCTATCAAGGACTTTCAGATGCTGTTGCCCAGAGGACTTTAGCAGAGAGAGGCATTCTAGGCCTCGTCCACAAAAGCATGTGCTGCTTGTTGAATCAGTGCCACCAAGGCTTCATCCTTCCTTGTTTTCCAGCTGCCAGTGCATACCTGTTAGCTGCAATATTACAGTCACACTTCCTGTTCTTCTGGCAGAGGAGCAAAGCCAAAGTCTGACACCTTGATTGCCGGAGAGCTGGAGGCAGAACCTGTCAGCATTGTGAGTGCAACCATCTGAACCCACCTCTGCGTTGTCTTGTCCCCACTGTGATGGATAAGGACCCTCAATTGCAGTTGCGTGTCTTTGACCTCAATTGCTGGTGAGTTTTTCCATTGCTTTATTTTTGTGTGTGTGTTTAAGGCAGGTGAGGGTTGGCTCTGATCTGCATGACTGCTGGCGAAGGTTCAGTCATGGTTTCTGATCAAGAAGTTGCTGAGTCTTCTGGGTTACGGCAAACACATTCTTCACCTGTTTGTTTCCCTGTTTGCAGAGAGGAAATGATGAAGCTCCCGTGGCTGGGGCTGTTTTTATGTAAATAAAACAGGGTATTGGTAAATCTCTCTGTGTATTCCTGCCCTTTTACAACCCAGTGATTAAGTGATTTGGCTGAACATGCATCTATGCTTAAATGGAGAGAGAGGGGAATCTTTTTCATGCTGAGGACAAACTTTGGGGGTGGGGCAGAGACTCAAGTGGGCAGGCCAGAGAAAAAACAGATGGAACAATGCATGAGACCCTTAATTTTGTACAGTGTCCTACATTATAGCCTTCCAGTTCCATTATGTCCTTCCAATTCCAACACAGGCTCATGTATACAATATAATGAGATGGTAGAATCATCAGGTGATGGAGTCTATCGTGCCATGTTTCAGAATGGGGGAGGGAGGCCATCTGTTTTGTTTCTCTCCCATGTAAAACAAGTAAAACAAACAAAGCAGTTGCTAGCAAGTCATGGAGAAAAACTCCTTTCAGCTAATTCCTTTTTGCAGTGACGAATGTATAGTCCCTTGTATTACCCCAGGAATCTTCCACCCCATTTGGGGGCATGCAACAGCCAGGCCTGACTCTGTCTGTGTCTGACCAGTTTTTCTTATAGTGCTGCTTGTACATAAATGCATTCAATGTTTCTTGGCATTTAATGTGCATATCTTTTCCTTAATGTGCAGCAGCAACAACAGCTGCTGTGAGAGGGCTGCTTGCCTCAGTGATGAGAGGGGATTTAACCATTTCCTTCCCTACTGTAGTCCTGATTAAAACTGCTCCTCCAGGTGTGCTTTTTGCATTGGGAGGAGTGCTTCCTTTGGCTCTCAGTATGATACTGCCTTCTTTACCAGGTGTAAGTAATGAAGGGCTAAGATTGAAATGAGCAATGAGCCTAGTTGGAACCTGATGTTTCACTCAGTTTCCTTCCCTTTCTCTCCCTTCCAGGGCCATTCGCTACCTGAGCAAAGTACGGCAGCAGCGCATTGAATTGATTGGCAATGTCCTCAACCAGGAGGGATATGACTTGGCGCTCTTGCAGGAGGTGAGTACTTACATCTGTTATAGTGCATCTAGTATTGGCATAGGTTGTGGGCAGAGCATGGCAGGATCTTGAAGCACTATACATTGTTGTAGTGTTATATAAACATGATTAATTGGGGGGGAGGGATGCTAGGGGAAGGGAGGGGTTAGCTCCCCCCCCCCACGCCTAGCTTCAACTTAGCCCACTGATTCAATTCCCACTTCTGTTCTTTGGTTTGCAGTCACTGTGACTACAACCTCTCTGCTTTTCCAGGTGTGGAGCGAGAGAGATTATTGGGAGCTGAAAAAGAAGCTGTGTGCCCGCTACCCTTCTTCCCACTATTTTAAAAGGTAAAAAGGAGCTTGAATAGTCCATGCCAATGGCTGAGCTCATTTATTATAGGCTTGACTTCATAGATGTGCAATTTATATGGTTTTTAGAGAGGACCCTCTCAGACACTGGTAAGAAATCATTCCCACTCTTTAGTTCCTTGAGAGCTCAGACAGGTTAGCATAAAAGGTCTTGGAATAAGTTGGGTCTTTAGCTGATCAGAATAATATTTTCTTGGAAACAGGTTCCTTGTTGCTTGTGCAGAAGCCTCACCCCTTGTGACAGATAATTGTTCTTTAATTGCCCTTGTTCCCTTAGCAATCCTTGCCTTCCAGATGTGGCATGCTGACTGAATAGCCCACAGGTCTATTTTTAAGGCTGTGTTTGTGAAACAGAGCCCATGGTTGCGCACTGGATCACTACATGGGCAGCATGGTGCAGGACCCATGGGTTGGATGCATGTTGGCATATACCTGGTGTGAAATCAACCTGCAGACCAACCTGTGAAACCAACCTTCATCTGTAGGGGACACAGCTTGGAACACAGGGAATCTCGATAAAATTTTGTGACATTAGTTAATCTGAGTTTTACAGACTCACCTTGTACAGGCCACTTGATGGTTACCAAACCTTATGGTTCACTTCTTTGGCAGACACGGCATTAAACTCTTCTTAGATGTACATTTTGGTGGGCACCTGTGACTTGACCTTGCGTGCTGTTACAGAAGCTAATAATGATTAGGCAGCATCCCTTTTCAGTCTTGACTCTATCACAGTGTCAGAAGACTTCGCTTCGTCCCTAGAACCAGGAATAATTCCAAGGAGTCGGAGTCCCAAATGCCAGCCCTTTTCTGTAAACTCTAGCTATTGATTTCAAATGAAGGATGGGAACAGTGAGGATTGGCAATGCCCCAGCTGACGCCTGTGGTGCCTGTGTCTTTCACAGCGGAGTGATTGGCAGTGGGCTCTGCATCTTCTCCAGATACCAAATCCTGGACACCTTCCTGTACCAATACTCTGTGAATGGCTACCCCTACATGGTGAGTGGGCAATGCCTTGCTTGGGGGTGGGGAACGTGCCAAAGAGCACCTTTCTTCTAAGGCTCTTTTCACGGTGACCGCGTTGCCTACGTTTCTTCTACTGTCTTCCACTTTCTTCTCTCTACAGTTCCAGCATGGAGACTGGTTTGGTGGCAAATCGGTGGGGCTTGTGGTCCTGAAGATACAGGAGATTGTTTTCAACATCTATGTGACTCATGTGAGCAGTTTTATTTATTTTGTTGTATTTTTTTAATTTGTTACAAACTTATTCAACTCCTGGAGCAAGATTACAGAGATCATCTGTGTGTGTGTGTGTGTGTGTGTGTGCATGTCTAGATAAGAGTAGGATTTACATGAGGAACACAGGATAGCACTTCAGATTTGCTTAGATTGCTGAATGAATCCTGTGATTACAGTCATACCTTGGTTTTCGAACAGCTTAGTTCTCGAAAGTTTTGGCTCCCGAACACTGCAAAACTGGAAGTGACTGTTCCGGTTTGTGAACTATTTTTGGAAGCTGAACATCTGACGGGGCTTCCGATTGGCTGCAGGAGCTTCCTGCAGCCAATCAGAAGGCGCGCTTTGGTTGTCGAATGTTTTGGAAGTCAAATGGACTTCCAGAATGGATTCCATTCGACTTCCAAGGTGGGACTGTACTGGCTTGGACTTCACAAGTGATACTTGTTTTTACAGCCTATTTGCCAGCAGGGGGTGTCCATGAACAGCCAAGGCTTTTTATTTTCTTGGGTGGCACCTTCTTAAAAATGAACAAGACACACAGCCTTTTAAAGAAGGATTTTTTGTGTGTTCTCTCAAATGTATGCATCATTAGAAAGCTGCTGTTCATTCTTATCCCAAGGTACAATAAATGCAAGCCACATTGCATAGATGAATAGAAGCTGCCTGTTAAAGGATTAAGTGGTTAAAGGATTATGTATCAATTCTGTCATTTGTATTGATGTAAACCTCTAGAACGTATTTTGTATAGCTAAGCATTTAGCTTTATCCTCAGCATATTGTATTTTATTTTATTGCTATGGCTAGTAGGTAATGCAAATAAAATTTCTGTGTAATGCCAGGCAAGCAGTGAGTGCAGTCCCAAAGATCAATAAACTAACTTCTGCTTGTGGGACTGTCTCTAAATTATCTTAGCGTTGAGGAGGAATAGAAAGCCGGCACAATGAAATGGGTGAGAGAAACTCCCACAGGAGGCAGCCTTAATGATTTCACAAGCTTGGTACTAACACAGTCCGCTGAAGCCCGAAAGCTACATGTGGAAATATTTTTTAGGTCTACTTACACTTGGCCATGCTGGGAGTTGTAGTGTAACGACATCTTGAGATCATTCCTTTGGTGAAGCCTGGGTTAAACAATCGGAGGATATTATTCTGGGGCACCTTTTGGGAGATAACAAACCCTGCCTACAGAAACAAGGGACTTCACGGTAGTTTGTCCATTCACACAACCAGCATTTCAGACGCAACTGTGGTTGGTATTAATGCGAATAAGCTTTGGAATCGCAAGCTCCCGTCTTCTTCTCTGGCATAGTCACAAAGAGGAGATGGAAGCTTTTGCTTCTATTTTCAGCTAACTGTGGCTCCTTGTTATTCAGTTACTTGGGCAAACACTGGTAGCAAGGATGGAGAACCTACATCCCTCCCGATGCTGGTGAACTCCACTAGCCCTAGCCAGAATAGACAATAGTCAGGGGCGGTGAGAGCTATAGCCCACCAGCATTTGGTGGGGGTCACAGGCTCCCCATCCCTGGTCCAAGGACTCAAGTCAACTTCAATCTGTAGTCTAGTTTCTCTAAATCATTGTTAAGATAAACCACAGTTCCAACGCTTGGACTTAACAATAATGCATGGTTAGTTGAAAGTGGAAGCAAGAGCTTGTGATCTTGCTGGAGCAGCAGAAGAATGCGCACACAAGCCCAAGATTTAGACCAGTAATGCAAAACAGTAGTTTAGCGTTGTATCTGTACCAGATGGTACTCTTTGCTGACAGTCTTGGATCATCCGTAGGTCCTTGTGTGTCTCTGAAACTGAAAACCCACTGTCTGTTATAGAATTCTTACCTTGTTACTTTTGATCTCTGCCACAGGCTCCCCGATCAGTTTAAAGTGGGGCAGCAAGGCGAGTACATAGGCTGTTGATTTGCGATTTCACATATATTACTATACAAGTGTGAATTTCATGTGTGCCTTGTTTTCTTCCTCCCAAGCTCCATGCGGAGTACTGCCGGGAGAAGGATGCTTACCTGCCCCACCGAGTAGTTCAGGCCTGGGAACTTGCCCAGTTTATACAGTAAGTCATGGGGAGACTCCAGAAATCTTTATAATGAGGTTTGTGTGCGCACGCTTTGTTCCTCTCTCTGTTAGCTAGTTTCCCTCCTTGGCAGTAGTTCAGAGCTCTGGCTTGGAACATACTCGGTCCATCTAATGCTATTGCTCCAGCGACAGAATGAATGGGTGGATAGGTGGAGAGGATGCAGCCATGGTTTTGGGTGTGTGGTAGAATTCAAGTCTAACGTGGCTTAGATCTCTCATGACAAAAAACATCCTTGTATCATTGAGGGCTGCTTGTTTCCTCTCAGTCTGTGGCATCTTCTCACCTTCCCAGACATACTTCAAAAGGAGCCGATGTGGTGCTGCTTGGTGGGGATCTGAACATGCACCCAGAAGACGTGGGCATCAGGCTGTTGCGAGGTTGGGCAGGGCTTCGGGACTCCTTCATTGCTGCAGAGAAGGTTGAGGTGAGTCTCTGGGTACCGCCCTATGAAATGGTCCAGAAAGGAGAGGCGTTTCTCCCTCCCTTGGTCACTCAGTAAAAGGAAAAGAAAGTTGCCCTTGGGGTCTGGAAACTATAACCTTACCTTTATTTGAGTAAGAATGTCAAGAGATAGGTTACACCAACCAGATTAAAGGTGCCTCTTCCATCCACCCGGTTCTCTCTCTCTTTTGCCTTCCTGAAAGCTCTGAGCTGTGCAGGCTGCACTGTCAGCCAGACTCAATTGGCAGCTTCTTCCACAACACAGCTTGCTGCAGATGCTCTAGTATCTTTTATTAGAAGGGTGGGAAACTTCAGGCCCAGTGATCAAAAGTGACCCTCCAGGCCTCCCTATCTGGCTCCAGGCCACACCCCTCACTGCCTGTGCTGCCATACTTAAGAGTGTGGCTGGAATGTGTCCTTCAACTCTGATAATGCACATTGCTTGTCTGGATTGAGTGTGTGTGTGTGTGTGTGTGTGTGTGTGTGTGTGTGTGTGTAGAAATAAGCCTACAGTACGCAAATGTGCATTAGGTATTCTAGCTGCTTTTGTCCCTGGCCCCACCCACTACTGGCATATGGCCCTTGAAACGTTGCCCAGGAGGGATTGCAGCCCTCAGGCTGAGAAAGTTCCCCCACCTCTGGTTTTTTTTAGAACTGAGAATTCAGACTCTGGTCTTGCTCCTAGGGTGGTGAGGATGGCTCTACACTCTTGCCCACCAACTGCTTCACAAGCAAGAAAGAACTGCGGTGCTATCCCCAGGGGATTCGTATTGACTACATTCTGTATAAGGTATGTGCAAGTTCAACACATAGAAAGCGGCAGTACAGAGTTCAGAAAGCAGTTAAGCAATAAAGGCAATATGGTTTGGCACTAGCCCCATGACAGGTCTGTCTCCTGACAGTATCTTCAGTCTGGAATGTCTTCTTTGTCCAATAGTCTCCAAAACTATGTGCTCACAGACTGGTATGGCCTCAGGCAACCTCTTGGCACTGGGCTGAACTTGCTTGATTTCCTGCTGCTGTTGTCTTTGGGCATGTTCTGTGTAACAGCTGGGACTGGCTTTTCAAGATATGAGGATAACACTTAAAGCTTTAGAGCCAAAATGAGCAAAGCACTAAGCACACTTCTGCAAGAACTTGCTGCATTTGGGGAGTTAGATTAGCTTGCACTGCTTGATCACTTCCTGAACTCTGTAAACATGTGGGCACTACTTAGACCACAGCTGTTGCTACTTCCTACTCTAACACAGGGGTGTGGAAAGTTGCCCGAGATATCCAGCCTTTCCTGTAAGAGGGGAACTACAGTTGTAACTAATTCCTCGGTTTGAGGTGGACGTTTGTGAGAACCATGGCCCTATGTTGATTTTGGGGAGAATTCAGAAGAGGGTAGCAAATATGGTTAAAGGTCACATCATTGAGAAAAGGTGAAAAGAACTGAGCACATCCATAAGAAAATCAGATTGATGTTGAGCCTGAAAATAATCTTCAGTCTGTATTAAAATCTTACCCCAAAGCTGATGGCAAGAATGCGCCTGTTGCCAAACACTGTAGATGTCGGGCAATGGATTTTAAATGGCAAAAGTTTAGATTTAAGATGAATTTGCTGAAAGAACAAGCCACGGGAGCAAGTTGCCCGAAGACATTGCTGAATAGTTTTCCTTTGAGTTGCATGGTCAAATAAGCACATGATAGAACAGACATAGGAATTCTTTAGTGGATCCTTGAGGACACTTCCAAATTACTTGACATGAGCCAACAGTGTGACGCGGCAGCTAAAAAAGCCAATGCAATTCTGGGCTGCATCAATAGGAGTATAGCATCTAGATCAAAGGAAGTAATAGTGCCACTGTATTCTGCTCTGGTCAGACCTCACCTGGAGTACTGTGTCCAGTTCTGGGCACCACAGTTCAAGAAGGACACTGACAAACTGGAACGTGTCCAGAGGAGGGCAACCAAAATGGTCAAAGGCCTGGAAACGATGCCTTATGAGGAACGGCTAAGGGAGCTGGGCATGTTTAGCCTGGAGAAGAGGAGGTTAAGGGGTGATATGATAGCCATGTTCAAATATGTAAAAGGATGTCATATAGAGGAGGGAGAAAGGTTGTTTTCTGCTGCTCCAGAGAAGCGGACACGGAGCAATGGATCCAAACTACAAGAAAGAAGATTCCACCTAAACATTAGGAAGAACTTCCTGACAGTAAGAGCTGTTCGACAGTGGAATTTGCTGCCAAGGAGTGTGGTGGAGTCTCCTACTTTGGAGGTCTTTAAGCAGAGGCTTGACAACCATATGTCAGGAGTGCTCTGATGGTGTTTCCCGCTTGGCAGGGGGTTGGACTCAATGGCCCTTGTGGTCTATTCCAACTCTATGATTCTATGATTCTACTTCTGTCATTCAAAGAGGACTCTAATGATCGTTCCCCACCCTCTTCACCTGTAGTCCACAGCCTAGAATTTCTGGGAGTCTTACTTATTTAAAACACATGTGCATAATAAGCACCTTGCTCTCCTGCTTAACTTCCCTTCTTGTAGGGTTTGTCTCACTATGAAGTAAAATGCAATCGCCATGAGACAACTACTGGAACAGCTCCCAACAAGGACATACCTTATTCCGACCATGAAGCTGTCATAGCCACACTCTCTGTGAACAAGAGAGCGTTAGGCAAAGGCCTAAACCATCCTAGAGTTGGTGAGTACCCCAGTTTCATTGCTTTGGCACAGGAGGGAGCAAGTACGCATGCCTTTGGGAAGTGGGGGGGGGGGGAGATGGCAAAGCCTGCCTGGTCCATCCCCAGTGGTGCTCCTTCAAGGCATGTTCTCGCCCATTAACCTCCCTGGAGAGAAGAGTGTGGCCGTTGTGCTAGGGCCCTGGCTTCTCTGCAGGCATGCACTACCATAGTCAAGAAGCCAGTATCTCTGCATAAAGTAGAAGTCTTGGCCTGCCTCTCCAGACCACCGAGTGGGCTTGGACACAAATGCCTTAGGACTTTTACTGCCTCAACGTGCATTGTGGTTGAGTCCTGCTGCCGCCTGTCTTCCTAGAACCGGTGCTGGTGGACGTCTTGAACGAAGCCCGTATGGAGGTGCGGGTAGGGCTGCACGCGGCCGAGCGGCAGCAGTACTCCTGCGGCCGTATGGCCGTCCTGGCCATGCTCCTGCTGCTCATGCAGGCGACCATGGGCCTGAGCTCCATGTTTGGCGAAGCCCTCCTGCAGCCCTTCCCCAAGTTCTCCTTCTCGCTGCTCAGCCTGCTGGGGGTGCTGGTGTTGCTCATCTCGGCGGTGCTCTACCTCTTCCACACCATCGAGGTCAAGGTGCTCCAGGGGACAGAGGAGCAGATGCGGGTGGGGCTGCAGACACTCCAAGACAAGCTGAGCTCTCGGTGAGGCCTGCCGCTTGCCGGAACTCCAACAGGGACCAAGAGACTATGCTGAAAGCTTTTCCGGGAGCCGTAAGTTCCTCTGTGCCGCCAGGTTCTAAGGGTTAGCCGTTTTTTAAGCACGTGGCAGCAATTGCCGTAGAAGTTTATTATTATTATTTTTAGCTTAATTCTAGGGCAATAAAACTTTCTACGAATAGTTCTGACCTTCTCCTGAAGGGATTCTAGCACAAGTACGATTTGTGCAGAAGGGAATTTTGAAACGAAAGCAGTTCAAGTGCATGCAGTTCAGCTGTGGCTGTTTAGAAACCAGCATTTATCAAACCAAACCATGCTGTTCCGACCGAGTCGGGTGGCTGAATTAGTACTGTAAAAGCCTGGTGTTAAGCAGACGAGTTAAAATGTGTATAGCGTTTCTAGTTTATACAAAGTTCCTTTTTGAATTGAAAACAGAATAAATCAGTCTTCAAATACAACAGAGCAGAAAGTAGCATTTACTGGTGAAATTCTTTTTCTTGAAACCCTTTTTTTTAATTGCTTGCTTAGCACTTGAATGTACCAAAATCCTTTCACTGACATCATACTTCCTGCAGCTCTTGTGAAGTAGATCACTGTTGTTTGCATTTCTTTGGAGGGGGGGAGTGATGCAAAAGGGCTTGCCGCAGTCCAGCCAGCAAGCTTAAGGCTGGTGTGGCTGCTTCCTAACAAATCAAACCTTTAAACCATGCAGGCCTCCAGGGTCTCAGGCAGGGGGCATTTTCCCAGCTGTCTTGCCTAAGATCCTGGGAATCTGCAGGTGCCAGTCTCAGCCTGTGACCTGCATGCAAAAGACATGTTACGCCACTGAGCATTTTGGCTCTCAGGTAAGGAGCTAGCCTTCAGCACAGTTCTTAGTAGCCTATTATGTAATTGTTGAGTCTTTTAAAAAATCTCTTAAATACTCTTCTTCTGTTGGAAAAGCCCTCCTTTGACACCAGCGGCAACGTGTAGAGCTGGGATTAGCAGTCTTCAGGCTGAATTTCACCCTTTTAGCGGCTTAAAACATCTTGGGAGAGATGGAGACCTATATGCAAATGAGACCAGGAATCCTACCTTTGGTATGTAGATATATTTTTCTTACCATGGATGACCCCCATCCTACCACCCCATGCCCCTCTTCATTGTGCCAAGCTGGCAAAAAGTACTTCTCATCTAGCAGGCAGAAAATGTGTTTGGTGTGTTACTGAAGACATAGTTGTCAACCACGGTTACATTGAGAACATTGTGAGAGGCTGCCTGCAAATAGCCCAGATAGCAGACAGGTCTGTGAAAGCATGTAGGTAATCATGTCCAGCCTAGAACAGCATCTTTTTGATACATGTGAGTGTTTGTTTATAAGCTTAACCGGTAACCTGCTCTTCCTCAAAGGGTTCAGAGCAGCTTTCATCGAGGTTTCTCCCATCTGGGCACATTACCTGTGTATCTTTCATTATGTGTCCTTCCTTGCCATTCTTATTTAGTGAGAGAAAGGCAGGCAGCACAATTGTCTTCTCAAAAAGTTTAGTAGAGCCCAAAAAACTTCAGAAGATACCTGGGGGATATATTTTTTTTCTTGTGTTAAATTAGCTTGGGTGAGAAAAGGCAGGACAACACTTCCAGCTCACTCCATGCATCTTTATTGAAAGAGGAGCACACAGCCCGTAAAAAGAGCTGTGGCTTAACAGCAGTTCAGGCATGGCAACCTTCTGGTTCTAACAGGTAGCCATCTCCTCAGCCGAAGAGGTCTGAGCCTTGTTCTGTAAAGGGGCTTGCTGCAGGAGCAGTTTGTGGTGATGAAACAGCGCCCCTAATTCTTCTCTAGTGACTGTTCTTTTATTGCTTTGGGATACCTGTGTGGTTTTATAGCTGGCAATCCATTACACATGTAAGTAGCGTGTGAGTGGCAAAGATGCCTATCCAGATACTGTGTGACAGGATCACACTTCTCCAGGGGCCGTGCTGTTTTTTATTATAATTCCTGGCAGGCTGCATGCAGCCTTGCTCATTCAACTGACAGGTCTGTGCCCCCTCCCTAGTAATACCCTGTAAACTGTTTATATTAGAAAGGCCTTGCTAGTGTTGTTGGGATTCCCAACTCCCTTCAGATCCAGCCAGTGATCAGGGATTATAGGAGTTGTAGTCCCAACAACACTGGGTGGGGGGCACAGGTTCCCTACACCTGGTTTATATATTAAATTATTTAGCATTTATGCCCCTCCAAATATCTCATGCTAGTTTGGGAGTGGGAGGTGCGAGGTGCAAGTAATATTGCCCTGCTGGAGCTTGGGTGAAGGCAGAAATGCTCACTTGCACAGCAGCAGCCCCCTACTACCCAAGTGGCAAACACTGCAGCTGCCTGAAGTGGCATGAAAGAGGAGCTGTCCTGGTAAGCGAGGCCTTTTTCATAGGGGAGAACGCAGGCAGCTATAGATAGTACATGTGCAATATTGTCTCCCTGTAGCCAGTGTAAAGAAGAATTTGGAGGACAATCTTAAGACACACTATAATGAAATCACTTATTGGCAAAAAGAATAAAAAGGCCATATTTCCAGTCTTACTACTTAAAAACACTGCATCAAGGTCAGGCTTGTTCTCCTTACACCTAATAGCAGCTACCAAACACTAATCTGCAGGGTGGGGGGGGGAGACAAGGGACTCAATCCCAGGCAGATGACCTAGGCTGCTAATGAACGAACTCACTGAAGGGCCTGATGCTTACAGCACAGAGCTGCAGCCAGCACCTTGGCCTTCATTATTGCTGGGGTGCCTCGGACAGATCTTTGCTGAAGATCAACCAGTCCTCTGCAGATACGTGTTAAAACGGAACTTGTGTTAAAATGTAGCTTTTGCACGAAGACAAAAGCTTCAATATAGCCAACTCTCAAATCTTCCCAAGGTCCCCAAATGCTGGTGCGTGTTCGTAAAGCTCACTGAGACGCTTCTCCTCCTGCATCTCAATTAGGGCACTGCGCTGGTTCACAACCTCCAGCAGCTGGGACAGGATCTCCTTCTCTTTCAGCTGGTCCTCTAGGGTTTTTGAAGTCTCTTTAAAAAAAACACACACACAAAAAAAAAATGCGGCTCAAAGTCAGTCACTATTATGGCATAGAAAACAGGGAGCCCGCGGTCATCCAGATATTACATGACTGCATCTCAAATTATCTCTGCCCATTGGCCAGGAATTGTAGTCCCAACAATCTGGAGAGTCACAGACTCCCCACCCCTGCTGTGAATGAAATCTCTGTTTAGCGTCTGTATATTTAATTCTTCTCAGCAGTTAAGTGAAATCAGGCAGACAGCTTGTCTCCATTATGACATTCCCAGAATTGCATTCTGTTTAGGACAAATTAATCCACATACCCCATCTTCTCCATCACCAGTGCATATTTAGAAACATTCTATACACACAATGAAAATATCTAACCCTAACAACAGATCATGAGAACAAAGGAGCTGGTTCAAAGTTTGAATAATTAATCCATGCTAAGTTAGCAGGGGGTGGGCAGGAATCACATGCACTGCTTTCTGCAATGGTATGCAGGCTTTCCATTAGAAGCAGGTACATATAAGATGCCAGAGTTCATTAACTTGGGTTCCTTTGCCAACTACCTTAAAGCCCAAGAGAATCAGATATAGTAAATAGCAGGGTAGCAAGCTTCTGCTTCGTGTATCCATCCTAAATGACCTTTTCCTCCCCTCATTCAAGCAATTGATTTACAGTAATCAATTCTAAAAAAATTCCTTCCAGTAGCACCTTAAAGACCAACTAAGTTAGTTCTTGGTATGAGCTTTCGTGTGCATGCACACTTCTTCAGATACACAGTAATCAATTCTGTGAATGAATAAAAATATGCTCCCACTTAGCTTGGCAAGCATTTCTTGGGTTTCTCTGCATTTCCTAGTATAAACCTGGACCCCTTATACTCTCTCTTACCATCCATATTATCGTATTGGCGCAGCTCATGATCCAGTTGGCACTGCTGTTCCTCTAGTTTCAGCTCTTGCACCCTATGGGGTAAAAAATAACAACTGAGAACTTTGGTCATTTATAATTGAGAAGCTCATGATAGTATACAAGATCCACTCTTGAGAAGTCTTCCAATTGATTCTCCCTTTGTTAGTAACAGTCCTCTGTATACTGTCAGCTCAAATATCCATATACTTTAAGCCTCATTAAGAACAGACTATTGGGCAGGAGTTAAAGTAGTAATGAATAAGGCATGTCTGCCTTGTCTAACTGGAGCTTCCCAGGGAAAGGTCCTGTTCTCCCGGAGATAGCCAATACTTCTGCAGTTTACAGAGGCCTTTCTATCTACAGAACATTACCAGGGGAGTAGTTCTTCTATATACACATGGCAGACTTTCAACATAAGGTCTGGTCCAGTGCCAGCTTTGCATGGGTTCATTCTCAGAATTCCCACTGCTGGTCTGCATCAGCCTCCCAGATGTTGCTGGACTCAAGCTCCCATCAGCCCCAGCTCATGTGGCCAGTGGACAGGGATGATGGGAGCTGTAGTCCAATGAAAGGCTGGTGTATGTCACATTCTGCCAGCTGTATGTGTTTTGTTTCAAATGAGCTAGCTGTTTAAAACCAAGCAAGGAAAGGGGACAAAAACGACTTTTTAAAATGGCTTAGGGGACTAAGATCTGCTACTAAGTCCAAGAGCAACTCTAAACCCCTTCACCTCCCTTCCCCACCCTTGACTGGCACAGTAGTTCTATTCATGCTGTCTGTGTGACACACCATCTTCCAGCACTCTGAATATGAACTAGGTTGGGTTGTTAACGGCATTCAAGGTAGCGCAGGAACCAGAAGAATGCCACTGGAGCACTACATGCGATAGTACAGGAAGGAGCAGTGCTGTACCAACTCCCCTGTGATCAGAACTGACATGAGTACCAGGTCTCAAAACTATGAGAGGCTGGGTCTCTTACGCAATCATGAGGTCAGACTCCTCGCACATCAGGCTGTTCTTCTTTTGGACCAGGGAAAGCAGCTGGTTCATCCATTGTTTTAGTTCAGCGTCTGTTCCTGGAGGATAAAGGAGAGAAGAAGTTATCCCTGGAGTACAGCTGCCATTGCATGTATTATCCATAGGCTGCAGCCTCACCCCCATCTCTCTTGGCGGAAGCCCAGGCTCTTACCTCTCTCTTCCCGCAGAGATCGCTCCAGCTCTATGCCCTGTTGTTCAAGCTCTCGGAAAGTCACTTCAATCTCTTCCAGCCTCCTCTGGATTGACTGGAATGCCCAAGCAATAAAGAGTTGGTCAAATGAAGAAAGCATTTCAAAGTGTAAGGAAGAGGAACCCAAGCACGGGTGGATAGCTTCCCAGAATAGCTGGCAGGAACTCTTATAGGGTAGTAGTACACTTTTTGGCAAAACCTGGCAGTGCTTATGATTGTCTGTGAAGCAAAAAATGCCCGTGTGTTACATCATTAAAAATCTAAGGGCATGATCCAATCCCTCCTGCACCTGAAACTGTGGATGTACAGGCTACTTAAGACTATAAGTGTAATTTAGTCATTTTACAGTCTCTTGAATATTTCTGCCATTAACTTTATATGTGCGTACCATTTGCAACAGTTTAGAACCTATCAACTGTTGTGAAATAACTCACAAAGGATTTATAACTATTATAATCATCACGCTCATACAGTTCTATAAATTAAATTTTGAAATACTTTATACCATTTAGTTGAATGAGCAAAATAGTCAACCTAGGGCTTCACACAGAAGGTGTTTCGGCCCAGGAAGCAGCACACCATTTCCACGTAACCCAAACATCCTGCACCTGTGAACTTCAACTGTATATATACAGTACACGGTAGTTATATACACCCTTCCAGAAGCAGGTCTGCTTGAGATGTTTTATTATTTAAAAGCATTTCTAAACCTCGACCCTATTTTAACATCTCCAAGCGGTATGAAAAAATACAACATAAAAACCAGTAAAACGGTATAAAGATTAATTAAGAACCTGGTCCAATCTTCTGGGGCTGGGACTCATGGGAGTTATCCTCCCAATGTTCTGAAGTGCATCACATTCCAGTTTCAGGAAGCCTAACCTACTTATATGGGGTGGGGCATTAACAGTGGGAGCAACTAGGGTACAAGAGGAAAAGTGGGGGAAGCTAAGTGAGAGTTTACATCTAAATTAACAGGAAGAGGGCTCCAAGGTGGAGAAAATAGGTGATGCATGGGTGATACTAAAGCCAGGAACTGGTACTATCAAGTCAGTGGATATGGGCTATTTCACATTAGAAGTGAACACTGTTTTTTAGTCATTCATTCATTTGTTGCAATCCAGCTTGGAAGGGTGTGTGTGTGTGTGTGTGTGTGTGTGTGTGTGTGTGTGTGTGTGTATCCATCCTAAAGGGCATATTAGAAATCCATTAAATAATACTTTTTATACAGGTCAACAGTGTCACATATCATTAGTCCTGGTGTAGGGCAGCTCCCCATTTTATGCAGCAAACACAACAAGGGTGATTCCCCACCCCAAGTGAATCTTTAAGCATTCGTGTGCTGGAAACCCTTCCTGGAACAGCTGGATGTCTACATAATGAATTTTCTCTGGGAAATGGTAGTAAAGCTTGGATATATGCAAGCAAACATTCACCACATAAAGTGTGCAGCTGTTTATAATAACAGGGAGGATCTCTAGAGACACCTAACGGCCTCGGGGCCTGAGATGTGAAATAGCAGGCTGCAAGGTATCTGAAGCTTCCACCCTTAATTTCTGCAGCCCCATTCCTCACTGGGACGATCCCTGTAAAAGTATCAATGCCCGTCCACCAGCGGAGCATGCAAGTATTACCTGCGCTTTGCAGAACCTTTTCATTTGCGCCTCTTTGGCTCGTCGCATCAGTGTCTTCTTCCACGTTGGATACTGAGGTTTTTCAGTGAAGCTCAGGAAATGCTGCAGCCACAACACACAAGCAAGAATCAAATGAGATGTTTTTAAAAGCCGCTGTCCACCATCTAAACTGCAGCCACAGTTTAGGGCTAGGCTACTGCATACTTTGCAGCTATAACCAACAGTGACCCAGCCCCTTTACAAGAAGGTACAAAAATAAATACATAAGCCCAAGGTGCCTGGTGTGACTTCACTGGGGAAAAGACGAGTGAATTGTTATCGCAAAATCGAGAGCAACTTAATGCTCAGAGTCTGGCCTACCCTGCAGCTGCAAGAAGTCTTGACAGAGTGACTCACTCTCCAGTCAAAACTTGTTGTGTAGACAGGACCATGCCCAGAATGCACAATGGAGAGGGTTGTCTTCAGGGCTTTGTGAGGTTCTTGTTAGTCATCCTTTCAGAACACGGATGTCTGCTGCTGTTCTTACAGACCCCCAAGCCAATTGCAGCCCCCTTGAGGGGGAATTCCAAATATTCATCTGTGGTCCTTTTCCAGATCATGTGTCATAAATTTAGGGCCTAGCACTACCCATCCAAACTGGGGATAGGGAGGAGCTCCATGGATAACAAGGTGCCTACTGGAGCTTCCAACCAGCCACACCACTTGGCCAACTACATCTGAGACTCCCTTTGTTGGTGTGAAGTGCTGGGAGTGTGAAAGACTTGTGGCCTGTTGCCAGTGAGATGGAGGAGATGGGGCAATGGGAGGGGTGTGGGGAAGAAAAGGAGAATGGAGATGGGGGTATACAGAGAAACCTGTAGGGTAAGGAAAGAGAAGGGAGTAACAGATGCGGAGAAACTTGTGACAGTATAGGGGGAGAAGAGCAAATGATGGGATGCAGATTTTTTAAAAAATATATAAACACAAAAATTAACAGGCTAGAGACAGAAAAAAAAGAGAGAAGGTGAGCCTGTTGAATCAGAAAACAACAAAAAGGAGCTACAGAGAGGGAGAAAAGTGGATTTTTTTGGAGAGGGAAGAGAAAAAGAAGTAGAGTTAACAGAAGGGTTCTGAGAGATGCGGTGGTGAGAGGAATCCCATGATTTGCTGAAGAGATTACCGTATTTTTCGCTCTATAGGACGCACTTTTCCCCCTTCAAAAATGAAGGGGAAATGTGTGTGCGTCCTATGGAGCGAAGACGCCATAGCCCCGCGACCCTCTCCCGACTGGAGAGGTGACACGCGGCTATGGCAGGAACCTCTACAGCCCCGTGTTACCTCTCCAGCCAGGAGAGCACGCGCACGGGGCTAAAGCAGCCCCCCGCGACCCTCTCCCGGCTGGAGAGGTGACGTGCGGCTATGGCAGGAGCCTCTATAGCCGCGGGTCACCTCCCCAGCCGGAAGAGCGCGTGCGGGGAGTGTCTGCAAGCCTTGCGCACCCGGCAGGAGGTCCCACTGGGTGCGCGAGGCTTGGGGCGGCAGCCTGTCGCCCGAAGCACGGGGAGCCCTCGGGAGGGCTCCCCCTGCTTCGGGCGAGTGTCTGCAAGCCTCGCGCACCCGGCAGGAGGTCCCACCGGGTGCGCGAGGCTTGGGGCGGCAGCGGACTGCTTGCGCGCACCTAGAAGCTTGGGGCGCGCTGAGCTCAGCACGCCCCAAGCTCCTGGTGTAGCGCAGCGATCCGCTAGCCCTGGGAGCGCCCCGCGGCTCTCCCAAGGCTAGCGGACTGCTTGCGCGCACCTAGAAGCTTGGGGCGCGCTGAGCTCAGCACGCCCCAAGCTTCTAGGTGCGGGCAAGCAGTCCGCTGCCGCCCCAAGCCTCGCGCACCCGCAGGGACCTCCTGCCGGGTGCGCGAGGCTTGGGGCGGCAGCGGACTGCTTGCGCGCACCTAGAAGCTTGGGGCGCGCTGCTTCTAGGTGCGCGCAAGCAGTCCGCTGCCGCCCCAAGCCTCGCGCACCCGGTGGGACCTCCTGCCGGGTGCGCGAGGCTTGGGGCGGCAGCGGACTGCTTGCGCGCACCTAGAAGCTTGGGGCGCGCTGCTTCTAGGTGCGCGCAAGCAGTCCGCTGCCGCCCCAAGCCTCGCGCACCCGGTGGGACCTCCTGCCGGGTGCGCGAGGCTTGGGGCGGCAGCGGACTGCTTGCGCGCACCTAGAAGCTTGGGGCGCGCTGAGCTCAGCACGCCCCAAGCTCCTGGTATAGCGCAGCGATCCGCTAGCCCTGGGAGAGCCCCGCGGCTCTCCCAAGACTAGCGGACTGCTTGCGCGCACGCAGAAGCTTGGGGCGCGCTGAGCTCAGCACGCCCCAAGCTCCTGGTATAGCGCAGCGATCCGCTAGCCCTGGGAGAGGCGCCCAGCTCTCCCACGCTAGCGGAGACCTTGCCGGCACGCAGAAGCTTGGGGCGCGCTGAGCTCCGCATGCCCCAAGCTCCTGGTGTAGCGCAGCGCACCTGGGGGGGAAATAAAATTTTTTCCCTTTATTTCCCCCCCCAAAAAAAAATCTAGGTGCGTCTTATGGGCCGGTGCGTCTTATGGTGCGAAAAATACGGTATGTGAAAAACCGAAAGAAAATGCTTTCCTGCTGTTAAAAGCAGAGAATTGAAGTTGGAAAGGACCACAAGGGTGATCTAGTCCAATCCCTTCAAAGCAGGAATCTTGCCCAACACAGGGCTCGAACCCAGGGCACTGAGATTAAAAGTCTTATGCTCTACCAACTGAGCTATCCCAGTTTTGCTATGTTTGGATGTCGTGATGATAACACACCCCTCCTGAGTTACTGAAAATGGCCCTGAAAGTGGTTTGCTTGTCTGCTGTGGTGGAATTGAAGTTTGGGCTTCTACACTCACAATATATGCTGCAAGATCTTGGCTCATTGTTTCTTCCTCCTCTTCTTCCTCTTCACTGTCACTGTCAATCTCCAGAGAATCTGTCAAAAAAAGGACAAGAGAAACATATTTCATTCCAGTGACTTGTGGAATGACACCATAAATTAAAGGGTGATTTGGGGGCTGGGGGTGGAGTGAAGCTTTCTTTTATAGCTAGAGATATCCAAGAGAAGAACTGGTTTTATATAATGAAGTGGGGAAGCAGGCACATTGATGCTATGTTCACTTCTTTTATACGGGCAGTGAAGGTAGAATTGCTTCTGTACCAATCAAAATCTGGGCCCAATGCTGCTAACAATGAAATTCCTCATCACCAGTTAGTACTGCAGTGATCTGAGACCCAAAACAAAACTGTTCCATAGAGGCCATAGAATGTTGGTAGTATAGCCCTTAAACATTTATGAAGCATTAACAGAACAGGGCACGTGCTTCCTGTTTTATGGTCTCCAGAAAGAGGACAAAGGTTAAGAAAGATAACAGGAAAGCACAATATGGGAGGGTTAACTCCCATGTTGAAGAACAGAAATGGGTCTGGCAAGCTATGTGAGTTCGATTAAGCAGGCAATGTGGAGAATGCTGCTGATGCTGCCACCACCACCTACTTAAACCACCTCATCTTAAAGGATGAGGGTTTATTAGAAGACACTACCATGGAAGTGGACCAGAGTAAACAGCTCTCTGGGCCACAATGAAGGCAACTCTGATCTGCTAACATCCCAAATGCTTCCGTTTCAGAAGCAACAAGCTAAATCTTCAATGTCACAAAGAATAATGTGTTTTAATATGGGATTGCACGGTGGAGAAATCCCATGTGAGCAGGATGAACATCGCACAGCACACACAAATGGATATGCTACTTAGGAAGCCCTGAAGCCATATGCAGCTGTACAGGAAAGAGCACATGGTGACAGCTGAGCATGGCCTTTGACACTTAGGTTTAAAATCAAAGGTGGGGGAGCCATTTCAATGGCTCGGATGTTGTTCTGTTTTGGTGAGGTTTCCTCCCATGTTTATGGTCTGCCCCAAACTTTTGGGATAAGGCATATGATATATAAATAAAACAACCTTCTGAGATGGTGCTGAAGCTGGGTTCTTCTATTTTCATATCTGGAAAGTGAAATGAGGCTGATATTGGACTCAGTCGGGATAACTCAAGCTTTTCCAGGGCTGACAAGCAAATCTTTTTCTTTGGGAGATTTTTACACTCCTTCTGTTCTAGTTTGGGGCTCTGAGCAGTTGGCACCTTTCCAGAAAGAAAAGGATCTGTATCAGTTCCTTGAATTCCTGTCACCAGGCTGTCACGTGTCTCTTCTTGGGACTGGCTGCCAGTCCAATTCTCTGGTTTAAGTCTCTCTCTTTTTGGACTGGCCTTGTTTCCATCTCTGCCTTCACCTACAACCTCTGAAGTTAAACCAGCCTCAGAAACAGAGTCCGCCAACTTCTTGTCCACCTCCACTAATGGTTGACGATGTGGATGCCAGGATGAGTTCATAGTACAAGAGCTTCCATTTACTCTGGCTGGGAGTAAGCTGTGGCCTTCAGCAGCTGATTTATGAAGTTCTGTAGGTTGACCTGTTGGCAGCTGATCTTCGAAAGACAGCAGGTTCTCATCCAGGCGTGGTTGATATGGACCCTTTTCCATCTTATTGTCCTCGGCAGCCAAGTCCAGAATGCCTTTGTCTGAAGGAATGAGGAGTTTGGAGGAATCCTAGGGAGACAAAAAAGCCGGTTTTCCAAGCAAGCAAGTTGCAAGGCTGTCGCCCATGAGCGTGACAGGAAGTAACATGGAATACGCTACTGGACAGAGTTACTAGGTTAATTATCAGCTAGGGAGCTGCCTTGCTAGTCAGCACCAAATGCCTCCAATTCTGAAAAGGCATCCATCCCACTCACCTTACGTGCTGCTCTGACAGAGGTTGTGCTGCTGGGTGTAGTTATGTCCTTGGAGGTAGGACAGTGCAGCATGCAGTAGAAATTACCTAGGAGTAAAATCAAGACAGCCATAATCAGGTAGGGTATGTTGCTTGCATTCACCTGACTTGCCAATAAACATGACTGCCAGGGCAGATTCAGATACCTCAAGGAGAATAAAAGCAAATGGCGCAAATGAATCTTGATATGCACTTGCAGGAAGTAGAGACACAATGCAAAGAAAGGCAGCCAGTTTGGATTTTAGAGAAATCAATGCCCCCGTCTGCACTGACAGCTGTGCCATTCAGGCTAACCAACTACATCTTCTCAACTCCACTCACCGTCATCTTCATTGAAGGCGTAGTCCCCCAGGCGCAGTGTCGTCTTGCAGCGGCGACACTTGAAACAGCCACGGTGGAAGAAGCATCCCTCCGCGCTGACTCGCTCCAGGATGTACACACGATCTCCGCAGAAATAGCAGGCATCGCTGCTCCTCACCGAGGAGGTGACAGGGCTCTGCCAAAAGACCAACACCTTTAGGACCACACGTTCCAAGTCATCTTGTGCTTTGGTTTCAAAATACATGGTTCAGCCCAATGAGACATATTAACAAATATCCACAAGTTGTTGGACTACAACTCTCATGATCCCTGAGCTCCGGCTGGGATGATGGGAGTTGCAATCCAACAACATCTGGGAGAGCCACTGGTCCCCCATCCCCGTTAATGGTAACAGCCCTCTGGCCTCTCTGCCTCCGACATCTAGCGATGACCTCACTCCATCCAGAGTGAGATAAACGTATCCGGCAGCATTACAAGTTACATTCCAATGTCTTTCTCCAAGAAAACAACCTCAACAAGACAATGGCTGCAAGGTCCAGCAAGTCATTCCTTTCCGTCAGATAAGAGGAAGGGCGGGTTTGCATCTCAAGAGAAGAGAGCTGCCAGTATGTAACCAGCAGATGAATGCAATAAAAATCTTCGGTTTTTGCCCAGTGACATCTGGCTTCTTCCAGACCTAACAGCTGTTTCAGCTTGGTTTATGCATGAGAGCTAGCAGCCTGCAGCCTGATACAGGGAGGAACATTCAGCAGCCACCCTGAGTATGTGCAAGTGGTCAGCCTTCGTAGGCAGCATCCAACTTCCTCGCAACTGTTACTTGCCTCCAGTGTATCCTACCAGCCAGAATTCTGGTGCAACATTTTGTGTGAAAAGGGAGGAAATCAATGTTTCTTTGAGCACTTAAAAATAAATTTGTGGTGGGCCACAGCAAAGTTCAAATTGGAACTGAGGCAGGGTGGGATTTCCCAAATGATATTTGAGTTCCAATTTTCACAGGTGGAATTTGACCCTCGGGATCAGTCTTTGAACTGCAGTCTTAAAGTTATATTAGTCATCTGGCAGTTGCAGTCAATAAACTGCATGCACTGGATTTCCCATCATGTGTTAAAAGGTCAGAAAATCTACAGAGTCAATAGCAATGACTCAAATAAGGAGGGTTATGGAGTTTCCTTAAATGAAACTCCCTGAAATACAGACTGGATTAAAAAATGGAATTTTTCAGAAGCAATGAATTTTCAGAAGCAATGAATATCCATTCCCATCACTACTCTGGACCCAGACATATCTAATGTTAACTTCACACATAACCATATTCCTGCAATAAAGGCATTTCCATGTAGAAATTCACAGGAAACCCAAAATGTAACTATAATGTGTGAAGATGCCGCACTCAAAAGTCCCCCCCCCCATATATTCATGCAGTGGGAAACTGCAGATGGCTAAAGCTTCCCGCAGACAGTGAAATACCACAGGAGTTTGGTATACTATGATCCACGTGCAGATTTCATGTTCATTTTTTCAAGCCAGTACCTTCCATGTGGAATCATCACATATGACATCCTCCAAAACTTGTCCTCCAAAACAGATGAGCCCCTAAGTGCAATGACAGAAGAACTTACCCCAGCCTCTTGCTTGGTCTTTTTGGCTTGGTCATCCACTGCAGAGCTCTCCTGCAATCAAAAATTATGACTTTGGAGCAGCAGAAAAGACAGAAGGCCAAAGACATTTTGCTCCTGCAATAAACGTAACCCCCACCGCCCGCCCCGATCCTGTACTTCTTACTAGGGACATCTGAAAATGGGTAGGGCTAGAGTGATCTGGGAAGAGATCATACCAGCTGCCAAAGGGCCATTAGCCAGCACATAAGACACAAACAAACACACTGCTGGGAATGTCTGGTGATGGGCTAGCAATGGCTTTGGAGAGAGACTCACCAGGGCACGTTTACGTGAAAGAGAGAGACTTTTCTGAAGCTTGCTGAGGAAGAGGATAGCTCCCTTGGTACCACGTGTTGACAGAAGCATTGAACTTTTCTCTTCTGGTTCTGGAAGAGAGAATGCAGTGTTTAGGAACTTGGGAAGCTGCCAGATACTAGTCCATCTAGCTCAGTACTCTACTGTCTACAATGACTGTGGCAGCAGCTTCCCAGGGGTCCCCGAACTACCTGGAGATGCTGCAGGTTGAACCTGGAATGGCCTGGGAAGAGTCCCCAAGGACCAGGCAGAGGCCTGGAAACAAGGTCCCCCACTCCCCTTGTGAGGCTCCCCTTGTAGGAGAATCCCCAGGACTGGGTTCCTTGGGACTCCCTACCTGGAGAGTTCTTGAAGGCATCATAAAACTGGCTCAGGTAGGTGATCAAGCCAAGCCTCTGAGGTTCGGACATCGAAGCCATTTCAGTGCTGGAGAGAACCGGAGGGATCCCTAGCTCTTGCTCTGCCACATCTAAGGCCAGCTGGTTGTTCCCAATGGGGTCATTCTGGTTGAGTGCGTTGACATCTCTAGAGAAGGAAGATAACAAAGTCAAGGTGACTGACAGGACTTAGCCCAGACTGAGAGAAACTTTAACCAGACACCTGAAGCAGAAGGTGAAGTGTGTGACGGTTTCTTTAAAAACGATAGCAGCACAACTCCTAGCTCATGACAAGCTGGCTTGTGTGAAGCGGCTGCCATGTGCATTAGTGGGCACCAGGAGGCAGTCACACAAATTACATTTCACTTTAAACAAAACAAGAAAACCACACACAGCACTGCTTCCAGTAATGGGATGTCAGCCAGCAATTTTATCTAAAATGTATAAGTTGTTGTTAGAATGGAACTTGAAGGATGAGGAAGTTAAATCGGTAATGATACATTGGGCCAGAGATTTTGGTTATAATATACAATTTGAAGACTGGGAAAGATTGTGGAAGGAGAATCTAAAATTTACAGCATGTATGACGTTAAAAGAAAATGTTATGAAAATGTTTTATAGATGGTACATAACACCGGTAAAATTAGCGAAAATGTATAAGACATGTAACAAGTGTTGGAAATGTAAAGATAAAGAAGGCTCTTTTTACCATATGTGGTGGGAATGTAAGAAAGTGAAAGGCTTCTGGGAAATGATATACAATGAATTGAAGAAGATACTAAAATATACATTTATGAAAAAAAACCAGAGGCCTTTCTATTAGGAATTTTAGGAAATGAGATAAAGAGAAAGTGTAAATTTTTTCAATATGCAGTGACAGTTGCAAGAGTGTTACTGGCTCAGAAATGGAAACAACAGGAAATACCGACGATGGAAGAATGGAGAATGAAACTCTTAGACTATGCTGAGTTGGACAAATTGACTGGGAAGATTAGATACCTAAGAGACCAAAAGTTCATCGAGGACTGGGGAAAATTTGTGGAATATCTGGAATGTATAAGTGAGGGACAGATAATGCTAGAGGGATTTAAAGAAGCACTGTGAAATTTGAGAAGTATTGTTAAAAGGGAATAGAAAAGGAAAGGTTTAAATAATGACAATACAACTTAAGGAATGCGTAACTTAAATAATGACTATGGATGATTCACGGAAAAGCTGAAGGAAGTCCAGAAAAGAAACACTTTGTGATAAATTGGATGTGAAATTATTGTGTGCTTTTGTTTTTGTTGTAAATTAATAAAAATTATTTATAAAAAAGGGGGGATGTCAGCCAGCAATCCTCCTACCCCTGTTTTAACAACCTTGCTCCCATCTCATTTCACTATGAAAGGACAGGAAGACTCCCTGCTTCTCTTGATCACCAAAAACAGGCAAATGAAATGTCGCTGCCATCCTATCTGTGCAAGACTGTGAAGCAACAGACTCCCAGTTTGGGGAGTCCGTGGCTTTGTGGCCATCAACCCCCTGAAACACCCTCTAGGAATTGAGAAACATGCAGAGACTGCTTTGTGGGCGGGGTGGGGCACCTTTTTTAGACTGAAGACCACACTCCCTACCCACAGCCTGGGGGGAATGTCCCATGGCAGTGGCAGGCAGGGGGACCAGCAGCATAAGTGGGTAGAGCAATTAGTGTCAATTCTATCTTTGTACAGTAGCTGGTTTCTTCACACCTGCACCTCCCTCTCTCTCCTCCATCCAGGTAAGTGAGAGGCCTGATCGGATCTCAAGACACAATCCAGCCAGGCACTCAAGGAGGTGCAAAATAAAGGATGTCATGTGGGGAAAGTCCCACAGGAGAGACCTGGAGAGATGTGTTTGGCTCCTGGGCCCGAGGTTCCCCATCCCTGCTCTGTGGCAACATAAACATGAGCAGAGGCATCTTTTAAAGTCACATCTACCTTTGTGGCCGCCCTCTCTTTCTCCGTGACTGGTAAGAGGGAGAGAGGAAAGGATGGTTGCTGTGGGGAAGAGGCTTGAGAATTGGTACCTCTCTAGATCAGCAGGGCAAAAGCTAGCTGCAGGCTACAAGGTCTTCCCATGCCTGGCCTAGCTTGTCCCTTGGCATCTTAGGTTCAGTGGGCTCCCCTTGGTTCTGAACCTCCAACACAAAGGAAGGCTAGGATGGAAGCGTTCAGCTCTGCTTTTCTGAAGTAGAACTATATAGAGTAGGAGAGTTCCACTCACAACACAAAGGCAGCAGCACCATGTGGTGATTTCTAGAGGCGGGGTGGGGGATAGATGCTGAGCTTCCCAAAATGGAGCAAATCACCAGGTCAGTAATGGAGATCTCTAGGCTGACTAGATCTGTGGCTCACACACACAGCTTCTATTCCAGCATCAAATGGCAACTTGCATGTCTGTGAGCCACCACAGATCAAACTTCTTGCAAATCTCTGCATATCACTTTGTACATAAGACATTTCACTGCAGTCCGTTCACACTCTCAGCTGCGTTATAAAGAATTAAGAACTAAAGTGATGTACAGGCATATATGGACTAGCCCTTAATTTAGACCTTTGGGATATACAGTTTGCTGAATATGTGTGTGTGTGATTTAGGGGAAAAAAGCACTTAGCCACAGAATAAGTTGACCTGCACAACAAATTTAAAATATTTTTTTCTACAAATGGACAGTATAATCACTCCAAAGTAGCATTTCCTGGGCGGTACAGCAATGGCTAATTGTTATGCCTTTAGAAAGTTTGCCTCTAATGTGCCCACAGGCACTCCCTCCCTCCGGCAAGGCTCACTCACAGAAGATCCGGTCGGAAGTGATGTATGAGGGCACACAGGGCCAGGCCACTTTTCCAGGAGGATGTGAAGTCTTCTACCTTGATGCCACGATAATTTGCTGTATTAGTTTGACACCAGCTAAGCAGCTCCTCATAGGCTCTGTTGGAATCTGGAGAAGGGTGGATGAAGGATGATGGAGGGGAGAGAGAGAAAGAGCAAACCAAGCTAAGGGTACATGAAAGAGAGACACTTGGTCCAGTTCCCAAGATATACCTAGTGACAAGCAGGAATTGGGAACCTTTCTGCCCAATCTTCTTCCGCCCCCTCCCCCAGGGGCCAACTCTAATCTTCTGATGTCTTGATGGCATCAGATGACTGATGGATGGGCAGCCCAACCCATCTAGCCAAGCTGATCCACAGGAAAGGGGTTGGCAAAGCAGCACCCCGCAGGACTGAACCCTCCACTCACCATTCCCTGCTTGGGCTACACTTGTGAAGAAACACCCAGCTGGATTGAAAACCGCCTCCCACCACTGACATCACCCAGTGACATCAGATGATAGACAAGTGGGCATAGGTTGGGAGGGGAAATGGCCTCATGAATCCAACTGGACCCCCTGGCAGACCAAGATTAGTCTGTGGGCCAGCGGTTTAATAGGAATTAATAGGATTTCTGTAATGTACAGTACCTAGTCTGGCAGCATATTGGGGTTTATTGTCTGAACTTCTCCTCCTCCATCAGAGCTCAGAAAAGGGGAAAAGCCTAACACATAGCTACCAACAGAGATGAGACTGTGTATGTGCTACTTTAGAATTAGGGCAGACTGCTGTACTCCAAGTCCAGCTAAATAGGGAGCTTCAGCCAGCTTTTATGCTGACAAAAAACTTTGCCTAAACCACAGCTCTGTTGCAACAGGAATAATAATAATAATAATAATTAATAATAATAATAATAATTTATTTATTTATACCCCGTCCATCTGGCTGGGTTTCCCCAGCCACTCTGGGCAGCCTCCAACAGAACACTAAAATACAATAACCCATCAAACATTAAAAGCTTCCCTAAACAGGCTTGCCTTCAGATGTCTTCTACTAAAAGTTTGGTAGTTATTTTTCTCTTTGACATCTGCTGGGAGGGCGTTCCACAGGGCGGGTGCCACTACCAAGAAGGCCTTCTGCCTGGTTCCCTGTAACTTGGATTCTCGTAGTGAGGGAAACGCCAGAAGGCCCTCGGCGCTGGACCTCAGTGTCCGGGCTGAACGATGGGGGTGGAGACACTCCTTCAGGTATACTGGACCAAGGCCATTTAGGGCTTTAAAGGTCAGCACCAACACTTTGAATTGTGCTCAGAAACATACTGGGAGCCAGTCTAGGTCTTTCAAGACCGGTGTTATATGATAGGAAGAACAACCACCAAAGTATACTTTGCTTCCATCAAAAGCAGTACAGCACAGGGCTAGCCTGGCACCACTGACCCTACTCTGATGCCACACAGGAACCCACAACAATCACATTGCCATCATCTGCACCGCTGATTTACACATCAGCATGCAATAGACTTGTAACAACATCCTTAGCTTGGCATCCATCAATGCACAGCCTAAAAGCTGAGTGGAACTGAATCAGAAGTCTTCCTAGTAGCTAGCACTCCATTTCTAACCAGGGTGAACAGGCAGGTCACATTATCTCCACACCTCCCAAAACACAGTTATTTGCTAACCATCACAAGGGCTATTCCATAAGCAGAGCAAGGCCAAGGGGAACAGACTGGGCTATGGAAAACAATGACAGTGTGGGAGGAAATATGAGAAAACACAGAGAAGAAACAAGAGAGCTGTAATTTAAAGAGGGAAGGGGGAGCCAGAGGGACAGAGAAATGCACACACACACGTAAGAGAAGGCAGAAAAACAGTTCAAGAAATGCAGAGCGCTCTGTGGCATTTTTAGTTTATTTCATAGAAAGCTGGAAAGGAAAATGCTACAACTGGAGCAAAATGTAATAGATAAACACCCTCGCCATTGTTTAACAACTGGGCAGCAGGGGATTTTTTTCCCCACAGAAGTGATAGTTTGGGAGTGAGAGATTGTGACAAATGTGTGTTTTTCTCCTGGGAGATGAATAGAGGGTGCCTATGCAGTAGGCAGAAATGTTTCAGCATTGTCAGTTTGTTGGGAGGCAGAAGTTTTTACACCCAAGTTTACACCAGAATAAAAGATTAAACATAAAAAAATAAAACCAGAATAAAAGGGAATTTCACTGTGGAAAGATTTGGACCATCTTTCTCCAGGGGACCTTGGCATGCCTGCAGTGAGGCCAAAATATGGCAAGGCCTTAGTTCTGGACTTCTTGCCAACCAAGAGGCAAACCAGTCCCAAGGCAAGCCAGCCATGTTGTTAACCAAGTTACAGTCCAGAGTCAACTGGCTGGCTGACTATAACAGACCAAAGTTTCCTCAACCCTATTAAGACAACTGGATTCTGCTACTCTATTACTAAGGTGTATGCTGTGTGCTTGTGGATCATGGGAATATTGCCCAAAATGCAGGTGTATTCCTGGGATTTTTTCCCCCCAAAGGAATATCCTGAACCAGTTTTCTTCTGGGATAACAAAACTGAAGCACTTCCAGAAGTGGAACCATAGAGAATGGGTGGAGGGAGAAAAAGAATTGCAAAAAGGACTGAGATCAGAGAACAAAAACCCAGCAAAAAAAGAAAGAAAAAGGTCTCCTATATACTAGTAACAATCTGCTGACATTGACTTGTTAACTCTATGCACTATGCCAGAACACTTGAAAGTAGTCAGCCTTAACACTGATTCCTCTCTCCTAAGAAAACCTGCCTTCAGAGACTATTTTGCAAATTACAGACCATTGAGCAAAGCCAGACAAACATCTGTCTGGGATGCTGCAGGCAGTGGGTCTCTTGTTCCAGACTCAACTGAATCTCTCCCAATTTTATGTTTAATCTATGTGCAGAGTGGTGTGGAAGGTGGTAGAAGTTTTAAAACAGAGGTTGGATGACCATCGGTCAGGGATTCCTGATGCAATGTAATTCCTACATTGCAGGGGTCTGGAATAGGTGACTAAAACTGGACTTCAGGGGGGCAGGAGGTAGATTGGTGCCTTGCCCATAACTAGCAAAAGTGGAACTCGCAAAACAACTAAATATATACACATTGCTTCATTTTCTTAATACGTTAAGAAGCCACCCTATTCAGCTTTCATTGTCACAGAATCTCGCTTTGTTTTGTTTTGTTTTTAGCAAAGGCAACAGTGTCATGTCTATGGAGAACCAAGAACAGTCTGTTAGAGTGAATGCTTGGGATCACTCTTCCACATCCCAGTCTGAGAGACAGCAATATTGACCCAGATATTTGCTGCTTGGGGGTAAAGCAGAGTCCTAGGGAAGGAAAAGCAAGCAGAGAGGTCATATGGGTAGAGAAAAACAGAAGAGGAGGATCTGCTGCAGAGAAATCCAATTCATCTAAAGGGAGAGAACAGCGAGTATGAACAAGTGTGGAGGGGTCTGGTACTGGTTTTCAGGTGGATCCATGCAACCAGTAGCCAGGGGAGAACATGACCCAGACTTGCCTTTGCTGACTATCTCGGGGCTGCCACGACTTCTTCCTTTCTTCATATCCATTTCAATTTCTCCTGTCACATACAGATTACGAACCTGGAAGCAGGTGCACCCAGTTATTTATTTCCTATCACTGACCGGATCCAGAACAAGACCCAGCTAATTCCCCCAGGTCTGCAGCTGCCCAAACAATTCCTGTATGGCCCTTAGCGTCCCAGCTTGGAAAACACACCACACCCCATTACTCAGCAAAGAACAACCTTCAGTGCCAGAACAGCACAAAAGGACGTCTTGCAAGGGAGTCTCTTCTCCAAGCCCTATTGCAGCGAATGCCAGCGTTCTTATACATTTCTGTTATTTTTGGAACATGGCTCAGGGACGTGGCATGGTGCCAGTGTTTAAAAGCTGCAAAGAGGAGTGAATGAGGCAAAGAGAATCATCAGAAAACTGACAAGGAAAAGGAGGAGATATTGTGTTTTTCACCACCACCCTATACGTATAGTGATACCTGAGAGGCTTTGATGGCTTGGAGGTTGATGTTTGGGTACCGCGTAGTAGGATCAATGCTGTACTGACTGATGTTCTTGTTGGTGTTGTCAGGTGAGGTCTGCGACAGCTGCTGATATATGCTCTCCCTGCATGGAGATTAAGCAGGAATGCCCCCCTCTTAGTCCCTCAGCACCAAGATACATTGTGTACGTGGCACTCACAGCCTTCAGCATTCAGGAGCCTTCAGGCAAAAGAGGAAGATTGACATGCTCTCACTCTTCTTATCTTCACAGCAGTCCCTCCTCACCCTTTGCCTGGGTCTGTGGCGTGAGCAGCATCAACAAGTTCTCCTGCGCTCTCAGATTCCCACTACATCAGACAGTTACACCCATTCCTGTCCCCCATTCCATGTTCCAGGTCAGTTACACATGGCCCTGCAGTCTCCTAGATGATGCTGGGAACTTTCTGAGGTTGGGCAGCAGAACAGAAAGGGGCTCCGCCAGCTCACTCACTTGCCTGTGTGCAGTTCCTGGTGTCTTATGGCTACCAGGCTAGGGCTTAAAAGACTGAACAAGAGAGCATGAAGCAGAAGACCCTTCAGAAAAGACTGTCTATGTTCAGTGGGAGAAAACTGCCCCAGACTCTGAAGCACTACTTCTAGACAAAATAGGCAGTCCTGGCTCACTGTATCAATATCTCTCCTCCCTACATTGAACACATAACCTGGAACATCTATAGACCACCACCATTGCCAGTCACCCCACCATCACTGTGGGCAGAGAATGCCCCTTCTCAGAGTGCTCACCTCTCAGCCAGCACATCCAAAGGGGGCATCCCCGAGGCCCATCTTTTCACCATCCAGGCAGCATCGAAAGCTGCCAGGAACCCTCTGCCCACACCAGTGCCCAAAGGCCAGAATGGCTGGGAAACAAAAAGAGAGAGAAAGAACAAAGAGATGTTTTGGGGTCTCTTAGCAAAATGAGTCAATGAGATATAGCAGACGTTGGCCAACAGCTCAGCTGCATCAAAAACGCAGCAGGAAATTGGGATTCCAGAGTGATTCTGGCAGTCATGGTTAATTCACAGCAGCCCCTCTGTGTGCTGCATGTTGTTTTGGCAAACGTTTGCATTAAATGGGGGCCCACTCCCCACTCACACCAAGTGTCAGCTGGCTAGCTCTCTTTTGCCAGATAAAGGGGGCTGCATAGTGAAGTGAATTAGTGCAAAGGATAAAGTGCTAGATCAGAGACAGCGGGTTTCCCAGATGTTGGACAAGCCCTCCAAGCTAGACAAACAGAAGGGCAGGGTTATTTAAAAAACAAAGACAAACAAACAAAAAAAACCAATGCATATGGTCCCCAACCAAAGGTTAGCCTCCGGCCTCACAAATTCCAGGAGCAGATTTGCCTTCAAGCCCAGATAGTCAAGTAACATGGATCCCTGCTAAGTCCAGGTGAAAGACAGTCTGTCTGAGAAACATGCAGATTTAAAACAAGATAGCAGGTTGCTTAACTTAAAGAACATTTCAGCTTTCAACACATTTTCTGCAACGGTTCCCATCACAACGCATGGAAGAGGAAAGTGGTTTTTTTTCTAATCAGTACAGCATTATTTACTGTAATGCAAGTTTATAAACACTCATAGAAATCAATGGGAATGAAAGCTTAGCCAGTGTCAGAAAAATCCCAAAGTAAAGCTCCCATGTAACGCAGTTACAACAAACTTCACACAAATTGTTTAAACCTACATTTCCCAACTGACAGCAATTTTTTAAGATGAGGAAGCTTTTAACGAAACCCTCTCCAGTTCTGAACCAGAAATAATAATAAAAAAAACAGCATGAGGCAAAGGACCCCCGGACGGTTAAGTCCAGTCAAAGGCAACTATGAGGTTGCAGTGCTCATTTTGCTTTCAGGGCAAGGGAGTCAGCGTTTGTCCACAGACAGCTTTCTGGCTCATGTGGCCGGCATCACTAAACCGCTTCTGGTGCAACGGAACACCATGACAGAAACCAGAGTGCACGGAAACGCCGTTTACCTTCACGCTGCAGTGGTACCTATTTACTTGCACTGGTGTGCTTTTGAATTGCTAGGTTGGCAGGAGCTGGGACAGAGCAACGGGAGCTCACCCCATTGCACGGATTTGAACAGCCAATCTTCCGATCAGCAAGCCCAAGAGGCTCAGTGATTTAGACCACAGCACCACCCGCTCCCCACTGAACCAGTACAATCTCAAGGCAGTGTGCCATGTGATTTTTCTGAACAAGTAGGTCAGTTCATATGGAAAGATAAGTGAATGAGAACTGCAATCAAGGATGGTTGAGATGCACCACCACCACACCCACTCTCCCACTGTGAAAAGGACTCTGTCCATATGCTTGTTGTGGTCTCATTATGGGGACACGTACCTCCACCAGGCAGTCCCCCACCAATCCAATGAGCAGCTTGGCGCCATTGCAGTCACGCACAAGAGCTGCGTTGTCTGAGCGGCTCATGCAGGTGAAGTCGAACATGTCAACATCTGGGCGGCTGCGGTGGTTCAGTGCAAACTGCAAATCAGGCAGCTGGTAATTGGTGGAGAAGTTGGCAGCTTCCTTGGCATAAGCAAGAAGAGCTTCTTGGTTCACATTCTCTGGAGACAGCAGACTCTCTATGTCTGACTTGTCCTAGAAATGAATGGAGACCAAGATATCTTCCATAGCAATAGTAAAAAAATCTTGTTGGAATGTTGCAGAGTTCAAGATTATGGGTGTGTCAATGAGCTCTCGGCCTGGCAGGATCTTTCACCTCCAAAGCATGTAAATTCAAAAGATGGTTTTGGGTCGCCATCCCCTCCCACATGGTACTTGCAGGAGCTTCAGTCTCTATACATACATTTAAGATAACTCCTTTTTTCAGCAGGCTCTGCTTCTTGGCTGTCATGACGAAGTAATGAGTGTCGTCTTTATAGTAGACAATGTTTTCCAAGTCAATGCCTATAATTGTTCAAACACAAGCAGAAGGTTAAAGGCTGGGGGCTGTTTTCAGCCTAGCACTACACGAAGGCAAGGACTTCTGCTTAGGCAAAGGCATGTTCTTCTGCCCTCTTCTCCCCCTGTGCCCCTAAATCTGTTCCAGGGGTTCCCCCAACACTCTGGTGTAGATTTGGGGGAACACAGGACACACACAGCAGGGAGAAGAGGAGGGAATTTCTATTGCACAAGAGGAAAGCCTTCTGTTGATGCAACATGGTACTTTGTACTACCAGATTTTTAGAAGACATCCGAAGACAGCCCTGTTTAGGGAAGCTCTTAATATTTAATAGGTTATTGTATTTTAATGTACTGTTGGAAGCCACCCAGAGTGGCTGGGGAAACTCAGCCAGATGGACGGGGTATAAATAATAATAATAATAATAATAATAATAATAATAATTATTATTATTATTATTATTATTATTATTATTAACATGTAAGATGGCTTATATGGATTTAAATTCATGGAAGGCTATCAATAGCTACTAGTCATGATAGCTGCATGTTGCTTTCAAGACCAGAGGCAGCGTGTCTCTGAATATTAATTGCTGGGGAACCACAGTCAGGGAGGCTGGCCATTGCCCTGATGATCGGTTTGCAGACTTCCCAAAGGCATCTGGTTGGCCACTGTAAGAAAGCAGGATTTTTGACAAAGCAGGTCTTTGGTTTGATCCAACAGAGCTCTTCCTTTGTGCTTACAGAGCTTTATATAGTTGGCACTTGAGGAAACAAATATCCTATCTGCCAAAAATCCCATGCCAAGAAAGCCTGATTTGCTAAACTACCCAAACAAGCAGATTTACATAATTTATTCAGCTTCTATTGGAATGTATCCAAAATGGCAAGGATCCAGGACTGGTCAAAAAGGTATTTGAAACAGGTTGACCCTTTTCCATTTGCTGTGTGGGCTTCCCCGTTTTCTCTCACTGCAAACTACGGAATGACATAGATTTTATTGAAGGCATAAGGGGAAAGTGTCATTAACTGTAGGTAAGAAGGATCCGGCCCAGACCTGTTTTGTTGTAGAGGTTTTGGAAGAATTTCTGGTTGTAGATGCGAGCCACTCCGCTGATCTCGGCCACCTCCACCTCAGCCCTGCTGTGGTGATTAACGAAGTTGGTGGTGATGCCAATGGCCAATTTCCCACGGGTCTCCTTCCGCTTAAAGCCTGGAGATAAACACACAAAGAGCGCTAGTCCTGAAGGAAAGGGAAGGGTTGGCAGTTTGTGAAAGAACTAGGGAAAGGATAGAAGAACAGAACATGGGGCCTGTTCCCTCATCTGAAATATGGTAACACCCCAAAAATGTCCAGACTAGCCACTCTATTTCTAGTAGTGGAGTAGCAAATGCCAAGCCCCAGCTCTATTGAATATCAAGATCTCTGAAGAGTTGCATGGTATTTACCAGCTCTCAAGGTGACACCATGAGGAATTCTGATTGAACGTTGAGAGAAAGCTGCCACCAGAGCCAGCTTCCTGGTGCCAAAGCGTCTACAGAGATTGTTCCCTCTCCCTTTGCTTTTCATCTCCTCTCCTGCCCCAAGGCAAGATGCCTTTCAGATTTTTTTATGACCCAAGCTATTATCAATGGTTGGCGTTGTGGTAGGCTGGGCAGCTGCTCTTGCCAATGCACCTAAAGCCCTCCTGAGGAGCCCTTGATTTGGTATTGAGGGAGATCAGGAGAAGCAGAGCAGATGAAAGCAAAACTTTAAGTCAGAAAAAAAAATGTCCAGTAGCACCTTAGAGACCAACTAAGTTGGTTCTGGGTAAAAGCTTTCGTGTGCATGCACATGAAAGCTTATACCCAGAACCAACCTTAAGTGTCAAACATATGGTCTCTAGGCCAACTCCCCAAGTGACAAAATGAAAAACAGTATATCAATTTAAACACACACAAAAAGAGGCAATTTCAGTTAACTCTACTTCACTCAACTTGCAGATTCCAGGGCAAATATTAATACTGTACAAACATTTCCCCAAACAACCAAAAATATAGGAAGCAGGGCTCCCCTGAAACCTCATAAAAGCTGAGGTTTGGGGAAGTGTCTCCCATCCCCAAAATCTGCAATAATGCTTTGGCCTTTCACTTGGCTAAGCACCATATCTACAAACTGGACTGCATCTGCATTGAGTTGCCCTGTTTGTTCCTAGAAAACTTGTAGCTTTGCCCTTTATTCTATCTGCTGGAGGTGCTCAGTACACAGGAAGGGGGGAACCTGCTCATCACAAGGCCAGAGGCACAAGTTTCTTCCAGTGTTGAGGAGAGATGCTATTAGAGGCCTAAGGAGCTGTTGATAAGACACCTGGAGCATCAAAAAACCCCGAAGTTAAATTCTCCCACAATCTTAACTAGAGGCCTTAAAGGGCTGCTTACCTTCTGGCACAAACCTGCCACCACCGGCAGAGATGAGGACGTCAAATTCACACTGGTTCAGGAGACACGAAGGAGGATTTAGGATGGCTCTCCAGCCATTGACTGTAATAACAGAGGATGTTATTAATAGCATCAGGATCCCTGCTGCAAAGACTGTCAAATTCACCAGACCCTTCCCCAGACTTGCATGTTTATAAAGAAAGCAGGAACAAATCAGGAGAAACTGCAGACCATAATGTCCTGGTCTGAAACTCAAGAACTGCATTTGTTCACAATTTTGGAGATGGGATTGCCTTTGTGGAGGGACCAGTAGCCAACAGGACACCCATGAAAATGTAGCAGCTTGACCAAGACGTGCCTCAGAGCCATGCGTTGTGAGTGATGTGAGAGACCATGAGCATTTTTTGGCAGGGTGTGTCTGATGGCTTGGTTTCTTTCTGGTTTTGCTTCTATGGCAAAGTAAGGGGGAAATGAACATTTGAAAGTGGAGGCAGAACAGAAAAGAAACTCATCCATGAAACAGTTTTTCACTGTGACGTCCTGAGCTACCTTCTCACCTGCAGAAACAAGGGGTGTGGATTGGTGCATTGCCCTTAAGGACTCCAAAGGCTTAGGACTTTTGTCATTCTTACCTTGTCCATCTGAATTTGCTGCAGGTGGAACGAGCCCCTTAAACTGCACATTGATGTGAACCTGAACCCCCAAGAGTAAGGCAACTTTCAGCAGGATCAGCTGCAGCTGGCGGATGCCTGCAAGACAGAGAAGGAGAGGATTAGCAGAGCTGGCCCAGTTAAACAAACAAACAAGCCCATCTGTGCCCATTTCAAAGTCGCTCTCAGACAAGCACTGCCTTAAACCTCAGCTACACCTTCCAGCCGCCTCTTCTTCCAATTTCAGAAAGAAGCCTGTTCCATGATTTCCCTGTCATGGGATTGGAAAATCATGGCCTTCCCCAGCTTCAACAAGAGGGATACTGAGTCCCAAATAGTTAATGAATATAGCACCATGGAGCGTTTTCTAGAAGCAGACTGGGAGGAAGACTGTGCAACAAGCTAAACTCCAATAAGCCAATACAGTGGTACCTCGCAAGACGAATGCCTCGCAAGACGGAAAACTCGCAAAACGAAAGCCTTTTTTGAGCTGCTTTGCAAGACGATTTTCCCTATGGGCTTGCTTCGCAAGACGGAAACGTCTTGCAAGTTTGTTTCCTTTTTCTTAACACCGTTAATACAGTTGCGACTTGACTTCGAGGAGCAACTCATAGCACGCGGTGTGGTAGCCTTTTTTGAGGTTTTTGAAGACTTTGGTGATTTTTGAAGCTTTTCCAAAACTTTACCGACACCGTGCTTCGCAAGACGAAAAAATCGCAAGACGACAAAACTCGCGGAACAAATTAATTTCGTCTTGCGAGGCACCACTGTAGTGTTAAAGTGAAAGCGAAGCCCAAAAGACAGGAATGATAATTAAAGTCAGCTAATTCCTCTGCCACACTGGCAATTTGACTGATTTATTTACTTACACAATTTATTAATTTATTTGAAACACTGATCCAATGCTGTTCTTTCTGAACTGGTACCACCTTGATGTACAGTTACTTTCTTGATATGCAGTTTAATTTGGGTACCCATTGCAGTTCCCTCAGTGAAACACATCCCTCCTTATGAGACACACCGTAGAATCGTAGAGCTGGAAGGGACCATGAGGGTCAACTAGTCCAGCCCCCTGCAATGCAGGAATCTTTTTGCTCCATGTGGGGCTCGAACTCACAACCCTGAGATTAAAGCCTCATCGACTGAGCTATCTAGTAAGAACCAATTCCTGAGAACGCCCTTTCGAAAGCAGAAATGCTACATTTTACAGTAAATGTTCAATTTACATAAGGCTGCTGGACCTTTAAACGCACTTTTAAATGACTTTTTCAGTAAATGCTTTCTAGACCAAGCCATTAATTAATTAATTAATTAATATTACTCCATCCTCCCCACTCCCACCCCTACAAGCTCCCATTAGCTGGTAATGCTGGTTTCTCGCCACTGTTCCATAATGTTGGAGATCCTTTCCCTGCCCTGGTCCATTCTGCATTACTTACTGATGTGATCCAAGGATCCTGTGCAGAAGTGGCCATAGAATTTCTTCGCTCCCAGAGCCCGCAGGTCTTGGATGCTGAAAGGCCAAAGGTGCAGCACATTGTTCCGGGAAAAGGAGTCTCTCTTCTCCACCACCACCACATGGGCTCCAAGGAAGGCCAGTTCAATCGCCGAGCGGAGGCCGCAAGGGCCTGCCCCAATAATCAGGCACTGGAAAAAGAATTATCACCGGGTGGTAAGTTTATAAAATGGTGCCATAAAGGAGACAATGCTTACACTTGGAAGCTGCCGTGGCCGCAGCCTCTGGGGTGGGCAGGTAACATACAATCCATAAGAGTGACTGTGAGCTTGGCATTGTGTCAAAAGAGCAGGCGGGCACAATGCTGCTTTTCAGAGGCAAAGGAAGACCCAGCAGCCTCTGCAGCAGGCATGTCCACAGTCCGATTCAGGAGCCTAATCCAGCCTGCTGGTTGGTTTCATCTGGTCCCTGTAGCAGCTTACTTCCTGGGGTCAAATCCTACAAAAAGGTTAACAACTTTGGTTGGCCCTTTGGTCAACCCTCACGGCCCTTCACTTCATCAAATCTGGCCCTCTTTGAAAAAAGTTTGGACACCACTGCTCTGCAGTTAACTGCTTTTTGCCATTACCGTGGTCTTGTCCCCTCACTACTATAAATGCCTTCTTCAGGGATTTTTTTTTTAAAAAAAAACTTTTTTAGCACAGAACTTAGGTTTGGCGAACCCACACAGAGTGACTTGTCTCAGTCTCCTTCAGCAAAGCAGCCGTTCAATCACATGAGTGGACAGTCAGAATTTGAATCATGCTTTGTTGCAACAGATCCAGCCATACAGGAAGTTCTTAAGCATCCACCAAGATTTTTGCAACAGATGTTTACACTCCAAACCACCTAAGGCCCGATGCTGCTCATCTTGCCTGTACACCCCAACAAGTCACTGCAGATCCAAACATTATTTTTGCAGGGCATTCTGAGAGCTGCTACATACGTCTGAGTTCTACTCTCAGAGCGTACGTTTAAGGCTTATCTTGGCAGTCACCTCAAGCTGAACTGCTTAGCCTCCGTTCAAAGGCAGTTTGAATCCGTATATGGGGTTGGAAGGAAGGCAGCCCTTGCTCCATAGAGCAGAAACTCACACACCAGCACCAAGCATCCTTGGGCAGCTGCCAAAGGTCAACCTCATTCCTGCCAGTGGTTCCCCCCTTAAAAAGAAATTCAGCCTGATGCTCCTAGCAGAGTCTAGCCACAAAATGGCAATCTCCCTCAAGATGGCATAGCTTTGTTCCAGGACAGGGCATTGTGGGAAATTCAATCAACCATCCCTAGCTGCCTGGCAAAGGCTCAGAGAGCTTTTCAAGGCACCTTTCTTGCCATCCAGTGCTTTGTGCTGCCACTAAGTAAGCCCAGCAAGGCCCTCCAGAGTTCCCTTTGTCTCCATCACTCTCAAACCTGGAGCCATCCCTGGACACAGTACAGAGTCACAAAGCGACATGGAGCCAAGAGTCACTCATCAGCAGCAGCAATGTTCACACAACCACAGTCCAGACTGTTCAGCACTTCACATTCCCAAAGCTCCACAAGCTCAGCAAAGAGACACGTTTTCCGAGCAACAACCTGTTGCTGCTTAAGTGCTAGGAAGATGTCAAGTGTTTTTGAAACAGAAGCTCGCTCCCAAGGGAAGACAACTAGGAAACAATACAAAGTACCAATTTACCATCCTGTAGGCTTTTCTGTCCCGTGGTTACTTGGCCATGATTTAGCACAAAAGTAGGGCATCTAATCCCCCTGCAACACATTCTTGCGTGCGGTAACAGTTGGCATCTCGACCGCAAGGGCTCCCTGCAATTCTCCCATGGCTGGATTGTCAATTATATTAGGCATCCCTGGGTGTGATGTTAAGCAGGGAAGGTGGTTCTTCTGAGCTACAGGGTTTCATGGACAGAATCTTTTAACAGCCACTCAGAGCTCCTTTGGGAGGAAGGGTGGGATAGAAATTTAATAAATAAAATTAATATATATATATAAAGGAATGGCTTCTCTTCTCTTTCTTTCCTTTCCTTCAGGTTTCACAATTCCAAGTGTTTACATATTTTGAAAGATTTTCATGACACTGGTCTTTCTCAATTTGTTCTTTTAATTTACATTTTTTCTTTTGAGGTTTTACAAAGAAACCACACTGCGTCATCTCCGTTTGCTTATGTGCTGTGTGATGATCGGTTTGTTGGTGATGATGCAATTAAATCTTGATTTTAATGCATAAAGTGAACTTTGGAATGGTTCTTCAGGAGCACAATTGCCTACACGTTTGGAAATCAATGGAAACCCCACCATTATCAGTGCGAGTTATCTTTTAGAAGGAACACAACAGACGATCTACTTCTGTAAGGGAAGAACTAGGAAGTAATGATAAAACATTGTAGCAATGCACGTAGGGGTAGGCAGAACTAATGTTTACATTACGTATAGCAACAAATCAGGAATTGGAGCTAGAGGTACAGCAACCACAGAATACGAAAAATAACCCAGATATGATCATCTGTACTGCTGAGGTTTACCACACATTTAAGAAATAGGCCTGCTTCAGCATCTGGGAAACATGGGAAGATGGTCCTTGGTATTGGCGACCAGGGGAGAGGCCTAGAATGTTCAGCATCTCATGTGATGACCATCAAGTAGACAAGGGCTGCAGATCCTTCAGCCCATGGACCAAACCTGGTCCACCAGGTGTTCCTATTTGGCCCACATGGCTATTTTTCTAAAACCACTTGCACCTGCCCCACACCTGATGTCATTTGTGACATCAGGTGTGAGGCAGATAGAGACACGGTTGCAAAAAACTGAACTCCTGGCACATCAGCTGATGCATAGAGAGTTCAATCCTCCTTTGTGTAGCATCTCCCCCAGTGGGCAAACGGTGACAGGTGGGCAGCACAAATGACCTGTCAAAAGTTGGCCGCTCAGGGCGGTGGAGATAAATATGTGGCCCACCAGGACGAAAAGGTTCCCCCAACCTATTCTATTCTCTGCAGCATAGTGACCGCAGTTCTGCCACCTTACCTTGGTGTTGGCGCATGCTGTCCCCTGATCATAGTCTTTGTGCCCAGCCTTCTTGTCTAGCTTGGTCCACAAAGCCTTGGCACTCCAGTAGTTGAGGCGAGACTTGAGTTTGTGATAGAACTGGAGCTGGCCAGTATGCTCCAGTCCCAGGTGTCTGCAAAGCGCCTCAAAACTTCCCAGCACCTCTTTGCACTGCTTGGCATGGAGAAAAGTGTCAAAGAGCGAATGAGACAGATTGGACTGCTCCCCATTCTGCTGGCTCATCCTCCTGGGAACTCAGGCGCAAAGAAGAAGCCTGGAAAAGAAAGAAAGCAACAGGTGAGCATCAACAGCTCCGGCTCCTTGGAGAGATCAGGAATTTGGCATTGCAAGGCAACACCCAGCAGCAAGACATAACTCCTTGCTTCCAGCTGCTCCCCCTTAGGAAATGAAGGGGAATGCAACATACCTATCTGTTTACACCCATATGCAGCCTTATACATAGGCCCTGTTCAGGAGAAGGGTTATGTCTGAACTCAAGACACGCTCAAGCTTAGACATGAGAGCAAATGCATGCAGTATGAGCAGATGCAGAAGTCTGAAGGCAATGTGTCTTGTCTGAGCTATTCCAGGGGTGGGGGAACTCTTTGGCTTGGCAGGCCAGATCTTTATCTTCCCATACCCCATGGCCCAGCTTAATAGATGCAAGAGAAACAGCGAGCACACCAGCTGATTGACAGGTGGGCGTGATATGGGGAAAATGGCCCCATGGGGCCAGACTGGACCCCTGCCTAGCCAAGATTGGCTCACGGCCTAGAAGTTCCCCACCCCAAGTTATAACAACAACACTTCTAGCATCTAGAGGTCAGATGTTAACTGTGATAGGTATATACAGACCATCAAATCCCAAAGAAACATATTTATGCATTTGAAAAGCCCCAAGTCATATTTAGCACTGAAAACAGAAAGAGCATAAAAACATATGCTTATTCCCAGTTAGGGCGCACATTTTGCCCTCAGCAGCATTAGGAAAAATCCAAGCTCTACCTCCAAGCAAAGGTCTGTCTCCTTTCACAGACAAGGCCAACAGTCAGTGTGAAAATGTTGCACACCATGGTTGACTCATGCATGTCGGGCCCAGAGAAATAGCTGGGAAATTATCTGAAGTGGAAAAACACCACTTCCTTTTCCCCTAGTCCATTTGCATCCCACCCGCCAAGTCTGGACTACAGAGTATGCATGAAAAGTCTTAATTCAGGCTTGCTTTGTGCTAAACAGCAGATCTACAGAAGACTGGAGGTTACACAAGATTTGGCTGCTCTTTGACTTTCTTAATCAATATTAATTCTGGAATGCAAGATATACAGACTTTAGCAAAGAAGGCAGGAATACAAAAGACTGTAGCAAAGAAGGAAACTGATGAAGTGATTAATCTGCACATGTGTAGTGATTTTCAAGAAAGGAGTCTATATATTTCTAACAAGAATGTTATGGGCAGTTGATATACTTGTCCTGCTGCAGCTTATTCATATTCAGGAGAAGGAGGAGTGATGTGTTTACCTGCTGTCAATGATACAGCTGTAATTTGGAAGCACTACAAAGCAGCCTGCACATTTTTCTAACCGCAGCCCTAAGTTTCCTAACACAGTGACTTGCTCGGCGTTCTGTACTAATTTCCCCCAGCTTCGCGGTTAGCAACTTCCTGTGCGCCCACTCAACCACATTTGTTGCTAAAGAAGACTGACACAGGCTGGGAAATTTCCTTGCAGTGTCTAAAGAGAAAGGTGACTTCCTTCTGGTTTGCAGAAGCCAATGTGCACACACATCTCATTATATATATATATATCGTTTACTAACCATGGAGAAAGAGCTATTTCCTTCTTGCCTTCTGCACACAGAAAGGATAATAAAACAGTTGACTGGTGTAACATCTGCTAATGAAGTTTCTTTCAAGTGCTTTGCATATCCTCAGGCATGCACTGCATGGAGAAAGTTGTCTTTCACTGAAATCAGTCAGCTTTCCTTGCCTAGAATGCTGACTTCTTAGCACCAGGGCATTAATTTATTTTTTTACTTAATGCAGCTGTGAAGTCAGTGGGCAGCCAATTTGATCAAGGAAGTGTTTTTTGGTGCTGGTGTTTAATCCATCTGCCCCATGTTTTCCTGATTGAACTTGCCCTCCCCAAGATGCCTATTTGCTGTGTGTGTGTGATACAGGAACTTGTATCATGCCAGTATTTTTCTCTGAATGGAAGAAATAGCAAGTGTGTGTGTGTGTGTGTGTGTGTGTGTGTGTGTGTGCGCGCGCGCGCACATATACACACATCTGTGAGAGCAATTTAGAACAGGCAAACAGTGCAGGGATAAGAAGTTAAAAATATTCATCTCTGTGCTTCTTCCCTAATCAAATTAGCAGTCACATATTCCACGGCTGCATTTAGTTAAACATTAAACATTGCAGCTCTCATATCATAGAAGGTGGTGAACTCTCATTAGTTAAAGGTTTTTAAGCAGAGGCTGGACAGTTACCTATCAGTGGTGGTGTGGCAGTGGATGTCCTGCTCTGTTTGTGAGTCCTTCCAACTCTTAAGATACGTTTTTTCTAATATATGTTTCATCTTGTACAAACATCTTTATGCTCAGTGTTAACAGCTGAGCTGTACAAAGACTCTGGGCTTGAAAGCTATGTCCACTACAGAGTTTGTAACATTTTTGTTGGTTCTTAGAATGCTTTTACCCAACTGTGGATTTTGGAATATTTATTGTGAACCAACATGGCTCCCTTTGCTTTTTTCACAGATCTCCAGAGTTACTCCACATGAAGCAAAAAAGGGGGAGGTTGGTTGGTGGTGGCATCATAGCACTCAGCCAGAACAAACCCAGTGTGATTTCTCATGGTATGGCAAAGAAAACATCAGGCACATGTCCTCTTTCTGGATTTCTTGGATAAAGATATGAAGGAAATAATTTGATTTAGTGCAAAAAATTCCCCCACATGAGATGCACAGGCCTCTCCCCAGAGAGGACATGCAAGAGTTACCCTTTAACACATTACCCTGGGGTGTTGGGGGCAGTATGCCATGAGGTGGGTGGACACATAATGCTCCCTCTAGGGTAGCTTGTCCACCTTTGGTCCTCACCCTGCACTCAGCTCTGATCTGTGACTCCTAGAAGCTGTCAGCATGCAACAGTGACCACACCCCAGGAAACAGCTTCAACTGGCCAGCTAAACCAGGTGAGGGTAGCTGATGGGTCTCAAACCCTCTGTGAGTCAGGAATTTCCCCTGCATGTGAAGAAAGGCTTCAGTGGATTGAGCGGATGAGACCAATAGGGGGTCCAACAGTCAAGATGGCGGTTTCTGCATGTGCTGTAGGGTGCAGGTGGTACTCGTCAACCAGGGAAGGTAGCTCAACCAGGAGAAGGAAGACTCTGATCTTAAACCTCTGCTGCCTTGCGGGATATCTTTGGAAGAAGACAAGACTAACAGAGTAAACCCTACACAGATCCGGAGTGGAGTTCCTAAGGCATTTAGATGGCACCTTGTACACTTCCTTCCGGCAATTCCTGCAGCTAAGCTGGTGCCAAACATATTGCTCTGCTTTCCTCTGGACCATATCAGCAAGGCAGGGTGTGTGTGTGTGTGTGTGTGTGTGTGTGTGTGTGTGTGTGTGTGTTGACTTCTGGGCATTCCAGGACCTACACACTGCCCAGGCTTTAGAGCTGCTAATGTAGTGGTTTGACCTCACCCCTAGAGGCGCACTCCATTGTCCCTTGAGACAAACGTATACCAACCCTGGACACGCACACATACAAAGGAAGTGCATTTCACTGACACTTCCTGATTACATGCAAATGTTTGCACAGTTTGTCAAGCATGCTGTTTGTCATGGGAACCACTTTTACAAATCTCCGGTGTGCCACATGGTTATTCCCTCAAAATGTGGGGGCGGGGGAGGATTATTACATCATTCCTGCCTTCCTTCCCACTTCCTCTGTTCTCTATCTTCCAGACATGAAATACACTGGGGTCTGGCAACCCAATGAGTTCCTCTCTTTCAATCATTTTCTTCTGACAGGAGTTACGCCTTGGCTATGGTTGGTAAGGAGGATTTGAATATATAACATTGAAAAGTGCTCTGTGCTGCAAGATTTACTCAGAAGTACACCCAGTACTGCTTTACTGCTGGAAAAGTATGCATGAGGGTACAGGCTAACCCTAGAAGCAACAACAACAAAAAAAGATTTTTTAAAAATGCTAACCGTTACATTTCAAACATTTGGGATTAATAAGCCTATGCTGACATCAACCAGAACTGGAAGCTGTTTGCTATATAGTGAACACAAAGGACAATGGCAACCAAGACTATAATCCCTCCCCATGTATGATTAAATCCTCCTCATCCCCAGTGAGGGTCATGTAAGGCAGGAAACTGTCTGGGTACATTTGACTTGTAAATTAAACAGGGGGGTGGGTGGGTATGGAAGGAACCAACCAACAGTGCCAAGTATTAGTAAACAGGATATTAGCCAGGAGACTCGCTATCTAAGGAAGTCTTTGAGGGCTGTTTCAATGCCCTCTCCTTTCAGTCCTTGAAACTTAAAGATTAAGTATCTTCTGACACTTGCAATTTGAAAGCATACGTCTCACATTTTGAACACTTGATGATCGAGACCCCAACCGCCATGCAATAAATTTCGCTGACTGTGGGGAAAAACACCCACCAAAATTTTGAAACAAATTTGTGAAACGAGCTACCTTGTTAGTGAAAACACACAATGGAAGTTACCTTAAAGACAAAGAAATATTTTACAGCATAAACTTTTGTGAATATTTCAGTAAATCTTGTTTTCCTCAAAACTTTGAATCATGACAAACTATATGCTGCCCAGGCTTAATCAGTAACTGTCTTTGCCAGTTGTTTGAACAGCATATAGGACCCTTTCCCAGAGACTCTTTCCCAAGGTTTCAACTCAGGGAAATATTTGAGATACACACAAAATCTGGTTGCATTTAATGGAGTCATCCTGTTAGCGCAAGGACCTCCTCCTATGCAATAGGGTTTCTTTTGTCCCACTCCATTCTCTGTGCAACCCACCCTACCACTGCAAAAAAAGATTTTTTTAGAGGGGCACAGGAGTTGCATAAGAAGAGGAGAGAAGAGGAAGAGGAAGTACTATTGCACAGGTGGAAATTCTTGCGCTAACTTTGTTGGCTACATCCCATCCCCAGACCCCAAGATCACCACCTGAGGTCCTTCTTCATGTGCCTCCTCCACACGAGGTCCGGAGGGTGGCAACACGAGAACGGGCCATTCTGCAGTGGCTCCCCATCTGTGGAATGCCCTCTCCAGGGAGGTTAGTCTGGCAGAGAGGCCAGCAAACTTTTTCAGCAGAGGGCCAGTCCACTGTCCCTCAGACCTTGGGGGGGGGGCAGACTATATTTTGGGGGGGGAAATGAACAAATTCCTATGCCCCACAAATAAGCCAGAGATGCATTTTAAATAAAAGCACACATTCTACTCATATAAAAACACACTGATTCCTGGACCGTCCGCAGGCCAGATTTAGAAGACGATTGGGCTGGATCCGGCCTTAAGTTTGCCTACCCATGGTCTGGCACTTTCATTATACACCTTCAGGCGCCACGTGAAAACGTTCTTCAACCAGGCCTTTGGCTGAATAACATCAGATATACTTTCAAATGTATCGTGAGAAGGGAGATTATTGGTTTGTTTTTTTATCTTATTTTTGTTACATATTTTGCATTTTTTATTTTGTGGTTTTGTGGTGTAAACTGCCCTGAGATCCACTCAGGTGAAGTGGAGTGACAGTAATCATATAATCATCACAGCATACAACATTGTGTTGAAGCAAAAAGCCTTGGGCAGTGCTAAGAACATCTCAGAATCCATTCCCCCACCCACCCTTGTGCCAATAGCACTGATATAGAAAAACCTGCTTTAGAGACAAAGGCAGAGATCAAGGAAGACACTCAAGAATATTAACCAATTGCACCTTGAAATTATTTATGTAATATCCTAAGCAACCAGATGGTTCCTTAACCAATGAGGAAATGCTTGCGCCCTCAGACAGGCAGGCTCAGCGTAGCTTGTTTAAAGGCTCTGCAGCACTGACTGCATTAAGCAAGTGTAGAGGGAGGCCTGGAGACACCATTTGTGTCTCTATTCAATATACAGTGGTACCTCTGGTTATGAACTTAATTTGTCCTGGAGGTCCGTTCTTAACCTGAAACCGTTCTTAACCTGAGGTACCACTTTAGCTAATGGGGCCTCCTGCTGCCGCCACATGATTTCTGTTCTCATCCTGAGGTAAAGTTCTTAAGCCGAGGTACTACTTCCAGGTTAGTGAAGTCTGTAACCCGAAGTGTTTGTAGCCCAAGGTACCACTGTATTCCGAAGAGACTCAACTGGAGCAATAGACTGCAGGAGCAGCAATCTGACCTGAAAACGATCTGTTTGTCAATACTGCAGATATAAGCAGGAAGACACAAAGAGCACTGCAGATATTTGCCTTCATCGTGCCTCCATCCTGCAACCACTGTTGAATAGGGCTGTGTGCGGCTTGATTTCCAGGGCTGCCAAGCACATGCATTTGTTTTGAACTTCTGCATACTAAATACCTGTGAAAGTCACACCCCTACTCTGAGATCATTCCAAATATTTTGAAACTTCACAGTGACTCCTATGCCCCCCACACCCACATCCTTGTGCTTTGCATTTACCACTCTGATGGAAAAGAACTGCCAACCCCAGACTGCATATTCACAGCCCTCTCTTCACCCACAAGCATGCACTGCACAGAGGAGGAACAAGCCCTGACACTGGACTCCTCAGCTTCTGTAGGTGTGAGTTCAACCAGAAGATTAAAGGAGTAAGTGATCCTGCTAAGTGATCTTGAGTAATAGCTCCCAGACAGGAAGAGAGGATTGAAGCAATGACCTTCCAAATCCCAAACCACTGCCTTAACCAAAGAAGGAACCTATCCTTTCAAAAGCACACAACATCATTACACACAAACAAAAACCCTTCCCCAATGCAGTGCAGGATCAAAAGAAACTTATGCAGAGAAATAAACAGACTGTGCACCTCTTGGCTACTACACATTTCATCAGAGAACCTGCATATCGAGAGTGATTACACAACTGGCATGATTACACACCTAGTTGTGTGACTCACATTTACAACAGACATAAAAAAAAATAACACAGCACGCCACTAAGATGCAAACTGGGCTAACTTCAGTCCAGTTCGAAAGTCGTTTCTCCTTTAGCCAACCCTAACCTGCTTTTATTTTTGTGCAATTAGGGCAGGGCATTGTGGGAGAGGGATAAGAGGCTGTGTATGCACCATACATTTAAAGCACATTACTTCCCCCAAAGAATTCTGGGAACTTTACGCCTCACACAGCTATCATACCCAGTACCCATATCAAACTACAGTTCCCAGAACACTTTGGGGGGAATAATCAGCTTCAAATGCACTGGGTGAGCAGAGTTTAAGATAAAAGGATACAGAGTCTGTGGCAATACCAGTTCTGAGCTATCAGTTTCTTTTGAACCAAGCACTCAATTATGGGAAGCTACGTAACCCCGCACATGCCCACAGAATAGATATTAACAGGTTTTTTTTTCTGGGGAATGGATATAATGATGCCAAGGCATATTTACAGTGGAATCCTTTTGATGCTCATAAAGTATCATAAAGTGTTGAATAATCCAGAAGGTAAAGAAACATCTCTTTAAAAAAAATCGTTTAGCACCCATTGCTCACTCTAGGATTGCTGGTGCAACCATAGTCTAGATCAGGGAAAGGGAACCTGTGGCCTTTGCAGTGTTGTTGGACTCCAACTTTCAGCAGCCCCAGCCAACATGGACAACATGGACAGGAGCTGTCATTCATCAACATCTGGAGGACCACAGGTTCCTCACCCCTGATTTAAGGGGGAATGCCACGCACTCTGGAGTGGGGTGAACACCACTTTCCAGGGCAGAAGAAACCACCAACAGGACCTCTGTCTTGCCTAGACTAAGCTTCAGTTTAGCTACCATTTCTTCACTAAACCTACCCAGAGCTTGATTTCAGTTTTGCAAAAACAAACATCCAAATCCTTCTCTCTGTTATCGCTTGGAAATTCACCACCCAAACTTGTTTGCCAGCCTGCCTGAGCTTTATTCCCCATCTAACAGATTACAAACTTGTTCTGGGACTGTATTACAAAATATTTCATCTTTAGTTTACCCACGTTATGAAGCAGTGTAGATCTTGCACATTAAAAATCAGGTCCTCACTCTAAGGAAACTAGGCGCAGCTAGATTGAAGGAAGCATGTTCCTTTTTGCAATTTCTCCACATCCCAAAATGTTAACATCTGCTAGAAGAAAAAGCAACTGTCAAGGTTCTGCAGTCCTTATCTATAGCCCTTGTGTGTTACTTGGTTGGTGATTGTAACCATCACAGACAATATCCTTCTCTGGTTAGTGGTAGGAGGGAATGATGGAAGACTGACCACTGACTCTAGACCAAGGACATCATCATGAATCACAGCAATTAGCAGGCTTTCAATTGACAATTTCACAAGATCTGGCCATAAGAGATGCCAAAACACCCATGTGACAGTGAGGTGAATGAGAATTAGGGTGCTTCGGGACAGGAGGGGGGGCATAACACAGTAAACATATTCTTCTGCTATTGCAGATGGGTTGTTTGGGTGTTTTTAAAAAGCATATAGGATCCCCTCCCCAAGGGTAAATCCAGGTTAAAAGCAAGGTGAGGAATACAGGCTGGTATTTTGATGCCAACAATATTGCATGGAAGCTGCAAAATTTTTTTTTAAAAAAATTGCAACCATGAGGAGTAACCATTTCACAATGGTTGGTAGAACCTTTGTACAATGTTACTTCCTTACTGGAACAAACCCTGAGGTGCTAGGAGCAATCTGAATACAAAGTATTCTGGTCTGACCTAGGAAGACATTTAAAAGAGTGCTAAAAGGCATAATTAATTATTAATCCTTGGGCAACGAAAGCAAAACAGAAGAGGTGGCACAGTATGGTGCCGGAGACTTTGCACTGTAAACTGCACCTGTCTACCATTTGCTTCGGACATTCTGCACTAGACTGCAATTCCAAATATCACGTTTCCCTAGTGTTCTGTTCAGCCAATCATACTTAGGAAAATTGCATTCTTTCCCAGACTGGAATCATGCTATTCATGAATATACCAAGTAGAATGGAATGTGGCTCCACATATATTAACTGGTGCCCGTTAGATATTTTTTGTCATAATTAGTGACCAGCAACACATCCCTTCCTCCCATGCCCATACCACTTTATGAATTGTTACAAACAGTGAAATATGAAGCAAATGGTCCCCACAACCTTATCCCCCTGCAGCAATGTCCTTATTTTATTTTAAGTTTTCAAAAAAAAAGTGTTCACATCCCCAGCACTCTTCTCCAGTGACTGCAATGAGTATCAAGCTGGCAATATCAAGGAATATACCAGGAGAGGGGTACACTGCATTTGTGTAATTTCCAAGGGCCACAGAATCATACATTCTCTATCTCTTCATACCTGGTACTGCACTGGTGCCCCATAAGAGGCCTCAGAAAGTGCTGCTAACACAGCAAAAACAAAGCAAGAGGCAGCAGCTACAGGTTCCTAGTCTCTGCAGCCACAGCAGGCGCTGTGATTCTCTAGCTTTTTGTTAGAGCACTCCATTGTCCCTCAAGACAGCAGACAGATGCCAACATAGTGTACACACATGACTCAATAACACTAGTGGTGTTTACCCCATTCAATCAATGATATGCAGTCAGATATATGAATGCCAATGTCTCGATCACACCAAGAAAGTCAACCGACATAATATGACAACTTAATGCAGATGCAATAAGGCAGGCTCCAGATGTTTTGAACTACAACTCTGATCAGCCTCAGCCAGCGCAGCGATTCCAGCTGCGGCTGGTGGGAGCAGTAGCCCCAAACATCTGGAGGGCAAGGCTGCAATAAGCTCATGCTGGATGAAAGCAAAACTTAAGATCTTTAAGAATTTCCCATGCAATCAGTGAAAGCATCACACCAACTTAATTTAGCCATGTGAAATGTAAAGCCTTTTAGCATTATTGATGGGACAGAATGTGCTGATAAGTGTGGAAGGAGAATAGCCAGGGAGAATGTGTTGATGCTGCAGAAAACATTGGATATATAGGTAAAAAAAGGATGCTTTTGCACACACATTGGAAAGCAGTTGAGGAAATGGCAGGGCTTCACTGCAAGTTACTTGTCACTTAAAAAAAAAAAGCCTGGATGAGCCCTGCACATTGGATTTGTACAGTGCTGAAGAATAAAGTCTTTCAGAATAATGAAATCACAAGAAGAAGGGTAGAAGTTGCTGGAGGAGCAGGTTGGTCTGTATGTCACAGATTATCCAGTAGGGCAGGCTTAGGATACTTACTGCTTATGCAATCCTGCTTTGCATGAGACTTGCAACAGTTAAAAGGGCATGAGCTGAAGGGAAACAAACAGAACATTCTGAACTTTCCTCATCTACCCCTCATACTTTCTGAACTTTTAGGCTTTTCCTCATATTTCCTGCCAGATAATAACTGACAAAAATGTTGAACTTTTGCTGGGTTTCCCTCCCAGTTCATTTAGCGAGCCAGTCTGGTCACAATAGAACTGATGCACACAAACCATCATGCTAAACCAGGCTTCCTCAACATCAGCCCTCCAAATGTTTTTGGCCTACAACTCCCATGATCCCTAGCTAGCAGGACCAGTAGTCAGGAATGATGGGGATTGTAGTCTAAAAACATCTGGAGGGCCGAGGTTGAGGAAGCCTGTGCTAAACCATAGTTCAGTGTGACATGCACAAACTTGAACTAGCTGCAGCATGATTTGTGTTTGCATGCTTCCCCCCTGCTCCTGCACAGTCAGGAGTAATTCAGAAACAATAGTTTGCCATTTTGTCCAAATTGGCAAACTGAGGTTAACATTAACTATGGGTTGTTTAAAACAAGCCACCTTGTTTAGGGCGACATGTGAACACCCCCCCTTCCTTCCTATTCTATTTATTGTGTGGAAATGAAGTGCATTCAGTTATAATATAAACACAAAAGAAAAATAGTTACAAAAAATGTAGCAAGCTTTCAGTGTAAGAACAGAAAGGACAACATCTAGAGTTCAGAACCCACCGAAAACTTCTAGTGCTGCTGGTTCAACTAAAGAACAACCTGCAGCTTAATTGAGTAAGCTCAACGACTGAAATCCTGGAAGTCTAGATCTGGAACCAAACTTTTGGATTTTTGCTCTCCTCCAGAAGACATTTTTCACATGCTGTTTACTTCTGCTGTGAAAGACCCTCAATGTCTGCTGAGTCTGCTGTGAAAGACTCTAATGCTCATTCTGTCCTTAATGAAAAAGCCAGCAGCATGGGACAGGCTTGTACAACATGCCTCCCCAGGGAACTAGGCTACACTCTGCATTGTAACAAACAACATCAAGGACTTAACAGACACACTCTTTTCCTTTCGAGTCAGCAAGGAGTTGCACTTAATTGTTTTTTTCCTGCAAGAGAATTAGGCTGCCGTGACCGTTAAACAATTAGAGGTACAGGTGGTGTGAGTAAGAACTAGAGAGAGCCCTACAGCCATCCCTTTTTGTCGTCTGCACATCTGCTGCAGCAAAAGACATGCCACCTGGCTGCTAAAAAAGTAAGGGGCCAATCTGGATTACTTGGGAGCCAGCAGCACCTGCAATTTGCATTCATATTTCAGCATTGCACTTTATCAGCACACACACACACACACACACACACACAAAAGCAGTTCTCTCTGCTTATTCTGTGGAGGTGGCTTATAAGAGGTCTTACACACCAATCTCCCTTTCATAGTCATGCATCCCTAACTAGCTACAAGTAGGTATACAACACAGAAAGAAGTTTTATGGTCCTTCTCCCCTTCACCTTCCACTACCTAGGAGAGCAACATTTCCTGTTTTCAGCAAAGCACCTGTTAGATATAAGATAAGCTTGACTTCGTTTCAGCAATTAAAATTGCCTAAGCCAAGGAGGAAGTAAGTATGAGAACCAGGAAGTGTAAACTCTGTTAGTCAAGGTGCTGCAGTGGTTATCAAGCCTGCCAAGCACACGTAGGTGCTAAAGGGTCAGATAGCACATGCACATTATCTGCACAAATTTAGATGTGCCCTAGTTTTATTAAACATAAGGCACTTGCAATGGGGCAAAAGGGGTGGGAGATCTTGGTTTCGGATGGTCACAAGGCTCAATGAAGGAATAAGGCGGGAAGCCCAATAGTTGCATCTTCTCTCATTGTTGGAAAAAATTAAAATTATACTCCTTGTCTTCAAATTGAGGATGAATGAACTTGGTCACAGGGTTGCCAGTAAGATTGCAGGTGCAGGATAGGCAGTAATTCAGCTGACAACATTTTCAGGTGTGGAGATGCAGTTAATACCATTTGCCCCAATAGCAAAAGGTGTAGGCAAGATGTTAGGTAAAGGGTAAAGGGACCCCTGACCATTAGATCCAGTCATGGCTGCCTCTGGGGTTGTGGCACTCATCTCACTTTATATATTCCAAGGGAGGCAGTGTACAGCTTCCGGGTCATGCGGCCAGCATGACTAAGCTGCTTCTGGTGAACCAGAGCAGCGCATGGAAACGCTGTTTACCTTCCCGCCGGAGCGATACCCATTTATCTACTTGCACTTTGACTTGCTTTTGAACTGCTAGGTTGGCAGGAGCAGGGACCAAGCAACGGGAGCTCACCTCGTCACCGGGATTCGAACCACCAACCTTCTGATCAGCAAGTCCTAGGCTCTGTGGTTTAACCCACAGCGCCACCAATGTCCCAGGCAAGATGTTGGCAAGGGTTAATTTGCTGGAGACAAGTGCTAATTTGTAGAATTAAAAAAAAAAATATGTAAGACTTAAGTCACATTGAAAGCCACAGTGTGAATTAACAGCCTCGCTACTAACCCGAGATGCGCAAAGTGCCCATTCTCCACCACCGCCAATGCAGACTCGCACTCTTCGTATTACTTCGGGACTGAAAGAACGAGGAACCGAGCCCTTTCTACCAGTCGCAAAAAGTAAGGCGATGCAAAGACGTCACGTCATTTTACACAACATACTCAAGCCAGCTGGAGCTCTCAAAGAACCCCTCCCATTCCCTAGGCACGTGGTGTAGAAAGCCGAGCCCGTAATCCAACCAACAGGGATGGTCCAAGGCTCCAAGTCCTCAATCATCCACACCGCAGGATCCAAGAGGATCCCTTGCGAGGTCGCAGAGAATGCTGGGGCGCAGCTCGCAGATCACGCACTTTTATTGGGCGCTTCTACTGCTACCCTTGCCCCGCCCATCAACTATCAGCCCGGAGTCCTACCCTTCCCCATTGTGATGAGTACCTCTCCCGAGCCCCCAGGGGCTAAGATTCCCCCACACTTTTAATGGGGGACACCCGCGCCCTAATATTTCCTGGTTAGTCTCTGCTGCTTTGGAAGGCAAGGGGGCGGGGACCCCCACCCAGATCAAAGTTTTAAGCTGCAAGCGGCTCCCTCCTACCTAAACTCCGACCGCAGGGGCGTCCCTCTCCTTTGAGCTCCTCGTCCCACGCGTAAGGTCGCTTCTCAAAGCCGTTTTACGCATCCTCTACCTTTCGCGCCCACGGCTCAGCGCATACCCAAAGAGGGCCTAGTTATGACTGGCCGCGGAGGGAGGAAGAAGAGAACAGGGCAGCCGCGCACTCTGTACATGCTCAGAGGGACCCCGGGCTTTGCCATTGGCTCTCGCGTTCCAAGGCTGAGACGCGGCTGCTTGCCACGAACACCCGCGTTTAGACCGACCCGTCGAGCCTTGGCACCCGAGGCGCACGGCAATTCCTTTCTGCCCGCCTCGCCGTTGAGCCAAGCGCGCAGCGATAGCGCCGGTCTCTGGGGCTGCCGAGCACGCAGCCCGGCTGGCGATCGAGGGCGCCCCTCGGCTCTGTAGCCACTTTACCTCCTCCTTCCCGGTTGCGCTCCGCTTCTTCCGCCGCCGGGGCTCCTCGGCTTCTCCCCGCTAGGAGTGGCTTGTGCTTAGGTTGCTGGAAGAGACACCCCTCCCCAGCAGAGACTGCTCCCCCCCCTTCGCTGCCTTTCTGGATCGGAAAACGCGGCTCAACTGCTCCCTCGGCTCCGCAGGGCGGAGGAGAGGGGACGGCAGCATCGCGCGCTTGTGCTGCGAGTCTGCCGGAGCCACATAGCCCGGAGGCGGAGCTTCTTGCCCGGGCACTTTAAAAACTCCTTGTGCAACCTAAAGAAGACTGCAGCAGCAAGGAAGATAATCCCAAACCGAGGGTAATACGACCCTTCACTGGGTTTGTTGTTTTTTTTTTTTTTTGGAAAAACAAATAAATGCGCGAATGCTTAGCGTGGGATCCGTTTACAAATGCTGACATAAAGCACAGAGGGGCCTAGGATGTACGATCCAACTATTATTTTATTTTATTTTGCCGTGTAGCCGTCACACATGTCGAGTTAAAAGTGAAGCCCGCTGGCCTCACGTGTTGCCCATGAGCGCTGCTCCCACCGGAAACGAGTTGCCCCCAAAACGCTCTGCCGGTGCAACGTTTTTTATATCCTACCTTTCTTCCACGGTCCTCAAGCCAGCATGCAAAGGACTCCCAGGAAGCTTCCAGGACAGGCACCGTCGGGATCCCAGATCGGCTTAGCTTCAGCGAGGGTGTTTCATCCTGTGCCCTCCGATTTTATCCGGGACCGGTGGTCTGGGACAGGAAATTCAGCGTCACTTGTGACCAGAGAGCAGGGAGGGGAGAAATTCCTTTAAGCGTTACTTCTTGCCCTTTCCTTAGGGGTGATTCATACATGTGTGGTGGCTGCACAGGAAATGCTATCCTGATGGCATGCATGAAGTGACAGCCCACCTCGATTTCACCACACACCGCCTTTTGCTCATCTGTGGTGATGCTTGAGAACTGCAGGGCCTGGGTGTTCGCATGTGCTAGTACTGCGCAATGAAACACATGCTTTGAAAACAACGTGCACAGTGTGTTGGTTGTGCTGCCACAATCAAAAGACAGTAGGATATATATGATCATAAGTAGCTTTGAAAATAAAATAAAGCGCCTCTGTTTGCTGTAGTGCAGGGCTGGCTCAAGTCATTTTTTGCCTGAGGCAAAGGACATGGTAGTGCCCTCACTGTTCCAGGTACATAAGTCAACAGGACAGCTGAATAATATTTCAACGATGGCAATGGCCTCCACCGCAGTTGACGGCAGCAGGCTGACTATGGGGGTGCCACGGTAAACAGCTGGCACCGCTGTGGTGCAAAATGCTACAAGAACATTCAGTTCATAACATTACAACAAGAACAGGCACCCCATGAAATTAACATGCTATTTAAAAATACAATTGTAGGTTCACCTGTGTCATCTGCCGCTTTCAGCATCAACTTCGTTTGCTTCAAATGCCCCTCTCTTCTCACAGCTTCATATTCCTCTTGGTTATCTGCTCGTTCTCTGCCTGAAGGCTACATTTAGATGGTGGTTTCCTGTCTAGCTGATTTAGTGCCCGACCAGAGGCAGAGGGGAAGTACAGCAAGGAGGGAAGAGGTACCAACTAGCTTGAAGGTTGTATATTTCAGTTCCTGTTTTGTTGAATTGTGTCAGCACCTGCAACCATCTTTTAAGCTCCCAATCTGCCATTTGGACTAACAGCACTCAGCACCAGGGCACAGTCCCCTTAGCCCAGTGGCTCTCAGAGGATGTGGCACACCAACCTGGTGTGGCAGGAGAGGATGGCAAGTGTGGCAGGAAGATTCAAGGACAATCAATGTCTTAGGAATGATTCAGTAGCTATATTCAGTAGCAGTATGATTATGCAGCTGCATTGTTTTATAATTTCTGGATGTCCCATGAACATATTATAAAATTGTTGTGTTCTATGTTCAACTAGGAGTTGTTTCTTTTTTTTTTCCAATAAAAAAATCAGTGCGGCACAAGCAAATTTTCATTCCGGAAGTGTGGCCTAGAGAAAAAAGTCTGACAACCACTTCCTTAGCCCTTGCTGCTGCCAGGTGTGCCAAATTCAGATTGCAGCACCTGAAAACCCCTCTGGCCAGAAGTACAGGCAGGTCTTCTGTGATTGTTTAGCTGCAATTCCTGCATTGCTGTGGGTTGAACTAGATGACCCTTGGGATCCCTTCCAATTCTGTGGTCATCTCTTTTCCTAGTTGGCCATGTTTGGCCCTATAAAAGATTTTGAATCTGTTAACTTTGCTTTTCAAGGGCTGTAGCTCTGGTAAAAGAGGGATGCGGGTAGTGCTGTGGGTTAAACCACAGAGCCTAGGACTTGCCGATCAGAAGGTTGGCGGTTCGAATCCCCGTGACAGGGTGAGCTCCCGTTGCTCGGTCCCTGCTCCTGTCAACCTAGCAGTTCAAAAGCACGTCAAAGTGCAAGTAGATAAATAGGTACCACTCCGGTGGGAAGGTAAACGGCGTTTCCGGGCACTGCTCTGGTTTGCCAGAAGCGGCTTAGTCATGCTGGCCACATGACCCAGAAGCTGTACGCCGGCTCCCTCGGCCAATAAAGCGAGATGAGCGCCGCAACCCCAGAGTCGGCCACGACTGGACCTAATGTTCAGGGGTCCCTTTACCTTTACCTTTAGCTCTGGTAAAAGCATCTGCTTAGTATGCAGAAGGTCCAAGCTTCTCTCCTGGTAGGGCTGGGGATGTTCCCTGTACAAAAACCCTGGAAAGCTGCTGCCAGTCAGTGTAGACAGTACTGAGCTGGTTGGAGGAGTTTCCTAAGAGGCACACAACCTTTGGGCACGGGACTATTCTGGGTGGAGTAATAATCATTCCCTCTGTATACAAAACTTGGTGAGCATTGTTGATAGTGTGTGTGTGTGTGTGTGTGTGTGTGTGTGTGAGAGAGAGAGAGAGAGAGAGAGAGAGAGAGTGTCTCTAACAGTCATGCTTTTGAGCCTCCACCACCCACGGTCCCAGATTGCAACTGAAGAAAGGTGTGTTGTGTTTGCGGGAGAGACACATGTCAATGCTGCTGAAAGGTCATGTTGACTCTCTCCGGGGTTTCTTCCTGTCCTCTGCATGCATCCTTTCCTGAAGTAAATAGCACCTGTCACATTAAACGACTTCTTACAGGTTTGCCTTGCATCCTTCTTTTAACTCCCCCCCCCTCCATCCCATGTTCCTAGATACTAAATCCAGCTTTGTTTTGACTTTAAACGGGGGTGGGGGGAGGCACTGTTCTTCACAAAAGATGAGCACTTGCTTCACCATCCAATTTTATTGTCTTTTCCTTATTGGCACAATGGCACTTATCAGGCAGAAGAGAGGCGCCCTCTTCTCCTTTCCTTCTTGCAGACCAGCCGTCTACATCCTTACTCAGTGAGCCAGTGTGGTGTAGTGGTTAAGAGCGGTAGTCATGTAATCTGGGGAACCGGGTTCGCGTCTCCGCTCCTCCGCATGCAGCTGCTGGGTGACCTTGGGCCAGTCACACTTCTTTGAAGTCTCTCAGCCCCACTCACCTCACAGAGTGTTTGTTGTGGGGGAGGAAGGGAAAGGAGAATGTTAGCCGCTTTGAGACTCCTTAAAGGGAGTGAAAGGCGGGATATCAAATCCAAACTCTTCTTCTTCTTCTTCAGAAGATCGTCCCACTGAATTCAGTGGGGCACACTCCCAAATAATTATGATTAGGATTCTAGTAGCGAATAAGGAAGTTTATACCCTTTCTCACAGCAATGCCCTTCAGCTGCACTGAGTGGGCATCGGCACCACCTGCTGGCGGAGAGAAATGCTGCGCCACACATCAACCCATCGGTATGCAACAGCTGTCACAGTATAACAAATCCTTTTCCATGTTCACGTCTGGGTACATTCAGGAGCAGACGTTCAGAGCCCCACTCACAGCAGAAGGAGCAGGAGGGCTCCCCAAACACAACAGGGCCGTTTTATCACACTTTGACGTAATACACCTCATCTAAGGAGGGTCCCCCGGTAAGGCCATCTGGAGGCTAAAATGATCCAAGTTCACTACAGATTCTTTAAAAACGTTTTGTGGCCTCGCAGAGCGATGTTTGCAATGATGTGCTTCTAGCATGCTGCTGCTGCTGCTGCTGCAATGCAATGCAATGCAAACAAAACCTGAGGGCAACCTTTTAAACAAAGGGCAGGAAAACTGCTGACGTGCCTTGTTTGCATATAATGGTAAGCCTAACCATGAGCTAAGTGAACAAGCAAGCATGCGAGTGCGCTTTGCTGCTTCTTCCTCCTCCTGCTGCTGCTGCTGCACAACTGGCAGAGAAGCCATGGTTTGGAGTAGCGTTTCATGCCAGCGGCAGCAGCAATAAGGAGCTTGTTTTTCCTGGTGAGGGTTGTCAACGTTCTTTCCTCCGGTCACTTAGCAACAGTGATTAAACGAACAAGTCTCCTGAGCAATGGTGCTGTCTGTTGAGGGCCAAAGTCATGTTTTCAAAAAAGTGAAAATTAAAAATCAGTGGTCCCTACTGGCTTGGGGCCTGGTACATGCATACCCCCAATACCACGCTGTCAGCAGCCCTGAGTCAAGCAATTTTCTAACAGTGCACCTGCACAACTTCTCATTCATACTTAGCTATGGCTTGGCTTAGGGTTACTCACAAGTCAGGCCGTAAATATGAGATTCATTTTCAACTGAGCAGCGCTAAAATGAAGTAGCAAGATACAAAGGAGGTCTATAGTTCCAACCTGCTCTCTGGTGAACCTCAGTGTGAACAACGCTATACAAACCTAATGTTCTAATATACCTGCCACTTCACAGGGACTCTGAAGGATATTTAACCTCCAAAGATAGAAGAAATGTCTTAGCTGGAGTTCTCTGCAGAGTTGCAAGCATTATCTCTGTTAGACAATTGTTAGGCTTGTTGGGCTTATGATGAGGCCACCAATAGAGCAGTAGCAGCAGGGGGTTGGACTCGATGGCCCTTGTGGTCTCTTCTAACTCTATGATTCTATGATTCTATGAAAATCACCTCTCGGATTCAGATGAAGTCCTGCTGCAGACCTCTCCAGCTCTTTTCACACCAGCCAGCCTGTTAGAGCCACATCCCAGGCAATGTTCACTGGTCACACATGAAACAGGGCCTCCTTTCTATTTTTATTTTTCAGAGGTAAACTGTCCAGGATTTTGATGGTGCAAAGTCCTGGCATGGTTATTCTGCTCCTTATGTGACTTTAAGAATCAGAGGTTGTAAATGGGTATTGTTTCTGCAGCTCCAGGATCCTGATCAGAATGAGGCAAGCAACCCCCAGAAAAAACAGCCACAACAAAACCCAATAGTAGGTGGGCATGGAGAACCAGGCTCTGCAAAGCTCCATTTTAGATCCTTTGCACCTGCCGGAAAAAAGAGAGAAAATAATCACCTGGTGCAATCAGTCAACTATCTGATGCCCTGCCATAAGCTAGGCCCAGTAAGCTCTGGCATCCATTATTTGTAGCCTTCATAAGAATGAGAGTACTTTTAACAACACTAAGGAAACACTAAATTCTGTAAAATGTAAAATGTATAAACACAAATTCTTTATACATCCCTCCTGAAACAGCTGAATTCTGCAATCTGTACTGAATTTACACACATTTTTGTATGATTTCATGTCATTTATTAATTCCATGGTCATAAAGGCTAAACATTTTACATTTCTTCTACAAAAACAGGACCCTGAGTTTCTCACAGAATGCTGAATTCTCAGAAATGAAAATACAACAGAACAGGCCTGCTAGATCCACCCAAACTAGAATCCTGTTTCCCCACAGTAGCCACCCAAATACCTCAGTGAAGTCCACAAGCAGCACATGAAGACAGAAGCCCATTCCTGAGATTACTCCCAGCAGCTGGCATTTTGTGGCAATGCTGCTTCTGAATCTTCTCCTCATGACTAGTAGCCACTAATAGAATTTCTCACCCATGAATTTGTCTCATCCCCCTTTTAAACCCACCTAAGAGAGAGGCCATGACCACATCCAGTGGCAACAAATTCCATAAATTAATTTTGTGATGTGAGGAAGAGTATATCCCTTTGTCTCGCTCCAAATCTCTGGCCAATCTGTTTCAATAGAACCCAAGTTCAATAGAACACCTTTCCTAGCTCTACAATATCCTTTTCTTTTCTTTTTTGCTTTTGCTTTTTTGAGACATGGCAACCAAAACTGTGGATTACAGAAAGTTCTGTTCAGACTGCAGAGAAAACTTCCCATGTGGAGAAGGGCTAGAACAATCCTATGAATGGCAAGCATAGAAAGCATTGTTCACTTACAGAAGTGTCTCTCCCCTCAGTTCCTCACATTCTTCATCTAGTTCCTCATTGCCCGATTCCTCTTTGGGTTCTTCCTCTACAGTCTTACTGATGTTGCTTCTGCACCGAAGTTCTGACTCCCTCCTGAGAAGAAAGACAGTGTGCATCCTGCAGTGGTCAACTCACCCCAGAAAAAGAGGCTCACAGCTCAGCCAGCAATGGAGTACATTTCTGGTAATGCTGGATGAAACTTCAGAGAAATGGAGTCTCTCTATCACTCAAGGAGCTTCTTTGGGCTCCCATCTTTGCAACAGCAGATTGACTCAGCCTAAAATATATTTGTCCTCCCAAGGAGGTAATTAAAGAAGACCGAGAGCCATTTTGGAGATGGGCCCTGATACAGAGAGAGACTAATTGACATGTCCCCTGGCACAAAGAACAGCTTCACTTTACATGGCAATACCCAGGCATACCGGTGTTTCTCTCATCAAATAAAGTGGAGTGTGATTGATAAGTGGCATCCTCACAGCACCTGTGTACATGTCCAGGGAGCTCGCAGGTGTGTGTATTTTAAAACATGGGCCTGTTTGCTGCAGAAACCAGCAATGCACTTGCAGCAAAATGCCTGCTGCACAGTGCATAGCCAAAACATATTATCTGGGAAACAAACCCTGGGTCTCAGTTCATAGTTTGATGTCTTCATCACTCAGATGTCTGCTCTCATTTAAAGAGGGCAGGTTTTCCCTCCAGGAGGCAGAGAGATCACACTGCTTTCCCTTCTGTGTAGTGGCTTCTGTATACAACATGCGCCTCCACAAGAAGCCCAGAGGGCAGCAACACAAGAACGGGCCTTTTCTGCGGTGGCTCCCTGTTTGTAGAATGCTCTCCCCAGAGAGGCTTGCCTGGTGCCTTCATTACATATTTTAGGCACCAGGTGAAAACATTTGTCTACAACCAGCCATCCTATTGCCTTTTAAATGTGTTTGTTGGAGGGGGGGTTAGTGGTTTTGTTTTGTACAGTCATACCTCGGGTTACAGACACTTCAGGTTGCGTTTTTTTGAGTTACAGACCTGCCGAAACCCGGAAGTACCGGAACGGGTTACTTCCGGGTTTCGGGGGTAGCACATGCGCAGAAGCGCTAAATTGCGCTTTGCGCATGTGCAGAAGTGCCTAATCGTAACCCATGCATGCGCAGATGCACCGCTGCGGGTTGCGAACGCTGCGGGTTGTGAATGTGCATCCTGCACGGATCACGGTCGCAACCCGAGCGTCCACTGTACTTGTTTTATTACATATTTTGTGTTCACATTTTGCATTTTATTGTGAACCGCCCTGTGATCTTCAGATGAAAAGTGTTACACAAAATTAATAAATAATAATAATAATAATAATACATCATACTCGATTCTGGATGTCCCTGCCATGCTCTGCTGGGAGAAGCTGGGAGATGCTGCATGCAGGAGAAAGTAATTGTCAGCAGAGTCTTCCTGGAGACTGTGGGGTTGCCTGTGGGGAGGAAATGATAGATAACCACACTGGACATGCCAAGGACCAAGCAAGACTATTCTGCACACTTGAATCAAGCTTTGCCTCTTGCATCAACCCATCCCTACCTGTCTGTGTTCTCTTCCTCCTCCTCCTCCTCCTCCTCCACTGCCGTTGACTTAATTGCTTCCCCCTCAGAGCTCTGCTCATTTTCAGGGTTGTGAAAGTGCTGCAATAAGAATCAAGGAAGATTGTGATCAAAAGATGAAGAGAGACTGGGAAGCCTTGAGCCACTTGCATCATCTCTTTTGGGACTAGAAAGGGGGGGCTCCTTGGACGAAAGTAACAAAATTCAAAAAGAACAAGCATCAAAAACTGGATCAACAGAATAATGGAGCATGAGCCGTTTGTAACTGCACTATTCTGAGAAATACAGCTTTGATTTGGTAGTACTAAGAGCTTTTCCAGATAACCTATTTATTCTATTTTTGGGAGTTTTTATTTCCTTGCATCCCACCATTCCTGCAAGGAGCTCCTGTGACGTACATGGTTCTCACACACCCCACACGCCAATTTTACCCTCACAACGACCCTGTGAGGTAGGTTAGACGGAGAGGTTGTGACTGGCCCAAGTTCACCTGTTAAGTTCAGCAGGGATTTGAACCCTGGTCTCTTGCACAAAGCTTACACGGGGATTAAATTATATCCAATATTTATTGAGCATTTGTTCTGATTTGTTTGCAGGGTGGTTATAAAACAATGAGCATCCACCCTGGTTTTCCTGCAGGGTGTTTTACACATCTTTCCTGTTAATTATTTATTCACTCCACACTTTTCAGTTAATTTCCTCATCACGTTTCTAACTGCAAAATTATAACTGGATTTACCACACTAGAGTGAGAGCGCTTTAATCCACTTTAATTGTGGAAACTATAATTTCCCAGTTTGCACTCAAAATCCTTCCTGCAAAATACTGGCTGTCGGGAGTCTCCTAGCCCTCAAAGCCTGAAAACTTGAGCAACTAAAGGGAATTCCAAATGTGGCATTCTGAATCCCAGGATCTGAGGAGGAGGGTGTGGGGATGACTCATGGCTGCTGATTCCTTGTGGTTAACAGTGCTGCTAGGAATTTGTAGCTCACTAGAAGCCTCAGAGGCTGGCACAAAGCAGTTTTGCCAGTGATTGTTAACTTTAATGAAAACAAAAAGCCGCATGAAGCAAAGAGTCAGATAAAAGTGAGTCACGTGAACTCACGTGGACACTGAAAGCAGACAAAAGCATGATGTGCAGTTACTTCTCTCTCATTTTTGCCAGCCAGTCCCTTTTGTTGACACTAGTTCCTTTGTGTATAGCAGTTTTGATTAATCCTGAAGAAGGTAATGTAAAGAAGGCCTTCCAGTTCAGCTTCACAGCCAGTGGATAAGGAGAATAGGCAAACCTGCAGCAACAGGAGAGAAGGCACCACTCCTGCATAGTGTCCTGTTGCCCCCAGGCTTGTTAGAATACCATATATTGCATCTGGAACAGAACTTGGAATCCTTATAGCTAAGTTCGCTTCCAGACTGTCAGCACTTTTGCACTGACCTCTCACCCATTCAAGTGGATGCCAGCGTATGTCTTTCATAGAATAAAAAACACCTTCATAACTCACCCCCGTGAAAGTAGGCACATTGCAATACAGAGCTCTTGTGCTAAAACAAAAACTTTGCAGTAAGAAAAGTGACAGGGAAAAACACCGGAACTGTGGGATAACTACCACTTGATGGCAGTGCCATATAACTTTCTTGCAGATATTGTGCAAGCAAATCAGGACACATGTTCAATAAACTTGCCCGTCTTGGAGCAACCCATGGCTGGTTTTGAATATGGTGCTGTGGCAACAATGTCCAAAAAATGAATGGGATTGACGCATACCAATGTAAAACAACAAACTGATAATAAGAACACAATTACCAGATCATCACTACCAACATGTTTTCAGGTCACTTTCAGGCCTAAAGGTGCATGCTGGGAATTGGAACAGACCAGAAATGAACAGATTCATTTCCCATCATGGATTGCAATGGCACTTAGGAATTACACAGCCTTCAATACTGGTAAGCTTTAATAAACATGGCTTAGTAAAAGCTTGCTTTTCCAGCTTCAGGCAATACAAAAATGATCTCAACTTAGATTTGAATAAACTCATGGAGGAATTCCAGAATGTGCCCAGGTGGAATTAGACACATGTGTGCAATGCATAACGGGCAATTCAGTTGGAATGTGGGACGTCACTGTGTTTTGGTGCACTGCAAACCAGCAAGCAACAAAGATCAGGCATATCCTTCATTGCAAAAAGCTCATCATAGAGGGAGGGCTTCCTTACCATCAGCTGTCTGGGAATCACTGCAATGCTGACTCTACGACGAGCTGATCCCTGGGACACAGAAGAACAATCCTAATTAGCAGAGCAGTAGTTACAGGGAGGCTTGTGAAGAATGCATATTCCCTGAATGTTCAGCTTTCATTAAAAAGACTTGTGGTATGTTGGGTTATGGAATATACGGGAAAGTCTGCAGGTAATATTATACCCAGTTGCTCAGGAACAAGGAAGCCAATTTTGCTTCATTAAGTCAATGAGTGCAAGGAAACTGAAACAAGCAGCAGGCATTTAAAAACATTTGATTCTGTTACATTTTATTTTATTAACATGTAGTATCATTAAAATAACTAACATATTGGGTCACCTGTACTGAAAGCCTCCTGGTTTTGAATGGATTTCTCCCCCATCCACTGGATGTCCCTTTAGCATATACACCCCCCCCCCCAAAAAAAAAATCTAGCTAGTTTGGTTAGGGCAGCTCAAGAGCTCATTTGTAAAAGGAGCCATTCATGGAACTGAACAATACTTGAAGGGCCAAAGTGACCCATTTGCCTTCTGGCATGATCTCAGGGAAAGCAGCAGCAGCACAGGTCCTGTGCTCCATGAAACATATGAGGAGCTGCACACAGTCCCCCCACCATGCCACTTTACCTGCTGGAACATTCGCAATGGAGGATGCTTCAGTCTCTGCTCACTATCGTCTAGGGAGACAAAAACAGGGGAAGGGCTGTAGCTCAGTGGTACGGCACATGCTTTGTCACCAGGTTCTGCCCTTGGCATCTCCAGGTAGGGCTGGGGAAGTCTCCAGTTTGAAACCCTGGAGAGATGCTGCTGGTCAGTGTAGACAATATTGAGGTCAATGGACCAATGGCCCATGTTCATAAAGGCAATCACTGCATCTGTCTTGAACTGCTTTATGCTCTAGAGCACACCTGAGCAGAAGGTAGATTGGAATTTAGTAGCAACTTGCAGATAATCTGCAATAACTTGGATAATTTGTGGTTAATATGGATAATTTATGATTTCATAATATGGAAAATATTCTGAACAACAACAACAAAAAGCTGGCAGTAAATTAGACTGCTGAAGTACAGAAAGGGCAACTAAGAAAGTACCGTATTTTTCGCTCTATAACACGCACCCGACCATAACATGCACATAGTTTTTAGAGGAGGAAAACAAGAAAAAAAATGTTCTAAATGAAACAGTGGATGTATGATTTTTGTGGTTCATGCTGTGGCCACAGACATGTGATCTGACGGTCAGCGGCGTAGCGTGAGTTGTCAGCACCCGGGGCAACGCAAGTAATTTGCGCCCCCTAACCCGGGGCAAGGCAAGTAATTTGTGCCCCCCTAACCCCTAACCTGCGAGTTGCCGCTGGCGCTGGCGCTGCCGCCCAAACGACGCCGCTTGCCCGGAGGAGGAGGGGGGCAGAGAGGCGAGGAAAATGCAACGGCCCAGCAGCTGCAGCAGCACCGGCGGAGGCGGGGCTGTGAGGAGGGGCTGCCTGGCGCGTCCTCCGCGGCGAGCGCTGAGAGCCGCTGCCTGCCGGGCGCCTTCAGCCCAGACGCGCGCACAGCTCATCGGTTCCGCGAGACATGCGGCTCCGCTACAGCCTGCGCCCGAGGCTCTTCGGCGACTCCAGAGGCAGCGAGCGCGCCCCCCCCAGATGTTGCGCCCGGTGCGGCCGGCCCCCCTGGCACCCCCCACGCTACGCCACTGCTGACGGTGAGTTTGGGGTAGCCTAATGCAAAAATCCTGAGGATCCATGTGGATCCATGCTTTGTAACCACGTTTTAAGTGGGGAGGGAAGGAAAAGCACTCAAGGGACAAGGACCACGCATGGGGTGGGTGGAGAAGGATGCTCTTAATAATGCAGAAGAGGGGTATAAGGGGAGAAGGCTCCTCTCCTCTCCCGCTTTGCTCCTTTAAAGGCTCTGCTTCTCTCCCTCCTCCCCGGCTCGCTGAAAAACTTTGCTGCTATGTAGCGAGCTGAGTGGGGAGGAGAGAGGGACAGAGAGCCTGCTTGCTTTAAAGGAGCCAACCGGACAGGAGCCACTTACACTCGTGTAAGCGGCTCCTCTCCTCTCCCACTTTGGCCCTTTAAAGCAAGCAGGCTCTCTGTCCCTCTCTCCTCCCCACTCAGCGGCTCTTCTCCCGCTTTGCTGTTTCAAAGCGAGCCACGGAGGAGGGAAGGAAGGGGAACCATGGATCCTCTGCTCACGACTGCAGCAGATCCCCCTCCCCCGCCACCTGTAGGCATTCCCGCCATAACACGCACAGACATTTCCCCTTACTTTCTAGGAGGAAAAAAGTGAGTGTTATGGTGCAAAAAATACGCTTTGTTTGACAGGACTGTGAGGTACTGAAAACAAATTCCTAGGCTCATAATGTACACAGAGGCACCCTGTTCTATATGGCTTTTGCTCCAAGTTCTGGTTGGTAGATCTTTTGGGGAAATGTCTTAGTCAAAAAAATTAAGTATATCTGTCAAGTATGAAGCCTTCCCACCCATATTTTCCCTATAGGATAGGAGCACCTGCATGCAGACGGTCTGAGGTGCAATCCCTGGCATCTGCAGGGCAGGCTGGAAGAAACCTTGACCTGAAACCCTGGGGAGATGCTGCCAGTTGGTGTAGAGAATACTGAGCTGGATGGACCAATGGTTTGATTCAGTATAAGGCAGCTTCTTCTGCTGGCAGCTGAACAAAGCTTCAAGTCGGTTCAAAGGGCTTCACTGGTACTTGTGATGCAAGTTGCCAGGGAAGGACTCTGTTGGGGTTATGAGGAGAGTGGCAGCAGTAGCAAAAAGCTGGCTTTGTTTATCTAGAATCACCTCTCATGTATTTGCAGTTCAACTGAACTGATGCACTGCAAGTGTTGGCTTTTCACCAGTGTGCTGTTATCTACAATCCATTTCAACACCCAAAAAAGCCCCATGCAACTTGCTCCTGAGAACTGACTCCAGTGCCTGGTGTCTTCTTATTCCCGCTAATGCCCCTTCTGTCCACGCATCAGCATTTGTTCACATTATGTTTACATCTCAAGGCACCGCACAGCCACTCATTGCATGAAAGCGAGCCCCACCTCACCCCTGTTTTCTGCCAGCTGCCGGTTACGCGAGTTCTGCTGAATGAGCCTCTTCATCTCCTCCAGCTCCGTGTGCTCTCTCAGGTGGTGCCTTTTCAGGTTCTCGACGTGCTGCACCATCACCTCTGCAGCCCGGCTCATGCGGGCCTCCTGTGGGAGAGATGGCAAGGGGTGGTTTAAAGCAAAGCAGTGGGGCAAGGTAGCTCAGAGACCAAAAGCCTCTTGGGTAGGGGCCTGGAGATATTGCTGCGTGTTTACTTATTTCTGTATTGCACATTGGCCATGGAGGTACTTTGGGTGAGAGGTGATGCATTGCCTATAGAATTAATAACCTACAGAGTTAATAGCAGATTAAACTGGGGGATTCCTGGTCCTTCAGAGCACATTCACTTGTGCTGTATCAGCTCTCGAAAGAAAACAACAAGAGTCCTTTTAATAAAAGCTTCAAGATCTTGATACAGTAATTTGGCGGAGCTCAGGCCCAGAAGCCAAATGCAATTTGGCCCTCAGAATTCACCACAGGCCAGACTCCCTCCTTAGTCACATCCCTCATGAGTCCTGCTTCCCACTCTCCTTGAGTGTTTTTGCCTGGCTGGAATGTGTCCTTGAACTCCGGAAACACCTCTTACTTGTCTGGATGAAGGGTCGTGGGGGTGTGCAAGTGTTTGCAGAAATTAGCCTGCTGTACAAAGGTAAAATTGATAGCAATTGTTCTGCCCACTTTTGCTGTGGCATGTGGCCCCCAAGAAGGTTGGTTAGAAGGGAAACTGACTCTAGGGCTAAATGGGATTCCTCATGCCTATGGTAAATCTTTAAAACAACCGAATTTAAGTTCTACACTGGCAAAAAGACACATTTGTAGAAGAGCCCACAGTCATTTGCCATTGTAATTGACCTGATGGACAGCTCCTAATTTCTCCGCTGCGCCCATTGCCCGTTCAATTGCTCCTTCTAGGATGGCAAGAGTGCTTTGCAAATGTTCTACCAATTCCTTGTGCCTGGGGTCCAGGCAGGCCTGATCCAGCTTCTGGAGAGATAAAACACAAGATGGAAAATATTGGATTAACTGGACTATCAGCCTAACTCCTAATTGAGGTTCCACACCAGACCTGATAAAAAGGCAGTCGCAAGCAATGGATCATTACTTACGCATTAGACATTTTCACCAGCAGCTTAATCAGGTTTGGTTTAGACAATTGCTTGGATCCACAGTTCCCGTGAGCAGAACTCTGTTTACAGGGTGCTCCAGCTGGAGGAAGCAGAGGGAGGTGATTTTTGCTGATTCCCCCTCTCCGTTGTTGCCCCCCTGGAAAAAAAATGGCTCTGGAGGATAGGGGGACCTCCAAAATAGTGTGGAGAGGTGGCCATGAGGTCTTTAGGGGGAATCTGTCAACATCACCTCCCCCTTTTCCTCCAGCAGCACCTCATATTCTGTAAATATCTGTGATATTCTGTGAACAGCTGGATCAAAATGAAGATAGTTGAAATTAGGCCCAATCATTACTCCATGGGATCAAGTTAATCATTACTCAAGTCTCATTTATTTAAATGAAACTAAGTGCAATTAACTTAGGCTGCTTACCAACAGCTATCACCCAACCATATTCGGAAATAACTTTGCAGTTTTCAGATTTCTGCAATTGCACCATGGTGGAATAGTGCAAGTAACATAATTTTTAAATGAGACACTAAATGGGGTGCAAAAATGATGGTGAGGAACACCCACTTAATAATGTTGAGAAAAGAGGTATATGGTGACCATGAGAATCAGTAAAGGGGAGAAGACAGCACCACTCACTGGACTATGTCCTGTGTACTGTATAGATGAAAGACAGTACAACACAAGCAACAAAAAGCACTACATCCCCTAAAATGCTTATAGCCAACAGTGATCCTGTTTGTACCTTGCAACAGACTAGCAGCCTCATACCTGGCATTGCTTGAGAATTCTAAGAAACCAAAATAATCAGTGCAGCTTTGAAAGGTTCAGTCCACCATCTTGGTTCAAAATGGCACCCAACTGCATCAAAACACCAAGATCTCAGGAACCTTTGTGCCAAATTTAGTCACAATGCTTTAAGAGGAATGCAGCAAACGAATGGTCCAAATGGCCAAGGGTTCTTGGGACATGGCTTCACTGACCTGCAGCATCGCCCGGCATTCCCCAAGCTCATGCTGAATATTCTCCTCAGCTGTGTTCCTTGCTCGCTCTTCCACCTGCACTCGCCGCCTCAGCGTGAACACGTCACAGCGGAAGGCAAGAGCCAAGTGTGCAAAAGCTGCCTGCCAAGAAAGGGGGCAGGTCAAAACATAGCCAACGACTCTCAGGAAACTCAGCCGGCATTCAAATGCAAGCATAGGTTTAAAAAGAAAAAAAAGGAAAGGAAACTCACCAGCACCATTGCAAAAACAAAAGCATTTTAGGGGAAATGTTTATAGCCTGGCTTGTGAGAAAAGGAAGGCCAGTTCTAGAAACAAGCATCTATATTTTGCTTAAATATTTTAATAATTTTATGCAAATGTATTCCTGAAGTTTTCAGGCTCTTGAAGAGAAGAAGGGATTGGATTTGATATCCCAGTTTATCACTACCCGAAGGAGTCTCAAAGCGGCTAGCATTCTTCTTTCTCTTCCTCCCCCACAACAAACACTCTGTGAGGTGAGTGGGGCTGAGAGACTTCAAAGAAGTGTGACTAGCCCAAGGTCACCCAGCAGCTGCATGTGGAGGAGCAGAGACGCGAACCAGGTTCACCAGATTACAAGACTACCGCTCTTAACCACTACACCACACTGCCTTAGTTTCACCTCAGTTTCACCTCAACAGCCAGTCGGGGGGGGGGGGAGAAGGGGAAATCAGGTTGCCAGTTGTGTATACATCTCTGTGTGAGAGTTAAATTGATAAGAAGCACTTCAAGGCTGTGCCTGGAGACTGGTCAGTCAACTTCGGTTGGAGCGCCATGTTTCTAGCCTAATGTCTACACATTCAGGCTGGGCACTGGGTGGAGATAGTAAGACTTTGGGAGGTCCATTGTTATTGGTGTCGTCATGACCATCAAGCAGGTGCCTGTGGAGTCTTGAGAATCCATCTTCCAGGCACATCTCAATGTCATAATTGTTCAAGACATGCCCTGATAGCTGAAGAAAGTATTGCACCCTCCCAGCAATAATAAATTGTGATTTAACTATTGGGAAAATGTGACTTAACTACATATTGGGAACAGTGTATTTTCCCATGCTATACTTTCTAGCAAGGCCCTTGGAATGTGCTGCAAATGGATTGGGAATGATCAGCAGTTGTGAATGTAGAGATTTACCAACTGTGTGCAATGAGCTGCTGATCAACTTAACACTTGCTCTATGGACAACTTTAGATGAGTGCGGGATGTTCCCTGCCAAGGGCAGCAGGTGGTTGGTCAGAGCATCAGCCATACTGAAAACATTGTGCATTATATACCGGTAATATTTGTATACCACTTAATACTGAAATCAGTCTCTAAGTGATTTAGAAAACAATAAATATGATATATATAACAAAGAATGAAACAGCGAAACTGCAATGCAATAAAACAATAAAATCACTAAAACTGACATTTAAAAACATCTTTAGAGTCAGGAATCCCTTCTGTCTCCAGCCTGCCTCTCACCAAGGCACACCCTGACTTGCAAAATATGTGAGACTCAAATTCTGCCTGACATCTGCACAAATCATAAATACCTATTACTCATTCAGTATCACTTGTCCCATTTTGCTCCCACCAATACACATACCATATCTTTCGCTCTATAACACACACCCGACCATAACACGCACGTAGTTTTTAGGGGAGGAAAATCCGTAGGCATGCCACCCGTAGGCATTTCCTCCATAACATGCACAGACATTTCCCCTTACTTTCTAGGAGGAAAAAAGTGAGTGTTGTGGTGCAAAAAATACGGTAAATACATCATCCACCCAATCACTCTAATGTCTCCCATTCAGTCACCAACCGCTAACACCAGTCACTCCCTCCACTCAACAAAAATGAATAGGAAAAACCAAGGAGACAATGAAGCCATTCATGGACAGAACAATGTAAATAACAATACAAACAGCCACCCATCAGTCACACAGATGGACTGTTCCTCCAAGCAATCTGGCTCTCACCCAGCTTGCTGTGCTCCACCAAGACTCTCACCCAAGGATGGGTGGAACTGCACACACACCCTCACCTACCAGCAATTTGTTGTTGTTGTGGTTTTATTATATATATTAGTTTGATTTCTTAAAAATGTAAACATACAACAAAAAACAATTCAAGATCTAACTATCAAAATTACTCTGAATCTCCTGACTTCTCCCCATCTCTTCCATGGGTCCTAATGGTAATATTTACAACTGCATATCAACACTTATCCAAATTTTTATCCTTCCAAATTATCCATACTTTCCATTACTTTACAAGTGTGTTTAAAATCCTCCTAATGTTTTAACCTGCTAACAATGGTCTCATAAATAATGAACTTTCCCCATTCTTTTTTAAAGTTCTTGTCTTCTTGATTTCTGAGCTTCCCATTTCCCCCATTTTCCCCCATTTTTCCCCATTTTGGCATAGTCCATCAACTTGGTTCCGACAGATTTCTCTGTTCATTCCAGAATTGTTAAGAAGGTAAATGAAATGATTTCAAAATTAGAAGGCTGCTGACCAACGCAGACAAATTTGTTGTGTATAGTTTAGCTATTTAAAACAGTGTAAATTGCCAAGGGAATTTTGAAAGCTAAATTATTTGGGTAAACTTTAAGTTTTGACAATTTGCAGTTCTACGCATGGATGTTTTATCTCATGCTCGGATTGTCTTGTTTGTTTGTTTTGCGATTTAATATTGTTATGGCCACAGGCTACGAACAATAACAACCTGATTGACTGAATAGTCAGAGCATCACAAGGGCCAGACCCACTGCCTAACTACCAGCTGGAAAGCAAGGCCCCCAAATTAACTGCGAGACTGAAGCTGGTTGCTATGATCATTTGCTGTTCTGACGATGGTCTCGCTAAGCCTCAGAATATTTCATTCAAAGTGGCACACAAAAGTGATACTAGACATCAAGCCACGTGGGGACAACAGCACTCAACTCACCTCCACATCCTGCTCTGTTAAAGCTACCCTGCGAAGGAAGAGAAAGCAGAGCCATAAGAGATTTGATGACATCCGCAACATGTTGCATTCTTGATCCTCTTATCTGCAAAAAGTCTGAGCAAAGAGATCCAGATGGAAATACTTCTGTTCAAGAAGAAGGGCAAAGGGATTGCAGTGCCAATATTAGCCCAAGGTATACAAGGGAACTGGTCGGGAAATAATATGGTAAGATTCCCCATGGCTTCACAATGTCCTGTGAGACTGTCTACGTGGGTCGAAATGATCCCAAATGCAGCAGTTTGCTTCCGTCTGACTGCATGATCATTTTCGTGCCGCCTTCTTGGAATAGGTGCCATGCTTCATACAGCCCTTCCTGCTCACAAGAAACAGATACGTGGAAGGTTCCTACCTATGCAGGCCTAGCCTTTGCAGCACAGAAAGTTCCATTGCAGAGGTAGTCAGCGCATCTTCAGAGGGATCTGGGTCTAGGTAAAGAAAGATCAGCCTTGAAACAGAGCCAAACCAGAGCCAGACAAGGAAAATCAAGGTGCCATGGGAGCTCCATGGCATCATTCTCTTTCTGAGTAGAAAACACCAAGCTATGGCAAGCTACTAGTTGGAGCATGGGTAGGCAAACTAAGGCCCGGATCCGACCAATCGCCTTCTTAATCCAGCCCGCGGATGGTCCAGGAATCAGCATGTTTTTCCATGAGTAGAATGTGTCCTTTTATTTAAAATGCATCTCTGGGTTATTTGTGGGGCATAGCAATTCACTCATTATTATTTTTCCAAAATATAGTCCGGCCCCCCACAAGGTCTGAGGGATAGTGGACCGGCCCCCTACTGAAAATGTTTTCTGACCCCTGAGTTGGAGGTTGGTCAAAAGCACTTGATTTACAGGTCACCCACACACTAGATTTACAAGATACCAGCTACTGCCAGGCCTTTATAGTCAAGATCTTTCTAGCCTAGATCAAGACCAGTTGCAATGTAGATTTTCCCCACTCAGGATAGAGGCAAGCCATCCATCCATTGCTCTTCAGCCATGAAACAAGCAAACAGAATGACATAGCTAAAATAAAGCAGGAAATAAAACAGTGAGGAACTAGGACCCAGGAGACCAGGGTTCAAATCCCCGCTTAGCTATGGGGTTTCGTGGGCTAACTTGCGCCAATCATTGCCTCTCATAGTCTAGCCCAGTGTTTCCCAACTGGTGTTCCGCGGCACACTAGTGTGCCGTGAGAAGTTGGCTGGTGTGCCGTGGGAGGGAGGCGGGCGAGTCGGGCGGTGAGAGGCGGTGGCGGCGAGGATCCGCGTCGAGCCGGGGGTGGCTCCGCAGTGGTGGTTCCGAGGTTTCTCTCTCCATTCTCCCCTCACACACACACACAGAAAATAACACAGGATCAGCTGACAGGACCCAGCCAATGGGGCGGCGGCGGGGCAGCGCGTGCAAAAGGGAGGAGCGCGAGACAGCGGACGAGGAGGAGGCCGGCATGTCCGGGCAGCAGCAGCAACAACAGCAGCAGCAACTCCCGGCGACGCCTCCTCAAGCCCCGGGCAACCCTACTCCCTCACCGGCCTCGGCCGCCCTCCTGCTCCACCCGCCGCCGCCTCCCCCACCGCCGCCGGCCACCTCGGCCCCGCCGCCGCCCCCTCCTCTGCCCGCTATCGCCGCCACCACCACAACAGCCGCCGCCGCCTCAGCTGCCGCCGTCCCTCAGTCCCTCGCTTTGCTGCCTCCTTCCCCACCACCCCCAAAGCTTGGAGGTTCCCCGGCAAGGGGGAGGGAAAAAATTGAAAACTTTCACTTTCGTGCGTCCCTCCCGGCGTGACGCTGCGCGCTGACGTCACGGGGCTGTAATGGTGGTGTGCCGCGAGATTTTTTTCCTCAAACAAGTGTGCCTTTGCCCAAAAAAGGTTGGGAAACACTGGTCTAGCCTACCATACAGGATTTTTGTGACAATAAAATTAGGAGGGAGAGCAGCAAGTACACTTTTTTAAAATGATGCAGTTTCAAAATACAGATTATTATCGCTCAGTTTTAAACAAAAACAAAAAAAAAAAGGAAGAATATAGGGGAAATGATGGAAAGGGCCACCTGAACCTGGAAGTCAAGCAAAATATGCTAACTTTTGCAAAACAGTGTGAATTGTCTCATAACCATGGATTCAACGCAAAACAAAGGCAGGCTCTAGCTGCTTACAGCCTGTCACTTTCAGCAGGAAACACCAAACAAGGAAGTTTAAGAAGGTGAGCAGCGGAGGGTGAAGAAAGACAAGGGAGGGAGGAACAGTTTCACTGGGGCAGGTAGGAAGGGCAGGACGAGACCTGTGTGGAACACACCAAGGGGAGTTCCTGGTGACCTACACCGGAAGAAACACTCCTCCAGGTAATCTCCTCGGGGCTTAGAAAAGAATGTGTTGATCTTTTATGGATGGAGACAGAAACAGAACTGAGAGGCAGTGCGGCATAGTGGTTACAGTGTCAGTCTAGGACCCGGGAGACCCTTGTCCTACTTGGCCATGAAGCTCACTAGGTGATCTTGGGCCAGTCGCAGTCTCTCAGCCTGACCTACCTCACAGGGTTGTTGTGATGATAAAATGGAGGGGGCGGGGAGAACTACGTATGCCACCTTGAGCTCTCTGGAGGAAAAGCGGTACATAAATGTAATAAATAAATAAATCAAGTGGAAGCAAAAGGAGAGAAAGAGAGAAGGAAAGGGAGAAGCAAAACAGGAAAGAAGATAAAAACCCTGCCAGAGAAAAATGGTAAATTAAATTGTTGGACTATGCAGAAATGGCAAAATTGACTGGAAGCTCAGGAGCCAAGAAGACCAAAACTTTAATAAGGAATGGGGAAAAGTTATAATTTATCTTGGAGACCACTGTAAACAGATGAAAACATTAGCAGGATTGCAATAACACTTGTAATGTAACGGGTACTATGGAGATAATGGAGTTATTAAAAAAATTGGATTACTGGAAAAGATGCAATCCAGAGATTTGGAGGAATCTTTTAACTATGGATGTGTATTATTATGTTTTTATAATTGTAAAATCAAATTAAAATTGTTTAGGAAAGAAGGAGAAGCAAAACAAAAGAGAATGAATGGCAGAAAAGGAAGTGGATGGGAGAGTCTAGAAAATGTAAATAAATAACATTAAAAGAAGGGAAGGGGACACTCCAAAAGGAGAAGAGCAAATGAGGAAAGCAATGGCAAAGTCTCACTCACCAACCTTCATCACTCTCACCACTATCTTCAAAGTGCACCGTTGGTTCCCTGCCCCTTGTGCTCTCCTTGTGTGCCTGTTCCTGGAGTTTCCTAGCACAACGCTGCAAAGGGAAAGAGAAGTAGACAGGTGTAAAGGAGGACACATAGCCCTGCGGTGATGGATCAGGCTCTCCTAGAAGAGGAAGGAGTGACATAGGTAGGAACCCCAGTGATGCTAAGCTCACACAGTAGTGAGGAGCAGAGGCAGAAGAAAATGTCTCCTTCCATGTAGAGCACGCTGGAACATCCTTTCAGGGGAACGACTTGCTAGGGTGGAACAAGGCAAGTTCCAGCTGGTAAATGGATTATGAGAAGTGGGACCCCCCCCCAATAGTGCTATGTATGAAACTAAGCAGTTCTGGAGCTGATCAGCACCTAAGATGGACACTACTTGGGAACTTCCTGTTAAGAGTAAGTCAACTAAAAGTAAAGTGGTCCCCCTAATGCTGCTCACCTTGTTTGTGCTATCAGAGCTATGCCTTCTCTCATCCATCACCCTCTCTGATTCACCTTCTGAACTGGCCATTGTTCCTAGAGAATGGAGGGCAAAAGGTCAGACTTGTTGTACTCATCTCAGCTTCTAATGTGCTGGGTCTGCGAAGTCAGCATGGAATATTTCCCAGTCAACTCCAAACCAGAAGCTAGCAACAGAATCAGAGGCATCAACATACACCTCCCCATCCCTTGAATAACGAGGGTGGAACAAGATAGCTAGCGGCTCCCAAGCACACCATACCTTTAAAGCACATTCAAAATACCACCCCCACCCCCCAGGCCGATATCTGGGCACTGTAGTTTGTTAAGGGTTGCTGGGAATTATGACTCTCTGAGGGGTAAATTACAGTGCTCAGAATTCTTTTCAGGAAAGAAAGTGCTTCAAACGTGCTCGAAAAGTATAGTGTGTACGCAGTCTCAGAAAGGAAGGAAGGAAGGAAGGAAGGAAGGAAGGAAGGAAGGACCATGCCTGTTTAATGTCAATGCACACTAGACATGTGATCCAAGGTCTAAGACCAGGGAGTGGTGGCTGCATTGTAGTTGGGATGGGAGAAAGAGAACAGAAACTGGGGCCTAGAATCATAGAATTACTGAGTTGGAAGGATACTCCCAAGGGTCATCTAGTCCAACCCCCTGCAATGCAGGAACCTCAACTAAAGCATCCATGGCAGATGGCCATCCAACCTCTGCTTAAAAGCCTCCAAGGAAGGACAGTCCTCCACTTTCCAAGGGAGTCTGTTCCACAGTCAAACAGCTCTTACTGTCATATGTTTTGTAAGAATCTCCTTTCTTGTATCCTGAAGCCATTGGTTCCAGAGCAGGAGAAAACAAGCTTGTTCCATCTTCCATATGAAAGCCCTTTTAGATATTTGAAGATGGCTATCATATCTCGTCTCAGTCTCTTTTCCAGGCTAAACATACCCAGCTCCTTCAACCGTTCCTCATAAGGCTTGGTTTCCAGATCCTTGATCATCTTGGTTGCCCCTCTCTGCACACGTTCCAGCTTATCAATATCCTCCTTAAATTGTGGCACCCAAATCTGGATGCTGTTCTGTGAGAGTGAGTTTGCATAGTCTTCTTACCTGGCCAATAGGAGCCTGAGGTGCTCATGGAGCACTGAACCAGTACCTGACTTCAGAGATGCTGTTCAAAGTCAAGTCACTAAACCATGCAAGAAGAAAGCATTTCTTTGCGGGTAGCCTGTGCAAGAGGTCAGCTGTCAGAGGGCTGCCTCCTAGAAGTGCAGCTAACCCCACCATCCTGTTGGGTTGTGAGCCTTTAAGTCAGCTGCTCAGCAATGAAGACCCTGCCAACTTCCAGGATTTGGAGCAGTGCTTACAAACCACATCGGGCTACTGCATTGTGAAAGAGAGAGAGAGAGAGAGCCTCCTCCTACCCAGGGAAATTGATTCCTCCTTCCACCCCCAGGCTTTCTCTGTTTCCTTACCTGAATCCAAAGACAGCCTACTTCCATCCAGCTCTGCCCGATGCTGCATCAGCGGCTCTTTGCTGAAAGATAAACAGGCTGGATTAACGACCACAGAGCCTCACCAGCATGGAGAGGAAGGTGCAGTCCAAGCAGGCAAGTAACTCTTCCCTCTGCCCACCCCGCCACAGGCTTTCAAGATCCTATGAGTTTTGCCACTCCGGAAGGGAGACCCTGGGAGCAATTGCCAGTAATGTGTCAAAGGGAAAGTTTCATGGTGCTGGGTCACCTTCTGCAGTGTGATCTGGCTCGATGTGCTGCAGGCACAGCTTCCCAACCATCCCATTCCCTTCTGAGCATCCCCTACTCCACGGATCCTGGCTGGCATGGACTCAGCATCTTTACCTCTGCAGCACCGCTCCACTCGCCATCCTGGACCAGGTGGCTGGCAGCCAAGACTGCAGAGTCCTTGTTGTAACCTCTCCCTCTCTGGTAAACTGGACAAAGAAGCTCCCTGTAAAGGCATTGTCAGAAAAAAGCTATGAGTCACAAACCTCTGGCAAAGGTTTTGTGTTCATCACATTTCAACTACATTGACAAATGGGCCTTGCAGTCTCCAGGCTGCTACTGTTAAGTAACTATCTGCTGTAATCCAGGAGGTATGGAAATTTGTTCCAGGATGGAGAAAGCAGGCCATCTGCTGGGGAGGCTTAATATTTCAGTCTCAAGTACATCCGAAGAACGCTCATTCCAGGAGTTGTTCTAAATAAAAGTCATTGTTTTCTTTTCTGGTCTTATGGACAGGCAACAAATCTGTAGTTGTGCACCCACCCACCCAACAACAACAAAATACTGCAAAGCAGGTGGAAAACAAACACTTTAGTAGGGTTCATTAACATGTAGTTTTGCAGTAAACAGGAGAAGTGAGGAAACACATTAGAAGAGACAAGGAAGTACACAGAAAGACAAGTCGTGATCATGAAAAGCAGGTATATACTCTTCCAAGTGGTGGAATGTAAATTGATCAAATATTAGATCTAGGAGCACCCGTACACTGATGGTCACATGTATTCAGTGTAGCAGACACTGAAGACTAGCTGTCAGGTAAATCAAATTCAGTTCAGTGCTGGTGTGTAGACAAGCTTTGAGGGCTTATACACACAAAATTGCCATTGCATGGAAGGCTGCTTCACCATAATAGCTGTTGCACACACACACACTTTGGGAGGTTTGCGAATGTGAGAGAAACATTGCAACAGCCTTTAAGCTCTGAGGGTTTTGTGAAAAGTCTGGCCTTACAGATAAATGCAGAAGACACGTGAAAGAATGCCTAGGTAAAAAAGACAGAGACTGGAAGATGAAAAATAGAATGTCCAATAGCGATGGTCAATAAGTACACATCACAGTTGAGAGGCAACAAGGCTGCCTTGTGGTGGAAGTTTTATCTTGGTTCGTAAAGGAGGATTCCACCCTCACACGTTCATTGTTATTCTCATTTCCCACTTCCTTAAAACTGCATGGTTTAATAGCTCATAAAATACAAGGGAATAGAGCCAAATAGCATCTTAATCCTCTCCCTGCCCCCAGACCGTAGAGATAATAAAGTGAATGTACAATCGGAGCTGTACCCATGACATATACAGTCAAAAACGTATCTCCCCCCCCCCCCCCAAGATGTACTACTAATATGTAATGGAAACCAGCAGGGCTGGTTTCATAAAAGCCTCTCTCAGCCATGCATTCACCGACAGAGCGGCCATATAAGAGCAATTACGCACTGCAACTAATCCACTATATAAACACACTCATGAAATATACATGCCTCAGCGTTTTGTGAAATATTTTTTGGTTGAAGCCAGGCTCTGGGGTCACTACAAACAGTTTTGACTCTTTTCGAGACTACTGTTCTAACAACAATTCTATGTGTGCAAACAGGGAGAGCTGTTGCCTCGTCTCACCTTGGGGCCCTTCTTCCTTTTGGAGATCCCAAGTTGGCTTTAAAGCAGCAGCTGTCAGGAAGGTGAGAGAGGGAGAAAGCGATGGAGGGGGATTCACGGCCGCTGCTGTTGCACCAGCATCTTCACCGCCATGCCCAGTGGGACATTCATCTCTCCCGAGAGCACCTGTCTATGAGGGATCTCTTCTCACAGCCTCTTTATCACCCCTGCAAAACACAGGTGCTATTGGGAGCTCCCGCTCCAAAGCTTTTCCCACAGAAAGCAACTCTAATCCAGGCCAAGGGCACAGAGCCGGGAGTCCAGGACCAAAGCAGTAAGCAGGAAGGGATTGCTTGACTTAACGCTTTTAGCTCTTTTCCATCTAAGGATCCTTAGCCACATTGAACATTAAAGCTTCCAAACTCATAGGACAACAGAGAAGGGATAAGTAGGAAGTCAAATATTTGTCATTTCCACCATCAGATTGTTCGCTTCAAAACAGGTATCCCCCTGTATACTAGTAAACATGTTCAATGTGTTGGCTCCCCACCTCTAAATCAGATGGACACAGGCTGCATTGATATTGTTATTCTCCACAAACTTAACAGGTGCCTTTTTTTTCTTTTTCTTTTGCAAAGCTGGCTGGATTTGGCCATGGGAATCTACTCTTAAGGGCCACATGCTGATACTTCAGGAGAGCTGGGAGCGGAGGCTTATTATTTACAATAATTTGACTGCATGGTCCCCAATGTGTTGTACAACTTAAAGCAAAACTATATAAGATAAACACAATAATTAAAATGAGAGAGGTGTGTAAACCATTAGAGCACATAAGAAATAGGAGAAAAATAAAGCATGAGAACAGGGCAACATATATTTGACAACCAGTCCTGGTTTAGAGGGTAAAAGAACTAGATGTCAAATACCCAAGTTAGACAAAAGTTATCCCTGGAAATTCATTCTTCTCATTGCCACAACTATAACACAGAGAGATCTGTTGCCCCCACCCAGTGCTGTTGGAGTACAACTCCCATCAGCCTCAGTCAACATGGCAATGGTCAGGGATGATGGGAACTGGATTCCAGCAACATCTGGAGCATCACAGGTTCTCCCCAACCCTGATCCACTCCATTGCTTTTCTTGTTTAGGAATTTTTCTTCATCCAGACAGCTGGATGTGTCTGGGCTCACTCAGCTGGCCTCCTAGATCACATCCAGGTCTACTAAAGTGTCTGAAAGCAGCCACACTGTCTGGGGAATGACAGCTTTGGTCAAAACATCCAGAGGGTACCAGGCTGGGCAAGGATATTTTCAATAATACTGCATCATGCCCTTTTGACAGAGTAATGCTTTTTTTAATTTCTTCTCTCACACAACTCATTTCAATGCTCACTTAAGCACATGCTCTACTGTTAAATTAAGGGATCTGGGACACTGGCAGATTGAGTGTGTGCAGCCCTGCCAGGAAATGGCCACAAGTGCTCTCTGACCCTTTCCCCCTTTGTGCTCGTTCCCCCGCCTGTGCAGCAAATATATAAGGACAACGGACCTACCTGGACACAGGGATGTAAGGACTGTCAAGTGCTGAGCCGCAAAGTCTGAGCATGAGCACCAAAGGAAATCCCTTTGAAGAGGGTGCTCCACCTACGTTGATGAATGCAGTGCAAGAGCCTAAGCTGGACAGAGACAGGGACAGTCTGCCCCTAAACAAAACCGCCCGCTAAGGAAGACCAGGCTGCAGTGCTTCTCCTCCTTCAAAGCAGACTTCCTCTTGCCAAGCTTGCAGTCTTTGGAATGCACTTTTGCTGCTGCTCGCTGGAGAAGCCCCTTGTTTATAAGCCGGATGGCTGCCGCCTTGTAAACACTGCATGCTTGTCATGGTTTCAGCTCTTTCTAGCCATATGTTAGAGCAGCTTACAGACTGACAAGGAGACTGTCTCAGTTCCAGTGTCTCAGCTTGGAAAGGGAGTGGGTCCCTCCTGGGTAAACTTACTACCAAATGCAGTCAGCCAGCCCTGCTGTGTTTGGGGCCCTCCTGTTCATTCTGCTAAGTGGGACCCTGGATTTCTGCATAATCCTGCCCCAATGCCATACTGCAGTTGGAGAACAAAGTGTGCAAGAACTGCAAGCATCTCTCAGATACTAACCTAATGGGGAGGACCCAGAAGTCTACTGTTGCCTCCAGAAAGAGTATCATTTCAGAAATTGCATCAGCAGAATTCAAGACATTTAAACTGCAGCTGGGTCCGTGGTAAGCCCAGTCAGGGTTTATCTAAGTAATGATGAAGCCTCAACGGAAGTTGCATCCAGAATTCGACATTCCATCACTGAACTGTAGAACGTGTGTGTGTGGCTGACTGACTAATCAATTCAGTTAAGATAAACCAGTTTAAAATGTGCCATATTAAATGGGCAGCTTTTTAAGAGAAAAGTTTAAATTATTTTCAGTACAGAATTGCTAAAAACTGAATTGCAAGCATCACATTTTACGTAGCTAGCAAGCTAGTTTTGACCCCGTCAACTCCTGTTTCCTCAGGCAACCAAGTGGCTAAGGGCAGCCTTGCTTTCTTTCTTTTTTTTTTTATAAAAATTTTATTGCATTTTTTCCAGATAAAGATGAACAGTCAAGTATACAAAGAAACAAAGACAACAAAGAAAAGAAAAAAGATGGATCGTCTCAAGGCTTATTTCAGTCTTCTATCAGACTTCCCCACATCTCCCACACAGTGCATTCTTAATAATAAAATTGTCAGCAAATTATTACCTTGTTTCATGTGTTTCTTTTGTACTTTCCAATCATTGCATTTTAAGTTTAAATTACTTATTATCCATTTACTTTGAAAACAGATATAATATCATTTTAAACATTTAAACATTTAATCCTTTCATTGGTATTACCTAATTTCATAAATCATACACTCTCTTGCTGGAGCTAACCTTTCCAAATCCTGCGAATTTTTATAATTCATATAACTTATAAAATTTTTGCAAATAGTCCTTAAATTTTTTCCATTCCTCCTCGATTGTTTCTTCTCCCAAATCTCGGATTCTGGCAGTCATCTCGGCCAATTCCATATAGTCCATCAGTTGCATTTGCCACTCTTCCAGTGTGGGCAAATCTTGAGTCTTCCAATGTTTGGCGATAAGAATTCTTGCTGCTGTAGTTGCATACATAAAGAACGTTCTATCCTTCTTTAACACCTTTTGGCCGACAATGCCCAAGAGGAAGGCCTCCGGTTTCTTAGGAAAGGTGTACTTAAACACCTTTTTAAATTCATTGTAAATCATTTCCCAGAAGGCCTTCACTTTTGGACAAGTCCACCAAAGGTGAAAGAATGTCCCTTCAGCCTCCTTACACTTCCAGCATTTATTGTCAGACAAATGGTATATCTTAGCAAGCTTGACTGGGGTCATGTACCACCTATATATCATTTTCACAATATTTTCTTTCAGGGCATTACATGCCGTGAATTTCATACCGGTGGTCCATAACCTTTCCCAGTCTTCAAACATAATGTTGTACCCAATGTCTTGAGCCCATTTTATCATGGCTGATTTAACTGTCTCATCCTGGGTATTCCATTTAAGCAGCAAGTTATACATTCTTGATAATAACTTAGTCTTTGGTTCTAACAATTCTGTCTCTAGTTTCGATTTTTCCACCTGGAATCCTGTTTTTTTATCCGCCTTGAAAACCTCAAGAATTTGAGCATAGTGAAACCAATCCTGCACCTTATTCTTTAGTTTTTCATAGCTCTGCAACCTCCAATTATCTCCAATTTTTTCAACCATTTCCCAATATTTCAGCCAGCCGGCCTCCATATTGGGTTTTTTCCGGGCCTTAGCCTCCACTGGTGATAGCCACCTCGGGGTCAGGGCAGCCTTGCTTTCTGGCTAATTTCCACCCCTCCACCTCCAGCACTGAACTAATCCACAACATAGCTGCTCTTGCCAACTAACCTCATCCCTCCCCCATCCATTCTCAAAGCAGCTTTGTTGCTTTTGATCAGACTTAAGCTACAGTGATGCCTGTGCATAAGGATAAGCAGAGATTGCTTGACTGGCCAGAAAGGAGCTTCACCGGCTCCTTAATGTCACACACTCAAGACCATGTCAAATCAGATGTGAAGGTGCCCTGCTGAAGAAGCTCAGCAAACAGGGCTGCTGGGTCGCCCTGAAACTTCTGCATCTTACTCCCTTTTATGCCTGCAAAGCAAGCACCCATGGAACATGCGGAGTTTTGACATTACTCAAATAAGAAATAGGATGTTTCTCCAGATTCTGCACCTTCCCTATTGGCACAGCTCCCCAAATTTATTTCTACATGTAGGTACGGCAATAAATATATACCGTATTTTTCGCTCTATAACACGCACCAGACCATAACACGCACGTAGTTTTTAGAGGAGGAAAACAAGGAAAAAAATATTCTAAACGAAATAGTGGATATATGATTTTTGTGGTTCATGCTGTGGCCACAGACATGTGATCTGACAGTGAGTTTGGAGTAGCCCAATGCAAAAATCCTGAGGATCCATGTGGATCCATGCTTTGTAACCACGGAGGAGGGAAGGAAGGGGAACCATGGATCCTCTGCTCACGACTGCAGCAGATCCCCTCTGCCACCCGCAGGCATTCGCTCCATAACACGCACAGACATTTCCCCTTACTTTCTAGGAGGAAAAAAGTGAGTGTTATGGTGCAAAAAATACGGTAATTGAAATGTATACAACTGAGGTTTTCCCTCTCTCGTTAACACTAGACTCGAGGGCATCCAATGAAGCTGAATGTTGGGAGATTCAGAACAGATAAAAGGAAGTGCTTTTCCACACAGTGCATTCTTATGGAACTTGCTCCTGCAGGAGGCAGTAAAGACCAGCAACTTGGATAACTCTTAAGAGGATTAGACAAATTGATGGAGAGGGATATTGCTGGCTGCTAGCCATGGTGGCTATATGCTCTGGCTTCACAGTTGCAGCCATGCTTCTGAATGCCAGTTGTTGAAAACCACAGGAGGGGAGAGGGCTCTTGTGGTTGAATCCTGCTTGTGGTTTTCCCACAGGTACCTGGGTGGCCTCTATGAAAACAGGATGCTGGACTAGGTGCCCTGATCCAGCAGGCTCTTCTTATGTTATTTTTGTTCAGCCATAACAAGACTGCCATACAATTAGGATAAAATTAAGACAAGATGAAACTGAACACCCTAATTACACAACTGAATATGATTTGCATTTTGGGTCAATTTCAAGTACATGGATATGAGCTGCTGTAATTTTTTGTTTCGACATCATTCAATGCAAAAATTGTCATTTGTTGGTGAACTTCCTGGATGCTATTTGCAAACAGATTATTAAATTTCAGCATATTATCCCAAGCTTCTTTCCCAGTTGAAGGATGAATCTGTTCTTGATTTTGTTTCTGTACTGGAAAACAAAACATTATAAATCTTCCATTTCCCATTCTATATGGTGCCAGATTATATGTAATATGACTAATTCTTTAATCCAAAATGAGAAAATAGTATTAACTGAAACCTCAAAAGTGTGTAAGCTTTCCTCATAGGTACCCTATTTAAGGTGATGGGAGAGATTTCCATGCTCTGTTGATACTTAAACTAGGTTGTACTCAGCAACAATTCTAACTGAAGCCATAGATGATAAAACACAGTGTAGGTTTCTGCCAGCCTGCTCTTGAAATCTAATTTGGCAATAGACCTCTTGACTCCATAGACTTTTAAGTTATTGAAAACCCACGATTCGTCTCACTTATTCTTTGATGCAAAGTATCAAATTTAATCATAAGGGATTGCATTTTCAAAAGTAGACCTTGGGTAATCTCCCTTCCGACATAGGCATGAATCTGAACACAAACTACAAAGGTGCATTGAGCTCATATTTCTATCTACAAATTCCAGTCTGAATTCTAAGAAAAACCTGACGGCGTTGTGAAATATATTCACAGTATTTTATAAAAGAAATGACTAAGATTTGATATCGTCAAATCTGTTATTTAAAAGTTATGTAGTTACGATACAATTTTATGAATTTGTAGAACCTGCATTCCCCAAACATCCATCAGATTTTCAGTGTCTTGCTGAGGTCTGCAAAACTCTTTATTTTCACAGTACTGTACCATCTGTTCCATAGCATGGATATAGACACTGTACGTATGTCAGGACTTTGAGCAAATAACCCCAAGCCACATAAAGCAAGGTCCACTTGGCACAGAGGCCAAAAGTACACAATTTTCATGTGTACAAAGAACCCTTGGAGCAGGAAACACCCCCACCCATTTTAGTACGAATTTGAATTTTTGCTGTGACTGCACTGTATTACAAATTTGTGTAAATATCTCCCTAGGCCAGAGTGCTTTCTGATTAGCGTATCTTGCTGGGTCATTGTAACTCTGCAAAGCGGTATTTCTTTGCAGAGATCTTGCCAATTTTAAACCCTAAACTGATTCTGAAGACTCTTTTTTCTTCTACAAAGTAAAAGGTGTTAAGTTGCTCCAAAGCCACAGTGAGTGGCTGCTGGCACACAGCGGGCTGCCCCAAGTGAAAAATGAGGCTGGAACTGTTGCAAAGCCCACTGGTTGCTTCATATTTGAATGTCCTGAATTTGCTTTTTACCTATTTAGAAAGAGTATAAATTTTAATTTTTGTCATTGTAGATTTGCTCATCTTATGACAAGTTAATTAGTTTATTGGACCAGTCAGTATTTTGTAATTTTTGTATCCCCCCGTCCCCGTTTATTACTTTGTTCCGTTCTGAAACTGAAAATACTCAAATGAAGAGGCTAAAAATACTGTAAATAAAATATTCAAAGTTAAAAGAGTAGACCCATTAACAAGTAAGTTTATTTCAATGGGTCTACTCAGAGTATAACTTAGCTGGTTATCACCTACTGTCCAGATCACTAGTATACTATTTCCATTCTATTCTGCACTGGTCAGGCTGCATGTCCTCTTCTGGAAACATTTTAAGGACATTGAGCAATTGGAGTGTGTCCAGATGAAAGCAACCAAGACGATTAGGAATCTGGAAACCAAATTTTAGAAGTTGTAAGTATATCATACTGATCATGGCAAGATGAAACTAAATTTTTCCAAGTACAAGACTAGGTTTTTGCCCTAAAAAATGTCAAAAAAATAGGGGAAGTCTTATACACTGGGCCATCTCCTCCCATTATCTGAGTCCCCCAAAATAGGGGGCATCTTATAGACAGAAAAATATGGTACTCTATGCTCCATAGTGTGGGCAGAAAAGCTCCAGCCCACAAAATTGGGTGCCTTCAGCAGCTCAGGCGAATTTGGCTACTGGGAAGTAACAAACTATAGGACATCCTATCCCCATCTTTCCTCTTCTTGAAAGGAGAACATTCTCCATCCTCTGAAATCCTGGCGCCACTGCAAATCAGTAAATATATTACTGAGCTAGATGGGCTATTCTCTTCTGACTCTGTATAGGGTAGCTTCCTTTCCCATCCTCAGCCTCCCAATGGCACAGAACCTAAATACCTCAAGGACCACCTCCACCCATATAAATCGACCCAGACCATGCATTCATCATACAAGGTCCTTCTTTGTGTGCCTCCTCCACAGTACAGAGGCATGGAGGGTGGCAACCCAAGAATGGGCCTTCTATGCAGCAGCTTCCTGAAACACTATCCCCAGGGAGGTTTGTCTGATGCCTTCATTATGTATCTTTAGGTGCCAGACAAAAATGTTCCTCTTCTCATTCTACAGCCTTTTAAATGTGTTATTTTTTTTTCAGGGGGTGTCCTTATTTTGTTGTTTTAGTTTTAACTATTTGTGCTTTTACATTGCATTTTTATCCTGTGAACCACCCTGAGATCTTGTAAGGGCAGTATATAAATCAAATAGGTAACAATTGCTCTATCTCCAAACCCCTTGGCATTTTTCATGCTGGAAAGGACCTGTGCGCTACCAGTCCTTGGCCTTTTCAAGTGTTCTGTGCATTCCCAACACTGTTAGCATGCAGGAGAATCTGCTTAACAGAAAAAGACAATTCAGGGGAATCTGCTTAAACTGAAAAAGTATTCAGAGATTCCAGGTACTAGGACTTTTATAAAGCCAAAATCCACACATGTTAAGGTAGTCAAAAATATTTATATTTTCATCAGTAAAGGCGCTGGGGTTTCCCCATGGTACTCTTGATGTACAAGGCCCGCACATTCTGCCAATTTTTCTTCAGCAAAGAGACCAAGAAGTTGATGGCCAGATGAATGTTGTAGACTAACTCATCCTCAGTCATCTTCACATGCCCAACAGCCACAGCCAGACAGAGCACCTGAGAGGACACAATAAAGTATTTACTCATTCAGTTGTCTCAATAAGATAAAAGTGGTTAGGGTTTGGGAAAACACAAGCATACAAAAAAATCCATTCAAGTTGTTATCCCAAATGTCACAAGTCTTACAGCAAGGCCTCACCCAAGTGAGCAGAATATGGGGGGGGGGGAGATGGGTCGTCCCAATACAGTGGTACCTTGGTACTAAAATGGCTTGGCTCCCGAACAAATCTGCTCCCAAACCCTGCAAACCCAGAAGTGAGTATTCTGGTTTGCGAATGCTTTTTGGAACCTGAACATCCGACGCAGCTTCCGATTGAATGCAGGAAGCTCGTTCAGCCAATCAGAAGCCGTGCCTTGGTTTTCGAACCACTTCGGGAGTCGAACAGACTCCCGGAATGGGTTAAGTCGAGAACCAAGGTACCACTGTACTTATCCTGTTCTGTTACACAGCAAACTACAATGGCTCACACAGCATGAATTCCTAAATAGTTAGGAATAGTAAACTCCTAAATAGTAAACTCTAGAGCAGTGTTTTTCAACCACTGTTCCGCGGCACACTAGTGTGCCGCGAGATGTTGCCTGGTGTGCCCGTGGGAAAAATTCGAAAGATTTTTTTTTTAAAAAAAGTCAAATTTTCGCCCACTAGGCGGGCGCCGGACTGTGTCCACCCTATTTTCCATCCGTCCTGGGTGGGGATCAGATCGGATGGGATCGGACAGGCGGTCCGCTCTCATCCGATTCCCCATAGAGAGCAGTGGGGCTCTGACATCTCCCTCTCCGCACACAGTGGTGGTGTGCCTCGCGATTTTTTTCATGAAACAAGTGTGCCTTTGCCCAAAAAAGGTTGAAAAACACTGCTCTAGAGAACACTGTGGGCGAGTCACAAAATGGCTGCCACAAGGGCATAACACAACACAAAATGGTTGCTGCATCTAAAAGAGCAGAATAAGTTCAAAAAAATGAAAAAGGCAAAACTACCACCAATCACCTGCCCCACTGAGCAGGAAAAGGAACCTGCATCAGCTACCACTGAATTTGATGACAGAGACAAGTTATTTTTCACCACTTTAAGGAAGGGTGCTATTTTGTGAACTGCTCTGAGATCTTTTGAGAGAAGGGCAGCATATAAATCTAATTAACAACAAGAGAGACTGAGCCAGTGCAATCAGGAACTGAGATGGAAGAAGTCTCCTTCTGTATTGTGGATTTTTGAAGGGATATTAAGAGACTTTTTGTGGGCCTTATAGGAGTACAATAGTACTCTAAATTCAGCCATTCATAAGCCAGATTTGTGTATCTGTAAATAAACCTTACCCAGGGAAATGCAACCAAATTCAGTCAAGTAAAGATGACTATCAAGTTCTTTAGCTTCAGTACTACATCAGAAAATGGAAATACTTGCGCAATTAAAAGAAAATTACCTTTTTCATTTGAAACTTTATTGTGGATTTGACCTCATCAATCTTTGCCACCATGTTCTCATTGTGAGTGAGGAGAGAAGGAAACTTGCCAGCTTTGTTCAGTCCTGGCCCCAGGATTCGAGGAATCTGCTTGATCAGGGACTCAGAGGCCAAGAAAGCATCATACTTCTTGGCTGTAAAAAAACAGAAGGATGAACATCAAGACCATCTGAGGCCCACCTCAAAAGCTTGCGAAGCAGACATCTTCAAAAACCACCAATGAGATACTTTCCTTGTATACACCTACTTTTTAAGGGAAATTCAAACCAGAGGTTAAATAAAACCTGAAATGAAAAGGAGAACTAACCTAACCATATCCAACAGGATCCCAAGAGAAGCAGTTTGGGTTCCATATTCTTTAGGTCATTTTCAATTGTATGACAAAATTTAATTTACAGATCATGAAAACAAAGCCTTCAATCCAAAGGCTTATGTAAGGAGTTTTGTTTGCACAACAAGACTTCTGAGCATTCTTGCTGCACCAGTTAGATAAGATGCTCAGAAAACACAAGTTACCGCAACATAGCAGCCATGTCTGCTCATAATGCTAGCTGCAAACTGTGGTAAGGCAAGTTGGCATGTGTTAGAGCTCTGTGCTGGTGCAGAGCTTGAACTAGCTCAGCTTTGCTCCTCCTTTTCTAGGAAAACAAGGCATAGAGTGGCTGGCTTTAATGTTATGTGGGAGACAGTGATCATGGTTTGTTTCTCCCACTCTTATCAACGTTTCCCCACTTTTGACAGCGAGCACTACCAAACAAAAAAATCCAACATTGCTTGGCAGATTTTTGTTCACACAAGATTTCAGCATCCTCTCCTTACCCAGCACAATTCCAAATTCTGTTCCACAATTCCCCCAACCGCCTGGAGCAGATTACGGAGGTGTGTGGCGGCAGCAGCAGCAACACTGCACAAGTGGAAATTTTTCTGTGTATTGACAGCACTGGATAAAAAAGACACGCCCTCTGATGGTAGCCAGAATATGCAGATAGTTCAGTTGGTTAGAGCACAGCACTGATAGTGCCAAGGTTGAAGGGTTGATCCCCGTAGGGGACAGCTGCATATTCCTGCATTGCAGAGGGTTGGACTAGATGATCCTTGGGGTACCTTTCCAACTCTATGATAGGTGGGGGAAGGTTTCTGCCTACGTGCAATTAAGGCATTTTCTGCTTGAAAGACCAAGGATATCTTAACCCTGCCTTATATTTAGCTACTCCTACATCATAGCTGTCAACTTTTCCCTTTTCTTGCGAGGAATCCTATTCGGAATAAGGGAATTTCTCTTGAAAAAAGGGAAACTTTGACCGTTATGTCCAACATGCTAATTCTTATTTGCTGATGTTGTACAATATCCTTGGTGCTTCAGAAGCCCTTTTCCAATTTTGCTCACCTAGTTTCTTTACAAGCTTCTTGTTCTTATTAAGTTTCTTCAGAGCCTCTATGTCCATGTGAGGGATGTCAACAGCTTTGGCCTCATCACAGTGCTGCTGGTCCCCCAATACACAGATTGAGAATTTAGGCCGTGGGGCAGACTTGAGCCTGGTGGAAGAGGAAAAGGAAGCATCACCGCTAGCCACCTCACAACTGCCAGTGATAGGAAACGCTAAAGGGATGCACTGCACAATGGCTGAAAAGCCTTACCGCAGCCAGCTAGAACATCTTCGCCCAACAGCGTCTAATCTGGCTTCATAAAGTGATCGGTGGGATCAGCAGAAGAGCTTCACCACACCTTCCCTCATGTTTTAAGACCCAGGGTAGGGGTCCGTCCAGCCACACCCACTTTGCAGCAGGGGGATCTGAACTACCCGGGCAATTCAGCATTGCACCCAGCTGCCATGTACTTTTCAGTCAACATGCTGCAGGGTAGGTAGGCTGAATTAAGAGCCTTGAAGTAACAGGGAGAGGGGTGCAGGCTGAAGGCTGGGTGGTACAGGAACAGTGCCAAACCTGACAGTGCCAGAAAAACGCTTGTCCTTTTGTGGGTCATAGTTTTTCAGACTGATCTGCAACTCCACAGTCTCCAAGAACCTAAAGAAACAGGAAAAGAAACCAGTTAGGCAACGGATGAATTAAGCTGTACACCCAAGTACTATTTGAGAAGTGGGTGGGCAAGATACTTATGTTCTCCTAATTTCTGCAGTTCAACCACATGTATCTATCACCAAGAAGCTCCTGTAAAACGATGTCATGTTGATTACTCAATTATTCAGCACTGTTTATTCTTGCTCCTGGATTCACCCAGCAGTACAGATATAGCATCAGGGTATGTTTTTAGCTGCATTTCCCCTGCCAGGGGAAAAAGCAAAGATAGCAATCCTATTCTCTTTTGCCCCCACCCAAGGAATAATCTACTGCTCTTGGAAGGTGCATGAGCCAGGAATCTTTTAAAAACTGTACACTTTAATCAGGCCTGTGAAAAAAATTTTAAAACCATTTTCTAGGCATGCCATTATTGATGTTATTATTGCAACATTTTGTTTCATGTTCTACACTACCTTATGATAGTTCTTATGAAAGTGTAGTTTACAATTATTTACAAAAACAAAACAAACAAAAACTAAGACGGTGCAAACCACAGAAATTTAAAGAGTGGCTGTTCATAGTATGATCCACTGATACGCATGAACACATACAAAATAAACAAATGTTTCTAGTCCTTATAAATTTAACAAATACAACTTCTGTAACTGATTATAGAGTCCCAAGGGATGGATGATCATCCTGTTATGCATCACCAATCCCTCCTTCTCAATTTCTAGGCAAAGTTGCTGCAGTTGTTCCTTGAGGGAGCAGCTTGTGTTGCTTCCCCTAAATTTCAACAGCTACCCAAATGCCCACTCCATGCTATGCAAGTGTCTTCCCCCTTGATTCACAAAGGAAAAGTGGACAACTGATGTGCTTGGACAGCTGCAAGCTTCTATTCACACTGTCAAGAAGACACTGGGAAGCACCTTCCAGTTTTAATGCAAACAAGATTCAACAATGTTGCCAACCGAATGCTAGCAGCTGCAGCGCTGCCCAGCCACATGCTCTTGGGTCATATTTTCACTCCTCAGTTAACAGAAAGGGAATAAAGGACCATTGTACAAGCTATCTGCTAAACGTTGCATTGCCCTCTCTGCCAAAGGCGCAGAAAGCATCCCGCCATATTCCCTAGTTTGGAAACATGGCTAACTTAGGCCCATGAATTTCAATGGGACCCCTCTGTATAACCATACAAGTTGTGGATTTACTGCTGAGAAGAAAGGAGGGGGGCGCGCCAGAATGCAACCTCTGCAACCTAAGTTCTTTTTAAATCTCCACTTTCTTGCAGAAGACAGAAATATTTTTTGATGTGGTGCACAGAACAAGAAGGTGCAGCAAACTTCTTACTTGCGTGTCTTCGCCTGACTCCCTTGAAGGACTTCCTTCACGGCTTCGTAGAGCGTGTCACGGGAGACTTTGCTGCAGAATAAAGAAAAAAAATAACCATGTTGCACATGCTTATTTAGGCTAGGGCAATAGGAAACCTGTGGCCATCTAGATCAGGGGTCGGCAAGGCTTACCAGCCATGGGCCGGATCACTCCTGCAGAGATTGACGGAGATTGGCTGGTGAAACGCCAGAAATCGCGCCTGCACAGAAATGATTACCGGGGCTGCTCGGTCCCTGTGCTGCACCTGTTTAGCACAGTGCGTGGGGGGGCTCACCCAGTGGGTGGCGGCTCGTGGGCCGGTAAAATGGTCATGGGCCACAAGTTGCCAACTCCTGATCTAGATGTTGGACCACAACTCCCATCACCCTGACCGCTGCTCATAGAGGGCAGTTAATTTGAAAACCATTTCCCCCAGCAATTGTGAAATTTGGGGGTGCCCATTCTGGCGTGCTCACTGTTTAATATCAACCTATCTGCAATAATCACTTAGTTCTATTCTAGATTTTGCCACTCATTAGCCTAAGTTGGACACAGGAAATGTTGCCAGAATCATTGAGTCTGGCAAAGCAGAAATTACTTGAAACAAGGTGTTCCCAGTTAATAAACCCATAGACTTAATCACTTGAACCACAAACAGAGGATGGCTAACACATTACGAATAAGAGGACTTGAATACCTAAGTATTCAAAGCTGTGCCAAGACTAAGAACAGACTGCAGTACCTTTACCATTTTCAATTGAGGCATGATCCCCTCCCCCTCCTGGTTGCCATAAAGACAGAAATGGCAAAGTATTTGGAAGTACTGTATAATTTTCTCAACCACTAGGCTGCAGAGTTGGGGTTCATATCAAGCTTTAGGACTGCTTTATACTCAAGAAAGAAAGTGTTACATTTGCCTTTCTGATGTAGCACTTCCTTTAATCTCACATCCCTAACATTTCCTATCAAAAACTGCTGGGCCACATACAGGCCCAGCCTAATCTAGAGCAAGTTTTAAACATGTGAATGGTGGTATGGGTGCATACTACTGTTACTGTAATGCACCAACTGTTCTACCAACAGTTGAAAGGGAAATGAAAAAGAATGCGTAAATCAGTATGCACTCTTGACATAGGTTTGACTTTTACAGTTAATGCTTTAGAACTAATGTGACATTTGGACCTAGCACACGTACTCCCTGGCCAGAAATGGGTGCCAGCAGCAATGACTAAATGCAGAAGGCAACAAGTGACAAAAGCAAGTTATTGGGGGCAGAATATTTTCAGAAAAAGGCAATTTTGTATATTCATGAGTGGATTCATAAATGGCTTCGCAAATTTGTGCATTCCTCCCAGTTGCTAATAATGAAGCCTCTTAAAAAACTAGTTTCATTTGCTAAAATACAATTCAAATAAACCTGCTAAACTAGATCACTCCTGAACTTCACAAGATACACAAATTAGGGTAACCGGCATAAGAAAACCTTTTCCCCCAAAGTCCACACCCTATGTTGTACACGTGCATATCCATGTAGTCTATGCGTTTATGTGCCGTTGGGGTTTATTACAGTGGTGCCTCGCAAGACGAAATTAATTCGTTCCGCAATTCTCTTCGTCTTGCGGGTTTTTCGTCTTGCGATGCACGGTTTCCCATAGGAATGCATTGAAAATCAATTAATGCGTTCCTAGGGAAACCACCTTCAGGCCAGGTCCGGGGACAGTCTGTCCCCGGACCTCTTCTGAAGGCTGGGGGGGGGGACAAGGGCTTTTCTTCCCACCCCCAGCATTTTAAAAAACCCTGGGACAGCGGAGGACTTCTCCGCTGTGCGGGGCGATCTTAAAATGCTGGCGGGCGGCATTTTAAAATCGCTCCGGACAGCGGAGGACTTCTCCGCTGTCCGGGGCGATTTAAAAGCCCCTGGGAAGGCAGGCAGGGGGGACAAAGACTTTCGCCCCCTGCCCGCCTTCAGAAGGTGTCCCTGCCCCCCCGCCCCACTTCGGAACAGCTTTCTGAAGTGGGGCGGCGGGGCCAGGTGTCCCCGCCCCCGCGCCCCACTTCGGAACACCTTTCCAAAGTGGGGCGGCGGGGCCAGGTGTCCCTGCCCCCCCCGCCCCACTTCGGAACAGCTTTCTGAAGTGGGGCGGCGGGGCCAGGTGTCCCCGCCCCCGCGCCCCACTTCGGAACACCTTTCCAAAGTGGGGCGGCGGGGCCAGGTGTCCCTGCCCCCCCGCCCCACTTCGGAACAGCTTTCTGAAGTGGGGCAGCGGGGCCAGGTGTCCCCGCCCCCGCGCCCCACTTCGGAACACCTTTCCGAAGTGGGGCGGCGGGGCCAGGTGGGGCAGCAGGGCGCCCAGGCCTCGCAGATCTCTCCCCCAGCAGCGGCAGCGTTGCCGCTGCTGGCGGAGACTTGCCGGCATGCCGAAGCCTGCGCGCAGCGCGCCCAGGCCTCGCAGATCTCTCCCCCAGCAGCGGCAGCGTTGCCGCTGCTGGCGGAGACTTGCCGGCATGCCCAGGCTTCGCAGATCTCTCCCCCAGCAGCGGCAGCGTTGCCGCTGCTGGCGGAGACTTGCCGGCATGCCCAGGCTTCGCAGATCTCTCCCCCAGCAGCGGCAGCGTTGCCGCTGCTGGCGGAGACTTGCCGGCATGCCGAAGCCTGCGCGCAGCGCGCCCAGGCCTCGCAGATCTCTCCCCCAGCAGCGGCAGCGTTGCCGCTGCTGGCGGAGACTTGCCGGCATGCCCAGGCTTCGCAGATCTCTCCCCCAGCAGCGGCAGCGTTGCCGCTGCTGGCGGAGACTTGCCGGCATGCCGAAGCCTGCGCGCAGCGCGCCCAGGCCTCGCAGATCTCTCCCCCAGCAGCGGCAGCGTTGCCGCTGCTGGCGGAGACTTGCCGGCATGCCCAGGCTTCGCAGATCTCTCCCCCAGCAGCGGCAGCGTTGCCGCTGCTGGCGGAGACTTGCCGGCATGCCGAAGCCTGCGCGCAGCGCGCCCAGGCCTCCCAGATCTCTCCCCCAGCAGCGGCAGCGTTGCCGCTGCTGGCGGAGACTTGCCGGCATGCCCAGGCTTCGCAGATCTCTCCCCCAGCAGCGGCAGCGTTGCCGCTGCTGGCGGAGACTTGCCGGCATGCAGAAGCCTGCGCGCAGCGCGCCCAGGCTTCGCAGATCTCTCCCCCAGCAGCGGCAGCGTTGCCGCTGCTGGTGGAGACTTGCCGGCATGCCGAAGCCTGCGCGCAGCGCGCCCAGGCTTCGCGGATCTCTCTGCCAGCAGCGGCAGCTCTGCCGCTGCTGGCGGAGACTTGCCGGCATGCTGAAGCCTGCGCGCAGCGCGCCCAGGCTTCGCGGATCTCTCCTGCCTTCAAAAGCCGTCCGGGATAGCAGGAAGCGCTTCCCTGCTATGCCGGACTGCTTTTAAAATGCTGGCGCTGGGGAGCAAAGCCTTTTGGCCCCCGCCAGCCTTCCTGGACCTCTTCTGAAGGCCGGAGGGGGGGGGGAAAGGCTTTGCTCCCCACCGCTAGCATTTAAAAGAGGTCCCCGGAGATTTCCCTATGGGCTTTCGTCTTGCGAAGCAAGCCCATAGGGGAATTCGTCTTGCGAGGCAAATCGCGGACGAAAAAACCTTTCGTCTAGCGAGTTTTTTGTCTTGCGAGGCATTCGTCTTGCGGGGCACTACTGTATTCCCCTTCTCCTAAGTGAATGTGAACATGTGAAACCACATGTGTCCCATATTACAACACACGCTGGTATTACAATGTGTGTGTCTATACACACTCCGCACCCCTTATCCAGGGTTTGGGGAATAAAAGTTAGCGCATCGGACTCAGGCCTTTTTCAGGGACTCTGGCAGGAAGGGCTCTCTTTCCAACATCGAGGCCCTGGAAGGGAAGCCGGCCCTACAACCCTCAGGGCATTTCAGAGGTCGAGACTCCCTGTGTTGCCTGGATCTGACAGCCTGTAGGAGTAGCTACGGGCTCTAAAAACAACCCTTCTAACTTTCTGACAGGAGCCGGAACGGTGCCACGTCGAAGGCAGCCATGAATCCCTGCGAGCCTCTCCTACGCGAACGCCTCTCGTGCCAGAGCCCATCCTCCTCGATATTCGCCCCACTGAAGCACCTTCCACCTCCGCCTCATGGCGGCCCTTCGAACACAGCCCTGAAATCGCGGATGGCGACGGATAACCCAAAGGCCCGAAACAGCACCCAGACTCACCTCATCTTGCCGTCTCGCTCGTAGAGGGAAAGGACACGCCTCCTTCCGTTTCCGCCAGAACTAGCCCAGGAAGTCTCGCGAGACGCGCGCCTGGTTTAACCGCGTGACTTCGCCAGCCGCGGCCATTTGGGGACGGCGGGGAGTGGAGTTTCTGTACGGAACAGTCTGGGTTTTTGCACTCACTGACTCTTGCAGTCAAGGCTCTCCAGAGCTTTAAATAAAGAGCCGGTAATTAAAATACCTGCCCTCCACTCCGCCATTGGCACCGGGAAATTCAAGTAGCTGGATAAATTTAGATTATTGTAGGGCAGGCAGAAAGTAGATCGGGATACTCGTAGATGGATCTCTTGAGTGATCCCCCGGGTAGATTGTCGTGCGCGGCAGTCCTCTCCTTCCCTTCTTAATTTTGGCTGCCGAGATTAGGAAGTCCGGGTGGAGGAGGACAAACAGGAACAGGTTTTTGTGTGCGAGCTCCAGTTCTGGGACTGAAGACAGCGGCAATGTGTGCCTTGCAGGAGCCCTTTGCTTCCCACTTTCTGAGCCGCTGTTTGACACTTGGTTCCCACTGGCGAGCCTAGGGGCACTAGGGAGAAGCAAAGGGGAACCTACGAGCCTAAAGTCCACGCTCCTGCTCTAGAGGAGGTGACACAGCTCAGGGTTTTGAGATATAAATCATGGTGGATCATTAAGGATTTCCTGGCAGGTCGGCTGTAGGTTTCGCTAGCTGTATTTTGCCAGTCTACAATTTTGCATGGGCTTTGCTTCCCAGGAACCTCGTAACTTAAATTTTCTCTCCTTACCTTTTGATGTGCGTGCGTGTTGAATATAGATATGTACACACTGTACATGCATACATCTAATGAAGTGGAAAGTCCATTGATTTCAGTGGGTCAGTGTCTGGTTTTATGTACTATTGTTGTCAAGCACTTTGATTTTTTAAAAATGAAATAGCACTATATAAATATTTTTATAAATAAGCCTAGTACCAGAACCATGAACCCAAAGCTTTTAGTCTTGTTGCTTTGTCACAAGTCTTACAGGCAGTGAACTGTTATACTATAAATCATACTATTAAGGTAAGCAATATACGTAAACAAGTGTAGGTTGCAGGGAGAGAAAATGATAATAATAATTTTATGTAATCGTGCTAGATACAGTGTATCACATTCCTTATCCACTTTAAGCACACATGAATAGGGTTTTCATAATATGTCTTTTCTTGGGAGGGGACTCGAAGGTAGCACATCTGCACAGATCGGTGTGATTTTTGACATCAGTCTTAGATACTTTCCTCATGGTGGTTTATCTTGTCAATATGCATTGAAAATAAAGGTCAAGCAAGATTTCACTTTATCATGTATTTTGGCAATGCATAACTTTTTTTGTTTAACAAATGACTGGTTGGGGGGCAGGGGAAGGGCCCTGGGCCAGATGGAAGGTGGTATTGTGGGAGTGGGAGCAAGAGTTCTTAAACCTTTTTCCCCTGCAGTGATCTCCCTTAAGAGTTAGGCCCCTGCTATTTGCAAAAGGAAAAAAGGATGAATGTTGGTTTGTTTAGCACCAGTTTCCATTGTGATCAGACAACTTTAAGAGATCTTAAAATATCATACTCCTGACCACATCCAGTGGCATAGCTCCATGCGTACTCCTGTCCTCTTCAGCATCCCCTGGCACTGCCTCAGAATCAGCTTGGAGGGGTTGGGGGACCCTCTGGAGCAGATTTTGTGGGCATGCATAGAGAGGAGATGAAATGGAAGCCCCACTGCATAAGTAGAACTTCACTCACACTGTGTTGGATACAACCCCAAGCCTGATATAATATTTATGAAATATTACAGAAACTAGCAGAGACATATCAGGGCTTCACAGTTTTTAAACCAAACCACATAGTTCTAGAACAAACAGTTTAATTCTGAGAAAAATAATCTTTTCATACAAACAACCCTGTGTATATGTAAGTAATACCGTGGAAGAATTTTAATGCAACATTACACAGTTTTGTACTATGCCAAGCCCAAGTCACATCATGAATTAAGCCAATCATTAAATGAGTTGCATCTGGTGGTGAGAGGGGCTGAGATCCAGCAAAAGCTCCTGACATTGCCTTATCCCCTGCAGCTCTTAGTTCCAGTGGGCAGCAGAAATTCGTCATAAATGACTCCCTGCACTTTTTCCAGTAGGAGCATCACAATCCATTGATTTTAAATTGAGAAGCACAGTAGTGAAAAAGGCTTCCTTTGGAATGAGGATTTTCAGTAACTGATAACTGGTTATCTCAGCTAAGGAACTACAGTGGTTAAGAACTTAATTCGTTCTGGAGGTCCATTCTTAACCTGAAACTGTTCTTAACCTGAGGTACCACTTTAGCTAATGGGGCCTCCTGCTGCCACTGCACTGCCAAAGCACGATTTCTGTTCTCATCCTGAGGCAAAGTTCTTAACTTGAGGTACTATTTCTGGGTTAGCGGAGTCTGTAACCTGAAGCGTCTGTAACCCAAGGTACCACTGTATTCCAGTTCATCTGCAGGGGATGGGCTGTGGGATAGTAAAGCTGCTTGCTGTGGGTTTTGGGTATATGTCCTCACTGTCACCACATCCTCCTTACAGTCCGCAGCCAAGGAAACACTCCAGCTCACCTGTAGGAAATTCTGGGAAAAGGCTTCCTATTTGACGCTATAAGCCACTGGACAATTTGAATAAAAACATTGATCCTCACCTTTCTGTTCATCCTTTCCTTTGCACTACGGGTAACTCAGGATTGCCCCAATGAGGTTAATCTGACTGAGGCACTGTTTTTGTCCAATTTTCAATTAGCATACAGGCAAGTAAACAGATGAAAGCAATAGCCTTTCAGTAATTTGAATCCTTGCTTCGATTTTAACACTTGCTGGATCCAGGAATTAGAAGGGTGTTCAGCCTATCCCAGCCCCCACCAAACTCATAACAATATTATTCCAAGATTATAAAGTGCAGAGTTAATTCAGTAAGTTTTCAAAGATAACCTAGCCCTGCCTTCTGTGTAATCCATTGGACAACAGCTACTGTGTCTGAGTTCCTTGTACAAAGCTCTACTCATTCAGTGTTGAGCTGTTCCTAAGAAGAGATTGTGAGAAAATCCAATTTGGAAAAACACTCTCGAAGAAGACCCAAGAGGGGGAAAATGAGGGTAGGGTGGGGTGGGGTGGAGACTGCAAAGGAAATGCAAGACAAGCTCCGGCTACTTGATGCAAGACTAACAACTAGAACATGCAGGATTCATTATCCAAAAACAAGAGCTTCAGTCTGATGCAGAAAAGAAGATGACAGACATACCCGCACTGCTCTAAAGCTACTTTGATAGCTGCACAACAGTATTTTTAGCCAGAAAAGTAGTTGAGACATGGCTGTGGATACAAAACAAAAGCAGTTTTTAAAAATTCACTTTATGAGGACTGGTACTGAGCAGAGAGACCTGTGACTCATTCTCTCCTGATTGCATTGATGACGTTTAGATAAAAAGGGAGCTTTGCATAAGAAGAGATTGGCAATTCTGGATATGTTCTACTGAAGATGGCTGAAGTGGATTTAAGCATGTCTGGTGCCCCATTGTCTTTTTCTTTTGGAGCTAGTGGTTTTCTTGCTGTTTATGAAATAGGTGTGATCCGGGGCTTCTTGGAACTTGCGCCTGGAATATTGAGGTCTGCGCCAAAAATATATGGAGCATCATCTGGCTCAATCATAGCAGCAGCTGTGGTGTGTGAACTTAATCTGGGTAAGCACTTGAATTGGTTTGGCTTGTTCTAGATGTACTTATATGCATTTGTGTCTGTTAACTAGGTAATTCACTGCAAAATTTAATGGGTGGGACTTGGGGAGAAGTTGAGCCCTCAAACTTTCTTCTTTTAGTGCAGCATACAGAGGTAATGCTGTGAGAGTGCACTGTTATATAAAGACAGGAATAATACCTCAGATTCCCATGCAAAGATATCCAACAAGAAAAAAACCAATTTTAATAGATATAGAATGATTTATTAAACAGATATCCCAACATGTTCTTTAACTGACTGCAGATTTCTGAACACCTACTCGGGAGATTGGATAGCCCTGAAGAATATATTGTAATCAATTTGCACCAGGGTATCTGTCCAACTGTTTGACTTAGAGCTTTTAACTTTGCAATATTGTTCTCTTACTCAGGGGTATGCATGTATCTGAATACTTTAAGAATATTTTTTAAAAAGCTATAATTGTGAGTGCTCAGGTATAATTTCAGATCTCAGTGTGTTTCCTTTCAGTTGCCCTTATGGTAAGGAAGCTGCTTTGATAAACCAGTGATAAGATATCTTATAACCTCCAACATTTATCCAATAAAAATAGGGATGTCCTATCCAATAACAAAAGTTGTTGTCGTTGTTTGTTACATACCCCGTCCATCTGACTGGGTTGCCCCAGCCGCTCTTAGCAGCTTCCAACATAAATAAAAACATAACGGAACATTAAACATTTAAGAACTGCCCTATACAGGGCTGCCTTCAGATGTCTTCAAAGGTTGTATAGTTAATTATCTCCTTGGCTCGAGGGGGTCACATAGCTCCATGCCCTCCAACATTTCTCTGATGACAATAGGGACATCCTAAGGAAAAGCAGGACATTCTGGGATCAAATCAGAAGCTACAGTGGCTTCTGTAAATCTGGGACTGTCCATTGGAAAATAGGGACACTTGGAGGGTCTGATATTTACCCAGGGACGCAGAGTATTGGCATCTGTCCGTTTAGTTTTTTAAAAGTATTTTCGACCTTCAGTTTAAAAAGGCTCCTAGTTACATTGCAATGTTTTAACGCGCACCCCTAGCTTCCCAGAGCTTACCCTTTTGCTTGTTTAATGAATCGAAGGGACATTTACGGTATGTCTGTTAGTTCCCATGGAACATAGATAAAATCCAGTCCTTGCTACATGAACAGCTGCTTCCCATGTTTCGGTTTACACAACGTGCTGGCACCCCAACAGGAATTGCCAAGGGAAGGGGCGGGGACAGACTTATGCTGCCATGCCAAGAATGTCCCAGGTCTTCCAGCAAGACACACATTTTTTCCTTCTGGATACTTGTACGCATCGTAGGAAAAGCTTCCCTTGACAAATTCCTCACATTTCCTAACAACTCTCAGAGCCATTAAAAACTACAGCTCCCAGGATTGTTGGGTGGAAGTCATGACAGTTTCAAGTGATATGTTACTTCTTGAATGGTATAGTGCAGATGGCAGCCTTAGTTTTGACTCCAGGCCACAAGAAAGTCAATGTTTCCCAGAACTTAAAATTCAGAATTTGCTTTTCTAGCTGTATTTCAGTGACTTAGCCAATCACGACCCTACATGAACTTGTTATGCATTAGTCGTTAAGTCACCCTCCCTTAATATCTACTCAAACATCTTTAACTGTTCTAATTCCTGGGTATCCCAGTATGCTTAGGACACAGGTATTTTTGATCAATCTAATCTGTCTGGCGACATGTTCCATCTTTCTAAAGCAACTCCCAGACATAGCATGTGAGCTGAACTAGTTTGGTCAGCTCAGTGGCTATTACGGCAAAGAAATGCAGAAGCGCCTATGATTATGCATGTAATCATATCACAATATCAAACTGCGTTGTGACACATTAGTGTGTAGGCTGCAATGTGTGTCGCACGAACGCTCCCTGAGCTCCTCCTGGGGCTGGAAAGGGTTCATTTAATCTCCAGTTTGCTAGTAAAACTGAATTACCATGTCAAAAAGTGATGCAAAACTGAATTACTGTGTTGCGAAATGATGCATGTTCAAAAAGTGTGTCACGAACTTGAAAAGTTTGGAAAGCTCTGCTCTATGCCTTTACCAGTTACCAGACAAATATTTGCATTGCAGCTAAAAAAGCCAATGCAATTCTGGGCTGCATCAATAGGAGTATAGCACCTAGATCAAGGGAAGTAATAGTGCCACTGTATTCTGCTCTGGTCAGACCTCACCTGGAGTACTGTGTCCAGTTCTGGGCACCACAGTTCAAGAAGGACACTGACAAACTGGAACGTGTCCAGAGGAGGGCAACCAGAATGGTCAAAGGCCTGGAAACGATGCCTTATGAGGAACAGCTAAGGGAGCTGGGCATGTTTAGCCTGGAGAAGAGGAGGTTAAGGGGTGATATGATAGCCATGTTCAAATATATAAAAGGATGTCACATAGAGGAGGGAGAAAGGTTGTTTTCTGCTGCTCCAGAGAAGCGGACACAGAGCAATAGATCCAAACTACAAGAAAGAAGATTCCACCTAAACATTAGGAAGAACTTCCTGACAGTAAGAGCTGTTCGACAGTGGAATTTGCTGCCAAGGAGTGTGGTGGAGTCTCCTTTTTTGGAGGTCTTTAAGCAGAGGCTTGACAACCATATGTCAGGAGTGCTCTGATGGTGTTTCCTGCTTGGCAGGGGGTTGGACTCGATGGCCCTTGTGGTCTCTTCCAACTCTATGATTCTATGATTCTAAGTGGCATTTTCCCTCTCAGGCAGATGCAACAATGGTCTTGCTAATGATTTACAACTGTTGATTTATAAAAGCGTTGTTTTCTTTATTTACTTATTTAAAAGCATTTATAAACTGCCTTAATAGTTCAAAAAGTATCTCAAAGATCCAAACAATATATTATTCAAACAAAAACAAAAAACCCTCAAACCAGTATAATAGCAATATAAAAGCACAGAAAAGCAAATAAAATGGAAATCCAGAGGATTTGAACATGTAAAACAGGGTCCATTCTTATGGGCCATGGAAAGTTATCACCAGACGTCTGTGGCAACTAATGGTTGCTTCATCACGTATGGCAGAGGGAAGGGCATTCCACAGCACAGGGGAAAACAGAAAAAGGCCTATTTTCAGATCACCACCCTAAGATTAGACAAATTCAGGGAGGCTAAGGCTACCAGTGGTCATGTTGCCTATATATTCTTACACGCCACTGCAGTGTGAGATCTCAGGGGTTCCAGGCACTTAATCAGGGTTGGTGTTTCGTTGGGAATGAGGCACAGCTGAGACTGTTGTGTCTTTATGATATATGGTTTATTTATGCATATATACAACCTGAGTGTATGATGGAGGGGCTCCCAGCTTTACACCCCAAGTGAGTCCTGTTTCTCCCATTGCTGCAGCCTCAGAGTCAACTGCTAGTCCCCTGCTCTTCAGCTTTCCACGTTCACAGCCTGACCCCTTTTCCCCTCGATGATGTCACAGCCCACTCAAATCCTAAATCCAGTCCTCTCCTTTTGTCTCTGTTCACCATCTCAGAGTTCAGGGAGGAGCTCTTCTCATTTGCTGGCAGTCTTGCTTTGCTAACAGTCCATCTCCCTGTCTTTGTTCCCTGCTAATGGCTCCTCTTCTTTCTCCCAGGCAATTTCTTGCGCATGGAAAAACTGTTTTTTGATACTGCTTAATACTCCAAGCACTGATTAAACTCCAACACCCATTAAACCAATTTAAGGGAGTCAAGGCATCCACAAACTCATAGCGAGATGTTACCTCCGGTATCAGAGACAGTATATGTCTGAATATTGGTTGTGGGAGAACATGAAGGAACATTATAATGGTTTGCGAATGAACTCTGTATTATTTTTGTTCATTTCCCCACATGGAAGACAAATTAGCTTCTGTGGCATGTGCATGAGTAATTGTCCCTTCCAGCTACCTGTTAATTGTTTTAGCATGCTTTAAATAACATGGATTTTCATATGTAGGCTTCAGTCAGCAGTTCATATCTAACTGCGACCCATCTCCCCCATCATGGTGTTAAGTTCAACAGTTCAGAAGAAGGGCAGAGCTGGAAGTGATATCTGCAGATGCCTGGTCTCAGCTCTGCATTTGTCAAGATAGCAAGAATGGGAGGGAATGTGGGGATAACTATTCTTATAAACAACCGAGAGCATAATTTAATAACAGGTGATTCTAATAATCCTGTCTGCCATTTTCTAATAAATGCTTGTTTTTTCTCCTCTGCCAGATGATGTAAAAAGGTTTTTCTATAGGGCTGCACAAGATACCAGGAAACCCATAATTGGCCCTCTTGCCCCTGGTTGCAGTGTGGTTCGTATCCTGCAGAAAAGACTGCACCAAATTCTGCCAGAGAACTCTCACCAGATGGCCACAGGGCGGCTTTATGTTTCTCTCACCCGTCTGGTAGATGGCCAAAATGTTGTGGTTTCTGAGTACAGTTCCAAAGAGGAGCTTATCCAGGTGACAAAAAGTTCATTTTTTATTTTATTTTTTATTTTTCAAAGCTCTTTATAGTATTTTTCACTGCAATTTCAGGTAATTACACAGTTCCTCTTCTATGGGATGAAATTAAGATTAAAATAATACTTAAATTAACATCAAAGTAATAAAATGGATTTTAAAAAATAATAATTTCATGAAATTTATATACTGCTTGATTGGGGGGGGGTGTAACCCTCAATAAATATCCTGTAATGAATAAAGTGCTTTAATTGTTAAAGTGTTTTAATTGTTGCGATCCACCCTGGGACCATGGAGTGAGGGGCAGGTAATAATAAAAATACTTTGTGAGTTCATAGCAGAATCAAGGTTTGAATTTCAAGGACTTTCTGGCTTAGCCACTAAAGTTCACCAGCTTGTCCCTTTAAATGAAGAATATGATAGAATTGCTTCTATCCATCTAATGCCTCCACAACACAGAGATCTTCTTTCTCTTCCCACAGGCATTGGTTTGCAGCTGCTTTATCCCAATCTATGCTGGCTTCATCCCTCCCTCCTTCCGAGGTGTGGTGAGTTTATTTAGCACCATCCTAGAGAAGGCTGGTTATTCTGTCTTTTCATGCTGTCTAATACATGCACAAACTTATACAGTGGTACCCCGCAAGACGAATGCCTCGCAAGACGGAAAACCCGCAAGACGAAAGGGTTTTCTGTTTTGGAGGCGCTTCGCAAGACGAATTTCCCTATGGGCTTGCATCACAAGACGAAAGCCCATAGGGAAATGCTGGCGGTCGGGAGCAAAGACTTTCGCCCACAGCCGGCCTTCAGAAGAGGACCTCTTCTGAAGGCCGGCGGGGGGCAAAAGTCTTTGCTCCCCCCCGCCTGCCTTCCCCCCGCCTGCCCCGGGCGATCTTAAAATGCTGGCGGGCGGGAGCGAAGCGTTCGCTGCCGACCCCCAGCATTTTAAAATCTCCCCGGGACAGCAGAGAAGTCGGGAGCATTTTAAAATCTCCCCGTGTCCCCGTGTTCGCTGCCGACCCCCAGCATTTTAAAACGCTGTTCCGAAGCGGGGGGCGGGAACAGCTGCCCCAGCCGCCCCACTTCGGAACGCTGTTCCGAAGCGGGGAGGGGGGGCGGGAACAGCTGCCCCAGCCGCCCCACTTCGGAACGCTGTTCCGAAGCGGGGAGGGGGGGCGGGAACAGCTGCCCCAGCCGCCCCACTTCGGAACGCTGTTCCGAAGCGGGGCTGGGGGCGGGAACACCTTCTGAAGGCGGGCAGGGGGCGAAAGTCTTTGTCCCCCCTGCCTGCCTTCCCAGGGGCTTTTAAATCGCCCCGGACAGCGGAGAAGTCCTCCGCTGTCCGGGGCGATTTTAAAATGCCGCCCGCCAGCATTTTAAGATCGCCTGGACAGCGGAGAAGTCCTCCGTTTGCTCCCCCCCGCCTGCCTTCCCCCCACCTGCCCCGGGCGATCTTAAAATGCTGGCGGGCGGGAGCGAAGCGTTCGCTGCCGACCCCCAGCATTTTAAAATCTCCCCGGGACAGCAGAGAAGTCGGGAGCATTTTAAAATCTCCCCGTGTCCCGGGGAGATTTTAAAATGCTGGGGGGCTGCCGACCCCCAGCATTTTAAAATCTCCCCCTGTCCCGGGGAGATTTTAAAATGCTGGGGGTCGGCAGCGAACGCTTCGCTGCCGACCCCCAGCATTTTAAAACGCTGTTCCGAAGCGGGGGGCGGGAACAGCTGCCCCAGCCGCCCCACTTCGGAACGCTGTTCCGAAGCGGGGAGGGGGGGCGGGAACAGCTGCCCCAGCCGCCCCACTTCGGAACGCTGTTCCGAAGCGGGGAGGGGGGGCGGGAACAGCTGCCCCAGCCGCCCCACTTCGGAACGCTGTTCCGAAGCGGGGCTGGGGGCGGGAACACCTTCTGAAGGCGGGCAGGGGGCGAAAGTCTTTGTCCCCCCTACCTGCCTTCCCAGGGGCTTTTAAATCGCCCCGGACAGCGGAGAAGTCCTCCGCTGTCCGGGGCGATTTTAAAATGCCGCCCGCCAGCATTTTAAGATCGCCTGGACAGCGGAGAAGTCCTCCGCTGTCCCGGGGTTTTTTAAAATGCTGGGGGTGGGAAGAAAAGCCCTTGTCCCCCCCCCCCAGCCTTCAGAAGAGGTCCGGGGACAGACTGTCCCCGGACCTGGTCTGAAGGCGGTTTCCCTAGGAACGCATTAATTGATTTTCAATGCATTCCTATGGGAAACCGTGCATCGCAAGACGAAAAACTCGCAAGACGAAGAGACTTGCGGAACAAATTAATTTCGTCTTGCGAGGCACCACTGTAGTGCTCAACCGTCCCGATTTAAGCAGAACATCCTAGAAGTACAGAAGCCTTCACGGCTTCTGATTAGATCCCAGAATGTCCCGTTTTTTTGGTCCCAGTGCTCTGGCATGAGTTAGCTGGCTCCTGCGAGAGCTCGGGACCAAAAAAAGAGTGTCCCAATTTGGATCCCTGGATGTTGGAGAGTATGCAAACTATGTTTGCTATACTAACAGCAGAATGTCGTTATACCATGAAGCTTCACTGACTGAGAACTCCTTCCAGCACTGCTTTTTTGTGTTCTGGTACTCTCTGGTATGAATCACCATTGTTTCTTTTCTTTTGTGTTGTAATGGCAGTCATTTTGTGCTGGAACCCACAGCAAGGTGTGAGTGCCAGCCAGTACCTAACTTTTTACCCCCCCCCCAAAAAAAAGCCTCGCCTTCAGGGATACCACAGATATATGAATTCTATAAATAGCAATTGCCTTTCAGTTTACATAAATTTATACAAGGAGCTTAGAAAGCGGATGTGAATCTTAACTTGTTTTATTATTTTAACTTTTTGCACGCTTTAAGCTAACGCTGTAAATTTATCTTCATTTTCTTCTTTTATCATTTTGTTAACCGCTTTGAGGCTTTCTCTTTTTTTAACCATCAGGTGGTATATAATTTTTAAACCAATTTTCATCCACTCAAGTAAAAACACAAGCAATTTTAAAATAAAATAAAATAAAAACAGCAAAAAATATTTCACAGCAAAAGAAAGAGTCTGATGGTGACTTGCTATTAGAAATCCAAGCAATTTAATCAACAGTAGCAGTATTAGAATGCAGCTTTTTCTGTTAACCTTTCAAAGTACTAGTTCTGCTTCAGCTGTGCTGCATTCGCCTAACGCAATTATCTTGAAACATCCCTGTTGCTTTCTTGCAGCGGTATGTTGATGGAGGTTTCACTAACTTGCAGCCTTGTTCCGACTTGGAGACTGCCATCACGGTGTCTCCTTTTACAGGAGAAACTGACATCTGCCCTCGGAACTGCCCAGCAATGTTCTACGGCTTTCATATCGCAAACTGCACCATTCAGATATCCATAGAGAACTTGTGCAGAATTAGCTATGCCATATTTCCACCCAACTGCCGGGTAGGTTTCCTCAATCGTCTAATTATTATGTTGTTGATCAGTCTGTCAAGAAAGATGAGGGAGTAGAAATAAGAAATGGCTTACAAATATTGGGTGGGGAAGAGCACCGAAAGGGGGAGGGGATGCCAGCAAAGGCTCACTGGAGTACAAGCACTTATTTTATACAGTCTGAAAAGTTCTGTGTTCAAATTGCCAGACTTTGATCTAATTGCCATATTTGGATGCACTGCTTTTTAAAGGGGTTTTTCACTGGCGGGGAATGAACTCAAAAGGGCACTGTTAACCATCCCAAGAGGCACATTCAAAGAATACAACTTACATACGATAAAGATTTCTTAACATTTAAATATAATTTAAATAAATTTAGTGCTTACATTTAACATCAGTCTTCTCTTACACCACTGACAACTGGAACAGTCCAATTGTCCAAGATTATTTTGACACATTGCATGCCTTTTCCTAGGTTTTGAATGACTTTTATTCACAAGGATATCTGGATGCCATTCTCTTCTTGCACAGAAACAGTAAGTGCTACATGGCTCATAAAGTGTTACATGACTCCTCCTGACAATGCGCCTCTCCTCCTGATGACGTGTGTGTGATGTCACAGGCACGACATTACGCATGTGCTGCATCGCTGCCCCCCCAATCTTTGGCCCAAAGTTGTGCCTCTGAACACAAGTAAACAGCATTATATATTTCTGGAGAGATTTCTATACCGCAATCACAGCTGTGATGTGAAGACAGCGTTATTCTGTTTTCACAGGCACAGTGAATTAAGAGTACACTGTCCAGACTCCATAAACCCAACCCCCTTTCTTCACTTGGCCTAGGAGAAACCCACATTGAAGCTGGTGTGTGATTTAGACTCCAGATTTAAGGGTATTATTCTTCTGTACATAGGAGATTGGTCTGTTTATTCTGGACTGTAACTTTTTCTTCAGTGTGAAAGACGATTATGGACTTAACAGCATCTAACACTTATCTTTGGGTGCTTCCAGATGGGGGCTTAATATTGCAAACAGGTCGTTCAGCTATAGCAGACAGCTGCTTGGCTGGAGAGGGTTTTGGTGGTTTTTGTTTTTTTAAAAAAAGATATCACATTTGAAATAAATAATTTTCTGCATAAATCCTAATTAAATTGTGGGGGGATCCAGGCTAGCATTTTGATCAGGCAGATGCTACAAAAACAAACAAACAAACAAACAAACACCCCTTGCTTACACCAGTAGCAAGCAAATAAATGCCTGTCTCAAAGCTCCTTTGTCAATGGAAGTAACATTTACATGAGAATGGCCAAACTGGACTTGATTGAGGCATAATAGCCACCTATGAGTAACTATCTGTGCCTTAAAATCTCAGCCAACCAACTCTGCGCACCACAACCCACCCCGAAACTAGCAGATTTTGCTCATTATGCAACATCTATTTCCCCCTCCTTTTGAAAACTCACATCTGGAGAAGAGTTCTATGTAACTCTGGAGTTTGCTTCTAGCATTTTAAGAAGAGTTGGTCTCATAAGCAATATGCTCTCACTTTTACCTGGTGTGTGGGAAGGGCATAGCCAATAAAACTTATAAACCCCTTAGATATTTTTCTGTTCTTAAAAATGCCATTTGTATTACTTTGCATATTTGATTATGTCTTGTTACGTATTTGATTGTTTCTTTGATTATTTCTTGTCAGATATTTTTGAAATCTGCTCTCGTGCCAAAACAGTTGAATTTCTTGGTGTCTTCAGTAAAAAAGAGTTGTTCCATGCTGGTCAAGCGGCTTCCTGCCAACAACCAAGGGTGGACGTCCTCAGCACGCCTATCAGGACAGTTCCTAAAGACTTCTCCAAGCCCTCTAATTGTAAGAATGGTACAGTCCATAGAGCAGGCAGCAGACTATTGCCACAACTGTCTCTGCATTGTCTGAAAGGTGAGAAACCCAGATGCAGACTGCAATAGTACAGACGGTACAAATGCAGACTGTAATAGTACAGACTGTATAAATGCAGACTGCAATAGTACAGACTGTATAAATGCAGACTGCAATAGTACAGACTGTATAAATGCAGACTGCAATAGTACAGACTGTATAAATGCAGACTGCAATAGTACAGACTGTAAAAGCAAGTAAAACAATTTACACAATAATCAAAAGAAGTAAAACTCTTTCAAACCAAAACAGAAGAGTACAGATTGAACATATTGTACCACCAGGTCCTAGTATTATGCTATACACTGTCTTCACACAATGTATTGTTATATATATATATCTGCCATGTCCCCCTTACTTGGACAATTGGATTTCCCAGTCATTTAATAGCTGCTGCTAGGGAAATATATTGTGGAGATTTGTGGGTGTAATCTGATTTTTCTTTTCTATAAATCATTAATTCCATTACTATTATTATTTTCATACCCCGTTGGATGTAGCTTCAGCTATCTTACAAATGCAGAAAACACCCGGATTGCTAAGTATGGTAACAAGATTCATATTGCAACAAATTACATCCATTAAACCTTCTACAAGAGCGGCATGGTCTTTCTGTAAAAGGTAAGGATTTCCTAGATGAGATTCTTGAATGGGGTTTGATTTTTAATTGTTTCAGCAATGACTTAGCAAGAAGAGTGAATTTTGTGTTGATTAGATCAGAAATATACTTAGGTATTTCTTTGTCTAGTGTATGGTTTATTTAAAAAACCAACCAACCTAACCAAGCAGACAGCCTCTGATTGGCTAGAGGAAATGGTTGTTCTTAATTGTTGATATTTGACTGCAATTTTATAAGGAATTTATAAGATTTAGAACTATGTCAATCTATGTGTGGAGAAGAGGTGGGAGGGTCAGGCGTGTGCTTAACCCTTTCCCCACCTGCTCTTTCTCTACTTCCCAGTCACCCTCTCCCAAATTGGTTTTCCTGTTTAAAAGGTGTCATTGAGTTCCTGTCTCCTGCATTTGTATGCAGAATGTAGCCTGGCCCAAACTGATAGATATAGGTGGGATCAAGGCCTTTTAGTATAGGACCCCGAGAATGGAAATCCTTAGTGAGTACAGAACTTCTTGATCTTTGGTCTTTAGAACTTCAGGCTTTTTATATTGTCTTGACTCCTAGATGCAGGTGTGTACCTCAAATGAGGGTGTTTTCAAATGTAATATTATACATAGACTCTGGCTCCAGTCTCAAAGTTTGCAATGTGTTCGCTCCCAATTTTCCCTTGATTTATCCTGTATCATTTCTTCTAAAGGTTGTGGCGTGTTTTGGAAGAGATCAGCTGGTTTGGAAGACAGTTCAAAAGGTCTAAGTGATGGTTTGTCAGATGCAACCGGAACAAAGTATTGACAAAGCATATTGCTCTCTAAAGCCTGAAAGACGATTCACCGAAGGCAGAAAGGATCTGAAACTGCTGCAGAGAGCATCCAGCTCTTTTGCCTTCATACATGGAAAGTGTGCTGCCTGTCAAAATTCTGTGGGTGATAGGTTCCCCCTCCCCAAATTATTACAAACTGCATAAAATAGTCCATGACATCACAAAGCTCAGCAATGCATGGTCTCAGAGGCAAGAGAATGACAGGCCATCCCCCCTCCATGTTGTATTGGTTCTAAATTATTCAAATTTGAGGTGCTGCTATGAAGAAAAAAGAAATATATATTTTCATTTCTGTAGGCAACTGCTAGAATAACCCATAAAACCTTGAGTGAGTCTGCAGGTCAGATCTTTTTTTGCGTGTGCACGCGTGTAACATCTTTATTGAAAGTTCAAAAAGTACATAACTACTGTATTTTTCACTCCGTAAGATGCACTTTTTTCTTCCTAAAAAGTAAGGGGAAATGTCTATGCGTCTTATGGAGCGAATGCATGGTCCCTGGAGCCGAATTGCCCAGGGCCGAAAAGCAGATCATGCTTCTTTTTTTGAAAGAGGGAAGTGGGTGTTGAAACAAAGCCAATGTTCAGCAAGCGATCGTGAGGGAGATAAGGGACGCTAGCAATAAAGGAGGCTGCCTGGGAGGGGGGAGGTAAAGGCAGTGAACTTGTAAAGAGAGGAGACAAGAAGACTAAAGCAATGAGGAGAGAAACTAGAAGAAAAGGAGGAGCAAAAAACTGCTCCAGCTAAGGAAAAGACATTAAGGCAAACAAGAGGGAAGGGAGTGTTGAAAGGAAGCAGCTGATCGGTAAGCGATTGGGAGGGAGATAGGGACGTTAACGATAAAGAAGGCTGCCTGGGAGGGCGGAGGTAAAAGCCCATGGATCCTCAGGATTTTTGCATTGGGTCACACCAAATTCACCATCAGATCACATAGCATGTCCATGGCTATAGCCTGCTCACAAAAAATCACGCACCCACTGTTGCGTGGGGCCGCAATGTCTCAAAAACCTGGTTACAAAGCATGGATTCACATGGATCCTCAGGATTTTTGCATTCGGCTACCCCAAACTCACCATCAAATCACATGTCTGTGGCCACAGCATGAACCACAAAAATCATACATCCACTGTTTTGATCAGAATATTTTTTTTCTTGCTTTCCTCCTCTAAAAACTAGGTGCGTCTTATGGTCAGGTGCGTCTTATGGAGCGAAAAATACAGTATACATGCACCAAACATGGTGAGACACAAACAAAAAAGAGAAAGAGAAACAGAGCCTGTGCAGAAGAGAAAACAAAGGGGAGGGGGGGACACCCCAAACTCTGTATTTTTCAAGGTTGTTATTGCACGAGGTTGGGGGAGGCTGCTTTAAACTATAATCTGTGCTATAGTAACTCATGCAGTAGTGACATAGAATGTAAACGTGATGGACAAGACCTTGGTCTATTGCCCACATGTGTTCTAAATATTCATTAAAATGTTCCTGTTATCTCAGATGTTTCTCTTGCAACTTCTTTGAGGAACCAGCTGCTGTGCTACCCAGTTTCACAACAGCTGGGCTATTACGGAAAGCGTAAACATGGCAGTGCATTTTGGGTGTAGTAATTTTAAGACTGCAAGACACAAGATGGCTTTGCAGTACATTCAAACTGGTCCAGTGACTGACTGTAATGGGCTGTTCCAACATGGTGGCCTCTAGATGCTGTTGGACTACAACTTCCATCAGCCCCAGTCACAAGGACCAGGCCAGGGATGATGGGACCAATAGTCCAGCAACATCTGGAGGCCTGGAGTATCCCATCCCAGAGGCCACTTCACTCCAACACCACCTGGAACCTTCTCCTTCCATAACACATCTTCGGCCGCTGAGCTATAGTCTGGCTTGACATGGCAGCATCTTCCAGAGTGCCAGAACCCAGCAGCCCAGCACACGGGCCTTGCCTGCAGCGATATCCAGATCCAATCTCTCTCTGGTTCAGAAAGCATCACAGTTGGAGGGGCTTGGAAAGAAAGACCCACCTCTACATCTCCATCCATTGTCAGATATGTAACTCTGAAGGAGGATGTGGCGTTTGCCCATTCCTTGTGATTATGTTTGTACAGGGGGATGGGAATGGTTAATGTAGACTGACCAATGAGAAAGCTCAGAGGCGGAGCCTACCTGGTTTTGAGGCTCAGCCCAGGGTTTTTACCATTGGGAGAGAGGGGAGTCAGAGTCAGACAGAGCGAGAAAAAGATGAATATAGCGGTTGTGACAGTTAAGAGTGGGAGACAGGGATAGAACTGAGAGAGAAGAGTGTGACAGTGTGAGATAGTGCCACATCTAGTTAAGGGCTCGCATTTGAGAAACCGTTCTAAACATATTTAAAACTTGTTTGTTCTTCAATAAACTTCAATCTTCATTGTTGACTTTACAACCTGACTGAGACTCAGTATTTCAGCCCGAAGAAACTTAGTTGGTGGCAGTGGAAGAATAAAGCAGTGGTGTACAAGTCAATAGTCTGTAAAATGACCGGGTGCTCTGTATGAACGCCACAGAGACAACCCCAGCCTAGATGCCCAACAGCCTGACCAGGCATAAGGGCTCTAGCTCAATGGGACTGGCCCTGTAGCTCAGTGGTTAGACCACTTGCTTTGCATGCAGAAAGTCTCGGGTTCAACCCACAGTGGCATCTGCAGATAGGACTGATAGGGAGTGCTGCCAGTATGTGCAGACAACACTGAACTGGATGGACTTATAGGTCTGACTCCAACTTGCAGAGAATTTATGCAGAATATATTCATCATATGACTCAAGGGATTTACAACCTGGCAAGTATGGTAATGGTTAGGTAACAGATTTATGCATGCTAATGATACGCTGCATTCAAATGGGACTTTATGAACCATGATAAAGCTAGTACCAGCACATATCAGGAGCTAATGATGCAACAGAGCCTAACCTGTTCTTCAAAACATGCTTTGTGTGAGCAGGTTTAAGAAAGAACATTCTCCTTTTCCTTTCGCTCTCCAAACAAGGGAGCAAACACAAACTCTGCACCCCACCCCCACTTCCCACAGGCCACATAGATCTTTCTGGTATCGCCTTAACTAAAGAGAAATCACACAGCAGCAGCCTGCCTAGCAGCCAAGCAATGGTGGATTAGGTCTGGATTTTGCTTTCCTTTCGGTGTTTCCAAGGATAGGGAAATTCAAATAAACTCTACAAAAAAGGTGGGTGGGTTTGGTCATGTGAACGGTGCCCGGAAATGTTGGACACAAGGCAGCCTCACATTCACAGTAAAGCCCAGTGGTGATGGTAGACACAGAGCAGATTGTTTTTTTGCTTAACTGATTTTTCACAGTAAGGGGGCATCCAGATTAGATTTTCAAAAATGCAGCCTGGAATTTTGATAATGTCATGAAGGTGCTTGGAAAAAATCCACACCATTGTATGCATGAGCAGCGCCAATTTCATCATAAACTCCCATCTGGAACCAGCTTGTAAAACCTAAATTCCTAATGAAATAATAAGTCAGTTGAGAAAATGTTCCACTATGGGGGAGAGGCCATGTGTCACACAAAGCATGATGCTATGGGCTTGTCCACACGGGAGCATAATGTGCATTGGAACCTGCCTAAAGTAGGGGTATCCATAAGGAAATCAGCCCTGAGTGCTCACTGGAAGGACAGATTGTGAAGCTGAGGCTCCAATACTTTGGCCACCTCATGAGAAGAGAAGACTCCCTGGGAAAGATCCTGATGTGGGAAAGATGGAGGGCACAAGGAGAAGGGGACAACAGAGGATGACATGGTTGGACAGTGTTCTCGAGGCTACCAGCATGAGTTTGACCAAGCTGCAGGCGGCAGTGGAGGACAGGGGTGCCTGGCGTGCTCTGGTCCATGGGGTCACGAAGAGTCGGACACGACTAAACGACTAAACAACAACATCCATATGGTGTTCTCATTTTCCAAGTGCCATTTCACACCTTAAAATTCATACTTTGATGATATGGGGGAAATCTGGAAAGGCCGGCAAATGTGAAATGAATCTGCTTCCTGCATGTGTGTTTGTGATTTAGACTCCAGATTCAAGGTTATTATTTTTCTGTACAGAGGAGATTGCAAAATCTGTTAAGAGGAAACAGAACAAAGGTATTGAAAGGGGGGTATTTTGCTTGGGAAAACAGGCCATTTTGTATCCAATTTGGATCCAAAATTGCCAATTGCTCCCCATAAATGCTCCATAAATGCTCCTGTAATGTATTCATGTTATGAGGAAATAATGAGTTCATAAACTTAACTGTTTCCCTCAAAATGTCTAATTTGGCCCTAAACTACCACAAACAGCAATTATATCATGTTTGGCAGGTTACTGAAGATATTTTAGTACGGTAAGTGAAATTTAATTTTGTGCCTCTGGCATCTTGCTGTATGCTCAGCAATATAATACAGTATTGGCAGTTGATGGTCAATGTTCACCAGAACGCAGGTTTCAATTTCATTTTAAATATTGGTAACAATACAGTAAGGTAAGTAAGGAGTGGAAACACACCACAGGCCTAAATTATTATTATTTACATTTTAAAAATCTTAGGTCACCATCACGACCACAATTTATTCTGACAATTGCTATGTTCCATTAATCCAGCAGATGTCTCCACAGACTATGGTTTAAATTTTCCATCCCCACCCCACCCCAAAATTAATCCTGCCATAGCTTGCTGGGGCTAATGGGAGTTTTAGTCCAGGGCACCAGGTTGGCAAAGGTTGGTTGAGAGATCATTCCCCCATTCTATTAGTTTAACCTCTTACAAGAACTGTGCCATTGTTAATGCCCACTTGCCCATACTCTCAGCGAAACGTCTGCATTTTCTGCATTATTTCTCAAAAAATGGAGGGTCCTCTAATAGATTTGCAGTATTATTCAATCATACAGTAAAGGAGAAAGCAGCAAAACCACAAAGTTCTCCAGATAGAAAATGGCCCTGGGGAAGGCACCAGAAATACCCCACCGCTTCTGAAGATAGAGTCATTTGAGGGCACGTTCTCTGCTGGCAGTGTTCTATGTTCCCTCTCTTTTCTTGTGGCACATTGTGGTCTGGATTGGAAGCCTTTATTTGTGGGAAGATTTCAACTGGGCGCTCCAGTCTTGTGGAAGAATTTGAAAAGCCATTTGGTCCCCTTTGACTCGTATCAGTTCTATAAATTTGAGAAAGTCTTCATTTTCTTCAAATTATGAGCTTGTAGATTTTACAGTGCAGGTCCAGTGGCAGTGAGGTGTGCTTCAAATCGACACCAGTCCTAAAAACACAATCCTGCTCCCAGTTCCCTAGAAAACAAGTTCCAGTGAGATAGCCATGCCTACTGCTAGTATAAAATGCAAGGTGTCCAAAGGGCAGGATCCAGCGTCATGTTCTGCAGGATAGCCTATTCCGCAACATGAATTCGCATAAGAAAAGTCTGGAGTGTTGTTTTTTTAACATTAGTTTGATCCCTATACAATAGAGCTTTGGCCTCCTATCACATCGAAGACTGACAGAACGGAACAGCTGCAGTTTCTTCCATCCTGTCCCTCACGCAGTTGGCAGCTTCTCAAGATGCCTGAAGCCCTTCCCTTCTTCTTAGGACTGTGTGGCAGAGGGCAGGCGGCTCTTGGCTGGGAAGCTGCCCACATGGTCAGTTCAGCAATGTTGAAATGGATCCCAACAACACATACCACTGTGCGGTACAGTGTGGTTACTTCAGGCACCCCTGTGAAAGAAAACATGGCTTCCTGGTTCTGTTCCAAGATCTTCTGCTGGCAGAGGGGCCAAGTATGCCACTTCCCCTTAGACTTTGCAAGGAAGAGGGGGCGGGGAATCCTAGAACCAGGGAATATCTGGAAAAAGATCACAGGGAAGGACAGACAACATACAGGCTACCATCAAGATCCAGGCCTGCCCAAGAGCAAATGAAGCGATGACAGTTCTCTGCATGAAATATCATAGAGAGCAAGGTGGGGGAATGTTTTGGTCTGGTGGGCCAGAACTTTATCTCTCCACACCTCATGGCCATCTTTGATAGGTGGGTGGGGTTATCCACCTGCCCACCATCTGACATATTTGTGACATAAGGTGACTAGTAAGTGAGGAGTCCTGGCAGGATTGGACTGATCAGCAGAGGGTTCAGTCTTGCTCTCTGTGGTGGGCTGCTTCACCAGCAGAATTGAACTCTACCACCACCCACCATTGAAAAGCTGGCATGGTTTTGGGGAAAATGGTATCGCGGGTATTATTATTATTATTATTATTATTATTATTATTATTATTATTATTATTATTATTTACCCACCCTTCACCCTAAAGTCCCAAATGAGGTTAAAACAACTAAAGCACAATGCTGAAAACAGTTTAAAACAATTTAGATTGGACCTCTTGGTGGGCCAGGCTTGGCCCATGAGCTGGAGGTTCCCCACCTGTGAGACCGATCATTTGAGCTAGAGTGCCGCTTTGCATGTTGTTTGGCTTAGCACAAATGCATGAGCATGCAAGAGATATTGGCTGCTGCGCTCCTCTCCTAATCTTCCCACTGGATTGCAGGTGTGGTTTGACTTAGTGTGCCATCCAAACCCAGACTTCTGGTGTGCCTCCCTCCAGACAAACAGTGAGCTGTAACCAAGGTCTGCTCTTGGGTTTGGTGCTTGTGCGTTGTTTGGAGGAGGGATGCTGTTTCTTTTCTGGAGACCTGCACCCTTATGTGATTGTGTTAAGCTTTGGTCTGAAGTGTGAACCAGCTCAGTCACAAGATCCCTAGCTGGCCTTTGCCATGTCAGCATTTGCTCAGGCTCCACCAGTAATATTCCTATAATAGGACTCACCCATATATATATTTAGGATAGTTGTGAAGATGAATGAGCTAATTTATATAAAGTGCTCCAAACACTCCAAAAGAGCTATATAAAAATGTTTATGTCATCATCGGTGAGTCAGAAGACAGCACAGCCTAGATTTACTTAGAAGGAGACCAGATTATATGCCAAATGTGAGGCATCACAACATAAACTGCAAAATAATGTTAATAGATGATAACAAAAGGTCTAGTCTGTAACATTGTACACACCATATTTCTTCTTACACATGTATTATATAATGATCATGTAAAGAATGCAAGAATGGCCTCCATTGAAAAGTGAGATTATGTAAGGTAGTGGTTTTGAACCAGTGTGCTGTGGTACCCTGGGGTGCCTTGAATGATGGTCAGGGGTGCCGCGGGCAACACAGAGGGCCTCTGTTCCTCTTTCCTTCCTTCCCTCCTCTGATGCCCTCTTGTTTCCCTGTCTCCCAAAGGTTTGCACGACTGTTTGTTGCAGCAGCCCTGGCTACAAGCTCCCCAGGTGAATGGTGCCTCTGGGGCTAGCCAAGGGGTGCTGGAGTAACTAAGCAAGTGGGTGAGGGAGGCCAACCAGCGCCTCCGTCAGCCCTTGCTGTTGAGAATGGTCAGACAAGTGGGAGACTGCGCAGGAAGGCAGGCAGGCAGGCTTCTGGGGCTCAGAGTGCATTTCCCCACAGGGGAGCTACAGAAAGAAGGAATTGGTCAAAGGAGTCATAGACTCAAAAAGGGTTTAAACCTCTGAGGTAAGGGGTGGAGAACCTGTGGCCTTCCAGATGTTGTTAGACAGCAACTCCTATCAGCTCCAGCCAGCATGGCCAATGGTCAGGGGTGATGGGCGAGGTGATCCTACAGCATCTGGAGAGCTGCAAATTTACGATCTTGGGCCTGTGAGGTTTGATTTGTGTGACCGACATGCGCATTAAGACTCTGTTGGGCACACAGTCCATGACCCTATAACACCGGTGTTATAATTGTTACTATTATTTGGCTGTGTCTATCAAGCACTAAAGAGCTTCCCTATTGCTATTGGTCCCAAAGTGAATACGATCCTGGTGCTATTTTTAAATAAACTGTAATCTATAACCCATTACAAGCATCGGGAGCTTTGCCAAGCGCTTCAAAGCTCTCCCTAAGGTCCTCAGTGAAAACAATAGAACCTTTTGATAAGAAGAGAGGATATGAATGAGAGGCTCCAAGCTAGAACTGTATTTTGCCTTCCTTAAAAGCCAAGAGGATATTTGGCTTTTTGATCAGAGGAAACTTTTATTTAGGTTTTTTGTTTGTATGCTTTTTGCATTATTTGTCCAGATGTATATACTGTATTTAGTTATTTGCTGAGAAAGCCACATACACACTATTTCAAAAGGGCCCCCAGCTATGTTAGTGTTTTGGGCTCAGATGAAAATATATAATGTAGAGAGACTTCCAAACTAACCAATGGCAAATGCTGACGAGCTGCTGCAATTCATGGATGCTTGAAATGTTGGAGAGGGAGACATGTGGATTAGGTCTCTCAACTGAAAATAATGGAAGAGCTGTCATAGGCTGAGGAGATCTGCATGGATTAAGGATTCCTATACCAATTGCTGCGTTGGGCAAGAGATAAGCAGAGGTTGTTTACACCAGCCCTGCACTGCCCAAAGGAGCTAGGTTTCATTGAAATCTGACAAGTGGTCTGATGTTGAATTTAAGTCTCCTTCGCTTAGTCTTAGCCATTTCTAAGGAGCTCAGAGACTTATCCTCTCAATCACCCCATGAAGCAGGATAGGCCAAGAAAAGCCACTGGTCCAAAATCACCTCATGAAATCATTCGTAAGGTCATTCCACAGGGTTGAAGCTCAGACCCAAATGCATCATTAATGCTAAGTATGGCCAAAAATATGGGTTTGTTTCCTAGAGAGTGTTGGACCTAAGCCTTGAAGTTATGAGGAGCAGCCATCAAGATCCAAACAATAAGTCTGGGCAAGAGGAGACAGGCTCTGCAGACTTTTACAAATAACTCAGCACAAGATTTGACATTTTCTTTTAAAAATGAAGCCACTTCTACTCATATCCAAGCCACCAAAACAGTTCAGCACTGTGGAATGGTAGGACAGGGGTTCCCCTGGTAGAGATATGCATTTCTAGAAATGCCCCTTTCTTTGGGGCTGATAGAGGAAGGACACCAGCAGGAGGCCAGACTCAGGGCTGCTTCACATATTACACCTGTAGGTTTCTCAGTGTACATCTTTGTGACAACCCTATCATTGTAGGGATGGAAATTGATCTGGTACACATTATAATGTGAATCTACTTATCTGGCGCTTTCTGAACCGTTACCAGAACCTTCCAAACAGAGCTTCCATAAGAAATTAGCATTTCACTGAATTTTGCAATGCAGTTATCCGAAAGGTGCGTATTAGTGGAATGTGTGCACAAAATTGCATCATATTATGGGAAATTACTTGCCAAAATGTGTACAATTGGGCTGAATTGTGTACAAAAAAAATATGTTTCTTAAGAGACATGAGCTCAAATATGCACACAAATTTTCATGCCAGCTTATCAAGAGGTGGTGTGTGGCAGCAGGAGTGTTGGTTTGGCTCTGTTGCCACATACTTGCCATGCCTGTCTAAGCAGATAGGACCCACTATGTTGGGAAGCCATGAGAGCAATAGAGCCGCACCTGTACTACCTCACCAGCAGCTACTACTCCTTAAATAGTTTGAAGACAGTCTGGGGACTCCTGGATATTATTCGAAGGCAAAGGTCCACTTTACTCAAATATGAAGTGGCACGCAGGCCGCCTGAAACTGAATCAGCACAGCAAATCTTCATGAAGCACCATGTTGTTCTCGTGTGGCACTTTGCCACACTGGCTGCCAGCCATCACATGACTTGACATGAGTAACTTCTGACTTTTTGTGGTGGGGTTGGGAATGTGTTTGCCATGACTCCCCTTGGCAAGATCCATCTGCAGCCATTGTGAAGATGCCAAAGGGAATATTTGCTGCTGCTGCTGCTGCTTGCACAGAGAGAACATGGGGACGCTGTTGGAAAGGGAGATGAATCGGAGTGAATTAGAACTTCCCTTCTCTAGTGTTGATGTCCGAGGCCTATCTGCTGCCCCCCCCCACACATCCTTTCCCCTGACCTGGATTGGGCAGCTCAAAAATGGCCATGAGCTATGAAGAAGGAACAGCTGCTGGGACGCTTTTGCTGTCTCAGGAAATCTGACAGCCCTGGGAGCCAGGCTGGTGGCTAATTTTAAACTCGTGCTTGGTGTATTTGTGTCTGTGGGAGTGCAATTTCCAGCCCCGCCGCAGCCCACACTGCACCGAGCCGAAAAGGGACCCAGAGGGGGCTTCAGCCTCCCTTGGACTAAGGAAGGGGGCTTGGCTGCGGGGCGAAGGCGAAGAAGAAGGAGAGGAGGGAGCCCAGTAAGCCAAGCCTGGCTGGAGTAGGCAACTAGCGGGGGAAGAGTCACCATGGAGCCCACTTCTGGCCAGGATGACAGCCAGAAGAAAAAGCAACAGAAGGAGAAGGCCAAGAAAGCAGCTCTGGAGCTTCCCCCCAGGCCTCTCCGCTCTCTATTCTGCCTCACCCTCCAGAACCCAGTGCGCAAGGCCTGCATCGCCATTGTGGAATGGAAGTATCCTTTGAGGAAAGCGGCGGTGGGGTTGTCTCTAAGCTGGAGCCCAGCAGCAGCCATGCGCAGAGAGCGGTTGCTGATAACTGGAGGAAGGGCTGGGAGATGTTTGCTAGCGCTGAAACCCTCTTGTAAACCTCTAAGCTCTACCTAGCAGCTGTTGCTTTTTATGTCCGCCTTAAGAAGAGCTCAAAAGCAACTGATCTTGGCATTTATCTCTGTCACAGAGAGGCTCTCGGTGGGGGTGGTGCAGGGAAGAACTCAAGGGGGAAAGCACTGGTTCTGGTCTGTATTGCCAAGTGGATGTGTGGATGTGAGTGTAAACCAAGAGCTTTTCTACTAACACAGTCCTGGTCCCTGACTATTAGAAATATACAGTCCTGGAATCATTTATCTAACAGTCACGGATGCAAATAATTGCATGGGTTTCAAAACGGAACTGGGGAGGCTTAAGATGGTTCTTTCATCTGGATCCTCAACTGGAGTACTATGAGTTCAGGAACAGCCTCCCCTCCCCATCTTGTATCTTTAAGTTTTTGACAGCTGAAGTCAACGAGTGTTAAGCAGGAAAGTCCTCTGCTCAAAGACCACTGATAATGTCTCCGACATTTCTGGACAGGCTAGTTTTGCTTCAGGCTCAGGCTCTAACAGCTCCACATATTTGATGTTAGGAAAGAATTTCCCCCAAGTCAGACTGGCTATTAACCTTGTGAGGATTTTTTCCCTTTCTTTTTCCTATCTTGGTAGTGTGCAAATTGACTCATTTGCTGGAGCCTTCTGAATTGTTTTACCAATCTGTTTCTCGAATGGCATAGACATCTCTGCTTTGTGGTTGCTTATTGTCTCCTGCTCTCTGCTTGTGACACACTATAACTTGGGATGGTGAAGATTAGCTTTAAGGAACAAATCACTAGCCTGGTGGCAGCAAGCACTTGAGAAGTGCATTCTCAGCATAAAGCAGATGAAAGCCATTCCTGCAAGAATGTGTTTTAGATCAGTAGTGTGGGCAAGAATGACATGAGGACAGTGTTGTGTGAACAGCGCCTGCATCCAGCACTGAATGTGCATTATCACATAGTCTGTACATGCTAGGTAATAGTTTTAGTAGTAAGGAAAGCATGAAGTTAATAGGACACTGGTTTGGACACTTTCACAAGGGAGTGAACATTTGCAGGGGCCTGATTAAGGTAGTAGGAATGTCAATGCAGGAAGATGCTCTGAATTGCCTGGAATGAATCAGTGAGTGTGTTCTAACATGCCAGAGTATACACAACACTCAAATCTCCATCTCTTCCATCACCACAGCTACTCTTTGCTTTCCACCCACCAGTTGTTACGCCTCATCTCCATTGCTAACCTCATCTTGAAATGTGTTTGAGTATTGTGCACATTGTACTGAATTTGTACATAATATTAAAGTTCAGTTTGCTCTCTTCCCCTATTTGGTTGGTACAACATCACCTCTCTTAAACTTAGATCCTTCTCCTAAGTACATTCCTTGGTCCTGGCAAATGAAATTCTGAGTGTGTTAAAATTTGGGACTGGAAGTGTGTTGAAATCAAATTGAGCACTTATACAGTGGAAATATGCTTTCTGGTTGCATGGAAATGTTTATTTTGGTGTTTCATATTTCATTGTTACTTTGCCAAGGAATAGAAGTTTCTCTCTCTCTCTCTCTCTCTGCATTCCCTCCTACAAACCATTTGTTCACTTGGCACAACAGAAGTTTGTATTTCTTTTTGTGTTAAAGTGTACGCTGTTGCATAATGGGGATGGGACATAGCTCTATAGGAGAAGATCTCATTTGCATGCAGAACATCCCTGGCTCTGGCATCTGCATGTAGGCCTGGGAGAGTACTTGGTTGATGAACAGAATGCATTCCGGGAGTTCGTTTGACTCCCAGAACCATTCGAAAACCAAGGTGTGGCTTCTGATTCCTGCCAATTGGAAGCCACAGAAGCCATGCTGGGTGTTCAGCTTCCAAAAATCATTCGAAAACTGGAACACTCACTTCCAGTTTTCGATCGTTCAGGAGATGAAACATTCGGCAACTAAGCCGTTCGTCAACCAAGGTAAGGCTGTACTGGAGAGCCACTGCCAGTCAGTGTTGGTATACTGAGCTAGATGAAGTAATAGTCTGACTCTGTATAAGGCCCCTTCCTGTGCTCTCCCCTTCTTTCTCACTCTCACTTTCTTTCTTTTCTTTTCTCTAAGCTCCATTTTGTGTGGTGCTGAACCTTTTAATCCTAACTACAAAACATCCAAATCCAATAACGTAGGAGTAGACTCACCTCTACCGCATATGCTGAACTCTACTAATAATTAATGGCAATACATAGTGGACCCCCCCTTTTTTAAAGTTTTCAGGGATTCTCCAGGTAGTATCATTGTTTCTTTCCTTGGATGGATGGTTGCTTCTGTTTCCTGCTCATTCTTATGTAATAACAGCTTCAATGGCTATGAAAACATGGTGTCCACTGTGACCATTACCGCATGCTTTACATTATAACACAATTCATACTCCTAGCGCTAAAGATCCTTTGATTCTTCAGAATCAAAATAGCAGCTGCAGTAGAAGAGTCATATAATATAGTATGTCCCACTGTTGCATATGGAGAGTCTCCCCACCCCCGTCCTTTTTATTGCCCATTCTTGAGCATTTATTGTGCTCACAATGGTATTGTGTGTGTGTGTGTGTGCGTGCTGGGGCCATACACGATTCCACTTTCAATACTGTTTATACCCACAAATGTTTCAGGGTGGCCATACTGCTTCATTTCCAAGGTGCCATAATTTCCTGCGGAAATTGTGTAGCTTTTATATCACAAATATTCCAGGTTTGTTCTTGTTTTTCGGTCCCTTTTGTTGCTCCATAGTGCAAAAGTGCCACCCCACCAGATAGAAATGATGTGATAACAGTGGGAAAGCACTGCAGAACAACTAATAAAGCAGAATTGTGTGTGGCTAGTCCCGTATAAACCCACTACTAATGCGCCATTATTGCATCAATGACAAGTTGCACAATACACCCAGAAAACATTTTAAATATGCTTATCTCAAGTGTACTTATTAAGTAAAGCCATCTCCCTGCTCCTCATCTCTGCTGAAGCCTGAATGCAAGGTGGTGGTGGTTGTAGTAGACCCCCAAACACTTAGGGTATAATCCTATGGCACCTGTAAGGGTGCCCCAGGGGCCATGGGATAGATTGGGCCTGCTCCTCTAATGCTGGAGACAGAATTCTGATGTTGGATCCTCTCTCCCTGTGATTGCCAGATCTTCCAATGAACTGGGCCCAGTTTACATCAGAGCTCAATGTCTGTTGAGCCCCAAAGGGTGTGTGCCAATCAGCAGTTCGGATGTAGAGGATCCAACTTAACAACAACAACAACATATTTATACCCTACCCATCTGGCTGAGTTTCCCCAGCCACTCTGGGTGGCTCCCAACAGAATTAAAAGCACAATAGAACATCAAGCATTAAAAATGTCCCTAAACAGGGCTGCCTTCAGATGCCTTCTAAAAGTCAGATAGTTGTTTATTTCCTTGGCATCTGATGGGAGGGCGTTCCACAGAGCGGGCGCCACTACTGAGAAGGCCCTCTGTATGTAAACTAGGAATGGGCGAAGCATCAAAGGAGAATTCTACTGCAAAATGTATATGCCTTTTCCAGGGCCATCCCAGTTCCCAAACATGTCTTCAAATTGGGGGGAAATGTTGTCACACTCCTGAACATGAGTTAATTTCTACCTCCCCTTTCCCTGCAAGTGTGTCCAGTAAAGTTTGGGTTTTTGTTTTCAAATTAAAGCCCAGAAATGGACGGAGGATTCCCCACTCATGCTTCCACTCTGCTGGCAGAGCACAGGACAAAGTGGTTGAACTGCCTTCATATTTCACCACCAGCTCATGATTGCAGCCTTAATAGCTGATGCACGGCCGTTTCTTATCATCAAAGCCACCATAGTTGTCTCCTCTCAGTGGTGCAGCTAGAGAATTTCAGATCCTGGGCATAATAGTCTTGGGAGTGGGGAGGGGCTTTAGGTGGTCCTACGTATTGCTTCAGATGTGAAGCACACAGTTTAAATTCACCTTCTATTCCACACCCTCCAACATTTGTCGGATGAAAATAGGGACGTCCCATTCTGTAATGATAATTTCGCTTTTTATACCCCACACATCTTATTAGGTTGCTCCAACCACTCTGGGCAGCTGCCAACATATATAAAAACATAATAAAACATGAAACATTGCAAAAACTCCCCTATACAGGATTGCCTTCAGACGGCTCGGGGGTCAGATAACTCCATACCCTCCTACATTTCTCCAGTGAACATAGGGACATCCTAAAGAAAAGTGTAACATTCTGAGATCAAATCAGAAACCAGGACAGCTTATCTAAATTAGGGATGTCCCTGGAAAATTGGGATACTTGGCGGGGCTGCTATTGCCACACCACCATTCCAACTTTATGACTGCTTCTGTGTTTCTGATATGTTAAGGCAACAAACAAACAACAGTTTTCCAGACCTGGCAAGGAGGGGAAAGGATAAATGCTCTGAGCGTGTACAGTTTTGCATTTAAAAAAGTTTTGCATTTTAAATACTGTACATGTAGGTTGATTTCCAAGAACTCCTTGTTGTTCTACTTCAACCACCAAGCCTCACCTTACCACGCTCGCTCATGGCATTGAAGTCTGGGTTTGTTCCATTAGCTGCCTTTTGTACCTACCCTTTGTACACATACAAACTGCAGCATGCTGGGACTAGTATAACCTTGAAGGTGAGAGGATTGAGTGGGTTCTTATGCCTCTGGGGTATAGGGGAGGGAGAAGAAACATTTCCTCATTGGGAAGGTCAAGGGATCGATCACCACAAACAGGGAAGAAGATCCACACATACACACACACACACACAGAGAGAGAGAGAGAGAGAGAGAGAGAGAGAGAGGTGGACAGAGGGAGAGCTTGCATCAAGTGACATTTAATACACATCTCCAACAACCTTACATGCCCTCAGAACTACTCTGGGCACCTTGTAAACTGTACTGCACCCAGAAAATAATCAATCATGGCTAGATACAGTCTGGATGATTCTGTCCATTTTGGTTTCTCTCAGTTTCTCATTTTTCTCATCTTTCAGTTCTCCACATTTTTGCATCAGTTTGCGATTTATTTTTTTTTAAAAGGTCCTTTTAAAAAACCACCTGCATTTTAATGCAAATTTCTCCTAATATGCACATTTTTGTACGCCATATTGCATACCAAATACACATTTTGTTATTTTCACTAATATATGCATTTTTGTGCCTATTTTACCCTAGTACATGGATTTTTGTACACATTACTTGGCTGTAGAATTGCATGGCTAATTTAAAAGAAGTGTGAATTTCAAAGGATGGTTGTGGGTCATTTCACATATTATTTCAGAGAGTGTATATTAGGTAGGTTCACCTTTAAATGTTAACTGAATTGAATTTCCCTCCCATCCCTTTTTTGTGATGTTGCTGTTTGTCTGACATGCTTGGTGTTCTAAGACACCTGGAACTTAGTGGGACAATGTGATGTGTAATTTTAAAGGGTATATATTTAAGCACCAGAAAGAGATGAGATTTTACATAAAATAATTATTAAGACCAGCACCATAAGGATCATTCTTTCTTAACATCTTCTGGCTCAGTCTTCTCATCTGCGATGGCCTTTCCCAATCCTCTTTAATTAACATTTGTTATTAACACGAATGCCCTCTAAATGGTTTTTAACTATTCTGGTTCATGCTGCAATATTAAGTGACCAGATTTTCTTTAGCAAGCATCCACAGACCTTTCGAGACCATCATCCTGCTGACCATTTTTGCCAATTGCATTGCACTGGCGATCTACGTGCCCATGCCTGAAGATGACACCAACAAAGCAAACACAAGACTGGTAAGAAATTCCTATTATTATTTCTGTTTGCTATTGTTCTCTCGGAGTGCTTCACTCCCTGGCTCGAGCCATTACTTATTTTCAGTGTCTGACGCTCCAAGCTACCTTCATAGTATTTGCTCAGACAGGCACCATTAGAAAGATCATCCCCTGTCCCTAATATTTAATGTACAAAATCTCAAACCTCAAGCTACTGTATGACCTTGTTTTGTGCACAGATATATTTGGTCAACTGCATCTTGGGACAATAGATAGGGGAAAGGAAGTGTACCATATTCTTGCCATTTTTCTGTCCATTGGAAGTTTCACCTGGCCATTTCTGATCAGAGTGTGGGGATTCAATTGTTTTCTCTGCCCAATCATTTTCAAAATTTTGTCTACAAGCATAAAAATAGTTCCACCTTACTGTTCAAGAATGGGGTGCTTTGGAATTCCTCTTCTTTCATAACAATGTCACATCCAAAATATATTCTTTGTCTTTTCCCTGCATTTCTTCAAAATGCATTGGGGAGAGGTGACCTCCATGGCTTCACTGATAAGAAGGAAACTTCAGGGATGGATCATCTGGAATACAACTGCATATGTTCTCTGAAAGAGAAAGTTGATCCATAGCAAGCCCAGTCCATTATATTCTTAGCTTGCCTCTTCTGTAATGTTGAATATTGTGATAGTTGACAATCATCAAGCAGAACATGGGAACGGGGAAAGAGAGAGAATGAGAATGAAAGAATGTATTAGTTGCACACACTGATGCATAATTTAGTTGCGCAAAGGACAGTGTGCCTAGGGAGGGCAGGATTCACAGACAGATTCAAAGACCTATTCTTTGTGGGTGAGGGGGAGAGACATTTTAAAGGACTTTTGCTGTTTTTACTTTTTATACTTTGTAATTACTAGTGAAATACGTACTACAGAGGAATAATTTTATGTGGTCTGCAACATTTGTGTGTAAGAGACTGCTTGCACCCTTCCTAAATGCTGTGTCTAGTTGCATAAGGAAAATATGAATTTTCTGTTAATATTTAACAATTTTGTGTACTGATTCTGTACAGTAACAACCCCCATAAAATATCAAAAAGAGAGAAATAATTCAGCCTCTTCAGGGCATGTTCTAAAGGAATTTGCTTCAGTATTCTGGCTAACATTTGCTTCCCAGGTGTGGAATGTCTTCCTAAATAACTGGAATTGCTAAAAGACATCCAACATAGAGCTGCTGTTTCATAGAAAGATACAAGGCAAGGAAATGCTGAGCAGACTGTCCCAGTCACCAGCCCTGCTGCATTTGTCAGACTTCCCCATGCTCTTCAAGCTATTAAAGGCAAAGGAGACCTGTCCGAGTTGCATGCTAACATGCCCCCCCCCCATCACTCAGACATGAGAGCCCAGTTAGGACCCACTGAGTTAATAAACAGGAACCGTGTGCTAGTTGGAATTTAGTAGTTCTATTGTAAGAAGCTGTTTCAAATTGTGAACTGTGTGTTAGCAGAACCGCCAATTAGCATGGAGGATAAGTGAGGGGGGCCTTCAGGGATGGCCCTACTATTGGGCAGAGTGAGTAACCTGCCTCAGGTGGCACATTTGCAGCCCCCAGCTATTCCTCCTGGGCCACTTACCCTTACTAATTTCAGCCTTTTGTCCCATGGCATCTTCTGAGTGCCCTGAACTAACCTAATAGCTCAAGTGCTGTAGGGAGTGCTGTCCCATCACCAGTGTTTATTTGGCTTCTGTATGTGGAGTGGGGAGCAGGTGTCATCTGAGGAAGCAAAATGTCTAGGACTGGCCTTGGGGGCCTTTAATGGACTCCACAAATACTACCCTTGCCTCTCCCCAATTTTACCCAGATTATGCCCACCCATCCTCCATAGCCTTCTAAAACCAAGAGGACCGTCAAAAAACATAAGGGCCTTCTCCACCCCCTTGTCATTCAAACCCTGAAACCAGCCTTGCCTGTATGTTAAGAGACACTTGAAAGGGTCTTGTCTTGGGAATGAGTGCAAAATATATAAAGAAAGAATAACTCTAGGTAACTTCAGTCTGCTTCTTTCTGAAACATGCAAAGCCTGACAGGGAAGGGGCCCTGGCAACCCTGAGGGGAGTTTAGGGTGACGGACAGTTGCAGCTGTGAGGGAGAAGAAGGCAACAGCGGCCTCTGGTATGAATGCTGGGAGAAGGAAAGTACAACCACAGTAACTATTCTAGGCTGTGACAGGCGAAGGTAACCATGCCAACAATCAGGTCAAGAAGGATGGACCAGGCTTTAAAGCTAGTCTGCAGCTTCTTTGCCCCAGTTTCCTTCTGTCTTTACCTTTGCTGGGTAACATCTCCCATGCCATAAAGTGCTGGCAGGGATGCAGAGTTGTTCAATGGAGTGCTGGTCCAGGGACACTCCAGATGGCGAGAGAATCCATTGGTCCCCCTATAAAAACACAAAACCAGATTAATATTGCTTCCATTTGAGAGCCAAAGCAAAAGGGATGCTGTGGAAGGGAGCCAAGTCATATTATCTCCAAGGCTTTGCAGAGAAATGAGGAGCAGATTTGCCCTTACCTTTGGGGCAATTAAACCCCCACCCCCCCAAAAAAGGGAGAGAGGACCGTGACAGAAAAGTTTGTTTTGCTGGGCAGGTTGGGTCACTAAGTGTTTACTTTTTCTTTTTCCCTGCCAGCAAATGGTGAACAAACAGCATCTTAGGATTGGTGGGGTTCCAGGAGGGGGAGTTGAAAAGGAGAGGATTTGGAGAGACAGTCTGTTAGGTTGGGATAGAGGTTGGGAGATAGTGAGTGAGAGGAGAGAGAGTTGGTTCTGTGTAGAAACATCCACTCTGAGGAATATATCACAAGCTAGAGAAGGGAGTCTCTGAGCTTAGTGTGAAGGACAGTGTGTGGTGTCCTGTAAGAGTAATAGGCCAGGAATTAACTAGGAGGCTGAGGCTGAGCCAGGAGAAGTAGAAGCTGTGAGAATACAGTCTACTGAGGACTCATTCTAGTCAGGAGGGGAAAAATACTTCTGCAAAAGGAGAGGACTCCCAAACCAGTTAAGAGGGGTGTGGTGATCTCTTGGGTCTGTTACTTGGAGTACCTCAGGAATAGGGTTGTCAAAGGGGTGTGTAACTGACAGAAAATACCACCTTGTTTAAGAACCAAAGTATTAAGCGGCAACAGCTGTGCAACAACAGAGAAAGAACTGAAGTGAAATAACATTATAATCTGAAGTATCCTATGTTTTACCCACTTTGTGTCATGAACTTCCTATGTTTAATAAAACATTTCTTGTTTATTTCATCAAATCCTGCCTGAGACTCCAAATTATTAAGTTTTCCCTCACACAAGTCCCCCACAAGATAATCTGGGATAGTTTGTAGGAATTCGGGTAACTGGTGTTCTGTGAGGTGGGTGCACTATATTTAAGTGAGGGCGGGCTCAACGGCGCCAGGGGGAAAAGTGCTGCCGTGGCATCGCAAGGGCCAGCCGTTATTTCCCCCCCGATGGGATGGCAACTCTAAAAAGAATGATTGGCTGAAAATATGGTATGCACTTCCATGAAAAATCTGTCAGCATGAATCCATCTTGTATAGATTGTAGCAAAATGGGGAAATCTGATCTTTACTGCTAAATGGGAGCAATCGTGAATTGGGTTTTCTGTAGATTCGCATTTGCTCCAATTAAGTGCTAAAGGGCAGGTTTTCCTGGGGGAAACCTGTGAGGCAAACAGAAAACCGCTCAAACCCATGTCTAGAAAGCACAGGACAAGTGTTAAGTATGGACGAGCCCTTAGTGGGGCATCAAGTTTAAGTCCATTTCAATGTGTCTATTCCGAGTTAAACTTAGTTGAAAACCACCCAGCATCTTGAATAATTAGTTGAGCTTTCTAGTTAATATTGACTACTCTTACATTTCAAAGAGTCTGGCGATACCCTAAAAATTAACAAATGTATTATGGCATTAGCTTTTGTGGACTACAATCTGGTTCATCAGATGTATAAAGTGGATGAAAGAATACATTTGACAAAGTGGGCAAATTTACGGCATTGTAGATTTGTTAGTCTGTCAGGTACTGCAATATTTCTGTTGTTTTTGCTGCAACAGACTAACATGGCTACCCCCTGGAAACTACTTCATAACAAGACTTATCCAGCTTTAAATTAAGATCAAGGCACAGTAGTATGCATGCTGATTGGATTTACACTCTATCAGCATGCTTTTGAGTGAAAAGTTCTCAGTAATTGGTTAACATGCATATTTGTAATTACCCCCACGTCAATTATATGGCTGTGTAATTGGCATCACATTGTATGCAACACGTTACTTAGCATTTGATGAATAAGGAAGCTGTAGAATTATAAAAGGCCCACAATCTTAAATAGTCCTCAAAAGGCCAAAGCTTCTTTTACAATGGATCAGTTAGTCTTTAAGACCCTTTGATGTACATAAAACACACACACCCTCCAACATCCCTCTGATGAAAACACATGCTTTTGATGCTGTGTTGCCGCGTGAGTCAGCTAGCTCATGTGAGAGTGCAACACCACTGCAGGCGCCGGTTCATTTTCTTCCCTGAGCTCGTTAGCGGCACTGGAGGGGGTGGTGGTGGAAATGGGACATTCTAGGATCAAATCAGAAACCAGGATGACTTCTGTAATTCTGGGATGTCATGGGACATCCCATTTGGGATTGCATTTGGGATTGTTCCTTCATCTTGATCTAGGGGAAAAGCAACGGCCATTTGTGTTTTCCTGTATCAGTGGTGGGGAACCATTTTCTGCATTGTCTTCTGAGAACCCTTTTGAGGGCTACATGCCAATGACACAGGGGTCAGAGGTGAAAGCAGGCAGAACAATGAATGTAAAGTTTACCTGTGTGCAGTAGGCTGCTTTCTATCCCTCTCAATCCTCCATCCAGACAAGCAAGAGGCGCTAACAGACTTTAAGGACAAAACACTATGGAGGCAAAAATACTTGGGCAAGGCCAGTGAGAGGTGTGGCTGGGGGGAGTCCTGAGGGCCAAATAGAGTGACCTGGTGGTTGCATGTGGCCCTCAGGCCTGAGCTTCCCTATCCCAGTCTTTTAAAGGAAACAGGAACCAAGGTATACTTGATAGTGTGGAAGGCTGTATAAAAGGAAGAGGAAATGCCACTGTGACCCAAGCAATACCTGGAAAATTATGGATTTACGATGCAACTGCTCCGATGAATTTTGAGATAGCGCAGAGCTGTTATGGCCGAAATGTGTTGGCTGATGGGAGTTGTGGTCCAAAGTATTGCAGGGAAGGGAACCAGAGCGTGGCAATCTGATTGAGACTGTAATCTATATCACTAATCTTGCCCATCTTCCCTCTCCCGTTCTCTGTCTTGCAGGAGAAGCTAGAATACTTCTTTCTCACAGTATTTGCCATTGAGGCACTGCTAAAGATAATTGCCTATGGATTTTTATTCCATGCAGACGCCTACCTCCGAAATGGCTGGAATGTGCTGGATTTCACAATAGTATTTTTGGGGTAAAGAAGCTCAGTTTTATTTCTGTCTGTGTGTATGTCTAGATTTCATTAGAAATTTATGTTAAACATATTCAAATAAATGCTAAAAGCACATTAACAGTATAATCCTATATATATGTCTTCTCAGAAGTAAGTCTCATTGACTTTAGTGGGACTTACTCCCTGACAGTGCTTTTTCCGCTAAAAAAAACCAACAACCATGTTTAGGGGTAATCTCATTTTGACTCAAGAAAATCACCATTTTATAGTTCAAATCGGGGAAAATAAATACAGTAAATGGACAAAAATACGAAGATTCACATAATATTTAGTGGTATGCGCACCCTTGTGTACCCCCAGAAAAAAAGCACTGCTCCCTGGTAAGCATTTATAGGATTGCAATATAATGGGGCTTGCTTCTGGATAGGCATTTTGAGGATTGCACAGTAAGTTGTAGCTTTTTTTCTTTTTAGAGTTTTAAACATTGTACAAACTGCAAATAAAAGTAGTAAAGTATGGTATGAGGCATATGAGGCTACCACTTGCTGAACCTTATGACTCAGCTGTGAGACCAACCAGGCACTCCAGCTTAGAGCAGAGCCGGACTTTTAACCCAGAATATACAGTTTTGCCTGCTCAGTTACTAATCAGTGTGCTGCAGAGAAGTGAGGTGATGAAGTTAGTATTTTTCTGCATCACCCAGTTAATATAGCACAGAAATGCGGTGAGGTTCAGCCATGACACATATTGGCCTATGCTGCCCTTGCTTCGTGCGGTTGCTGATGTGGCGAGCTGTTTTTGTGCAGCGCCCCACCGTGTGCAAATCAGGCTATTTTTTATTTTATTTTTGTCATTCTATTGCAGAGCTTTCCCACAGGACTCAATCTATGTGGAGTGATTTAAAAGTAGCCTCCATGCAACAGCTGCAACATGCACACTGTGGCTGCAGAAGCCATAGGAGCCAAGCTTCCTTTCCTCCTGGGAACATCATGGGGAGGTGTCTAAAAACTTTCCCTTTAACTCGTTATTTGCCTCTTGCTGCATCTGCATAGTTCCCACCACACTCCTGTCCCTTGTTCACCATTTTCTTTGTCCATTGTCTTGTAGAGTCTTCACAGTGATCCTGGAGAGAGTCAGCGTAATAGAAAGCGCCCTTCTCAGTGGGCAGGGTGGCTTTGATGTCAAAGCCCTGAGAGCCTTTCGGGTGCTGCGGCCCCTACGCCTGGTGTCAGGAGTACCAAGTGGGTGAAATGTCCTTTGGGTTAGATGAGTGGATGCAGGCAGAAGGCTAGAACAATGATGACTGGACACAACTCCCTTAAGCCAGGGGTAGCCAGATATCTTCCAGATATCATTGGACTGCAGCCATCACTGAGGCTGACTGGAGTTGGAATCTAACAACATCCAGAGAGCACCCCATTGACTATCCATGACTCCATTGATAATCAGAGAAATAAGAAATAAAAATGGATTATGTTCTTATGTTAAATTGTTTGGGGTGAGGAGCAGGAAACTGTAACAGGCTATGCCAAGTAACTAGAACAGGTGACACCTGCAGGTTGGCCTTCAAAGAGTTTGAAAAGTATTTAATCACATCCAAACACTCATGGGGGCAGTGAGGTAGCCTTGGAAGAGAGAACAGATATGGCCAACCAAAACAGTAATTGAGTCTAGGTAACTGACAAACACTAAAGGCTCAATTTGTTGATTCATGGAGAGCAGTGACTACGATGGCAGGAACTTCTGTGTTATTTGCTTCACCAAAAGGAGGGCTGTGGCTCAGTGGTAGAATACATGCTTTGAATGCCGAGGTTCAATCTCTGGCACCTCTGTGAAGGGCTAGGAAAGATTCCTCTCTGAAAAACCTGAAGAGCTGCTGCCACCCAGTGTTGACAATACTGTTTAAACAATTCACTGATGAACCAATAGCCTGATTCAAAATAATGCAGTTTGCCTGTGACACTAACTTTGTGCACATTATTTGACATCAGCTAAAAGTGAATGGGAGGCTGAAGGTGTTGTAGCATTCTGTTCTCTCTTCCTCATCTTCAAGAGCAGCAGCACCATGAGTCTGACTTTAGTCTCTGCTTACTCCTGAAAGAAAAGAGCAGCCTTGTTGCTACAGAAAGGGTATAGCAGTTGGAAACTTCTCCCAGGTAGGGCCAGTCCTACCATGAGGCAAAGCTAGGATTCTGCCTCAGATGGCAGGTGCTGATGGGGCAGTGGCAGTGAGGTGTTGAAGGATACAGCTGTTTGTGCCATATGCCATAACTTGTGCCCAGTGCTGTCAGGATGCTGTCAGCAGCTCCTGGCTGGTTGCCCAGGAAAATATAAAGGCAAAGGAAAAGTTTCTTACTGTCCTTTTTTATTTCAATCTTTACAGAGAGAGGCTATAGAACCCAGCCTCTTGGATAATGGCATTGTCCCTAGTGAATCTCCACCCCACCATCTTTCCCACTACCTCATCCATCATTCTCATCGTCTCCTCTACGGGTGCTGCTACGTGCCTTCTGTCTTTGAGCTCTTTGCTCTCCTACTTTTAAGGCTCGCTGGGTTCTGGGAGATGGAGGGTCTGGAATGCTTTCTAATGACAATGTGTCAGCTGGGTGTTGTTCTGGCCAGTGGTGGAGCTTCATGCTCCTGCACCAGGGGGGTGGAGAGCAGGTGGGGGCGGGGCTGGCACGTATCCCGGGGCATGGCGCGCTGCCCACAGGGGCGTGGTGCACATCCTGGGGGCGTGGCACACCACCCGCAGAGGTGTGGTGCACATCCTGGGGGCATGGCACGCCGCCTGCGGGGGTGTGGCGCCCAGTGTGGGTGGGGGGCAGCCACAACGGCACCCCACCGGGATCATGCGGCTGGGGGGGGATGCGCTCCCCCCCACTCCTCTTCCTCCGCCAGTGGTTCTGGCTCTCCCATGATTTCCCAGCTTTTCCCCTCATCTGCCTCTGGGCTGTGACCTCCCTCAAGCCCCTGTTGTAAATCTATACTGTCTTCCTATTCCTCCTCACTGGAAGGGTCAGGATAGGAAGAAGGTCTCCACCATTCCTCCTCTGCCCAGTCCCTGACAAGTGCCTACTAATAAATTCCCCATGGGAAGTTTTGTCCCATGACCATTGCTGAAGGAAGATTCAACTACCCACCCAGCTGTAAAACTGGGGAAAACCGAAAAATAGCACAAGCCCTGCCCCCCCCCGATGAGTTTGTTGCTATGTTCATAGCACCACTGTTTATTTATTGCACAGTCTTGTAGAAGTCACCACATCTCCCTTACGAAATGCAGGTCAGTGCTCATGAGGTTAGAAGGTTAAATTGTAGATGGGATCATATGACAGTATATGGCAGCAACTGGAAAGCAGAAAGATGTAGTGCAAGGGTGGGAAACTTATGGCCCTTTGGATGCTGTTGGACTCCAACTCCCACCATTCCTCACCACTGGCCATGCTAGTTTAGCTGATTGGAGTTGGAGTCTAACAGCATCTGGAGGACCACAGGTTCCCCATCTCCAATGCAGTCAATAGAATAAAGATGGTATGAACAGCTTGCTCTCTTCCTTCCTCTTACAGGTCTGCAAGTGGTACTGAACTCAATCGTCAAGGCGACGTTGCCCCTGATCCACATTGCTGTGCTTGTTGTCTTCATGCTTGTCATCTATGCCATTATGGGGCAGGAGCTCTTCAAGGGCAAAATGCACAAGACCTGCTACTACAATGGAACAGGTAGGGGGTGCAGTTGATCTGCTCATAATTTATAAAGCTGCAAGGAGGGGTCTGGGGCATCACCTTGAGCTACATCTATGAGGCAAAATATCTGCCTTTTGTGCTCTTGCATAAACAGGAAGTAGATGCAAACGAGAAGCCTGCTGCATCCTCTGAAACTGCTTCCATTAGAACTGGAGAAAGGGGTACATGCTAAAATAGACAGATAACAGTGAGCACAAGCTACCCTGACAGAGCCTCACATATGTCCCTTTGTTTCCTTCCTTAGATATTATTGCAACCGTGGAAAATGAAAAACCATCTCCATGTACAAATTCAGGCCATGGGCGCCGCTGCACTATTCCTGGTTCAGAGTGCAGGGGCTATTGGCCAGGACCCAACTATGGCATCACCCACTTTGATAACTTTGGGTTTTCTATGCTGACTGTCTACCAGTGTATCTCCATGGAAAGCTGGACTGAAGTCCTCTACTGGGTAGGCTAAGCTTTGGGCAGGAAGGGAGGAAGATAACGTAGGGCTCTTTTGCAAAATGTAGGGGATGAGGAACTATGGGCATGTAGTCATGTCATCTCCTGGGTAGTGGACTTGCTCACTACAGAATGACACTGTTGTTTCAGTAAATCGGTCACCCCACATGCAGAGCATTCCCCTAGTTAGGGCACCTGTCTGCACAGGCTAAACATCAAGTTCTAGAAGATCCTTAAAGTGTGGGCTCCAGTTTGAGGAGTCCCCAAAAGTATAAGATATTTGGAACCTCATAAACATTCACTTAGAGTGAACAACATACCTACCTTTGAAATTAGCACTGACTCAAACAAGAAATAGGGACGCGGGTGGCGCTGTGGGTAAAACCTCAGCGCCTAGGACTCGCTCCCGTCGTTCGGTCCCAGCTCCTGCCCACCTAGCAGTTCGAAAGCACCCCGGGTGCAAGTAGATAAATAGGGACCGCTTACTAGCGGGAAGGTAAACGGCATTTCCGTGTGCGGCTCTGGCTTGCCAGAGCAGCTTCGTCACGCTGGCCACGTGACCCGGAAGTGTCTGCGGACAGCGCTGGCTCCCGGCCTATAGAGTGAGATGAGCGCACAACCCTAGAGTCTGTCAAGACTGGCCCGTACAGGCAGGGGTACCTTTACCTTTACAAACAAGAAATAATTTGTCAAAACAGATACTGCAGAAAATCTAGGAGGGGTCCACATCCTCACCTTTGGTTTACCCACCAGGTCTCCCAGGTTTTTATTTTTTTTGTTTTTGTTTAGTGGAAAAGAAGGTATGATGGATGAGTCATGGTCTACTCCCAGATTTGTCATGTATGTTTCTCCAGCCCTTTCCCCAGAAAGTAGAAGATTTCCAGAGTGCCATGTATATGGACCACCTTACAAATCATTATCATCACATTTCTGTTCTGCCTTAGGTAAATGATGCCATTGGGAATGAATGGCCCTGGATCTACTTTGTCAGCCTCATCTTACTTGGGTCGTTTTTTATCCTTAATCTGATCCTGGGTGTGCTAAGTGGGTAAGCAGCTCACAGCATGTGGTATGATATCTACTCTCTCAGCAGCATCAATATGGCAGTCTGTCCTGAATGTGACTTAAAACAGTTTAAGTCCTATAAGGAAATGATGGTTTTTTTATGTTGCTGGAAAAATGCATGAAAGCTTCCTTTGCTTTGTCCCATATTCCAGTAGCTCCATTTCCCACTGCCAGACCTGATGCATCAATAGAATGCTAGGGCCTGAAAGGGACATCATAGATATATGAGCACATATTGTGGTGCAGCATGGATAGAGCACACTCAAGCAGTTGCATGTTGCTCTGCTTGCAACATATTGGACTGGCTGGGGACACTTCGCAAGCATGGCACTGCCAGGAGCAGGGGTGGAGCAAAGCAGGGACTTTTCAGCAGTATGAACCAGCACACTGCTCTTTCATGTTGAACCACAGCAAAACATTAAGTATGGCTTAACACGATGTGCAAACCAGGCTATTATCTTAGTAATCCTTCTAACCCTTCACCTTGTAATGTAGGACACTTTAATTAGATCCAGATTCTAGCAGGGATGTTGTGTGTGTGTGTGTTTGTGTGTTTAAAGCACAGAGCTAGTGGCTTGACTGAAACCACCAAGTCACTACTGAGTGAGACTTGAACTCAGGACCGACTCCCTGACCCATCACTATGCCATACAAGTTCTCATCTGAGTTTTCCCCCCAGGGAATTCACCAAAGAGCGTGAGAAAGCCAAATCACGGGGTACCTTCCAGAAACTGAGGGAGAAGCAGCAGTTGGAGGAAGACATGAAAGGCTACATGGACTGGATCACCCATGCGGAAGTCATGGATAGCGACCGGACACGTGGAGAGGGTACTAAGCTTTTTTGATTGTCGTTTTGGTTTTGTTTATTCTGGCCTGTTGATGATACTGCTTAGAATCAATAGGGCTGAGAGCAGTGCTTGCTGGGAAATGTAGTCTGAGAGAAAAGGAGATTAGGAAGCAGGAAGGAAAATTGAAGGCCTGGGCAAAGTTGCAGAGCTACGTAGCATTTGATGATAATAGTTTTGTAAATAACACAACAGGTTTCTTACCTTTCTTCATCTTTCACAGGAATGATGCCATCAGACGAAGGTGGCTCAGAGACAGAGAGTCTGTATGAGATTGAGGGCATGAATAAATGGATTTTGTTTTTGTAAGTAGCATGCATATCATGCATGGCAATCCAAACATGCTCATGTCCTGCTGTAGTGCAAGAGCCCCAAAGCTCTCAAATCTTGCTGTGAGCATCACTTTTACATCTTTTTTCAAATCCCCCCCCCCCAATATCTTTGGAAATGTGAATTTTCATTTTAAAAAAATCAAAATATTTCCCATGTTGGACCTTTCTGCACTCCATAGCAATCTCTCTCATTCTATCTCTTTAATGCAATGCTCGTTAAATCCCAAAGCCAGAGATGTCCAGTATCAGTCAGATCATCTCTGTCAATTGAGTAAATGAAGGATTGAGACCCCTTTGTGTTTTTACACTGTAGAGTCAAAGAACCATAGCAGACCCTCCAAGTGTCCCTATTTTCCAGGAACTTCCCAGATTTGCAAAAGCCGTCCCAGTTTCTGATTTGATCCTAGAACGTCCCGCTTTTCTTTAGGACATCCCTATTTTCATCAGAGAAATGTTCGAGGGTATGGTAGGATGTCCCTATTTTATCAGAGAAATTTTGGAGGTTATGGAATTATCCTACCCCTGAGCCATTTGAAGGCAATCCTGCATGGGGAAAATTTTTAATGTTTATTATGTTTTTATATATGTTGGAAGCCACCCAGAGTGGCAACCCAGTCAGATGGGTGGGATATAAATAGTAAAATTATTATTATTATTATTATTGACTAGGATGTCCCTATTTTCATCAGAGAAATGTTGGCGGGTATATCATAGAGTTGGAAGCATTTTCTCCCTGCAGCCCCATCTATCTGTTGTGCCACCAACCACGAGAACCATGCTCGCTTCCCGCCTTTCCTTGTGCCAGCCATTCTGCTGGCACAGCTAGCGCACTGCTAAGGTACTTTAACTTAGTGTAACATTGAATTTCTCCCAGAGACCACAGGGATTATTTATTCTTCCATCTGCACCTGCAGTTTCGATGGCCTTGTTAGGCCTTATATGCTCCCCTTAAACAGGCACAAACTAAATATTTGGAAGCCATCCTGGAGATTTCAGATACCCAGGGAAGAAGGTGAACGTTGTGTTTTGCAGGCCTGCTTTAGTGCTGCACCACAACGACCATATTAGTAAGAGAGATGCTTTTCAAAAGTCCTGTGAAATTCTAAACACGGGCGCTAGAGCAAGTGAAAACTAAGAATAGGTAGGGTTCTGAAGCCATATTCAGGGGTTCATCTGCCACCATTCTGGTTTTAACTGTCTCCTTTTTCTCTAGTCGACACTGGCGGCGATCGAACCGTCTTCTCCGCAGGAAATGCCGCGAACTGGTTAAGTCCAGGTTTTTCTATTGGTTTGTCCTCTTGATTATCGCGTTGAACACCATCTCAATAGCTACTGAGCATCACCAACAACCTGATTGGCTGACCAAGGCTCAAGGTGAGTTGGGCACTCTGTTTAAGGTTCTGATTAACAGGGGGTGGTGCTGTGATGCTCTCAATTCTAAACTTCCTTGCTTGATCCTCCTTTCTGCTTCTCAGTGCCCTAGTCCCTCTTTAACCCCATGCCAAACATGTTCCCATACCAATATACTTCCTTCTTGCCTCAAGCAGCAACTGCATATAATATAGTTTAGCCCTAACCATAATGTAAAAGGTTGATTCTAAGGTGTGAAAGGCAAAAGTCAAAGGGAAAACTGTACAGACTGCAGGGGAACATGGGACAGGAAGTATATTGGCATATATATTTAAATTGGAAACTGGAAAATGTTATTCAAAATGCAAGAGCAGCAAGAACTTTGCTCAGTTATTTCCTTACCTGCCACCTTAACAACCCATATTTAGAGGGCCATTATCAAGAAGTTTCAACCCTACCTTAGATTTTCAAATGTGCTGTGTTTAGGAATTAGAAGGGTCTCAGCATACAGGCTACCCCCTCCCCCCGCAAACCCCTAACATTATACACCCGCTACATGTAACGGGTAGCTTGGTTCTTGCATGCACTCTTAACAACTTCTGTTAGCTGGCTTCTGCAAGTGGAAGCACTATTTCCCAGCAGAGGAGAGCTGAGTAGAGTGAAGGAAGTAATTCTGGACTTCCCACCTCCACTTCTTCCTCCCAACCCTCATGCTCTCTCTCTCTGAAGAGGAATTGGGCTCCTCGTGGTCAGAGGAGATCTGGTCCATTCATCATTCTGCTTACAGATATTGCCAACCGGGTGCTTCTGGCCCTCTTCACGATAGAGATGATTCTTAAGATGTATGCCCTGGGCTTCCGACAGTACTTCATGTCAATCTTCAACCGCTTTGATTGCCTTGTGGTGTGCACTGGCATCCTAGAGATCATACTGGTGGAAATTACCTCCATGACACCCCTGGGCATCTCTGTTTTGCGGTGCATTCGCCTGCTGAGGCTCTTCAAAATAACTAAGTGAGTATGCCAACCATTTCTCATAGGACTTGGCTTCCAGAACCTTTGCCATCCTGGCGAGGTGCAGGAGGCTTGAAAGCGGAACAGAAGCATCAGGCTAGTTTTGGAAACATAATGCTAGACTAGATCCATCTCTCGTACTATCTGGCAGAGCTCCTGTGTATTCATTTGGTGGCCATAGTGTTGGTCACATCCGCACAATACATTTAAAGCACTCCCATAGCACTTTAACAGTCATGTTAAACCCTACCCCACCCCCAAAATTTTGGGAGCTGTAGTTTGTTAAGGGTGCTGGGAACTAGTTCTGCAAGGGGTCTCCTAACAACTCTCAGCACCTTTAACGAACTGCAGTTCCCAGGATTCTTTGGGGAGAGCCATGACTGTTAAAGTGGTATCACTGTGCTTTAAATATTTGGTGTGCATGTGACCACCGTGTGCTACCTGCCTCAAGTCCATCTCTACAAAGTAAAAGAAGATGTGAGATTTCATCTCCTGGTGTCTCTGAGTGAGGCTGAACAAATTGATTAAATCTGCCCCCTGTTCTCTGCCTACGTATCTGTAGTGGAGAGCAGTGATTTGTCAAACTTTCCCTTGGATGAACTATGATGTTTGAAAATAGCTTCTCTAGTCCTGGGAACTAGTCATGTTAGGTATCAAGCTAGATTAGATGGCAGAACAGAAGATGGAGTCATCCAGGCATAGCAATCTCCCTGCCGATTGCAACTGAGCACACTGAGCAGCTGTACTTAATACAGCCAACAGTATATCTCGTATACAGATCAATGCTATATTGTTTTAATGCCTTTATTTGAGCTGCTATAGTCTTTGTTTAGTCTTTGGCATACCCCACCTTGGCATCACTTCTTGGATGAAGAGCGGGTGAAAAAAGTAAATAAATAAATTGAGTTTGTTGCCCTATTGGATGTGGCTGCACATGCTCAACTGCATTCAAGATGGCAGCCATGAGATTATAACTAGTTTTAGTTAATTAGTCATTAGGATGATTTATATTCTCTGTCTTTAGCTAGAAAGCTGCACTTCAAAGCTTGGCTCTTGGATCTGCAAGTATTTTAGCATCTTCACATAGGTGTGCACATAACGTTGGTGTCCCTCTCTAGGTATTGGACCTCTCTGAACAACTTAGTGGCATCTCTGCTGAACTCGGTGCGCTCCATCATCTCCCTCCTCACTCTCCTCTTCCTCTTCATGACCATCTTTGCCCTATTAGGGATGCAACTTTTCGGAGGGAGGTTTGACTTTGATGATACAGTGATACGGCGCAGCACCTTTGATAACTTCCCTCAGGCTCTCATCACTGTCTTTCAGGTACAACTTGGGGGTTTTAATAAGCCAGTTTAAGGGCAGGGTTTTGTAGGTGACAATTGTTGTCTTCTGTACTAAGTTCTGGCAGAAAATGGGTGACCAATGGGGGAAATAGGAATCTGTGAATTGTGGGATATTGTCTGAACTTTGGGAACGCATAGACTTTTTGGACAATGGGGCGTGAGAAAAGGGTCTTTAACGAAGAGGTCTTCAAACTCAGATGAGAACCTAATGCAGTCTTCCCCAACCTGTTGTCCTCCAAATGTTGTTGGACAACAACTCCCATCACCCCTGACCATTGGCCGTACTGGCTGGGATTAATGGGACCAGATATCCAACAACATTTGGAGGGCACCAGGTTGGAGAAGCCAGGCCTCATACAATGGCTGTGCTCAGGATACCCTGTTGCTGCTAAAATCTCTCTCGTCTACTTCTAGGTCCTGACTGGGGAAGACTGGACTTCTGTTATGTACAATGGCATAATGGCTTATGGAGGGCCAGTCTACCCTGGTGTGCTGGTCTGCATTTACTTCATTGTTCTCTTTGTCTGTGGGAATTGTATCCTTTCTTTGCCCCATTAGGGGGATGGAGTCCTCTATTCATAGAGTCAGATAAAAGCTCTTATCCACTGAATTCTCATGTATTCATTTTTCAACATCACCATAAGATGCAATGTAAGTATTTCTCACAGCTTTTCATGGTGACAGCATTTCATGTTGGTCCGTTTTCTGTCCACACAGTAGATGGGTGTGTGCATGTGGCTATGAGGACCAGTACACAATCTGCACACCAGGATCCTCATTTCTGAAATGAGGTTCCCATTTCTTCTGACTGCTTCCTGCACTTTTCATTCTGCTCTACCTGCCAAACTGAATGGTGTGGGAAGCTGTACCCCATTATTAGGATTATTAGCTTATTAAGAACATGCTCTTAAGTCTTATTTATTTATAAATATAGAGACCACCCCTCATGTCAAATATCAGGGCAGTGTACAACCACATGTACAAAAGAGATAAAACAATATGTAATGATCATAAAAGTGACTAGCTCACCTTAAACAATCAAAACATTGAATAGGCCTGTTGACATAGTGTTCAAGAGCCACCTGAAGGTCAGAAATGAGGGTGCCTGCCAAATCTGTGCTGGAAGAGTACTTCATAGCATAGGATACTAAATGCCCAACTTCTTGCTGAAGCCAGTCAAGCTTCTAAAACATGGGGAACAACCAACAGCATTTCTTGATCTCAGTGATCAAGCTTGGATAGAAGGGCTCAGGGAGTCCTTTGGATATCCTGGATGCAAATTGCTCAGGGCTTCAGGTTTATATTACCTAAACTCACACTGTATAATCCCTTAGCCTTGCTCCCCACAACCCAGATATCTTGCTCAATGTTTTCTTGGCTATTGCCGTGGACAACCTTGCTGAAGCTGAAACTTTGACCTCTGCCCAGAAAGCCAAAGCTGAAGAGAGGAAGAAAAAGAAAATGGGCCGGTCAGTTGTGCCTCCTGGTGGCCATGACAATATCCACCTCTGGGTTCTCATCTGGGACCCAACAGGGGGCTTGGCTGAACTGTAAGGTGTTGCCTGCCCCCCCCCCATAATAGCTTCCCCTTGGCTTCACTTCCCTCTCCTCTTGCTTTCTTGGTTCTTCACACTAGAGGTTACCTGGAGAAGTCAGAAGAGGAAAAGCAGTTGCTGGCTAAGAAGCTGGAACAGAAAGCCAAGGGAGAAGGAATGCCCACCACAGCCAAGGTCAGCCACGGGTGACTAGGAGTGGGTGAATCAGTCAATATTGCTTTCTCTCCATTTTGTCCCTTTTCCAATCCAGAGTTCAGTTCCCCACATTTCCACATCAGTCTGCAAATTTATATTTTAAAAGTCCTCATGAAAATTCATCAGCATTGTGTTACGAATTTCTCCTGTGAATTTTCTATGCAGGTTTATCTAAAAAAACACATTCCTGCAAATCCATTTTCCCCAATAGAATTCATTTTTTATGTTATTTAATTAATATATGCATTTTTATGCACACTTCACGCTAGTGTGTGCATTTCTGTATACATTTCTTGGCTGAAGAACCGTGTTGCGAAATTTGGAAAGATTTCAACGGATCACTGCATTTCTCCCCACAGAGAGTGTGATTTAGGTAGATTCACCTTTCAATGCAGACTGAATGGAATGTCTCCCCCATGGGTGACAGCAACAAGTGCCTTCTTTTGTTTTATTTTTTTGTTTAGGTTCTTTAAAAAAAAAACTCCCACAAAACACTTTACGATAGAGACAGTATAAACAGAATTTTTTTTAATGGTTAAGAATAAACAATACAATAAAAGCAATGTCATTTTAAATAGACCAGCAGAAATCAGTCTTCTGAAACAGGAAGGTTTTCAGAGCATGCCTAGAAACTGTATCCGAGTGAGCTTGCCTACGCTGCTGAGCTTCCTTTCATTTTTATTTCTTCTGTTCAGTTGAAGGTGGATGAGTTTGAATCAAATGTCAATGAGATCAAGGACCCTTATCCCTCCGCTGACTTCCCAGGTAAGGAAGGTTTGTCTCTTTCATTCCTACCACAGGAATGAAGAGAATTCTGGGCTGAACTGACTTAATGCTGTGTTGGGATGTTGAGGTAAAGGTAAAGGGACCCCTGACCATTAGGTTCAGTCATGACCGACTCTGGGGTTGCGGTGCTCATCTCGCTTTATTGGCTGAGGCAGCTGGCATACAGCTTCCGGGTCATGTGGCCAGCATTACCAAGCCACTTCTGGCGAACCAGAGCAGCGCACGGAAACGCCGTTTACCTTCCCACCGGAGCAGTACCTATTTATCTACTTGCACTTTGACGTGCTTTTGAACTGCTAGGTTGGCAGGAGCAGGGACCGAGCAACGGGAGCTCACCCCGTCGCGGGGATTCGAACCGCCGACCTTCTGACTGGCAAGTCCTAGGCTCTGTGGTTTAACCCACAGCGCCATCCGCGCCCCTTAGGGATGTTGAGATACTCTGATGCTTATATTTCGGCTTAAAAGCAAGCCTAGAAATGAGTGAACCTTTTGGCTGCGCATGTAGCGCCTCTGCATGAAGCTTTTCAGTGACCGACTGTGTGCCCTGCAGGTGACGATGAAGAAGATGAGCCTGAAATTCCACTGAGTCCTCGACCACGTCCTCTGGCAGAGCTGCAGTTGAAGGAGAAGGCAGTGCCCATGCCCGAAGCCAGCTCATTCTTCATCTTTAGCCCAACCAACAAGTAGGCCTTACTCCTTCCTCTCTCTCTCTTACCTAGGCACACGACAGAAACTGATTAGGTTTCTGATCTGGCTAGGAATTCAGATATGAAGACGATTTAACTGGGAATATTTGCCACCAGGCACAAATTCCTTCCTGGCCAGGCTTGCTTAACCTCGGCAAAGACATCAGTATAGGCAGATGCCTTCAATTCAGACTATCCTCTTGGTCTTCAGACTTTCCTTGAATGGTTATTAAACTAGCACCACAGCTGTAAAAACGCTGCAGTTTGGCAGTGAAAGGACCATAAAGTAGTAATTCCTTTAGTAATGTTATAGACTAGGTTGTCCAAGAACCCACATAAACACAGGCTCAATTCATTCAACAATTCTGCTCTACAAATTGGTAGAGTGCCCACATTCCAAATGTACTCTGAGGGGGATAGAAACATCACATGTGCACTTTCTGCCAGCACATTGATGAACAGTATAATTCCCCATTGGGTGCCCTTTGTACTATGAACTCTTTTGCTTAAGCAGAATATGACCTTCCCTTTCTTTCCCTAAATTGTCCTCTTCAGGATCCGTGTACTGTGCCACCGGATTGTGAATGCCACCTGGTTCACCAACTTCATCCTCCTCTTCATTCTTCTCAGCAGCGTCTCACTGGCAGCTGAGGATCCATTACGGGCCGAGTCCTTCAGGAATAAGGTGACTAGATAGGCTTCCTTGAGCTACTGGCAAGGTACCAGTGGGTGGTCCAGAGTGACTTACGAAAGCCCTGCATCCATTGTAATTGCCTCTTGGTGAAAACTACTTGGTATGAAATTGAAACAACATGCAAAAGGCAACAACAGGAAGCTGTAGATGAAAATAAGTGACTGGTTTTCATGCATAAATCGCAGAAAGCCAAAGAGTGTCATTCTGACCCAAAGTCTTTATTAAAAAGTCATCTCTTCATGAAACTCAATAAGGATAGAGCCAATCATATCATACAACCAATAAGAAGCAATTATTTTAAAAGCAGAAGATAATGGGCAACTAGTAAAAAGTTAAAAGTATTCATGGCTAAATGTATTTGCAAACTAAAATAATATGTAGAGGAAAAACAGGTTTTCTTGGGGATAACCAAAAACATTTCTGCAATCATTTGTTTTTAGAAATCAGTGTACTGTTCATGCTGGTTTAGCTGGGACTACCTGGAGACTGCAAAATGAGCTTGAAGAAATAGGAGATTCTGTTAATCAATATTCAGATAATATTTCTTCTATAGTTCTCATTCCAGAACCCAGCAAATTTGCTAAAAGACATGTTTGTGTATATAGCAATTGAGTTGCACTGACAAAAATAGCATCCTGTTTCTTTGCTTGTTTTTATCTCCAGATTCTAGGATATTTTGACATTGGCTTCACTTCTGTGTTCACAGTGGAAATTGTTCTAAAGGTGAGTCACACTTAGAGATGTTGTGGAATTCCAATGGAATCATAAAACGGGACTGGAAATCGCCAATGTTTACTTATTCATCTTTTTTCCATTGTGCTGATTTGGCAATCTGAATAGTTAACCACCTGTACAGATAGCAGGCATCAAATTCAAGCTTGCCAACTCTGTGCTTATAATGAAGTGCTCGTTCTCAGACAACTGCTTCATCCTGAACACAGCAGTCAACACCCACAGATCCAATGATTTACAGAATTAGGCTGCTGAGAGAAGTATTCTCAACGTAATACAAAAACTGGGCCTAACTGAGTCTTCCTGCTCCCCACAGATGACTACTTATGGTGCTATCCTACACAAGGGATCCTTCTGCCGCAACTATTTCAACATCCTGGACTTGCTCGTTGTGGCTGTCTCTCTTATCTCCATGGGATTTGAGTAAGCATTGTGATGGAAGAACAGGCCTGGGTTTCATCGATCTGTGGTAGGGCCAACTCTGAGGGAAGTAGGATAGGGGTTAACATTCTCCTTGTGTCTTTGGCAGCAACTGTGGGATATGAGGGATGTATCTGTGTGACCATAGAGTAGTAAGAAACACCCTGAAATATAAGGGAAAACATTGTAATGAGGAGCTGACCGTCTCTCAGACCCTGAAAATTAGGAGCTCCATGAAGAGTGGTGAGCTCTGCTCCCAAAGCAACAAATATTCACAGCCATCATTATCAGTCAACATACTGAGGCCTCATCCACACTATACATTTGCATTGATTTTATACCATTTTAACTGTTTTCTCCAAAGATTCCTGCAGACTGCAGTTTCTTGAGAGTACTGGGAATTGTTAAGAGATTTCTATCCCCCTCACAGAGCTACAATCCCCAGAGTTCCCCAGAAAAAGGGATTGGCTGTTAAACCAGTTTAGGTTTGTGGTGTGGGTGTGCTCTGAGAGTCAAACAGTTATCCTTCACCCCACTGCACCGGTATGAGAAGTGGAGGTACAATCAGCTCCTGTAGTTTGATCCTACTGACTGGGTTGTGAAAGTCTTAGTTGCTGCAAAGGTCTGCCTTTTTCCTCCGATGGTCCCCTCACCCTTGTTCAAAGGCTCTTTGGTTCTGTAATTTTACTGTGGCTGGTTGTACCAACTAGAGTTGGGAGTAAAGTGAGGAAATTTGGGACGGTGTACAAGCATACAGTTATTTCCTGCTGTTTTCATGGGGGAATCATGGGAGAACAGAAGCACACATGTGCGGAAGGGGTGGGGGAGTAGTGACATCGCCCAGTGATTTTTGTTGTTGTGTCACTCCACACTCACAGATGTGAATTAAATTTAGCGTACATCTATCAAAAAGCCATCGTTCCATAACACAAGAGGTACTGCATTGTGAAAGGAATGTTAGAAAATGGTTCAGAAGTGCTAGCATTATAATCAGGAAAACTAGGGCAATGCAGTATTCCGCATGTCTGAATGCACCCTGCAGTGGTTTTGCCTTCTGAAGAATTCTCTGAAGCAAGGCAGTCCTACAGCATTCTCTGGTTCGCAGTCCCAACCATGGAATGCCCCATTCAATCACTAGATATAATCAAAAGGCCATAGTCATTCTTTGTAGGCAGGGCAGAATCCATGTAACATAAGCACAATAAGGGTTCCCACTGTAATATTTTCCTCATTTTCTGCCACAGGTCCAGTGCCATCTCAGTAGTGAAAATCCTCAGGGTGCTCAGAGTACTGCGACCACTGAGAGCCATTAACAGAGCAAAGGGGCTGAAGGTGAGTGGGGTTGTAGGAATGTTTTCCTCTTCTGGATAACCCAGAAATCAGGGATATTAAGGGAAATGTGACGACCTCTCTAAGCCAGCAGCATGCATTGAAATGTATGCATGAACCAGGCAAAGCAATCTCTACTCATATTTTGCTGGACCTCAGTTATTCAGAAAAATCACAGTGAGCAATGGACAAATAAAATCTAACCAACCTCTCTCTCTTTCTCTCTCTAGCATGTAGTACAGTGCGTTTTTGTGGCTATCAAGACCATCGGCAACATTGTGCTTGTCAGTGCCTTGCTACAGTTCATGTTTGCCTGCATTGGGGTGCAGCTCTTCAAGGTGACAGTCTTTCCTAGATAGAATGAACTTCCACACTGTTTGAGTCCATGAGTTTGTAAAAGCTTGTTTATATAAACAAGGATAGCTTGCTGCCAGAGATAATCAATTCAGGGCCACTATACTGAATTAACCATTCTCATTTGTCTCGCCTGGCCCAATACCTTCCGTTTGGTCTGGTCACCCTCAGGTCCTTCTGCGATGTGTAACCTTCCTTTAAAAAAGTATATTCAATCCCCCAAACCTACCCAAATGATGGTCTAAGTGTGTGACGTCACACACACACACACATGACGCACAACGGGCCCTCTCAATCTTGGGTGCAACATGGCGCCACTGCAGCCTGTCAATACATACCTCAAGGAAGCTAATAACATCACTGCAGTTTCCTCACAGTCAATGTGTAAGTCACTTGCAAAATCTTATTCCCTTTCAATACAACTCCCACATGGTTTGCCAGTCAGCAATGGGAAACTGTCATGAATTACTGTCTCCTCTCCTTCAACAGTAAAAACTGGGCCCAGGCTTTTGTGTAGCTGGAAACATTCACTTTTCAGTACTCTCAGGACTGTTGAGGCCATATTTGGGAAACAGCCAAATACCAACAATCCCTATAACTTTTGATCTCTGTTTTAAATGTAGGGGAAGTTCTTTAGCTGCACAGATTCAACCAAGATCACTGCAGAAGAATGCAGGTAAGCCTTGGTTATGCGTCATAGTCTTCTGCAACCTGGGACACGATAATTGTGACAGGAAGCTGTGGGCCAGAGTAGCTTTTGTGTTAACAGAGCAATAAAAGAAAAGAAAAACACCCCTATTGTGCCAGGATGGGGTCGGTGGGTGGGTGGTGTCCCTCCATCCAACCCTGCCAGCCTCTGCCAGTGTCCTTCTGCAGAGTGACTCCTCCGTTACTCTGCTGGTGCAGTAATCCATCATCCACTCACCAAATGTGTGAGCATACAGAAGTGCCACCAGTGGGTTCCCCAGCAGTGGCAGCCAGTGGCAAGCCCCAGACAGGATGTTCTAGGGCCAAGGAGGGGATGAGCCAGCCTGGGATTCATTGGATCAGTCTTACGCAACTTGAGCAAGTTCCTTTTTTGCTGTAGTGACTGCCGTTGAGTGACTATCTCAGCATTGGCGAAATGTTAGGCTACAATCCTTAACTCAGTGGAACTTGCTTCCAAGTAGACCTGCATAGAACTGTACTGTAGTCTAATACGAATTAACAGAAGGTGCAGGCTCCTTGTCTGTAACTAATATAACGTTTCTTGTCCCAGGGGATACTTCATCACATATGTCGATGCTGATCCAACACAGGTTGTGGAGGACGAGCGAATGTGGACACTCAATGAGTTCCACTTTGATAATGTATTGTCAGCCATGATGTCTCTCTTCACTGTTTCCACCTTTGAAGGATGGCCTAAGTGAGTTCAGAACCCAGCATGGGGCAAAGTGCAAGGTGGGCTGTTGGGAATTGTCAGAAGGATTAGCTGGTATGCTGCTACTGTTGCTAATTAGCTATACTGTGCAAGCAAAATAACACTGAAAGGGGAAGCTTTAATGCATATCGCTAACGATGTTATAGACACTATACGCAGAGAGCTACACCAGACATTCATGTAACCATGGCAATTGATGCAGTTACTGGATTTTTTAAAAAACATGTTTTCTCAGCAACAAAATATTGTGCTTTGAGAATCAGAAAGAATAATACATCAACAGTGCAATTTAAGGAAAAGTTGCCTGGAATCCACTCAGTAAAAGAGTTATAGCTCTACATTTATTTAGCTATACTGATTTTTTGGAAAACCCTTTGAGAGTGGGCCGCCCCTGTCAGAGGAGGCATGGATACCTAAGCTGATAACCCATCGAGCAAAGTCCTTTCATAGCCCACTTCCTCAAAGGTCTTTTGCCCAGGCCCATTAATCTTGACTGCTGTTCTAACTCTTCCAGGTTATTGTACAAAGCAATTGACACAAGCGCTGAGGACGTGGGCCCCATCTACAACTATCGCATGGGCGTTGCCATCTACTTCATCATCTATCTCATCCTCATAGCCTTTTTCATGATGAACATCTTTGTGGGTTTTATCATCGTAACCTTCCAGGAGCAGGGTGAAACAGAGTACAAAAACTGTGAGCTGGACAAGAACCAGGTATGGCACATAATGCTGAGATAATGAACAAGAGAACCTAAAGTATGGAAGGCACTGCCTAGCCCCATTCCCACCTTGTATTTCTTCTCGCTCCAGCGCCAGTGTGTGCAATATGCACTCAAAGCACGCCCTCTGAGATGCTACATTCCCAAGAACCCCTACCAGTACCAGATATGGTATATTGTGACCTGCTCCTACTTTGAGTACCTTATGTTCTTCCTGATCACATTGAACACCATCTGCTTGGGCATGCAGGTATGGATGAGTGGAACAGCTGCCCAGCTGTAGAATGGCAGCTGTAGTGATGATTGTGGGATCCTGAGTTGTGCCTGGAGAAGAAGAATTACAAAACAGTGCCCCTATAATGAGCACTTGCTGATCTGGTATTTAGAAATATGGGTGGGTCTTATTATCCATCAGTTGTACACTACACACAATGTAACTGAACTGGGCTGTTATTCCAGGGATTCCAATATAGAAATACAGTGGTACCTCGGTTTATGAGCTTAACCCGTTCCAGAAGTCCGTTCTTAAACCAAAACTGTTCTTAAACCGAGGCACTCTTTCCCTAATGAGGCCTACCAGTGCCCGTGCCCTCCCAATGTTCAGATTCCATTCTTAGACAGAGGTAAAGTTCACAAACCAGGACACTACTTCCGGTTTTGCAGTTCATAAACCGAATTGTTCGTATACAGGGCTGTTCTTAAACCAAGGTACCACTGTACAAGTGAGCAATGAGAGGCGTTGTTAGTACAGGTATGTTGGATAAGTGGGGCTTTACAACCATACAGCTCACTCATCAAGATGAGCTGTTCTCTACATGTGTATCTCTTTTACTTGGTATCTAGCAATCAATATGATTTCTCCCTTTGTCATAATATAGACTTCCTTTTGGTCTACAGGGCGTTGTTTCTAACTCTATTAATCATCTACTTTTAACCATCTTTACAGCATTATAATCAATCAGAGACAATGGACCATCTCTCAGATATCCTTAATGTGGTCTTCACCCTTCTCTTTACTGTGGAGATGATCCTTAAACTTATAGCCTTCAAGGCTAAGGTGAGTTTGGGATATGGACCTATAAGGCTCCTTGAGGGAAGTGGGTCTGTCATTTTGCTTAGAGCAGTGGTGGAAAGCTATGGCCCTCCATACATCTTTGGACTACAACTCCCATGAGCCTGAGCCAGCATAGTCATAGCCAGGGATGATGGGAGTTGTAGTCAAACTACATTTGGAGAGCCACAGGTTCCCCATATCTGGCTTAGAGTTACATGCCACACTTTAAGGGGGATACTGCTGGGGAGGAGGGAATGGTTGCATGTAAGTTTTTTTTAGTCCTAACAAGTCACACAAGTTTTGACATCAGTCCTTAGGTTGGGAAGGTGCCAGAAAGGTCCCGTCTTACTTCTTTGGAACCCACTTTCTTATTCCTTTCCCCCCAGGGCTACTTTGGGGACCCTTGGAATGTCTTTGATTTCCTTATAGTCGTTGGCAGCATCATTGATGTCATCCTGAGTCAGATTGATGTAAGTGAAAGGCTCCCAGCACTGGATGAGTGTGGGGGCTGGGAACACTTCAAACTGGGCAGCCATGAAAATGAAGAAGAGTAGAAAACTGTTCCTCATGCTATGTAGCAGCATCAGTCTCCCAACTTTTCCACAGTTGTGATTATTGCATGTCTAAACAGAATATCTGTTTCACAGAAGCTATTGTTTGACTTCAGTTTCCTTCTGGAGATAAGAGGGTTTATTGTCTTTAAGCTAAGGGAATGGTAGGCATCTCATAATCCACAAATGTGAATAAGCTCAGTGGATACTGTGAGTTTCAGGCATCAAGAAGTATTGTGAGGTGACCTTTCCTTGATCATAACTAGTGGACTGATGTGGCCCCATGCCCAGGAAACTTCACCTGCCCAGTAATTTCCGTGTTCTCTCTAAGCATATGTTCTTGGCAAGTAATATGTAGCTGGCAAATTTAGTATAAAGTCAACTTTGAGATGGTTTGCCTCATGGTACCTGCAGATCATTTCTGTTTTGCTGTCCATGGCAACCATGCTTCGAGTATTTGCTTATTATGTCTGCTTACAGTGTGACTATCTTCATGGCAACACTTGCATATATAAATTGTGCCTTCTATATATATGTGCATGCATGCTATCATACACACCAGAGTATATTGAAAATATACCATGGGTGGAATAGCACATGTGTACTCTGCATTGCGTATGAATTTAAAGAAAGGACAAGAGTAGATATTGCTGAGTTAAGAATGCATTTATGTGCCTTCATGTTCTCAGTGCACTGCTAATGCTACTATTTTCAGTTATCTATGGCTATAGAAACAGCTTTAGAGGGAGGTAGATCTAGAACAGCTTTCATCAATAGTGTACTTGCCTGATTCAGTATTACTAAGACCAAAACCATCATCTCCTTATTTTGAACATCGTCTTCCTTTAAATACTCCAATCCCTGGAAAAACCTGCTGTGTTTCTTTATAGCTCCAGCTTGCCTCTAGCCAGTGCTAGAGTATTAGGAAATGTCAGTGCAAATATCTACCTTGCTTGATGAGTTGTTTCCAAGCCAAAGTACAAAGAGTCACTCCAAGGATTTAGTTTTAAGATACAGCTGAACTTTTTGTTGTTCTCTTATTAGGCGAGCAGGGGATGGAAGGTACAGGTATCTTTGGGGACATGCAAGACTTTATCTACTAGATTTACATCCACCTCAATACTTGCTGAATATGCCCTGATTCATTAAATGGCCAAAAACCTCTGGTGAGAGATCTATATGCTAAGAAGTTAAGGTGAAAGGGGATCAAGTTCAATGGTATTTAGGAATTTAGTCTGAGTACTTGGGAACTGGTAAATATTCTGCTTCCCTTGCCTTTGCACCTGATGTTTGGTTCAGTACCAGAGGCAGAATGGCTCTGAGTTCATTCTTTCCAGGGTTCTTTGTCTGTCCCACTGGAATGCTGCTTCCCATTGAACAGCTGGGAACTGCAAGAAAGTGAGAGGGATAATGCTTGGAGCCCTAATTCTCCTAAAGTACTCTCTGTACACCCTGTGGTGCTGACTGGATCACATAGTCTGATTTTGATTCCACAGAAAGCAAAACCACCATTAGTGCTGCTGTTTCCCCCTTCCAGCACACTGTATCTTTGACTTATGAACCTAGCCTGGTCCTTTTCCATGTTTCCTGTCTTTCCTTCCTCCTTCCTCCCTCCTCCCTCCTAGTCCATTTGTTTCATTTATTTGTGTATTGATGTTTAATAAACTCCCTGCTAGGTGAGCTGTTTAGATGAGCTAATAATGCTCTTTTTATGGTCTTCTGTCCAAGAACAAACAACAGAAAGTATAATAAAGTGCCTCTAACATAATCTGTGGGCATTCCATAGAGATCCTATGTTGCTTTGCGCAAGATACAGCACTTTTCTCAGAGTTTCTGGCCAAGAAAATGCAAATAACCAATCAGAGCACAAATTCGACAAAGGCACACAACCATTTATTTGCTGCTGAAGTCAATATAACCATCTGCCGCAGGTATAGCACACAAGTCAGCCAGGATTTTAAAATGTCTGGCTATTAATCAGTTCTGTCTGAATACATTTAAAAATTAATTGTAACAAGCATTTGTGGATAAAATACTTCTCTTGGCATGAGCCATCTTGTTTAATTCTGTAAAAATCCATCTTCCCTGTTTCCCCTTGGGTTCTGCCCAGTCTTTGGATTATTTCAATGTGTGAAAGAAAGTGTCAATGTTTTCAGAAGAACTCAGCATGGTGGGAGGCACTCCAGGAGCCCCATCCTTCAAAGAGCTGATCATGAAATATCACCGTAGGAGCTCCTTGCAGGGAAAAGACATGTTAAGAAATCTAATCACTTATGGAAGAGTCTAATAGCACTTGAGCCCCCCCCCCCAATTTGAATTCTGGCTCATGAGTGGGTGATCATGACAGTGGGTGAATCTGAGTGTAGCTGGCCATGCATCATAGACTTCTGTAGGCTTCTAATCTAGGAATATCTGTGCCTTCAATGATGCTCCAGTAGGTTCCTTTGTCTAAGGCTTATTGTAGTATAGTGTTAGCTGGAACTTTCTTATCTAGGCTGCTTTTAAAAATCTGTTTCCAGTAGGACACTCTAGGCTCTGTTCAAGTCATTTGTAGTCCTCATTCCATGCATCAGTCTCTGCATCCTTTATCCTTTATCCCTTATTCCTTTCTGCCTGTCTTCTTCTTTGTTGGTCTCATAGGATCTCCCATCATGCCCTTCTATTGTTGTGGACCACCTTCTCTTCCTTCCTAAAAATGGCTCCTCTTCCTTCTCCTCCATCCCTTGTCCCTCTTTCTCTCTGTCTTTCACTTCTCTACTTTCCCACTACATTTGTAGGATTCCTCGGTTGATTCTTTCATTCTCTTAACAGATAATTCTTGCTTCCAGAGGTGGATTGTACTGCCTAAGCGGTGGCTGTAATGGCATTGTAAATATCAGCTGCATGAGCTTGTTGTGGAGAACCTTTTCTTTCATATATCCCTTTGTCCCTTCCTAGACCATTCCATATTGCTGTGCCCTGCTGTGTTAGTGTGGACTGCATGAGTCTTCAGAGATTCTGCCATCAAGGAGGAAAAGGGAGAGAAAGTTGTGAGCCTCAAGAGAAGACGATGCTGGTGGTGGGAGGGTGCTGGTTTTTATTTGCTCCCCTTTCACATGTTCAACAAATAGAGAAGCCTTTCTTTTGGCTTGTCACAAGAGGTTGGGGTAATACAACATTAGCAGTAATATATCACATTCTTATCACATTCTGTAGGTGCTGTACAGGCATTATTGCATAGAACTAACAGCTTCTAGCTTCTAACACTGCTTTAGTGGCATTTTTATGGTTGCACTAAAATAACAGTCCTGCAAAGCGCTGGCAGTGCAATTATCAGCTTTTGTTTCTGATGTACAGCAAGTGCATCACTGCACATCTAGATTACACTATAGCTTCCTTCCATTCCTGGTCCAGCTTGCCAACATGTTCTGTGCAGCTTCATTACAGAAGATACATCAAGATCTGAAGATTCTGTAGCCAACAGCCAGAAAACTGAAGTCTGAATGCAATAGTTACTTTTCTCAAAATGATGCTTTTACTACTCTGCAGAAGCACAAATCCACAGACAAGTTTTGCTTTGGCTGTGTGCTGTTGCACAACTGACCCAGGCAATCTGCTCTGCAAATACGCCATGGGACTGATTGTGCATTAAATATGCACTGAGTGCTCACTACTAGAACATTTGCACAGTGTTAGGATACGTCTGCACTACAAATCTAAACTAGTTTCCTGCCAGGGCTTCTCCCAAAATGAGCCTTCTATCATACCGGTACATCTGTGAAGGTTATTTTTTTATATCCAAAAATAGTTATAGTTCCTAAGATTCCTTGGGAGAGACCATGGCAGTTATGGCAGCTTTGATCCAGTTTGCCCTTGTAGCATAGGCGTGCCAATAAAATATATGATGGCACCAAATTATCCAATTCCCAACTCTGATTAAAAAGGTACAAACTGTGTCCTTTGACTGTTCCTCTCACTTCCTTCTTGTCATGCTGGACTCATGATTTTTGATGGTGCAGACTCATACTTAGTTTCAGTAAACCCAGCAGTCCAACAGTTCTACAGGTAACACGAAGTTAGCCCAGGGAGGGGTTGCTAGGCTTAGAACCAAGAGATCCATTAGAAGATTGAGGAACCTTTTAATGGCGGTGGCATGAAACTCCTTCCTGTATTCCAAACCTGAGTCAGCATGCAATGACCCCTGCAGTATTATCCAACCCCTTAGCTTAGCATGCTGTTGGCCCTGAGGTCCTTGTTTTACCTGCACTGAAATTATTGCTGTACTTATAACTTGGGATATATTTACAGACGAATCCGGTGATCCAGGGAGACGTCACAACACAAGTAAGTGTTGTTTGTTTACCTCTCTCTCTCTCTCTCTCTCTCTCTCTCTCTCTCTCTCTCTCTCTCTCTCTCACACACACACACACACACACACACACACACACACACATATATATATGCCATCCTTCAGCAGAGCTTCCAGAGTCATTTACAAAAACAAGAGAAACACAGAGAAATAGAACGTAACATGTTAAAAAAGAAAAATGCATTAAGGTATATTACAAAGCCTGGGAAAATAAAAATGGTTTTGTCAGGCAGCAAGAACAATAAATCTGCCTAGTGCCAACATTATTTTCTGGGGAGGGAATTCCATAAACTCCTGCCTTATCTCAGATGGCAGGGACAACTATAGAACAGCCTCAGGTTGTTTTGGGAGCAGGAAGTCCTTCAGGAACCTAACCTGTGTAGGCATTTTCCCTTAAACACCAGCACTTTGAAGAGTGATCAGAAATTGACTGAAAGCCAGTGTGAATTTATTTCAATATCATTGAGATATATCACCACCAACAACTGACTGGTCCTAGTCAACAGTCTGGAGACTGTGTTTTGAGCTAGCTGAAGTTTCCAAATAGTATTCAAAGGCAAAGCCAGGTACAACACATTACAGTAGTCAATCAGTCTGGGGGTTGTCAGTAGCCATGCTGAGACCACTTCTGTCAGCTCATACGTGGGGGCTGCTGGGCAGCAGTCTGTACAACAGCAAAATTCCCCATCTGTCCCTGGTGCCCAAACTGGTGGACACAGGAATTCAGCAGGGGGAAGTGAAGTAAAGGAAGACTGAATCCTTATAGGCCACAGTGATACTACCCACCATTTCCAGCCCTTGTCTATGTTGGTGGTGCACTGAGAACCCAGAAAGACATTGCTGATGAAAGTCAACACCTTGCAGCCTGACGTCCCAGGTCTCAGTAGTGCATACCAGGTTGGCCCCCTAATCCACAATTAAATTGTGTGGGGTTGCTGTCTTATTATGAGCATGCCTGATGAACACATCAGATCTACTCTTGAATGAAGTTTATCTCCTTCTACCTGCTTCATGCTTGTTCACTGCCCAAGGGATGTGCTCCTTCCACAGCAAGCCATAGATCCTGATGAGGGTGGCCGAATCTCTATCACTTTCTTCCGGCTTTTCCGTGTCCTACGGCTGGTAAAACTGCTGAGCCGATCAGAAGGCATTAGAAATCTACTATGGACCTTCATCAAGTCTTTCCAGGCAAGTGCATCACATTGGCTGAAAGGACGTGAGCTTGAAGAGTTCTAGAGGTTGGGTGAGGTTGGAGACAAGCATTATGATTCAACGCTTCCCATCTCATTTGAGGCTCATGACTTTGCACTGCAGTTTTGCGACCCTTGGGTTCTTCTCTCTTTTGTTCTGCAGGCACTGCCACATGTGGCCTTGCTGATTGTGATGTTGTTCTTTATCTATGCTGTGATTGGGATGCAGGTGAGGATATACACACACAAAAACTCTCTCAGTGGCAGTGTAAGCCAAGATCCCAGTTATAAACCATCCATGGTAATAAGGCCAGATATCATATTGTCATTCCATTCTATTCCTTGGAAGCTTTCCTCAGTCTCAGCTCCCCATTCTCCTCATCCCAATTGCTTGGGACACCATGTATCCTGCAGAGGTTTTGAAACAAGGTGTATCTCCCTGACATGGTGCCTGATCTGACCCATTAAATCATTATACCTTGCAGGTCTCATGTCCTTCTCTATTGACCTGCAAACAGAGATGTCACTCCAAAGGATGCCACAAGAATTTAGTTCCCGTGGGCTTTCAGTCTGGAGTTTTACAACCCAATCCTAGTCATATTTGCTCAGTAATAAGTCCCATGAGTTCTATGGGACTGACCACTGGTGTAAATGGCTTTAAACAGGGATTAATTAAATCAATGGAGAACAGATCTGTCCTCAGCTAATAGCTGAATGGAACCCCCAGGGTTAAAGGCAACTGGCCTTTAAATACCAGTTGCTGTGGGGAAAATGGCACAGAGAAGGGCTGTTCCCTTCATGTTGTCCTTGTAGGCTTCCAGAAACATCTTGTTGGCCATTATATGAAGCAGTGTTGGATTAGATGTTCCCTGGGCCTGATTCAGGAGAGCTCTTGCTATGTTTGTATGAGTTCAGTGTAACTTAATCTCTAGTAAGCTTGAGGTTTGCAACTGCAGTCACTTCACTTCCTTGGTGGGGTAGGGTGGGGGGGATGTCAGCAGTCAGAAAGACAGTAAACAACTAAAGTAGAAAGCAGCAATTGGTTAGATTCAGACTTAGATTGCACTCTTACACCACTTAAAGCACGGGTGTCAAACACAAGGCCCGCGGGCCGAATCCGGCCCGCCAGACCTCGTCATGTGGCCCGTGTAGCCACCACCGGCCGCCAGCCTTCACCTTTTATTCTCGCTTTTTTTTTTTACACAAGAAAGCCGCCTCCTCAGCGCATGCGCGGCAGCCTACAAGCCAGAGAACGTCTGCCCTCTAGCGGCGCCGGCCGTTCTACACAGGAAACCTCCACTTTACATGCATTCAGGAAACTTCCACTTGTTTTTATATTGAGCGCATATTGAGTCCTATAGATACAACCGGCCCTTTGAGGGTGACCAAACTGCTGATGCGGCCTCTGATGAATTTGAGTTTGACACCCCTGACTTAAAGAGTCATGACTTCTCCCAAAGAATCCTTGGAAATTTAGTTTTCTAAGAGTCTCCTAACAACTTTCAGGATCCTTAACAAACTTCAGTTCCCATGATTCTTTGGGAAAGGGGGGAGAGAGAGCCATGAATTTTAGAGTTGTATGAGATTGCTTTAAACTTTATACTGTGGATGTGAGCCAAGTCATGAGGAGACCCATTGAAATTGAGGGGACTTACGTTAGTCATGCCTAACTTGTTCAATTAATTTCAGTGAGTCTACTCTAAACATGGCTAAGACTATATCCAACCAAGTAGCAAGAAACAAAAGGAAACTGGTACAAAGAGAACAGGTTTTGGTACAAAAAGTGCAGGTTTATCACAGTGGCACTTTCTGATTTACAGATGTTTGGAAAAATTGCTCTGGTGGATGGAACCTATATAAATCGGAACAACAACTTTCAGACGTTCCCACAAGCAGTGCTGCTGCTATTCAGGTCAGTATCACTGTACATTTAAAGTGCATTCAATGCACACTTTCCCCTCAAAGAATCCTGGGAAATGTAGTTCCACCTCACAGAGCTGCCATTCCCAGGACCCTTAACAAACTACAGTTACCAGGATTTTGGGGGGAAAGCCTTGTTCTTTAAACACATGGCATGGATCTGTCCCGCCCATTCCCTGAGTTATGACCCTGGCACTTCCACAATACCTCCTCAGTCTAGTGATGGTCACTATTTTATTTATAAGCCACCTTGAGCCCCAGTTTTGGGGAAAGCCGGGCTATACACAATAACAACATGCCAGAATAGACCCTTAGTGTTAGGTGCACTCGTCATTTTAATTCTGGCAACTCAGAAATGAAAGTCCCACAAATGGAAACGAGGTAATGGTTGCAATTTTGCAGTACCCAGGATTAGAGTCCTAGAATGCTGGTCATTCCATATCCTCTAATCTAGAGAATACTTTCTGGAAAGGGGCCCCTGCCTCACTTTCTCACTTTCTCTAGGTGTGCAACTGGTGAGGCCTGGCAGGAGATCTTACTGGCTGCCAGCTATGGCAAGCAATGTGACCCTGAATCTGACTTTGCTCCTGGGGAAGAATATACTTGTGGCTCAGACTTTGCTTATTTCTACTTAGTCAGCTTCTACATGCTATGCGCATTCCTGGTAAGCTATTTCTGTTCTCTGATCTTGTGCTTATTTCCTAGTCAGTTAGCAGATACTTGTAGCATATGGATAAATATGGTACAGTAGCAATCATCATATCATCATTAAGGGGCGAACTAGACATGATCATGGGGGGGGGGGGATTGAAGGTGGTTTGATGGAGGGAATTGCTGCATGTGATGCATAACATCATCCTACCTTCACCTTTGGCCAAACAGGTTTTGCAAAACTGTGGGTCAAATCAGAAATTTGTGTGTATGTTGCAGGAGGCAATGATGTCTCCCAAACCATTTTCAGCTCACTTTTTAAAATACTCCCCTCTCTCCTTCAAAGACCTTGTAGCATTTCTTCAGCAGTAGTCTTGGCTTTACACATAGTTCAATTCATTCTTGCTGATGGAAGGGGACTCCAGAAATGGGGTTTAGGAGCTGCTGATCACCAGTCATAGCTCAGGGGCCAATCTGTGACCATCAAATCCACTCAAAGACTGCAAATTCAGGAATAATCAGAAAGCAGGTATCGTTGTGTTTGCTGTTGAAAGGCAATCAATGGCCATTATGGAGAGAGGGAAAGAGGGAATTTTGCTTGTGACTGAAATGCATTGAGCTAGGTTGATGCTCTCCTCCCTCCTTCCACCTGCGTTGCCAATATGAAGGAGTCTTTTACCTGCTTTATTTACCCCTATACCAAATTTCATCTGCTATACAGTGGTACTTCAGGTCACATATGCTTCAGGTTACATACGCTTCAGGTTATAGACTCCGCTAACCCAGAAATAGTGCTTCAGGTTAAGAACTTTGCTTCAGGATGAGAACAGAAATCGTGCAGCAGTGGCACAGCGGCAGCGGGAGCCCCCATTACGTAGCTAAAATGGTCTTCAGGTTAAGAACAGTTTCAGGTTAAGAACGGACCTCTGGAACGAATTAAGTACTTAACCCGAGGTACCACTGTAATTATTTAATAAGATTAAGGGAAGATTAGATTAACATTGCTTATTATTACTATATTTATTAAATGTAAATAATAAATAATAAACGTATAAAGCTGCCCATCAACAAACATTCCTTATTCAGCTTGCAGCAAATAAGCTACTGACATTTGTCATGCTGAGGAAACAGAAATGACTCTTCTCAAATCCCTGGCCTGGGCACGCATTAAATATTCTGTCTCATTTTAGTTTTCTCAGGTGGCCACAGTTCATATTAACACATAGCTATAAATGTGTAATGTAGCCCTGGAATTCTCTGCTTCCTTCTCTCATCAATTTTGCCTCTTAGGCACTGTGGCAGTGGCAGGTCAGTTCTGTTACATCCAAGGCTGAGAGCGGTGATCAATGTGGCAAGGGAATCATACGAATGATTTGTCACAATCACAAAGAGCAAGTCAATGTGTCACCACAAGCAGTCCAGTACAGTGGTGTGCTCAGTCATTGTTTATATTTCTGGAGCACGCTTGTATAAGGACCACTTTTCTCCTAACACACTAACCTGGTTGGCTGCCTGATGGACTTGCACATATGAACTGACCACTTAGGCTGTTTCTACACATGCACTTAAATCACATCTCTTCCTCACCGGCACCAAAAGGATCCTGGGAACAGTAGTTTCTTAAGGGTACTGGGAATTATAGCTCTGTGGGGGGGGGGGGTTTGAACCACTGTTCCAAGGATTCTGGGTAGAAGGGTGTATTCACAAGCCTAAGAATTGAACTAGCCAATGTTGCAGAATGCCTATGACATGCATTACCTTCCCAGACAAACTACGGTACCCCTTCGATTATACTTTATTTAGTTTTATATGGGTTGGTATACAGGCCTTCGGCCAACTTTATTCCAGTGGGCAGCTCAGAGGACCGTTATCCTCTGCTATCTAACACCTAAGCTGTGCCAATGTATATCTCCTTAGATTATCAACCTCTTTGTCGCTGTTATCATGGACAACTTTGACTACCTCACACGGGATTGGTCCATATTGGGTCCTCATCACCTGGATGAATTCAAAAAAATCTGGGCAGAATACGATCCTGAAGCCAAGTGAGAATCTATCAGTTATTACATTTGTAGTCACTGGATCTGTGGGACAACTAGACATGAAGTCTATCATGTAGTTTGACCTATTGTCAATTTTTTTTGTTTATGTTAAAATAATAATTAGCCAGTACATGCTTATGCCAGGGCCTTGATCAGAATCACACCCCATTTCTGCTATTCACAGTGAAAGGAAACCTTCCATTGATGCTCTACACCAGCTTTTTCTTTTTTTAATCAGCTGTGCGAAAACAGATTACTTGGCAAATGTCTTGTCTAATTTGGCTCTGAGTTTCTACTGGCACTGGAAAGAGAGCTCAATGTAACTTCCTAGAAATGTTGTGGGACGTCAATGCTTGGAAGGCATATGAGTATAAAGTCAGATGTGTGATAATAGAATGAGAAATATTGGTATGAGCTCTCTTTTCATTTATCAGATTGTTTCAGCCTTAATATAAAACCTTGATTTATTATACTGACTTGGAATCCCCATTAATTTATTAGAAGGTATGTTTCAAATAGGGACATCAGGGGCTTCTAGCTGTGGTCATTCTTGCCCAGGTAAAAGGGAACTCAGGATGCAAGGGAGAAACGTGCTAAGAGGAAGGCACGCTTGGCAAATCCACACCGTGATCAACTCCCACCCAGGAAACAATGTCCCCACTGTGGAAGGACATGTGAGTCCAGAATTAGCCTCCACAGTCACTTATGGGCTCATTGTTAAAGCCGTGTTTATGGAAGACGATCTTACTCGACTACGAGTGATTGCCAAAGAAGAAGAAGATATAGTATTTTGTTCCCAAATTATGGCAGGATAGAATTAGAATGGCTGATGCCTCTTGAGACACAGCAGGCTAGATCAGGTGTGAGAAAGGACTTTCCAAGTACTTAGAATGATTTATTTGCCTGGGCACGTGACTAACACCCACTGGTGAAATCTAGAATTGCTCTTTGCAGTGTAGGACAGAAATCCTTTAAATAAATAAAATGTGGTCAATATCACTTTTTTAAAAATACAGTTGTCTATTGTGAGAGCTTTTTATAAACCAGGAGACCCACTTTACAGATTGTGCTCACATAAGAATAATGCATAAACTGATATCTGTTTTTGCATTTCTTTATCATGGAGGTGTGCATACAGGAGGGAAATGGGATTCGTTATGGCTTCCCATTGCACCACCTATACATGTCATGGCGAACCTGTGTTTTATCACAGTGGCTCATCAGACTACATTGTTTCATATAGCACATTTGTATATCGTATGTGCAAAAGATTTCAGCCCATGTGGGTCCTCACCTATCCACAAAGCTGGAGGGCGTTGAGACCTTGCCCACCCACTCAACATTCCACATGGCGGGCTTCCTACTTCTTAGTGTGCTCTAAGGCAGAAAGTACCTGCCTCTTTCAAGAATACTTCAAAACATATATGTTTAATTGTATGCTCCATCACCATGTCAAGAAAATAAGCAGGTGCTGTGTGTGCATTCACTGGGATTAGAGAATGGTCCAACTAGACAATTGAATTGTGGTCACTTCAGCCCCCCGAGCTAGAAACTTGTGTGCCATTTTCTGCAACATAGCTGTCTCTTCCTCTTCCTCAGGGGCCGCATCAAACATCTAGATGTGGTGACTCTGTTGAGACGAATCCAGCCTCCCCTGGGCTTTGGGAAGTTTTGTCCACACCGTGTGGCTTGCAAGGTAGGAGTCTTGAGGAAATGTTTCTTTACCAGTCCTAACTAGGTCTGAGTTTGTGTCCTAGTCTCCACCCCCAGGCCCCTGTACAAAATTCAGTCCTTATTGTCTAGATATTTTTTTTAAGCTGAAGGAATGAAGAACTGGTGTTTTTAATGCTATCTGTCAAATGGAGGGTAGGACACTGACTCCCTGGGTATGGCCTGAAGGGCACACAAGACCTTTGTCTCACTGAAGTGAAGCAGATCTAGTCTGCTCAGTGTCTGGATGTCTTGGGTTCCAGGACTTAAGAAAGGTGGAATATAAATTTAAGAAAATGAATAATGGTAATCTACAGAAAAATAAATAAATAAATAAATAATTGTTTATATCCCACCCATCTGGCTGGGTTTCCCCAGACACTCTGGGCGGCTCCTAACAGAACACTAAAAACAGAATAAAACTTCAAACATTAAAAACTTGGGTTGCCTTCAGATGTCTTCTAAAAGTCAGATAGTTGTTTATTTCCTTGACATCTGATGGGAGGGCGTTCCACAGGGTGGGCACCACCACTGAGAAGGCCCTCTGCCTGGTTCCCTGTAACCTCTCTTCTCTCACTGAGGGAACCGCCAGAAGGCCCTCAGAGCTGGACCTCAGTGTCCGGGCTGAACGATGGGGGTGGAGACGCTCCTTCAGGTATGGGACATATGGGTGTGTTCCAAGTGTGTTTGTTTGTGAATGTAAATGATACCTTCAGTGCTATTTTTCTGGAAATTGGTGCCAGAACTCACCATGAACCCTTGTTCTCATATAATGGCAATGGCGTCCACCTGAGAGGTGCCAGAAGTGAGTTTCAGCATGCTCTGCCTGAAAAAAACCTGGGATATATTGTCTCTGACATGGTGTGTGTTTTGCAGCGCTTGGTGAGCATGAATATGCCCCTGAATAGTGATGGCACAGTCACTTTCAATGCAACACTCTTTGCTCTGGTGAGAACGGCTCTCAAGATCAAGACAGAAGGTGAGAGATGAAGTGTATCAATAGCTGCATCCATTCCTGAATAACTCCTCTGCACTCTCCCACAGCTGCCATTATTCATCTCACAAGTTCTGAAGAACATTAGTCACCTTATATGTCAGCAGAAGCTCTGCTGACCTCAAAATCCATTACTGCGTGATTACATAGGCCCAGCAGATGATGCCATGAATCAACAGTAACTAATGCCTTTCTGGTGCATTTAATCACAAGACCTCCAAGAGTCAGGTCTTCATCTGTTTTAAATTAGCATAAGTAGTTTCATCGTGGAGCCGTGCCAACTCCATGCCGCTTCTGGAGTTTTAAGGAGCCTAAGCTTTATCAAAGGCAAATATTAAGGATTTTGTCCACCTGAGGGTTGATAAAAATGAAAGCACTTACCTGTGTTAGCACAATAATATTAACAACAGCAACATGTGCTATAGTTGTTGTTCTTGTAGCCAGCCTTATCTGGTCTGGAGACACCTCAAAGCAGCTAAAAATATTCAGTGCAATGCAATGCAACAGCAGCCCCCCAAAAGAGCAGCAGAAACAACTTTTCTTTAACAAATCTGGACAGCAAGCCAACAATAAAGCTAATGTTTGATTTAAAAGGATCTTACACAAGTACCAGGCTGTACGGTAGTATGTCAGGAAGTGGGGGAGATGATGAGATTTTCTTGTAAGAGATGCTAATGAATTAATTAAGAGAACATTGATTAATTGGGCATGAGTACTTGTTGTCTGAGGGCAGACAATGAGGAGGATAGGATAGAGCATTGTGGCTGACTTATTGGTAATGTTTTGTTCAATGCCATGCATGGATGCTTTGCATGAAGAAAACACCTGGTTCAATCAGTTGGCACCTTCAATTAAAAAGTGTCTCGTGTAGGAAACTGGGAAAGATATCTGCCTGAGATGTAGGTATATTGTAGATTCTGCTGGATAAGACAGACCAATGATCCGATGCAGTAAGTTTCATATAAGCGGTTGGTGCTTTTGCAGGTAACTTTGAACAAGCCAATGAAGAGTTAAGGATGATTATTAAAAAAATATGGAAGAGAACCAGCATGAAGCTCCTGGATCAAGTCATTCCACCAATTGGAGGCAAGTCCTTAATTTCTTTATTTAAATGCCATTTGACCTTAACAAAAACTCTAAGCCAGCCTTTCTCAACTTGTGGGTCCCCAGATGTTGTTGAACTACAACTCCCATCACCCCTAGCTAGCAAAGCCAGAGCTCAGGGATGATGGGAGTTGTAGTCCAACAACATCTGGGGACCCACCGATTGAGAACCGCTGTGAGTAGTTTACAAGAAATATCAAAATTATCAATAGAAACTGTTTAAAACAATAAATTAAAAACATTTTTTAACAAAACAATTAAAATCAGCTGTAATCTAAAAAGAAATTGAAACATGTTAACTTCTGTGTGCCTGGATAGGCTTACCAAAACAAATATGTTTAAAGGAAGCACTGCATAGAATGCAACTATTTCATATATATATTTATCTCCAACCCTCTTTCTACAGCTTGCATTTCACAAATCTCCTTTGTGTGTTCTCAAGCAGCCTGGCATATGCATACAAGTTGGCTGGGTACTTTGGCTGAGCAAACTTAATGTCTACTTGTGCCTCCTCCTCCTCCAGATGATGAGGTGACTGTGGGCAAGTTCTACGCTACCTTCCTCATCCAGGAGCACTTCAGAAAATTCATGAAGCGCCAGGAAGAGTATTACGGATACCGGCCCAAGAAGAATGCTGTTGAAATCCAGGTAAGTGAGAGTTGGAACACACCTGACCCAGCAGAGTAGAAAGATTTCCAGCCCATAATGGAGTGAAAGAAGAGAGGGAAATGGAGGTGCTTTGGGTTCTCTCATATGCAGCAGATTCCAGGTACTGTGATGCAGTTGTTTGCAGTTTTCATGGCCCTGTTTTGGGATTCTCTAAAGAGCTGGCATTTTAAACAAAATAATCTCTTTGCAAATATTCCCACAAAATTATTATCCCTTTCGCCCCATCTTCTCCCACAAAATGCTTATGGACAAATCTTTCTGGAATTTTTCATGCTTTGGGTTTCCTCTGGAATTGCTGCTCTTGGTTCATTCAATTTACAGGGGGCATTTGAATGACATTTGCTGTTTACAGGCAGGGGCTGGATATTGCAAATGGGTTATCCACATACCTTGTAACTGGCCTTTGTGATTTATTAGATTTTCCCTGGAAAAAGGAAATCCAGATTCAATGGTGGGTGGAGGAAAGACAATATGGTCTGGCATTTTGATACCAACAACATTGTGTGGACCCAGTTAAAAAAAAAAAAAGAGCCATGCATGAGGAGCTGTCCTACAATAAACACCCAACTGGGAGCACCCAGTAAAGTCCATCCTGTAATCAACGTCCATCTGGACACTTCCATTGCCATCAAATGTTTCTGTGTGCTTTCCCCATGCTTCTTTTCAGTTTCAGGAAATCCATTTTTGTTTTTGTTTTTGGAAAGAATTGGACAATAGCACAGTATCTGCATATGTAGATTGCCTTAGTTTTAGAGTTCCTCTGGGCAACTTGTTTATTGAGCATCCATCCTGATTTTCTTGCACGAAGCTTACGCAGAGGTTAGATGATATCTGGCCTTTATTGTGCATTTGTTCTGATTTGTTTATCGGGTGGTTGTACGGCAATGAGCTTTCTAGCATTTGAAGAAGCGTGGTTTTGATGTGTGTGGAAATTAATTGGGTGTCTAAGCCAATGCTTTCTGTTAGCACTTTTCCAGTCAACACCATTTAGCAGCATGCATTTTTTTTCCTCTCTGATTATTTAAATTTGCCCTTTTCAATCTAGGTTTTTTTGGCGGGGGGAGTCATCACACAGTAATGTTTAAAATTTTAAGGGTGTTATAGCACATTTTAAAAGAACTTTTTCAAAAGATCAACATGCCACTATAATGCTGTGCTCAGGTGAATTTTCACTCCCCCCCCCCCCGCCAGCTATGTCACACCCACTTGTGTGATGCAGCTTAACTGAGTGTTCCCCCTGTCAACATAAGCACTGGTTTATATACAGTACTTTGTGATGCTGGCAAGTTCATATCTGTGCATGACTAGGGATATATACTGTAAGAGCCTGACCTCCAAGTTAATTTCATGGGAAGGAAAGTCATCAAGACTTAGGAGAAGGTGGTTTGGGTCGCACCTTAACTTCCTGTTCTCTGGCATGAATGGTCCTTGCCAATGATGATCATTTCTGTGCTGTTTCAATGAGGCTGGCCTGAGGACCATTGAAGAGGAAGCAGCTCCTGAGATCAAAAGAGCAATCTCTGGGGATCTGACGGCAGAGGAGGAACTTGAGAGAGCCATGGTTGAGGCAGCAATGGAGGAGGGCATCTATAGGGTGAGTATGAGCACAGATATAAAGTTTGCTTAATGGGCATCCAATATATCCTTTAACCCTCAGCTGAAAGCTTCAGCAATAACACACTTGCAGTGCTCCCCTCACAGAATGAGTCCATTCCCCACTCCATTTGTCTCCCCATGAAGTTATCATTCATCATTCAGTTTTTTTTCCTTGGTTGAATGTTAAAGAGCAGAAGCACCTGTGCTATTCTGTTTTCTGTTTGTTTGATTGACTAAACTTGTGTTAGTGGTCTTTTATATTCTTACAGAATACTCATTGTAATGGTGGGTGGAGGAGATAAAGCAGAAGTGGAATTCTAACCTAAGAGGAAGTTGAGACCCCCACAGATTATGTGAGACACCCAACACATTTACCTCAAATTGTGGCTCCTCGTCAGCCATCATTCAATGTTAAGCACCCCGAGTTGAGTTAAAGAAACATACAACAAATAAAGCCGAGGCGTCCTGAAGCTCTCTGTGGGGTGTCTATTTATATACAAAACATTTTGAGCAAAATAAAATGTGCACACACATTTCTACTATTTTTGGTTAACACAAGTAAAATATTAAATATGGAGAACCCCAAGATAATAATAACTAGGTAAGTTGAGTCCACCCTTTAAAATAATTAGGTCAGGCTTCCTCAACCTCAGCCCTCCAGATGTTTTTGGCCTACAACTCCCATGATCCCTAGCTAGCAGGATCAGGGGTTGGGGATGATGGGAATTGTAGTCTCAAAACATCTGGAGGGCCGAGGTTGAGGAAGCCTGAATTAGGTAGTTGTAAACATGGTAGTTTAAAACACTATTAATATAATGTTTGGTTTGCCCCTAAATATAATTTGTGCTTTCTAACTAACTAGATCTTGTTCCCTCCATCCCCCAGCTGGAACACAAAGGGCTTAAGAAAGACCAAAATAACAACCTCCTCTCTTTTCTCCCCTGCCCTTGAATGCAGAGGACAGGGGGGTTGTTTGGCCAGGTGGACACCTTCATGGAACCAAGCAGCCCGCTACCACCTCATATGGCTAGCCAGAGACCTCTACAATTCACTGAGATGGGAAGCGAAGATTTGGATTCCCCTGTATTCCTTGACGACTTCCCACCAGGAGGCGGTGGCAATGTGAACAACAGCAACAGCAACGCCAACAACAATGCAACAACGGGGTAAAGCCCAAGAAACCGAGAGCATAACAAGCTGAGAGAGTAGCATTCCTTTCAGAGGGCTGATTCTGGCATGAGATTGGACCACTAAAGATTGGATTTTGCACAGTTTCTGAGCCCTGATATAACATGATAGAGCTAGAATTGTCCTAAAGCTTTTCTTTAAAAGTTTTTCATTGATTGCTGAGTGGGGGAATGGGGGTGGGCAAGTTGGGGAAGAAAATGAATTAGTATTCAGGAGTTATAAAAAAAACCTGGAGAAAGAGTGACTTACCAGTAAAGGCGGAGGTGGCAACCCTAAAAAAAACCACAACCCACTTTCCTTCATTTTAAAGAAATTTTCCCAACTGATTGAAGCAGCCAAGAACTGCTGCAATCAGTAGCTAGCTAGGTGACCACGTTCTCTCACAATGTTCCTGATGCATATTTTGGGGAAAGATGGCAGCAGTAGGGGATACCATCACTCCCTCGCCCCAAGCTATAATACATATGGAACAACATTAAGTTATGGCGTAACATCATTTGAAATGAAGCATTATGGGAGACTCCCGGAGACTGAGTGACATTGCCAGACAAGAGGACATAGCCCAGGTAAAACCAGGGATGTTCCTAGGGGACCAGATTTATCGGACCATACCAGCCCCCTACCTTGCAGAAATTCACTATGTGGAATACCGTAGACTTCTTACAGCGGCTAGATTAAATGTCCTTGACTCTGCGATATTGTGGGGAAGGTACAGGGGAGTACCATACGCCCAGAGAACCTGTCATTGTGCCATGGGTGTGGTTGACTCCACCAAACACATTCTCTTGACTTGCCCTTCTTATGCAGAGCTTAGACAAACTTTTATAGACCCACTCCTATGTCAATTTAGCTTCCTATCCGGAGAAAACCAGGTTTTACACTTGCTGAATAACGTCACTAGAGCTATACCTTCCTTGGTGGCCAAATTTCTTTTTTTAGCTTTTAAGCGTCGCAAGACTATAATTGACTGTATTGATATGGGGCTATCTGTTTAGCCCATTTTAGTGTTGGCTATGTTCTAAAATCTTCCTGCAGCTTTTAACTGTGTATTGACAAATGTACTTTTTTCTGACTGACAGTCGAATAAAAGGTTGATGATGATGAGCATTATGGGAGAACATGCTGGCCCGGCTTGCTGTGGCCTGGTAAATTTATGCAAGAGGAAATGGGAGGTGGTATGCTTCCGAATACCAGTTTCTGGAAACCACAGGAGGGGAAAGTGCTGTTGAATTTGAGTCCTACCTGCATGCTTCCCATAGGCATCTGGTTGGCCACTGTGAGAACAGAGAACATGGGCCATTGACCTGATCCAGCAGGCTGTTCTTATATTCTTGTGACATAAGGGTTCTTTTAAAAAAATACACCATTACCCCTGCCTTTACTGGTAACCCCACCTTTGTTAAAAAATAAAAAAATAAACTTTCTCTACCCTGGGAATGTTATCAAAGTGCCTTCTATTAACCACCATAAGGGACACCACCCAACACCTTCTTGTCACCAAAATCCCACCCCAAAAATAGAAGTCATATTGATCACTTCTGAAAGGTGCTGAGCTTTAGCTTTCATGGCAAGAGCATTCCAGAAGTGATGGGCACCCATGAGAATGCCCTTCTGTATGCCCTCGCAGTGGTAACTTAGTGCATGGATGTTAAACCTTAGAAATGCTTTGGGATATACAGGTGGCAATAGGTTGCACCCAACTTTTTGAAAGCTTCAAATGGTGGATAGGGGATACAGAGCATGTATGGTATGTTTTCAATTCTTTCTGTGAAGAGAAAGTAGCATTCTGTACTGAGTGAAACTTTTAAACCATCATAAAGAGAAGCCTCTTTGAGGATTGCATCACATATATATATTTAGCTGTGGTACGCACACACACACGCGCGCACACACACACAGGCTGGATCTAGACACATCAAAGAAGCATTTCAGTTAAATGCATTGTAAATTTAAACAGAGAAAACAGGTAGAGAAAAACGGGACTCCACAGCACCATCTGGTACAGTATGTTATATTGCATATACAACACTTATAAATCACTTTTTCTTTACTAATCTAGCTGAGTCCAGAGAGAGAAGGAAAAGATTGGAAAATGGAAAAGAAAGTGCTGGAGAGCTATGGTCTGGTCAATAACTGTGGGTTGTTGTTTTTGATGTAAAATCATAGTCTTCTGGGTCACCCTAAGGTAAAGGTAAAGGGACCCCTGACCATTAGGTCCAGTCGTGACCGACTCTGGGGTTGGGGCGCTCATCTCACTTTATTGGCCAAGGAAGCCGCCGTACAGCTTCCGGGTCATGTGGCCAGCATTACTAAGCCGCTTCTGGCAAACCAGAGCAGCATGCGGAAACGCCGTTTACCTTCCCACCTATTTATCTACTTGCACTTTGACGTGCTTTTGAACTGCTAGGTTGGCAGGAGCAGGGACCAAGCAACGGGAGCTCACCCCGTTGTGGGGATTCAAACCGTGACCTTCTGATCGGCAAGTCCTAGGCTCTGTGGTTTAACCCACAGCGCCACCCACGTCCCTTGGGTCACCCTAAAGAGTACTAATAGTTGTTTGGGACAGGGTATTTTCTTGGAACTTACTATCAGTGCTTTGCTCCATAGGGTGATGTATGAGAATGAACTAGTGAGAGAGAGGATGCTACCGTCATCTCATCAGCTACCTGACCTAGGTGAGTTCTTGCTAGGGCTAGAATTGTCCTAAAGCTTTTCTTCAAAAGTTTTTCATTGATTGCTGAGGGGGGGGGGAATTGGAGTGGGCAAGTTGGGGAAGAAAATGAATTAGTATTCAGGAGTTTCCAGGGCCAGTCTAATCTCATAATCCCTATACAGTGGTACCTCGGGTTACATACGCTTCAGGTTACATATGCTTCAGATTACAGACTCCGCTAACCCAGAAATAGTACCGGTACCTCGGGTTAAGAACTTTGCTTCAGGATGAAAACAGAAATTGTGCTCCGGCAGGGCGGCGGCAGCAGGAGGCCCCATTAGCTAAAGTGGTGCTTCAGGTTAAGAACAGTTTCAGGTTAAGAATGGACCTTCAGAACAAATGAAGTACTTAACTCGAGGTACCACTGTATGCCTATACTCAGGTTAGTGTGGGAGGAGGTTAACTGCTGATCTGACAAAGGAGACTGTGTAATGAAAGCGTTTGCAACTGGCATGGGTCTAGTCAAAATATCACCTTTTAAGACTTGGAAAATGTAATTATCTCTGATTCCTTTTGTCTCTTTTCCCTCTCCCCTCTAGCCAGCAAATGCTCTATTCGGGCTAAAAACCGTAAAGGAAAAATGAGCAAGGTGCCAGCTCATGGTGTCCAGAGCGAATCAGAACTACAGTTTTCCATCCAGCAGGTAAATGCTGCATTGCTTCACTTTAGGCATGCTAAAGAGACCACAACCCAAGCTGTGCTTTCAGTGTTCCCCATACAACTCCATCAGATACAAAAGACAGGATGTGTACATATATTGGGCTACGGTCCCATTAGAATGATTTAGCATTGTTGAAGTTTGCTTTTCCACAATCAGCTGAAAGCAGAATTAATATGATTCCACACGACACTTAATATAGTGTCATATTACCCAGCAATGGCCTTCCCCCATAGCCAAAACCCTTCTGTAAAGTTTGTTTGCATTTAAGCCTCACTCAGCAAAAGTCATTTTCAGCTTCTGAAATAACCACCCTCAGTTGCTCATTAATTTCAGTTTCAGTTCCCTTGGAGGAGGGTTTTATTTATTTATCCCATTAGTATGTTTTGTTTTCAATTGTCTATCACTGTGTGTGTGTGTGTGTATGCTTTTTTGGTATTATAATAATAAGGTGCTAATACTCAAGCCTTGATAAAAGTGGTACAAAATGGCTGCCACGGGGAGCAGAAATAGAGGTGACTGTACTCCATACAATAAGTCCCATCTCTCTCTCTCTCTCTCTCTCTCTCTCTCTCTCACACACACACACACACGCACACACACACACACACACAGAGAGAGTTTGTTACATGAACATGAAAAAAAGTAAAATAATGGGAGGAAATCAGTAATTAAGCCCTCTCACATGAGAACAGAAACTGACAATAAAGGGAAATTCAGAGGCACTGTTCTGTGGATTGATGAATGTCAGCCACACTCAACAGGAAACAATAAAAGGATAGAACCACTGAGGAAGAAACTTAATTGAAGGACATTAGCTTTGAAAACATTCAGTAGCGGTTTGCCTATTCACAGTGGACAGGCTGACTCTGCAATTGCACTTACAGTGTTTTTTTAAATTGCCACAGATCAGTTCTGACAAAATGCCGGAGGGCAACACAGGGAAAATGCAATGTCATCTAGACCAGTGTTTCCCAACCGGTGTTCCGCGGCACACGAGTGTGCCGTGAGACATCGGCTGGTGTGCCGCGAGATGCCTGGAGGGAGGCGGGCGAGTCGGGCGGCGAGAGGCGGGGCGGCGGCGGCGAGGAGCCGCTCGGCGCGCAAAGCGAGGGAGGCTGGAGCCAAGAGCAGCGGCGAGCAGGAGGCGCTTGGTGGGAGATTCAGCCGAGCCCGAGCTGCGTGCGCTCCCGAACCTCTGGGCGGAGAAGAGCGTGTGTGTGTCCGGCTTAGCGACGGATCCTCTCACCCGGCGCAGCAGAAGACAACCCTCGGGGCGGAGCTCCTGCCACAGGCCTCCCGCCTTCTTCCCCACGCGGGGCAGAATAAGTGGAAACCGGCGGACGCAGCGGGTTTCTCAGCCGCTGCCCGGGTTGCCCCTCTCTCCTACAGAGCCGCATCCATCCCAGCCCCTCCTGTCATCTCAACCTGCCCGTCTAATTTACATACCATCATATCCTCCTTTCTTATTGATTCACTTAGATTTAGTCTTACATTTCTCGCTTTGTCTCCGTAGACTGCGCGGAGGGAGAGCCAGAGAGAGGCATCGCTCCTGCGCGGCGGGAGAGGGAGCAGCCGGAGCGATGCCCCAAACGAGCTGAATTCCGAGCGAGGGACTGAGGGGGGGAGGGGAAAAACTTTCACTTTCGTGCGTCCCTCCCGGCGTGACGCTGCGCGCTGACGTCACGGGGCGGGGCTTTAATGGTGGTGTGCCGCGAGATTTTTTTTCAGTAAACAGGTGTGCCGTTGCCCAAAAAAGTTTGGGAAACACTGATAGACTACTCAAGGAAATTGGGTCTTGCATCCCCTCTTAAACATCCACACAGGTGGATAGTGCCTGACGGATGCACCCACTTGCAGTAAACACAATTCATTTGATGTTGAGGTTGTGCCAGACCATCTCCATTAGAGGATAAGCACTTTTGTCTATCTCCTCTTCCAATATCAGAGAAAACTCAAAGGGGGCGGGGGGAGCATCATGGCATATCCAACTATCCAAGCCATATTTTATGCACACACCTGGCAACGTTATATAACAGTATTTAATTCTTAAAATATGGGCAGGAATAACTTTATCCTCACTGTAGATATGTCCGTCTGCAAATTGTGCCTCAGGATCAATGGGGATAACAATCTTAATAAGGAAGGTCACTGGGGCGGGGGCGGGGCCTGCTGCACTCTGGGTAATAAAGAGACTGGTGATTGATGCCACTCAGATCTATCTGGTCTTGTTTCCATGCAATTTCCCCCAAAGAAGTCCATTGGTTCACAACAGGAGTCCAATGAAGGATATGCACTAAGGAGTATGGAAACCTCTACCCCTGCCTCCATTCAGCTCATCCAAGAGGTACAGCTGTTGTTGTTTTTCTAAAAATATTTTATTTATGATTTTCAGTTTTATACATTTCAATAATCTTACAATCCTTTTAACATTTCAAAACTTGTCTTCCTTCCTCCTCTTTCTGCAGTTCCTTAAATTTATTTTTAATATTTTCTGCATATCCAAATTAACTTAATTTGCTCATTTATTCATCTACTTTAAATATAAATGAGAACCTATAAAACTGCAGGTTATTACAATAATCCTGCCAATGTTCTTATCTGTTTACAGTTTGTTTGTAAATATTCAATAAACCCTTTCCATTCTTTTATTAAAAGTCTGTTATCTTGATTTATTATTCTTCCGGTAAGTTTCGCCATTTCTGCATATCCCATAAGTTTTGGTATCCATTCTTCTTTTTCTGGGACTTCTTCTTTTCATTTTTGGGCAAGTAACATTCTTGCTGTTGTAGTCACAAACATGAATAAATTTCTTTACAGTTTGGGTAGTTCTGTCCCTATAATTCCCAAAAGAAAAGCTTCTGGGTTTTTTATTCATGCTATTTTAAACATCCTTTTCAATTCATTATATATCATTTCCCAGTAAGCTTTAACCTTACTACAAGACCACCACATATGATAAAAATAACCTTCTTTCTCTTGACATTTCCAATACTTATTTGATTTGGATTTATACATTTTTGCCAATTTCTTGGTGTTAGGTAACATCGATACATCATTTTCATATAATTTTCTCTTAGACCATAGCATGCTGTAAATTTTATAACCATGTTCCACAATTGTTCCCATGGTTCCATATCGATATTATGACCAAGATCTATTGTCCAATGTATCATTGCAGGAGGTACAGCTGTGAGCATCACACACAAGTTCATTGGAAGTGGTTGGGGTTTGAGACAGGGTCAAGGGAAGGGACAAAATGGGATGTTGAAGAAAGGAAATAGGGATGTCAGAGAATTCAGTCCTAAATGGGAAATGGGAGTGAAAAATCACCACAATTAGCATGGATCCGTACAGAACAGAACTGACACATTTCTTTAGTCTTGGAATAACTGTGTTATTTTCTGCATTGTTTTTTGGTATTTCTCTTCCACTGAAATGCATTGACATTAATTGCATGGGCTTCCATTTCTTCTCCCACAGGCTCTGAGTTCTGGAGGACTTGAATCCCTGGCTAAAGACTATTCGTTCATGAAACTGGCAAGAAATGAGATGGCTGGTGCCTTCCAGGTGGAGGTGACTGAGGTGGAGGAGATTGCAGTTGCTTTGTTGAAGAGAAGGGAAACCGACTCAAATACATCTTTGTAAAAGGCTCATTGCATGGCCATTCCAAATTCCAGACTGTGAGATCTTGCCCCCAGCCTTATCTCTTTTTTCCCCAGCAGGGCTGCTATAAAGTGCTACCCGTTTGTCTGCTTCCGGGTGGTTACCATGAAAGCACTGCATTACTTGCTCATAGCAATCCCTGACTGGTTGCCATCGGCAGCATAACAGGCTAATGGAAAAGATAGCAGAGGGAAACCTATTTTCCTTGGCTGTCAAAGGAGGAGATTTTTTTTAGAAATAGAACTCCCCAGGTGTTTCTCCCAGCAGGGTCTCCTTGCTCTCATGAGATCGACAGCATACAAGCTAGATGATAGATCACCAAATATTCCCAATATTTAATATCAAAGATCCCTCCTACCTAGCGAATTTATTTCCTCTGGGAAACATCTTGAAAAGTGCCCTTTGATTACATTGTTTTGAACAGAAAGTAAAAATGATGAAAAGCTAGCACTTTTAATAAACTGAAAGAACCAGGAATGATTATTTTTTTTATTTGAAATAGTTACACCTCACTTTAAAATAACAAAAAATTTCTGGGCCAACTTACAAACAGGTAAAAGCAATAAAAACACAGCAATAGAATGAAAGCATTAAAATCTAAACACTGTTACACACTCTCTCACATAGCTACACCTCAAAAATAGGATTGAAGGGTTTTGTTGCTGAATTTTGCAGAGTCTCTGAATTATCTAGCTGGCTGCTAACATATATTGGAAGATTTGAGTGTGTATTCATTTAGAATTCTAGCCCACATTATTCCTAGGTTCATAGTGCTTTACACTAATAATTGCACATCAGCATGTTTAATTAAATCACACAAACAATCGCTAGTTTGGGCTAGGGATTTGGCAAGTCAAGAATGCTCTGAAAGACTGACTCTTAGAAAAGTTGTAGAGTTCTGATTCACACTGTCTTTAAACATATATTGCTCTCAAACTTACCTTACCAGTTGTCCTGGTCTTTGAATTAGAATTCCATAATTATATGTATAAGGAATTTTGTTGTTGGGTTGGGTGCAGCCCCCAATATTGCCTCCCTGTGTGTTTCTGAAGTTGATTAATGGATGAAATAATGAAGAGGGACCAGCAACATTCAAAAGGGGAAGAAACAATCCTTCAGGGCACAATGAGTTTCAGAAATTTTCATCTGCAAAATGTTGACTTAGTCATGCCTCTACTGCCGCAAGGACTAAATTCCTAGAACCACAGTGACAGCCATACAAAGATGAAAATCTGAAGAGCTGGACAACAAATCTTAACAAATCTGAAAGTGTATGATGCAATCCTGAGCTGCAAAGTATCACTGACTATGGTTCTATCTTCAAAGACAGTATGAGTCAGAACCAGACAGCTTCTCTAGAGCCTAGTGCTACCAGATATAAATGAAATAACAGAAGTAAACAAAACCCACAGCCTCAGACGTGGCCATCTCAAGGTCATCCAGTGATCTTCAAGGCTATGGGAGGATTTGAACATGAGTTATATTCTTGAGTTATAGTCTACCCACTGCACTTAGCTTAGCTCCTCAGTCCACATGGGGTGTGTGAAAACTTTGAGGAAGGGTATCTTACCCAGTGCTCTTTTCTATGACTTTATAATACAGCCATAACCTCTTTTTTTGCCTGCTATCCTGTGCCTTTAACAGCAGCTTGATCTGCAGACATTAGTAGGGGATAATGTTTATCTTTATGATATGAAAAGGCTTGCTTGCCGATTGCTGCAGATTGAGCTATAAAAGTCAGAGAAGCAGGCTCTCCCCCCCCCCCCTTGTCAGTTGGTGCTACTCCTATAAAAGCTCCTGGGGTGGAGTGGAGAGAGAAGCAGCTAAATTCTGTTACCACTTTTGCAGACAACAAAAGCTGCCGTAGCTCCTCGTTGCTGCTCCTGCCTGGTGTGCCACTTGTGCCATGATGCCCCACCTCCTAATATATCCTGCGTTTTAAAGCCCAACACAATCTCAGCAGCCAGCTCCTTCCACACAACTGGCTTCATCTCAACGCTAATAGATATTAAAATACGGAGGAATTATGCATCCCCGGGGAGGTGCTGAATCAATAGAGCCTGGCCGCTCTCAGGGCCTTTATTTGTTAAGTCAAAAAAATGGGGAATGGATAAAGGGCTGCTGGGAAGCAGAATGCACAGCCAAGCCATTGTGAATATTGAGCTGGAGAGGGTTCTCTCTAGGGTGCTTAAAGAAAATCCTCTTCCCTCTGGAGGCCAAACTCTGCTATAGCCAGCCAGGGATCCTGAACCACCCTGGAGCAGTGAGTACTAGTTACATGCCCAGCTGTCCAATAAATTGTTTCCATTTCAAAGCATTTAATTACAAATTACAGTTAGGAAGAGAAGCAAATGGCAAGAGGAGTCTGGAAAAAGAGGTGTCAGAACTCACCTTTAGAACGGCAATGGCACCCACCAGAGAGGTGCTGGGACTCTCCCACATGAGAGGTGCCAGAATTGAGTTCCCTCTGAAAAAAAAGCCCTACAAATCATCATCATTTCTGAAATCTGCCACAGTCTCTGTTGCCACCATTCCTTCCTTTGCGCTGACTCCACCATTAACAGTTTTTAACATCAGACAGCAAAGGTGGATGTGAGATGCAAAGAAGCCAATTTATCAAGCCTCATTTGTATAGAGAAGCTTTCGATATTTACTACCAAATAAACAGCAAAGTTTTTATGTTTGGATTGGGGGTAAATTTGGAATTGAATGGACTCTTCAGTATCCGCCGTTTAAGCAAAGTATCTGTTGTTTAAGCAAGGAAATCAATCAATTGTGCTCTTTATGTCAAGGCAAATTATGATCAACTTTCCTCCTTTGACTTGTCAAAGTCATTCCCTCCCCAAAGGCTGTCTAGAGTTTTTCTCTCAACTGATTAAAACACTTTGCTGAGAAGACTTTGCATCACATTGGTGCAGAATCAACGTTGTGATAGAAGCTAGAGATGCCAATATATAGTCCACTTAGCCTTCATTGAGAAGATGCATGTTGACAACCAGTTATCATTAAACAGAGATGGAAATGCTCCATCATTTGCGCCATCATTCGAGGTTAGTATTTTTGCCAGCTGGCATTAGGCATTCAAAATTAAGCATCCCATAAAAAAGCTTCCTTAAGCAATCAGAAAGGGGTTAGTGTGTCATGCAGTACAATAAAGATGATGAATCCACCCATCATACAGTGCTTGTGAAACACTGACCAATTCATCATATATATTATACACACGCAGTGCTATAACAATAAAATACATCCGCTGGATGTTGACAAAGGATAAACGTCTTGAAGCTCTGGGTTTGCAGTTGGGAGCTACAAAAGTATAAACGTTCAGAGAAAATCACAAGATTTATATACAGCTTCATTGTACTAAAACCTCAAAATGGTTTACAAAAAGAATAAACAGTAGAATTATCAGTAAAAGAATGTTGGAAATAACTATCTAAAAGTTAAAAAAATAAAAAAATAAAATCAACAAGCTAATTAATAATTAATACCAACCACCTGACATTTATGTAAATCCATTCATTTTATTTATAACATTTTAAACTGCCCTTCATCAGAAGATTTCTGGGCACTGAAGTTATATTTAAACAAAGAAACAAACAGCCACCAACAACGCTCATCTCGCTTTATTGGCCGAGGGAGCCAGCGTACAGCTTCTGGGTCATGTGGCCAGCATGACTCTGGCGAACCAAAGCAGCGCATGTAAACATTTACCTTCCCACCAGAGTGGTACCTATTTATCTACTACTTTGACATGCTTTCGAACTGCTAGGTTAGCAGGAACAGGGATCGAGAATGGGAGCTCACCCCATTGCGGGGATTTGAACAGCCGACCTTTTGATCAGCAAGCCCTAGGGTCTGTGGCTTAGACCACAGCGCCACCTGCGTCTCCTACAACCTATAGATCCGACTAAAGACGTAAAACTGAAGAACTCCTAAAATACCATCTAAAATGTTTGGGTAATGGGAAAGTCTAAAGCTGTGCCTCATTTGGCCAGTGGTCCTGCCCAATGAGAGCCATAATCCAACAACATCTGGAGGGCCACAGGTTTCCTATCCCTGTCCTGGGTCCAGCTTTCCAGGGCAGCTATAAGCAGTGACCCTTCTGGGGCCCTGGGAGCTGCCCAAGGATGCCAGGAACTGATACTGGCCCCATTAGCACATCTCTGTCTTCTCAGCAGGGCTTTCTGTGATCCATCAATACAAAGGCTCAGTATTTAAATGTGAAAGGGAGCTATTAATTACTCCCCAGGAAGGAAGGTAACCAGCTTAGCCAGCTGGCTATAATGGTCATCATAAACCAGGATTTCAACATTGCTTGCCTAACAAGAAGACAAGTTAAGGGAAGCAGAAGGAGATATATATATATCCCCAGCCAATATGACTGCTTGAAACAAATTATTTATAACATCTTAAACAGAAACACACTAGCCAGAGCCTCTGGCTTTTAATTAACCTACAAAGAACTCGTCAATCACACACATTTATCCTATTGTGAGATGAAGAAGACACATGGTAGGTAGAGATGCACTAAAAGAATTGCCAGCACCCAATCCAGAGAACATGTATGTGTGTTGCCTGCCCCCTTCTCCCACCCACTGCAACTAGTAGGACACCAAGTGATCAATAAATGTGATAAATAAAAAGCAGAAATGTGTGCAGGCACAGGTTTCCAGTTCCAGTTACAAACTACTGGGAACTCCTGTTTGCTATACATGCAGTCCCTCTCTCTGGACAGGCAAACAAGCATCCCTCCCATGCTCACAGAAATGGAGAAAGGCCACCTGCATCAGAGGTGGGGGAGATCTGTGTTCCTGCACATGTTGTTGGACTCCAGCTCCCATCAGCCCCACGTAGCATCTGGAGGGCACCAGGTGGCTGACCAACGCTGGTTCAGAGCATCATTTACAAGAGGGGACTTTTGTTTAGTTATTTAGGATGCAAGGCGGGCAGCTTGGCCATCTGTGGCCAGTAGGGGGCAGAAGAGACTCTATCTCAAGCTGCTACTGCCCTAAACTTAAGTGTCTCTCTCCTGCCCCCTTATTAGGACTTAACACAGTTCACATCTCTTACCCATCAGTAAGAGAAAAGGCTGCTGGGCATCTCCACACCGCAGTCCTATGTGGGTCTACTCAGAAGTAAGTCACACTGAGTTCAAAGGCAATGATTCCCATGAAATTACGATTGCCGTCTCAGTTTACAGTGGTACCTCGGGTTACATACGCTTCAGGTTACAGACTCCGCTAACCCAGAAATAGTACCTCAGGTTAAGAACTTTGTTTCAGGATGAGAACAGAAACCGTGCTCCGGCGGCGCGGCGGCAGCGGGAGGCCCCATTAGCTAAAGTGGTGCTTCAGGTTAAGAACAGTTTCAGGTTAAGTACGGACCTCCGGAACGAATTAAGTACTTAACCCGAGGTACCACTGTATCCACAGCGCTGAAGGGGAGATTCGCGTCATATCTTTTAAGAGCACAAAAGCTCTGTCCTGCAGCTTCACTCCTCCTACTCCGCATTGCACCCGGTTGGCACACATATATATTACATTAGCGGGGGGGGGGGGGAACAGTCCCACGATCCATGTGCTCACACTTGAAATTCGTGGCAACTTCCAAGCTCATTCCGGCTCTTCTTTGAATGCACCATGGGCGGCTGTGGGTAGATCAAGGCACTCTGCACATGCTTAAGAGATGAAATGGGCTGCAGCTTATGCCTCACTAAAAACCCGCCCCGTCTTTAAATGACTTTTTGTTGGTGTTTTGTTTTTTTAAACCCCTGACTGCATGGAGAGCACGCTCTCGAGTCCCTCCCTACCTCCGAACTGAGTCCTAATGGTAGTGCGCCCCCCCCCCTCGGCTTTCGCCTCCCACCGCCCCAAATCCGAATGAATCCCTCCCCCACCTTTTTTCTCGACGGAAGGGGCGTGGGGCGACGTTTTCGGCGCCCCTCCCCCTCCCCGCCCCCTGCGCTGGGCAGCTGGAGGCTCGCTTGCCGCGCGGGCTACCTCAGCAGTCCCGCTACTGCCGCGGGGCGGGCAGGAGGGAGAAGGGCGCTGCGTAGCTTTGCGCGCCGCCGCCGCCGCTGCCTTCTCTCCCAGGCAGGAAGCGAGAGAGCGCGGCTGGCCGTAGGAAGAGCCGCCGCCGCCGCCCAGCATGCCCTCTCCTGCTCCAGGCGGCCTCCGCGCCTTGCGCTCTTCTTAGCCGAGTCGCCGCCTCAGCCTCGTCTTGGCCCCGGCCCCATGGTGGTTGGGGGGCAGCGCTCTGCTGCGGCGCGGAGAGGAGGAGGAGGAGAACGAGAAGGAGGAAGGCATGGCCGCCCAGGGGGACAGCTGCAGCGTCAAGGTGGCCGTGAGGTGAGCTCGGCAGAAAAGAGCGGGGGAGGGGGCGGGCTGGGAAAGAAAGACGTTCGGCGCAGGTGGGCGCAGACAAAGGGTGTCCCTCGCGCCGCTCGCTGCAGGCCGGTCCATTCATTCCGATCTGTCGGGGGTGGGGAGGAGAGCCTCCCTACGGCAGAGGGGAGCTTGTGCCATTGGTCTTCCCTCAGGGGACATGGGCATTTTTGGAAGCGGCGTGGGCTGGGCTGACTTGCCTACAGCGGTGATCCTGCCCTTGGCACACAGACCCGCGTTTGTGGGACTGTTAGACGGGCATCCTTCGGGAGAGGCGCGCGCCTCCGTCTGCAGGCAGGGGCGTGTGAGCTTTACCGGTTGTGGGGCATGTGTGACACATACACACTCCGATCCGTATTGTCCTGCTCCTCTTTGTCTCTGCTGCAGAGGGTCACCCGGAGTGGGGGGACTGCACTGTCCAATTGCTGGGCTGATCGGTCTCTGTGTTTATGCGCATGTGATTAGCCACATCAATATTTTGGCCGCCGCACCTCACACCGTCCTTTTTTCTTATCCTTTTTGCCTCTCCTCTTTTACCCTGTGAGTTTAAACCCAAATCTCTTCTTACAATGAAATCCTGTTTCTGTCTGTGGAAGCCAGTTTTCTGCTGCTTCCATAAGTAATGTGCAAGAAGCAGGTTTGGAGTATTTGTCTCCTGAAGAGACCTAGAGCTGCCCCTCCCTATTTTTTTCTGAAGTCAAAGCAAGAGAGACAAGGAAATCCTGTATTTTGCACATTTGCTCTGCGTTTTGCTGCCTTTCCTTTCAGCCGCGTCTCTGCCTCTGTCTCTCTTTGCACACTCCATTTATCCCCGTTATTGATATTTCAGATAAATCCGCTGCTGTCAGGTTTCCGTAGGGGCTGGCTGGTTCCTTCCCCTTGTTAAGCTCTTATCTCCCTCCAACAACAACGAAATCTGTTTTGTTTGGCTGTCAGTTCATTTTCCCTCTAACCAGAGTTTGTGCTTTAATCTGCCATATGCAGGTGCCTGATATCTTTTGAGCATCATCCTTTCGTTTGGGGTGGGGTTGGGGGTGAGTCTGCCTATGCAGTGTCTTCTGTGAATGGCAGGACTGCTTCACACCCATCTCTTTCTCTCGCTCCCTCTCACACACTTTGCCAAATGCTGTCGCTCCCTAGCCATTTTGCTTCTTGTGAAAGTAATAATTGCATTGCAAGTACAACATTCCCCTTTCGGTTCACCTGAAACCAGGCAATTTGCTTTCCCACTGCAGGAGAAGGGCGGTGTTAATGCAGTGGCCCACTGCCCAGGGTTTCTTCCTTTGTATTGACTCTTGCCGCTGAAGATGTATGCCCTTTGGATGTGTCTGTGCATTTGAAGGCTCTTTAATAAAAGAAACAGAGGCACTATGACCAGTGGAGTCCATGAGCTCTGCACAGGGAGAGCTGTGTTTTAGAGTGGGGAGGGTTAGCGATGGCTGTCTCAGGATATTGCCTTCAGTTCCCAATGCAGTCTGTCATCTGGAGACGTTAAGTGGTCTTTGTCAAATGGAATTGAAACGGTGATGGGAGAATTTATCCGAACACCAGACTAGTGTATGCACAGATACCAGGAGCTGCCATTTTGGCAACCCTTCATTGCCTCTGTCAGGGTGGGAGGCACATTTGTGTGCAAAACCCTGTATTAAGATCAGACATGCCAAGTGTGGGTGAGGCCACTACCGCAGAGACGCTCACCTGGACATAGTGTGGTTTCTGTTTGGGCTTCTTCATTTTGAATCTAAAGTGACAGAGCACCTTTTTAAAAAGCCTGAGAAATGGAGCCTTGTATTGTTTTGCTCCTTGCATAGCAGGGTACCATTGTTACACAGAAGCAAGGATGGAGGGGTGGGAATCCTGAAATCTCTTGCTGTGTGATCACGAGCACTTCCCATCTGGCCAGGTTTGTCCAAAGACCATTAATTTATTGGCCTGAGGACTGTGAAAACAGGGTGGTTTTCCTGCCTCTCTTTCCTGGCTTGTGAACTCTCCACCCTTAGAACCTTTGTATGTGTGTGTGTAGGGCATCTCTGAGATACTCAAGATCTGGGTGTTTTAAGCAGGGAGGTCAAAGGAGAGAATTGTAGTTTACAAAACTACCTCCTCCTTGCCAAGTTAGTGTTCTTCTGTGGCAGGAATACAGGAGAATGTTTTTCAGTTGAGCATATGAGCCTCTGAGTATGTGTAGATAATGAAACAGAAAGTTGGGCAGACCTCCATCAGACCTGGTGCTGAAAATTGACCCTTCTTTTTCCCTGCTCAGAGTGCAGGGGGAGGCACCAGATCTTACATATGATTTTGGCATTATTGCTCCAGACAGGTGTACTTCTCTCCGGGGAACAGGCTTTACCTATCAGTGTTCTGACTATTTAGTGTCTACATTTGCATCACACTAGCACAGGGCTCCTTATTTGGTGCAGACACTTCTCCTCCTAAGAAACTCAGCTTTTATTTTCAACAATCCCAAGTTTCTAGACCTTATGGTTTAGCTTTCCAAATGGATGACCATGGGTTAGTCTATAGCAGCAAAATCAACCAAGAGTCCTATGGTTAAAGACTAACACGTTTCTTTCTATCTATCTGTCTATCACCTATCTATCTATCATCTATCTATAGCTATCTATCTAATCTATCTATCTATCTATCTATCATGGCATAAGCTTTCATGGACTGAAGTTTTCATGGACCAAAGATGCATGAAGTGAAATCTCAGTTGGCAGGTATGTGCATAAAAGAGAAAAATATGTAAGGTGTCAGTTGAAGGGCAATGTGTTTCAAAAAACCCTTGTCATTGCCATTCAACTCCAACCTTGCATTTTTCTTATTTATACCCATGGGTGTGTATATATACCTCCTAACTGAGATTTCACTTCAGGCATCTAACAAACTGGGCTTTAGTCTACAAAAACATACGCCTCAATAGAAACAGTGCTGTTCTTCAAGGTGCCACAGGACTCTTAGATTGCTAGTGGTTTGGAGAGAACCTGAGACTTGTGTCGAGTACATTCTCAAGCCAAGTGGGACACAGCAGGATTTCCTGAGGTGAGGAGGAAGTCATTCTTCAGTTTTCATCTTAGCTCCTTATCTTTCCCCTCCTCTGCAAGTGCACTTAGTTAAGCAGATATATGCAAGCCTTCTTAATTTGCATAATTCCGACAGATTTTTAAACACATTCTATAATTTGACGCTGGGGAGACGACAAAGAAACGAGGCAGTGGAAGAAGATGTGCTGTTTCAGTTAAATGTGCTTAAGCAGGGGGCCGTAAGGACTGACATGGGGCATCATTCATTTCATTTGAAAGTGTAGGTATGGTGAAACTGCAGGTATGGTGAGATGAGAAGGGGACTGAGCTGAGGTGAGAAGGCCAGTTAGAGAAGAGATGGGCGGGGGTCTTGCCTGTGCCTTTGACAGACATCTGCCCCTCTCTCTGGTTCCACCTGTGCAATTCTGCTCTTTATAAACAGAAGGTAGCCTGCTTTGTCTGCTCTCTGTTTTGACTGAATCCAGTAGAAACTGCTTTTTTTTCTTTTGCTGTTGACCATTTCAGAAACTAAAGGGAGGGGAATGAGTTTATTTTAAGGGCAAATTGAGGCTGCATCCTGCCCAAACAATACAGAAAATGCAGCCATTCCTATCTTCTTCTCCCTCCACTCCCTCCTTCCCATTGGGAACTGGCCACAGGAAAGCCCAGTTCTTAATCTTCTAACAATGCATATAGATGGATAGATTTTCAGAAGCTCTTAGCAGTCACTGAAGCAGACATCAGAAATGCTTTGTCCTCAAGAGCTGAGCTCATTCTTCACACTGTGACTGAAAAATGTGAAAGAAGGGAATGACTTGGAATATATTTGGGGAAGTATGAAACCTTAATTGCCTTCCCCCTGTATTTGAAGCTGATCTGGCCTGTGTTCAGATGACAGTTTTGAGGGGTGTCTTGGGCTCCCTTCCTGATAAAGTGAATTTGACATCTCCATCCATTGACTCATAGATCTCCTCTTGACAATATTCAAGCACTCTGATGTCGATATGTACAGTGTGCTAGCTTACTTAGAGAAACATGTTCAGAAAGCAAAATTGTTCTCTTAGGACAGCTACAAGGCTACATCTACTTGAGCGATGAGCTAAGAATTCTGAGAGAATTCATTGGAACTCTTATTCATCTGAGCAATGCACAAGTATTTGCAGTGGATGCAGGATATACGTAATAAGTGCTGGTTTTGACCTATAAAACAGTTCAGGACCACAATATCTCGACCGTCCTCTCACCATATGAATTGACCTGGACAAAAAACATTCCTCTTCTCCCAGTCCTTTGGCTAATGAAACAATCTATGGCCTTTTAAACTGTTGGTTGGGGGCTACTGCTTTTGTTTGTTTTTAGGCTTTGTACTTTTGCATTTTTAATACTTAAACCACCCTCTGATTTTTGAACGAAGGGTGATATAAAAAAATTAATAAAAATTAATAAATAATAATAGTAAGTGGGAAGTGGGAAGAAAAACAGAAGGGCGTCTGGATGATCACTCTGCCTTCGGTGGGTAGTACAACCTACACATGCAGAATGGAAAAGATCTGTCAGTGGATTGATTGATTGAATGGATGAACATTTATTATTACAGCCAAACAGCCAGCATACTAGTCAGTGGATGGACCTTTCTGATAATGTGGCTCAGCTCCTTGAATATGGAGCAGACAGAAGGGAGATGTAACATCTGAGAAGCAGATCAAACACTGCTTAATATCTATAGAGTAGAGGTAGGGAACCTGTGGTGCTCTAGATGTTGGACTACAGCCCCCATCCACCCTAGCTATCATGGTCAGTGGTCAGGGATGAGGAGAGTTTGTACTCCAGAAGCATCTGGAGGGGCCACAAATTGCTCAACCCTGATCTAAAAGAAGGACTGACACATTACAGTAGCCAATAAGGATGCTGCTGAGAACCACATTCCCATGGTGAGTGTTTTCCATTCTGGAGCTGTAATGTAGAGTAGCTTATCACATGGGCAGCCATCATTGAATGGAGAACCTCCATACCTTTCCCAAGCACTTCTAGAGATATCCTGTGAGGCCATGGAAACTCCTTATGCAGAGATGAGGATCTGTACAGCAGGCTGCCATCATATTAGAATTGTGGCACTGAGAAGTTTCCATTGGCATGTTGTTTTCATTCTCTGTGGTCATTGTAACCTGTCCATAGTGTCTGCAGAGAGTGGATTTTCACCCTCCATCCCACAATAAAATTGTGTGTGCGTGTAAACCAGTCATAAGACTAGTGAGTAAAAGGTCATTGAGTTGGTGCAGCTTTAACATTTTTGGGCCTGCTACGGTGTGGGCAGAGCCAGCCATGTGGATCCTTGTCTTCAGCTGTCACACAGCTGGTTCTGATGCAGTTGGTCCTAGACATGGTGTCCCTTTAAATGTTGCAGCACCATCGTGGGACACACCCATGGAAAAGTGACTCTCCACATGCCAGTGCTTTGATGTTTAAGGAGTGGGCCAATTCTTTGTTGCTTCATGATTCTCCATTTTATCGGTAGCATCTTCTAATTTGCATCAGCAGCAGATTTCACTTATAGTTTCCTTGCCAACTGAAGCCAACTGAATGAAAATACTGGTTAAAAATGGGCTTCTGGATTGATCACTGAGAAACTCCACCCCTTAACTCCACTCTGGTTTGAAGGTCTGCCTTTTAACAAAACCCTTTCTCCATTTACTGTAGCCAGTTCCTTATCCATCTTACTGTACATATATATCCTCCAGTTTCATTAATAATTGCTGATGTGGTACTGCAGCGAATGCTTTATGGCATTTCCTTTGCCCAGAAAACCAATTATCTTCTCAAAAAAGAATATCAGATTAGTCTGGCAGAAGCCTGCACAACGCGCTCTCTCTCCCCCGCTTCCTCCCACCTCCCCTAGAGCTCTACACGCCACTCCATTCATGTCTTGTTGTGACATGCCAGGTGATGGATAAATGTTCTTTCCCTTGTAGCCTGGGACTGTGGTGTTGTGCCAGACAGTGGCTGCACAATTAACCTTCAGCGACTCCATGTTGTCTCTTGTGTTATTTTCTTCCACATCTAATAATTATCTTTGTTCTACTTTTGTCTGTCACTGAGTGTGTCCTGCAAGCAGAAGCCTTTTTAAGCTTCTCAAACAAACAGCAAGGACAGTAACACTTTCTTTCAAGTGGTGCAACCACATACCTCTATGTGGGGGCCTTCTTTTTTATATATAGAAAAATTGGTAATGATCATCCTTCTCTCGATGTCTGCCTCCCTGCCAGCTTCCAACAGAATGGGTTGCCGTTTGCCTTACCAGCTGATCCGTTTATCCAGATTTCTCTTTAATCTTTTTCACATGATGATTTTTTTAAAAAAAATAATAATAAACCGTTTTTAGTTTATGATGCCAACTTGCAGGCTTAGAGAGGTCTGTGTGGAATACTTAGAGACACATTCTTTGAAAGTGGAAGAAATCTGCTTTTCTGCCTCTGTTGGTTCTTTAGGTGTGATGAGGACTGTTTCAAACAGGCTTGTATCTGAGTCATTCCCCATATATTTCTCTCTCTTTTTTGCATTTGCAGTAGAGATTGAGGTTTTATATGCCCTCTCATTTTTTTTACAGACTTCAATGCAGCTTAGGAAATGGCATCTCAAACCAAGGAACTGACATGTGTGAAAGAAAGAAAGGATTTTTGTTCTTACTTTAATTGCAATGCTATAGCATGTGATGTCAAACCTTTCAGCTTCTTCAGTGGTTTACAAGAGGGGGTTGGGGAACTGTCCAAGAGGCACCTTGCAATGGAACTGATTTATATGGGAAATGCCAGATTTGCACATGGACAGATTGGTGGTTTTTTTTTAAAGGGAGGAGTTGTTAGGGGAGCATCGACTGCAATACACTAGAGCAGTGTTTCCCAACCTTTTTTGGGCAAAGGCACACTTGTTTGATGAAAAAAATCTCGAGTCACACCAACATTACAGCCCCGTGACGTCAGCGCGCAGCATCACGCCGGGAGGGACACATGAAAGTGTAAGTTTCATTTTTTTTCCTCCCCCTTGCCGGGGAACCTCCAAGCTTTGGGGTGGGGGGGGAGGAGGCAGCAAAGTGAGGCAGGAAGGAGAGCGCGGCTTGGCTGGGTGAGCTTTGGCAGGGGCAGGGAATGAGAGCCGCGAGGCGGGCGCTGCGGACGGAGGCGCTGCCCGCCGAGCTCGCAGGCAGCCAGGCAGGCAGACGGCGAGAGCCCCGCGCTGGGCGGCCTCTCCTCGCCGCCGCCGCCCCGCCTCTCGCCACCCGCCTCGCCCGCCTCCCTCCAGGCAACATCTCGCGGCACACCAGGCAACATCTCGCGGCACACTAGTGTGCCGCGGAACAGTGGTTGGGAAACACTGCACTAGAGAGACGGTGGAGGCAAAGGACGAGAAACTAAATCCTAGAGAAACCAAAAACCAGTGAAACGTCTCTCATGTCATTGCCCTTTGTACTGAAAAGGGGTAGGATACAGAGGGAATGGTGTTCTGCCTTCCTAACAATCAAGTCCCACATACAAACAATGGGGGGATCTGAATGGAGTTTAGTTTGTATCTTCTGAGAGAACTGCACATCCCTAGGGAGGCCAGGCCTACTTCTGACTTGGGAAGCCATTGACACCATTTGCTAACTGATGACACAGAATCTTCCTGCAGATCAGGGTTTTTGATACAGTAGTTTAATTCAAGCAGCTAAGAGCAGCTTTTCTTGCATACAGGGACCAGAGTGCAAAATTAAATCTATACATGCTGCATCAGTTGTGTAGAGCTCGTGTATGTATTATTTGCCATTCCACCCCCTTTTAAATACTTAAGAACAAGTTTGATCAAGGATCTCCCCCCACCCCCCAATCTGAATGTGCTTGAAACAGAAACACTGTCATTTTGTACAGAAGTGCATTTTGTACTGCTTTAAAATGACACCCGCAGCAGGAAGAAGGGCCATCAGACCCTGTGCAGACTAAAAAATAATCACATTTATCTTGTTTGTGGATTGTCTTAAAAGCTTATTTGCTTAAATTCATTTACATGTACTTCATTAAGTTTTAAGTCTGCCTAATGTCCACTCCAGACCAATCTCAGACACCACAGTGCAATTTCTGGTCATTCTGAATGTCTGCGTAGCTTTTGGGACCAATTTAATGAAGGCTGTTTTAAGTCTGGCATTATGTTAACTTGGTTTGGTTTTGAAGGTGGAAATAATTTGAGCATAAAAACTCAGGCTCTGGCTGTCGTCAAAAGTGGCTTTGCAGGAGATAAACTGATTACGGTACTTTGTGGGTTTCCTGCTTGCTTGCACTATGATCTAGCAGGCTCTTACCCACGCCCATTGTTGCATGCTCATATTCTTCAGCTCTTGGCTTCGCAAAGATTGCTCCTAGTCTCTTCTGGGCTGTTTAGTGTTTCAGCAAATAACTATGTAGAGTCCAGCTCAGTCACCCAGGATGGGTTGTTTCCACTGAAAATGCAAGCTTGTGATATCAGTAAACCTGAATGATAGCACTTAGTGTGGCCGGTTTTAAGGTTGCTCTGCGGTGATGGCGTATTGTGTGACATTGTTTTTCACTGCTTTGAGAATCATAGGGTTTCTATGGGCCTGGTTTAGAACTGCTAGGGTTAGGGCCAGGAAATGGAGCTTGTGAAACTGGGGGAAGGAAGTAGATTTCTCAAGTTTATTTAAACCCTTGCAACCTCCAGACCTCAGCCACTTCTGTAAACATTCTTGCTGAAGCATGCCATGTCCTTGATCTCTCCAAGAGATGGAGCCCCCTGCTGCTAGTAACACTGCCCCCTCCCTCCTCATGTCTTACTCCAGCATATGCCAAGTGGCTTTTCCTTTTTGTAAGGGGCGGGGGTGAAATGGCAAGTTTTCAGTACTAGCCCCTTTGGGGCAAAAAGCAGGAGTATTCCATAGGAATTGGTTTCAAGCTTGCCAACTTGTTAATGGCGCTATGCTTGGTGAAAGAACACAAAGTGTGCCCCCCACTTCCCAGTAGCTCCTTGCTCCCACGCTGCCAGTATTTACTCTGATGTCATTCAAGCCTCAGGAAGACGTGGAGGATGTAATTGGTGGGTATAGATGGAAGTGGGGGAGAGGGAGTGAAAATGCTGGTTTCTTCCTAAATAGTTGTGTCCTCAGTATAAATAGTCTGTTTCCACAGGGTGCAGGGAAGGTAGAAGCTGTTGCTGTCCATTATATTGGATTGCTTTAGGCCAGGAAATAAAAAGATGTATCAGAAACAGGAAGCACTTAGTACAGGGGTCCTCAAACTGTCTACTCTGAGGACCCACTTGAGAGGGCTCAGAATTGATGTAACAAAATGGCAGAGTAGATGCAGGAAAAATAGTGGGGAGAGATGGAGGCAGAGAATATGAATTGCATCATTTTCTACTGATATCTAATCCTTCTTCGCTAAATTCCTTGCCATGGTGATTTCCTTGTGGCAGAGAGTTCCACAGTTCTCTCAAGCTAAGTCAAGGGATTGGAAGTATTGTGATTCAGCCTCCCCATTTTAAGCAGAATTGCTGATCCAGAGGGTCTAAGTGTAGAAGGGTTTGTTTTATTTTATATTTCACCCCAGCACATCTCTCTCAAAAGTATCTTTAGTTGTCTGCTGTTATTTATCCTCCTTTCACACTAAATTGTTCCCTGTTTCCACTGCCAGTTTATTTTGTTCCTCTTCCCTGGCTCCATTTAACATTCACTTCTTCCTCTTCTTTGACAGCTTGGCAGAGTGAGCATCCCCTTCACCTCTATTCCCAGTTTATTATTATTTATTAAAATATTCAACTTTTGTCTCTCTGACTTCCTTCAGTGGCCCCTTTGACTCCTTCACCTCAGAGGAGGCGGGAAAGGCTTCCTGGCTCAGTAGGAGGCCAGCTGTGGTTTGTGGGCATGTGTGTGAAGCAGAGGACCCAGAAGTCTCAGCAGCTGCTCTCGGGGTCTTCTCCTTTTCACCTCCCACAGCCACTTTGACTCTTTTACCTCCCTTCTTCCTGTTCCTTTCCTGGCACATTATCTATTTCCCCCTCGCTACGATTTCTTCCATTGCAAATCTGCATGCTACGCTCTCACTCTTGCCTCTGCTGTTTAACCTGACTCCGGCTCCAAGGCATGTTCATGCCCTGCACATGCGGGGAGCTGCTGCTAGGGTGCATCCAATCAGAAGGCTGCAGCATGACCAGGGGATAGGCTGTGATGCTAATGCTTGTTTGATGGTCCCTGGCCCACAGTTTAAGAAACACTGGCGTAGCAGGTTCTTCATGTTTCCATGAGTTAAACTGGTGTGTAAAACTGATTGTAGCTGGTGTCAGTTTTGCCGTGTGCATTGATGTCCCTGTTATGTTCTGATCTTGGAAAGTTGCGGATTTTTAAAAGGTTTTTAAACGTAAGTTGGATGGCCACCTGTCAGGGGTTTTTCAGCTGTGATTCCTTCATTGTGAGAGTTGGACTAGATGATCCTTGTGGGTGCCTTCCAGCTCGGCAGTTCTATGATTCTGTGACCGTGTTAACAACATGCAGCAGAAATAGTGAATGAGGCTCAAAAGCACATTTAAAACATTGCTTGTAAAGATGGAACCTGCACAGGATGGGAGCTGAATTGGAACAAAGAAACCGAGGGATCAGATCTTTGCAAAGCATTTTGTAGCTGTCATATGGAAGAGGCTGTAAATACCTCCATGTTTTGGATGAGAGGCAAATTGAACCCTTCCAGTGCATATGTATGGTATGAGGGAGCAGTACAAGAACTGTCCTCCTCTGATGGCAAGAGCTGCCCACCTGGAACCCACTTTGGTACTACAGCATCATAGCATTCTGAAGGAACCACCTAATAAGAAACAGAAGCATCTTTTAGGTATTCTGGCAATAGGCTGAGATCTGCTTTTCCAGCAGTATTTAATCCCAGGATCCTGCTGCAGCAGTTAAAGGCCCAGCACCATGTGGATGGAGCCAGCCCTTGCAGGTTCTTCTCATGCAATTGTTTCCTTGCCAAGGTGGGAAGAATGAGTGCAGTGGGCACTAGTGGTGCCAGACCTTTAAAACATTATAGCAGTGAATTGGAATGAAGCCATGGAGAAACATCCCTCCACACTGCTGCTGGAGCATCTCAAGTGTGCCATAATGTATTTGGGATCTACACTTGCATGCTTGTCAGGTATGCAAAGGATAGTTTGGAGGGGATGGCAATCCTGAATGGAGGAGTCTTATCATGGTAGCTTCTTGGATGAGACATTATTTCTCTGGCTTGGGAGGCATATTATTGCCTTGGCTACAAAGCTGTCAGTTGGAGTAAGCATTGCCAAGGGGATGGCGCTTACAGTACTTACCCCGTGTGAAGGGATGTAAATGCTGCTATTGGCTAATTCTCAGCACAAATGGGGCCTTTCTTCCTAGGGTTTTGGAAGGCCTGATGTCATGCCAACAAGATTTCATTTGGCATCACTGAATCCGTCCATGCAAGAAAGACACAGTAGGAGCTAGCAAAGGACAGCCGGCTTGTGTGCTCAGCTCTGGAACTTTCATGCAGTAACCAGCAGAGCTGATGCTGCTGTTCTTGAATGGCAGGTGGGATTGGCCATTGGATTGCCATTAGGAATAGGTAGGAATATGGATCTGTGAGAAAGTATGTAACAAGAGAAGGAATTGGGGTGCCGTGTTCTGGGCTGTGGTAACCAGGAATGGCTGCAGAGATCAGGTCTGCTGCCACTAGAAAAATGAATGGGAACAATGAGAAATGTACCTGTTCATCAGTCTGTGGTTTCATTTCAAAACAAATGAGGTTAAACTCTCAACTGTTTATCTGATGCTCTAATGCATGTACTGTATCATTGTAAGATGCTTTTTTACTTTGTAATCGGCCTAGAAGTACATTGGTTCATAAATAAACAGTTTGGTTCAATGTTTCATTCATTCTGATACAATGATACACATCTCTAGCTTTTCATTTCTTTCTAAGTTGTTATACAGATCTGTACTCAGCAGGGTGTTTTTGGAGCCCCCCAAAATGCAAAACAAATAGTAATAAGAATCACAGAATTAAAACCGTTAAAATTCAGCATACACTAAAATAAAGCTCCTCCAAATGCTTTCTGAAACAATAATTCTGCCTCATTTGCAACACAAAAGACGGGGGGAGTGTCATTGGGGTCCACAAGGAGGGCAAAGGGAAGAAGTTGCCCCCCTGAATGGCCCCTCTGAATGGCTAAAACTTTAGCTCTGCAGTTTTCTTTTTTAATGTCAGTTTCTAGCATTTGTAGAACCTGAAATATGAGGCAAAATGAACAAGCACTTTTCTTATCTTTTGTGTGTGTGAGAGAGAAATAAGCCTGCTTCCCCCTTTCAGTGTCTGACTTTGATTCCCCCTTCAAAGATTCCCATGAGCCCCTGGGTTGGGTATATATTCCTGCCATTCCTCTATTTCTACATGGTCTATTGCTGCATGGCTCAGGCTGCATTACCTATTTGTAGCAGTGCAGAATATGGTAATTTGGATCGGGTCTCGCTCACTTTTCCTTCTTGCCTCTCCAGCTTCTGTCCTGGAGAACTGAAGACTTGTTTCAGGCTTTATATCTGAGCAGGGCATGGCAACACAACCAGGGAGATGTCCATGCCATCCACACCCCAACATTCCTGTCCATTCCACCCTTGTCCTTCTTGCCTTGCCTGGGAAGGTCTCAAGCCTCCCAATGATTAGGAGCCCTGTGATGTTACTGGGACCCTGGTTGTGAGGAAGCTTCTTATAATGGAAAATGTGCTTAGCACCCCACTTCAGACATTCCAGTTCAATGCAAGAAGGTCAGTGGTGGAGAGGGTGCTGCTGCCCCATGCAGGGATGTGTGTGAGGAAGCTGGCACGCACTGCCCCTCACTCCCATTCATGTTTCTGTTCCCTCTTCAAGCATCATGCTTCAAGCAGGGCTCTAATCTCTTTCCCCATCTGGCAAGCTTCTTTCTGTAGGAACCAGAATGGTGTTGACTAGCATCACATTCACAAAGCTGCCTCCCCATCCGCTTTGTCTAATTTTTCTGGCCCCTATGCAAATGGGACCGTCATGTTTGAAGAGTGTGAGTTCCAGTGGTGAGAGTTATGAGGTTAGTTCCTGCCTGGGCTGAGCTTCAGACAGTTCTGCTTTTCTTTGTGCTAAATCTCGCCTTGAGGGCTCTGAACATGTGATACAAATAAAGGGAATGGATTGATGACAGTTACCATTCTCGTCTCTGGGTGATTCCTCTTGTCATGTTTTCTGCACAGTGGAAGTTATGTCAGACTTCTAGGCTGCAGTCCTACACACACTTATTTGAAACCTAGTCCTGTTGAACTCAGTGGGGCTTACTTCTGCCTATACATGAACAGGATTGCACCACAGAGTTCTTGTGCTTTTCCATGAACAAGGTGGGCTCCATTAAAAACAAAGTGGACCTTTTAAAAACATGCTTAGGCACAAGCACTTAAGATCGGTGAATTCCTCTATACTAGGAATGTCCAAAGTCTATTTTGGGGGGCCCAGTCGTCAATTTAATCTGGCCCCCATGGCAGTATATGTCCAGGGGTAAAATCCTAAAAAACCCACAACAACTTTGGGGTAAAAAAAAAAAAGTTCAACAACTTAAATCCTAAAAAAATCTCAGCCCTCACTCATATTTACTGCATCAAATCTGGTCCTCTTTGAAAAAGGTTTGGGCACCCCTGCTCTACACAGAATGCCCTTTCACCCTGGCATTGTGATGACACACCAGGGCATTTGTCCCAGACATAAAAGCTTTTAGCAGCATGGTGGTGCACAATTTGTCCCAGTTTAGTTATTTGGATCCCTTCCAGTCGGGATTCAGGCCTCATCATGGGACTGAAACTGCCTTGGTCGCACTGGTTGATGATCTCCGGCGGGCTAGGGACAAAGGTGAGAGCTGTTTCCTAGTTCTGCTGGATCTCTCAGCGGCGTTTGATACCATCGACCATAGCATCCTTCTGGACCGTCTTGAGGGGCTGGGAGCTGGGGGCACTGTTATACAGTGGTTCCGCTCCTTCCTCCTGGGCCGTGTTCAGAAAGTGGTGGTGGGGGATGAGTGTTCAGACCCTTGGGCCCTCACCTGTGGGGTGCCTCAGGGTTCTGTCCTCTCCCCCATGCTTTTTAACATCTATATGAAGCCGCTGGGAGAGATCATCAGGAGGTTTGGGCTGGGTGTTCATCAGTATGCGGATGACACCCAGCTCTACCTCTCTTTTAAATCAGAACCAGTGAAGGCGGTGAAGGTCCTGTGTGAGTGTCTGGAGGCGGTTGGAGGATGGATGGCGGCTAACAGACTGAGGTTGAATCCTGACAAGACAGAAGTACTGTTTTTGGGGGACAGGAGGCGGGCAGGTGTGGAGGATTCCCTGGTCCTGAATGGGGTAACTGTGCCCCTGAAGGACCAGGTGCGCAGCCTGGGAGTCATTTTGGACTCACAGCTGTCCATGGAGGCACAGGTCAAATCTGTGTCCAGGGCAGCTGTTTACCAGCTCCATCTGGTACGTAGGCTGAGACCCTATCTGCCTGCGGACTGTCTCGCCAGAGTGGTGCATGCTCTGGTTATCTCCCGCTTGGACTACTGCAATGCGCTCTACGTGGGGCTACCTTTGAAGGTGACGTGGAAACTACAACTAATCCAGAATGCGGCAGCTAGACTGGTGACTGGGAGCGGCCGCCGAGACCATATAACACCGGTCTTGAAAGACCTGCATTGGCTCCCAGTACGTTTCCGAGCACAATTCAAAGTGTTGGTGCTGACCTTTAAAGCCCTAAACGGCCTCGGTCCAGTATACCTGAAGGAGCGTCTCCACCCCCATCAGTCTGCCCGGACGCTGAGGTCCAGCGCCGAGGGCCTTCTGGCGGTTCCCTCACTGCGAGAAGCAAAGCTACAGGGAACCAGGCAGAGGGCCTTCTCGGTAGTGGCGCCCGCCCTGTGGAACGCCCTTCCAGCAGATGTCAAAGCGATAAACAACTACCTGACATTCAGGAGACATCTTAAGGCAGCCCTGTTCAGGGAAGTTTTTAACGTGTGACATTTTACTGTATTTTTGGTTTTTATGGAAGCCGCCCAGAGTGGCTGGGGAGGCCCAGCCAGATGGGCGGGGTATAAATAATAAATTATTATTATTATTATTATTATTATTATTATTATTATTATTATTATTATTTTGGTATTATTTATTTTAAAACATTTCTGTGTTGCTTTTCTGGACGAAGGCCCTCCAAAGTGCTTTGCAACAATAAAACAACACTAAAATAAGTGTTACCAGTACACTTCAAAACAATAAAACTCATTCATATCCTCCACAACATAATCCAGTCCAGCAAATGGGACAAAAATTACTTGAGGGAAGACCACTTGAACTACATAAATCTTTTGGAGGTCCCCAAAAGCCTCAAAAAGCCGCCACACAAAAGGCCTTGTCTCTGGGTACCACCTCACAGACCTAGGGTGTGTGGATGTGTGGGTATATGAACACAAGAGGGCCTCTGGTTGAGATCTCAGTGTCTGGGGAGGGTGATATATTGTTTAGTAGGTGCAGTAGATGCTGCTGGGCCAGCAAGTCCTACTTTCATGAAGAAGAAGAAGAAGAAGAAGAAGAAGAAGAAGAAGAAGAAGAAGAAGAAGAAGAGGAGGAGTCTGGATTTGATATCCCGCCTTTCACTCCCCTTCAGGAGTCTCAAAGCGGCTAACATTCTCCTCTCCCTTCCTCCCCCACAACAAACACTCTGTGAGGTGAGTGGGGCTGAGAGACTTCAAAGAAGTGTGACTGGCCCAAGGTCACCCAGCAGCTGCATGTGGAGGAGCGGAGATGTGAACCCGGTTTCCCAGATTACAAGACAATATACCAATTTGTGAATAGTCAGGTGAGGCAGATAGAGCTGTTCAAAAATAAGAGGTGTGTAAGACCAAACAGCACATCATGAGGCAATAATAATTAGAACTTCCAATTCATTTTCTTTTTTAAAAAAGTTGTTACTCACCTGGGGGTGAGGTTTGTTAGGGTTTTGTTTTTGGTTTTATGATCACTAGTAAGTGATACTTAACGCTTTTCCTAATCAAAATCCTGTTTTCCCCACACCATCCCAGATGTGGCTCAGAAAAAAGGGGCAATTTCTCCCAGCTGCATTTCAATAAAAGCAGGCACACACATTGTGGGATCCAATTTCTGATTTCCTGCATATTTGTAATTTAGACCTTTAGGAGCTGCAAAATCTGAAATACAGGACTTTTGTTGTTTTCTACCACATTCTGTGGTAGCAGAATGTGGTCCACAATACATCTTCTGATGGTCTATGAGAGCCAGTCAAAGAATAGAGGAAATGCCTAAGGTGTTTTCTAGAGTGAAAAAGTTCAAATGCCAAATTAAAATCAATTCCCTTCTTCACTCTGTTGCAGCAATATTTGAATATGTAAATGGGAATGGGAAAACATTGCTAGGCTTCCGCATCCTACGATCCGTTGAGACATTTGTCAAGACATCTTGTTTTAACTGACAAATATCTTAGACATCAAGCACATTTACTGTTGGCCCACAGAGAGCTGACAGAGTATGAATGTGGCCCTAAGGTCTAAAAGGTTGCTCCTGATTTAAGGAAAAGAATGAAATTTAAGGTTCATCCCTTTATTCCTCCATAGCTTCTTAGTAAAAAAAAAATGAGTTGTTAGGGGTAAATGAATGGTTTGCTTACTGTTACCCATATTTGCAGTAGGTGGTAGTTTTTCAGTAATGTTGGTTTGAGTAAAGATGCTGATATCAGTCTTAACTGCTCTTGCTTGTAGCTGTGGCACTGCACTCTGAAGATATATTATCAACTTCAGCCTAGAGAATTCATGTAATACATGTTGTTTAACATATGTACTAAAATGACTGAGAAATTGTCTCTGTCTGTCTGTCTGTCTGTCTGTCTGTCTGTCTCTCTCTGTGTGTGTGTGTGTGTGTGTGTGTGTGTGTAAAATACTTTGAACATTCTTAAGGCTAGAGAATACTGTTCACTACTCAGAATCTAAGTGGTATTTTACTGAGTACATAAATCCTTCCATGAACAGGGCCTTTGTCCTGAGAAGTATAGGGGCAAAACTATTAAGGGGAGGGGCAGGATATTTTTAACACAGTTCTTTGTAGTTGTCTGTGGAAGAGAAGTGGCTTTCCTCGCCAGCAGGTTTTGGGGTTGCAGAGAACAGGAAAGCTTGGCTATTTATTCCCTAGCTCTTTCTTCATGGTTGATCTGACCTCCTGGGCTCTGAGGGAGTATCCTGTACCAGATGCTGTCAAAATATTCTGCGTTGTTACATGAAACTAAGGACAGGCCTGGGACTTGGTGTGTGCAAAGAGGAGTTTTACATGCAAATCTAACCCAGATGCCCTCTCCTGGGAGGTATAAGCGAGGAGGCAGTGGTGCTGTGAATGTTGTGCAATTTCTGTTGCTGTTAAATGGGAACAGTCTTCCCCTTGCAATCGCAGACGTGTGTAGAGGTTAAGCATGTTGTAACCCAGGGTTGCTTCCAGACTGGGAGTTTCTAGAGCTACTAAGCATTGCTCTTCTGCTGCGAGCTACAAGTGGAGCGGCAATCGATTACAATCCATACTGTTGACCATGGCATAGCCCCGTGGGTGGAGAGGGAGAAAGTCCAGTTCCCCTGAGTGGCCCTTTAAAAACAAATAAATCCTGAGAAATCCATTAAACTCAATTTTTAAATCAGCACCAAAGTACTTATTCATCTATCACTTGCTAGCTATTTTCATGGAAGCAGTTTTAAAAACATATTTTCTATATATTTCAATATTTTAAATATAAATATATGGAAAAGCATTTTAGCACCAACATGTAGTTAAGTTTCTGGAGTTTATGCTACATGTATGTTTCCATTGCAAACATTGTGTGTTTAGGTACATCAGAATGAAATGACATAGAGCTAGGTCAGTTCTGAAATTTGTACTGAGCACAGAATTCAACATCCTGAGGATCTCGGCTCAAAAAATGCAAATACCTTTTTCTCAAGGCTTGAAACTGTTTGGCAGTACACCGTGAATGCCTAGGAGCTTTGCATGGGGGCATTGCAGAACTTTCAGTGATCAGGAAAAGATGCTTCAGTGCTTTGTATAACTCCTTCCCTTCTTAATGGTTGCAAGAAGCGAAATCATTTGCAAATGGTGCTAGTTTTTGCCATTTTGCTCAATTTGTATCGCTTGGGTGACATGATTCAGCAGCTGTTTGCATTAAAAATGCAAGCTGATCAAAACTCATTGTGAAGAATAAGAGCAATGGGCATGTCCGCTTCAAAGATCATAATATAAACAAGATTGGAGACAGACTTTTCTGTAAGAGTTGTCTTCATGGTGCAAGGCAGAATGGATTAAGAGGATCGGGGGGGGGGGGAGAAAACTAAAGTCAGAGAGACACATTGGCAGTTTTAAGAATATGGGTTTAACTAGGTTCTATAGCCATGCAAGAAAATTTTGCTCTCTTATAAGAGAATGTCCCTTGTAAAGACACTCTTGAGTTGTCCAGTCATTTCTAAACATTGTTAGCATAGATCAGGCACCCCCAAACTCGGCCCTCCAGCTGTTTTGGAACTACAACTCCCATCATCCCTGACCACTGGTCCTGTTAGCTAGGGAAGATGGGAGTTGTAGTCCTAAAACAGCTGGAGGGCCGAGTTTGGGGGTTCCTGGCATAGATGCTTCAGGTCCAGTTGCCTAATAAAATAAATATAGCCCAATACTGATGTGTGGAAAACCCTTAATGTAGCCCTATCCAGTGGAAGAGCAAAATTCAGAAGTCTAGCACAAGACAGGCTATGCCTCTTATGCAACCATCCCAGATTATGTTAGTATTTGCCATTCCTGTTTCCCAGCTTACATTTCGGGTGATAATAGCTCTTCCCGTGATAAATGGGACCCTGAAGCCTCATCATTTGTGCCTTGTCTAATCTATATTTCATGGTAATAGTCCCCTGGTCATGGACATTATGGCTTAAATAGCCTCTTCCTTGATCTTCTTACATGTTGAATTATGCCCAGCGAAGATGGAGCATTTGTTTAAAGGACCTGGCTGGTTCTTGAAGTGTATGGTTCTCTTATGAGTTGCAGTGAATCTGTTGTCTTGCTGTATAACCTCTATTTTAGTATCCTTAGGAGAATACTTCATAGCCTTGACTAATCCAGGCAAAGATTTGGAAATGTACAGTGATTCAATAATATTAGCTGTTCTGACTCCAGCTGTCCCTTATATCATAATTTGTCCTTACATTTGACATGAAGTGTGACACTGGGGAGTGACACCGGAAATTCTGTTCCAATTTGTAAAAATGATACAAATGTGGTTCTGCATGCAACTGGTGCATTTGATAATGGTAACTCAGACACTATATTTGAAGTTGGGAGTGTGAGCCCTGGCGATGGCAGTGCAGAAAAGTCCAGGGGCCTGTTCCAAATACAGCAGGACTGGCTTACCACAGTTTTAAGTAAGTGAAGTAATTCACAAATCCATCTAAAGAGGGGCACCCCCCACCCCATAAGACTTTTAAGTCCAAAGTGCCAAGTTACCTAACTGTACCACTGAATGTGAGCTGCTTTATAGATTGCAGAAGCTGCCCTGAGTGCCTACTTCAGAATTTCTCCGCTTTTTATAGTCTGTGTTAATTGGAAGCATTTGTGAGTATAATGCCCTGTGGAAAGTAGACTGCTGAATCCATATGAAGCACTTCCTTTCCCTAAGGTTGTGAAAATATCCTGAAAGGGAGATCTTTTGAGGCCTTCTTTTCTGTAATGCAGTGCCGGTACAGTGGTACCTTGGTTTAAGAACAGCTTAGTTTATGAACAACTTGGATTAAGAATGCTGCAAACCCAGAAGTAGGTGTTTTGGTTTGTGAACTTTGCCTTGGAAGCAGAACATGTTTTGCTTCCTGTTGAGTGTGTTCCATTTGTAAATTGAGTCCCCGGCTGCTATAGGAAAGCACGCCTTGGTTTAAGAACGCTTTGGTTTAAGAATGGACTTGCAGAAAGGATTAAGTTTGTAAACCAAGGTACCACTGTATAGGATCGATCAGGGTTAGTATTATTTGGCCTTCAAGGACGCCCATAAGCAGAGGCCTCCAACAAGCCCCCTAGTGTAAAACTGGCAGGGGTAATTCAAAACAAAACACTAATTTCCTTCTTTTGTATCCAGCTCCCCCCCTCCCCCCAGCTGTGTACATTTGTTTCTGTTTGAAATTTGAATCCCTTCATAATGTCTTGCCTTACTCTGCCCTGTCCAGGGGCCTGCCTTTCGGAGTAGTGGTTGTAGACGTCTGCAGGCCGGTAATGGCAAAATGATGCCGATTTTCTACAGCAGGTTTTAATGAGGAGAATGTCTTTTATTCTTGCTGCTAATGGAAACGCTTCCCTCATTTGGGCAAAGTCCAAAATATTTATCCATTTATAATAATAAAAAATTGTACACTGCAATTTCATAACATCAAAGCAGTCTACATGTATAGTCTGCATGTATTACAATGCAATAAAAACCACACAAAAATTAAAACAGATCGCCACCTGACTTTTATGGGAAACATGTTTCTTAATTGTCTGCTTAAGCCTGGTGGCTTGATGTAGGAAATTGTCTCTTTCAATCCTAGTTATTTGATACAGCTGGAAATGTGGGATTGTTTTCTTCACAGAGTAATAGCTGCTGGAGCGTATCAAAACTCCTCCTACTACTTGCATGGAGACATGCTAGGAGCATATAGAGTACCCTACCAGGTACAGTGGTGCCCCGCAAGACGAATGCCTCGCAAGACGAAAAACTCGCTAGATGAAAGGGTTTTGCGGTTTTTGAGCTGCTTCGCAAGATGAATTTCCCTATGGGCTTGCTTCGCAAGACGAAAACGTCTTGCAAGTTTGTTTCCTTTTTCTTAACACCGTTAATAAGTTGTGACTTGACTTCGAGGAGCAACTCATAGAACGTGGTGTGGTAGCCTTTTTTGAGGTTTTTGGTGATTATTGAAGCTTTTCCAAAACTTTTCCAACACCGTGCTTCGCAAGACGAAAAATTCGCTAGACGAAAAAACTCGCGGAATGAATTAATTTCGTCTTGCGAGGCACCACTGTACCTACTCATGGGAGGAGAGAGGTTTCTAATTTATGTTTAAATTGCAGTCCTGAAAGTTAGTACTGTATGGTTTATTAACAAAGTCTTCCTTGCTTGCTGACTGCTATATCAGCATAATGCCTTGTTGAAAAGCGCTTGGTTCCCTGAAAAGTGATAAAAGATAAGGCTGACTCTTACCAAATAAGGAATTAGTGACTTCAGGCTAGATGGAAATTCACAAACACACTGAAAAATCTCCAGAAGTATGCTTTGGCATTCCCTGTACATAGCTATGTCTGCCACTGAAAGGTCTAATTTTCGTTCCCATAAAGTTGAACATTAGCTAGATTTTGTATTGCAGATATATCAAGAGAAGCATGGTCAGCACAACTCCCTGTGTCATTATCCTCCATAGTGTGGATTGGTTTCCTTCTGTTTCACTCTCTCTGTGTGTGCTTTGTGATGAGAGGAGGGGAAGGTGTGATGGAGAGGGGAAATAAAAGCACATGGTCTACTGAGCTATATTCATTGCTCTGGCATGATGCAACCTGTGCTTTTTCTAGACTCTTCCTTCATTACGTATGCTCTTAGCAAAAGTGCTTGAAAGTCCGGGCTCTCTCTCGGTACTTCCACTACCCATTTCTTTGATGAAGTCAGAAATGGCTTCCTACAGGCACTTTCAGGATAGCACTAATGCTCTTACAGAAGAGCTAATGGTCTCTCTCAAGCTGAGTAGCAAGAAAAAGCATTTGCTGATTGAGTCTGATAGGCTCAGGCTTTTCTCCAATTACTTGGGCTTTCTATCCATGTCAATTAGGTACTTAACTTTGAAATTGTTCTAGACTGTGCTTCTCTGCTTCCTAAGTTTCTAGTTCTCAACAGCTGCAGAATAAAACAGGGAAATGAGCAGCTTATGTTGATAACAAGAGCCCCCAAGTTATCCTATCTGTTCTGACCAATGCAAGAAAACCCTCTGATCTGACTGGAAAGCAAAGGAAGGGAGACGTCCTCCATGGTGGATCATGAAACAGTGAGCCGAAGCTCTTAATAAACTCACTCACAACTCAGGCTGTTCATTACTGGTGGGCAGTTGCTAGGCACAGCGCTGTACTAGCCGTATGTGAGAAAGAATCTGATCTCTGTTTTTAGCAGGGATAGTTTTAGGATGCATTCTGCTGTCAAAAACAAGATTAGGACAGAGTCTGGGCTGACAGGGAAATAAGAGGACAGAATCCTCTCTGTGGGGAATCTTCCTGGATCAGACATTTCTATGTAGCGAGGCTGCCAAGGAGGTGGGGAAGGGGGAAAGCTCCTTCTTGGCCTCAGGGCTGTGGCTTTCACTCTTAAGACTAGAGCCCATTTGTGCTTTGGATGCCAGCCCAATTGGTTCCCCTCTCTATAAATGTTGGCTTTTGCTGATGGAGCTAAACAGCCAGGCCATTGTGTGTGTGTCGGGGCCACTGGAGAAACTGCCCGAGTGGTGTTTTGTATAGTGTGTCAGTGTGTGTTCCCTTTTTGGGTTGTCTCATTCCCTCCTCCTGCTGCCGAGACTCGGTTGTCATGGCAATCATGTCATGGGGGCTGCTGCTTTTCCATCCTGGCGGCACAGAAAGGCTCATATGTAGCCTACCCAAGGGAGCAGCCCCACCGTTTCTGAACATCCTTTGCAAAGTGGATGTGGGCTTGCTGGCACATGGTAAACCTCTCGCTCGAGGTTGCAGTCTTGTGACTGTCAGTGTCAGACATACCCGATGCCACCACACTCATGGGCTTGACTAGAGCCCCAGATGGCAATGTATGCCTCTTCCACAAAGCATCAGATCTGGTGTTCTTGGCAACTTACCTGGCTCTGAGGAGAGGAGGCTGAACACAGGTTTGCACAAATAGCATCTCACTGAAGAAAGTTTCCATGTCTCTCACCCAGTTGTTCAAAGAGTGTCTCTGTTGGTGGAAATACCAAAATGAAAATTTGCCATTATATAATAATAATAATGGAAATCAAGCTTCTTTAGAAATAAATAATTATTCGGAACAGAGGAAGTGGCTTGTTAGCACCAGCAATTTCAAGAGATGATAGATGATGCATCGCTTGATGATTCGGGTGCTAAAAGGTCAAAAAAGCAGTTGCTGCCAGGACGGCTCATCTGGGTTTTGGTTTCATGCATTCTAGTTTTATAGGTCAGGAATATGACATTGCCAAGAATTCTTCTCTGGCGAAGCAGACAGTGCTTCTGCCTAACAACCATATACTATGTGTTTGTTTTGTTGGTACACAGTTGCAAGACTGCATGAAAGGTGAGCTGATAATTGCAGGACTCAAAAGTTTAGAGTGACACTTCCAGTGATGGGGTGCTATCCATTGTCATCTGCCCCCTCACTCAAAGCAGCTGATTATTTGTCAGTCAGGTGCCTACCTTTGCCAATGAGAGGTTGCTTTTTGAAGTTGGGCTTGGATAACTTCAGTTGCTGTGGGCCAGGCAACAAGCTTAGTGCAAAGCTTTCCTCGCTTGATCTTCATGGAAGTGTTGTAGCTCAGTGGTAGAACTCATGCTTAGCATGCAGAGGGTCCCAGGTTCAATCCCTAGCGTCTCCAGCTAGGGCTGGGAAATGCTCCTGCCCAATATCCTGGAGGGCCACTGTCAGTCACAGTCAGTCAGCTTCCTATGACAATGAGATACCTCTCTAATTCTGGCCTTTTCTAATTCCTATTGACTGCTAACAAGTGGATTTTGAAGTCTTTGGAAGACACCCTTTGGGGTTTTGTGTCAGACCCTGAAGCTGAGAGAGCCATCTGCATGTACATGATTGAGATTGAGTTGAGGCTGAGGCCCCAACACCCTCTTGTGGGCAATGCTTAGAAGACCTTTAAATCCCACCGCATCTCCTCACCATTTCTTAATGAAGAGGTAATGGCAGATGGCTCCACAGCAAGGGTGTTAAAGCAAGTCCTGGCGTGACCCTCGTTTTTTTGTCTAATACTTCCAGCCCACATGCAGCAGGGTTAAGCTAGCCAGTTGGTGAAATACCAGTTTATTTCCCCCTCCTGCTAGGAAAAAGGGACAGCAGCTTGGCCAAAGGGCTTGGAGTGGAATGAGCCGTCAATGGGTCTTTTCTAATGCGGATTTGTGAGGTCCTTGTATTGGATGAATAAAGCCTATTGTGCCTGTGGCGCTCTTGTGTTCACCAAGCTATGACATAACAGCTCAGAAGGGTGACACCTGCCAGGTCATGTTAGTGCTATTACCAGTCACCTTGTGACTCGTTAAGCCTGGGTTACATGGAGTAATAGCTTAGCTGCTTCCATCTCTCTAATACAAAGCTGCCAGTTCTTCTAGGTGCAGGTGGTGTAGGGTGGTGAACGCTCTGGGATGGCGGGGTGGGTTGAGGTAAAGGGGGGCATTAAACTGCCTTTTGAGACAGCCTTATCCTACTGGATATGTTCCCCACCCTCAGAGCCTAAGCCGGCCTTCATCAACCTGCTGCCCTTTGACTCTAAGCCATTATTGATTTTATGGTTAACAGCCCACCATGGAGATGATTTCCTAGCAGCTACAGCCTTCCTAGTGAACAGCTCGAAAGACCACAACCTGTTGAATTAGATTCATTTTGCCAAAGGTCTTTTGGATCCCCAGCAGGACTTTCTGACATTATTTTATTTTGGCACAGTAGGCCTCACCCCAATCTGGCACCCCACCCCATTCCATATCACAAATGGATTTTGAAACTCCCCTGAATTTTGTAAGTGGCTTCTGTGTGGTGCTAGCTTTTGAAGTTCCAGGAAACAAAAGTCCAGAGCCTTGGTTATGAGCACAAACACCGCATGGTCAAAGCTGAGCAGGATCTGTACAAGTAGCAGATGTAGGAAGGAGCTGCTTTGTTCCCTTTTGGGCACCAGAATGCAAGGCAGTTTTTGTTGTGTCGTTTCCTTTTGCTCTCCCGAGTGCCATGGACAGGATGGGATGTTTTAATTCTCCCCTCTTTCCCACACCCCCTTTCCTGGAGTCCATGGTAGAAAATACTGATTTCCCCTTCCCTGAGATAACACATGAATCACTCTATCTACCTTGTCTACATTTTGATCTTTGCATAGCAGTGTAACAGATGCACCTCCTGCATTTCAAGGCCTTTAGCCCTTCTGTTAAAAATTCCTCCTTTCTGCATGCACCTCTTCTGTGTGTACACCCGTGTGCAGCTATATATAACATGTCAACTGAGATTAACGTTTCATGTCTCTAGTAGCCCCTGAAAGCTGATAAGTCTTTCAGGTTCCACAGGACTCTGTTTTGGGTTTTTTAAAAAATAGCAAATTGGCTAGTCCACATTACTAACATAGTGCCAAGCTTATATATGGCACTTTGTTAACTGCTTAGAGGTTTGTTTTGTTTTGTTTTGCACGGAAATTAGTCAATACATTCTCTGTTTTTAGATCTTATAATGATTTATGCTGAAATTGTTCAATTATGGTTGTGTACTTTTTGATATGTTTTCCTTATTGTTTATGACTACTTTTGTTTGTAATCATGTAAATCATTTCACGTTGTAAGCCACCTTGAGCATGATTTTAACTGTGGAAAGGCAGCATGCAGATTAAACTACAGTGTTGTTGATGATATATTTCAGAATTTGTACACTAGGGATGCACCATGAGAATCTGTTTACTTGGATTCAATCAATATTAATTTTAATATGCCCCCAATCCTCTGTGGTGTTTGTGCCCTGGAATAGCTACTGGATGTGACATCTCACTCCCTAATGAATTCTTTAGTGTTGCTGCAGAATTGGTTGATGCACATACCTCTTGTTGCCTGGACGGAGAGAGTTGTGTGTCTGACCACACCCAGTTTTGTCACTCATACCATGGATATGCAGCCTCAGGAAGGTTGCCCATGAAGGAGTTGTTATTATTATGATTATCGTTGTTAATTATCTGTCAGTGTCACCCTGACAGGTCGGTGACAATAATTAAAGCACAGTGTTTAAAAACTTCCAATCAAAGAAAGAAGATGGGTCCTAAGTATATACATCTCAGGTGTCAACAACCAGGGTTTATCAGACTTTTGGCTGATAAGTGTTCCCCATCCCTGGCTTGCGAAATAAAGGGAACTTGTCCTCACTCCTCCCCCTCCATTTTCTCTCCAGGATCCGTCCTCAGATGCCAAAGGAGAAGATAGAAGGATGCCACATCTGCACATCAGTGACACCTGGCGAACCCCAGGTGCTCCTGGGAAAGGACAAAGCCTTTACCTACGACTTTGTTTTTGACCTGGATACGTGGCAGGAACAAATCTACACGACCTGTGTGAGCAAACTCATCGAGGGCTGCTTTGAGGGGTACAACGCGACTGTGTTGGCATATGGCCAGGTAGGTGGCTCCTTTACCGTCTTCACAGTCTCTGCCAGGAGCTGTTCAGAGTATTTGTTGCCTTTTCAGGTTTATCATCTTAATTTAGCATGGAACAGTCTTTGTCTGAAAGAGGAAAAACATAGGGAACAACCACTATTAGTGGTTGGTTGACTTTTTTTGGTCGTTGTTACTAGGAAACAGAACTTTGACAGGCTCCCGAAGCTACTTTCATGCTGTTCTTTTTTTGCAAATGACTATTTGATTGGAGTACATCTGTGGAGTGCTAGAGACAGTGGTGACAATGGGGCTGTGGGAAGAGGACACAGCAGATACCTGGGGGAAAGCAAGGTTGTATTTCCATGTGCAGTGCTTGCCATGAATGGATCACACATGTATTAGTCCAGTCATGACTGTTGTCTGCATTGCTGATAGTTAAGGGGAAAGCTGAATTTATTCTGGGGGGTCAGATTATGGCTGTGTATACACCAAACAAGCTTCCACCCAAAGAATTCTGGGAGCTGAAGTTTGTTAGGGGTTCTGGGAGTGGTAGCTCCCTGGGGGTAAACTATAGTTCCCATGATTCTTTGAAGGGGACCATGTGCTTTTACTGTATGGTGGTTACTAAGCCTCTGTGCACTTAGATCTTTTCCCACTTTCAACCTTTCAAACTCAAGGTGGGGTTCCCAGGTAGCCTGCCATCCAAGCACAGACCAGCAAAGTTGCTGCATCACATGCCTTCATACTGTACTCTAGAATTTGGTGGGTGCACATCTAAACCTCTTCAAAACCCTACAGGTGCTTCCTGAGGCCAAATTGCCCAAAGATGGAACCACGTTTTTATGTTTGTGAAATAATTGCTTCAAAGATGGTGGTGGCTTGAGGGGAGGTGGTAGTGGGGAAATGTTTTTTGGGGAAGGGTTGATACTTTGCATTATAAACTAATTTCTTAAACCTTCAGAAAAGGTGAAACCCACTTCAGACACTTGCTTAGAGAAGCAGAACAAGCCAGTGGGTTAGTGGAAGCTGGTACAATGGGATTTTCCCGCACGTTACTCTGTTCTCTCCCCAAATCTGCTGCTGGGGTGGGGGGTGGGGAGATCCATTAGAACAACATGCAGGAGAAGAAGAGCCTGTTCCATTGCACAAGAAGAAATTCTTGCACTGATGGGAAAATCTCTTTAGTGCTACATTGAAAAAGGCAAAAGATTTATATGATCTGAAGAGAAACCAGAGTGCTAAATACAACCCAATGTATTGGTATGACTTGAAGAACCACACTGGGGCTTTCCCAAGATTTTTTTGCCAGTAACCCACAGGTTTCTCCAGTATTTAGCTGCTGAAGGCTGTCTTGGTCATAGATATTTATTAAGAGTGACATATGCTGCATCTGAACAGCTGGAACAGAGGTTTTCTCCAGAGGCATGAATATTAATAGCAGCAAAATAGCTCTTCTGACTGCAATTTTTAAAATTGACCTTAATTCTGTAAGGTTGGTGCATTCACATACAGTGAGTGCCATCTATCACCTTTCAGAGACCCATTGATAACCAAACGAAGGGCTGCTTCACAAAATTGTGTGGGTTTTTTAAAAAAATGTGGAGATCACTTGAAGATGTCAGCCTCAGAGGTTTTGTCTTGTGTAATGAGTGAGGAAATAGATAAGCATACTGTGGTTGTGTTGCTTGATCCCTCTGGGAAGCTGAGCAGATTGAGCCCAATGGGAGATGGTCAACAAATGAGCAGTGGTGACAGCGGGGAGGAGGAGGAGGAGGAGGAGGAGGAGGGCCCACACATGGGGTTGCCACACTGAAGGTATCTTGCCCAAGCAATACCTGGAGTCAATGCTGATGATGACAAAAAGCCAGCTGGTAGCTGGTGGACACACCCAATTCATTAGTGCAGTGGTTCAGGCTACCATTTGCATCAGAATTATGCCAACCTTGAGAAGGTAAGAAGAGTCTGCTGGATCAGGTCAGTGGCCCATTTGGTTCAGCTTCCACAGTGGCCAACCAGATGCCTGTGGGAAAACCACAAGCAGGTCCTGAGTGCAACAATGCTGCCCAACTTGTGATTCCTAGCAACTGGTGTTCAGAGGCAGAGGCAGATAAAAAATAGCCATCATGTCTAGTAGCCGTCGATATCCTTATTTTCCAAGTTGACGGACATTAGTACTGCTTCTGGGAGCAATTTGCATAGTTAAACTATTCAAGTACAGTACGATCAATCGTTGTGTGGAGGTTACGTTCCAGAGATGGCACATACATGCAAAGATGTGTGTACTTGAACTGCCCCTGCAGAGCTTCCTTACCTTTCTGAGAAGGCTTTACCCCTCTCCCCTTCCAAACAAGCCAAAGACCTTAAAAACTCTGCACTGGGGAAACCTGATGCAGAAAGAGCTTTTAAAGTCTCTACCTTGTGTGCATTTAATTTGCACAATTTCAGCTGGCAGGACTTCAGCCATGCAAGGTTGAAAATGAAATGTCCTGCTGTCGAAGCCTCTTTCTTTCTTTCTTTCTTTCTTTCTTTCTTTCTTTCTTTCTTTCTTTCTTTCTTTCTCCTTCTTAATTTATTTAGTGCCCTTATATATCCCACCTTTCCTCCAAGGAGCTCAAGGTGTTGTACATGGTTCTCCCCACCTATTGTATCCTCACAACAACCCTGTGAGGTAGGTTAGGCAGAGAGACAGTGACTGCCCTAAAGTCACCTAGTTAGTGTCATGGTCAAGTGGGGACCAGAACCCCAGTGTCCCAGGTCCAACACTATAACATATAGCATATTTTAGCCTGGGCATTATATTCTGCTTTTATATCATTTTTTTCTATTGGATCATTTCTTTTTCTTCCATATCATATCTCATAGCCATTTCATATCACATTGTCCTTGTGTTTACCCCACTGTTGTTTCTCTCCCTCCCCCAACAATCTTTGACTCAGCCTTTGTTGGTTTGCACCCTTCTTCCAAGAGACACCACCTCAGGAGTGGCACTTTAGCTTCCCAAGAACCCTATGAGGTGGGTGAGGCTGGGAAACATTGGCTTGCTCAAGGCCACCCAGTGTGTTTCATAGCTATGTGAGGATCTGGAGCGAGGTTTCCCATCTCGCAGCCCATTGCCCTAGCCATTGCACCACACTGGCTTTCACCACAACCTTGGGAAAGGGTAGAAGAGAATTTGAAATGAACTAATTAGGTGTAAGAAGAGTGCTTTGTAAACAAAATAAAATAATTGCAAATTAGCATGGAATACAATGCTCACTTTAATTTTACACTGAGTTACCTGCCATGGTGATATTATTTCCCTCTGCTCTGCAATAGATATACATGGACTCTAACCTGGCTGAATAACCAGGATAAGTATGGGGAATGGAGTGTCTGAACTGGAATTATAAAGTGCAATGAAGGGTTTGTAAAGATTCTGAGTGCTATTCAACTTAAGTTTTATTCAGGTCCATTCATTTCGGTGGGTCTCCTCTGAGTAAAACTTGCTCAAGTACTTCCCTCTGTGTGGTGGGTTTAAGGAGCAGTAGTGGAGAGTCCCAGGGAATCTTCTTCTTCTTCTTTGGTGATCACTTGTAGCCGAGTAAGATTGTCTTCCATAAACACGGTTTTAACAGTGAGTCCGTAAGTGTCTGTGGAGGCCAATTCTGGATCCGCACCTCCTTCCACAGTGGGGACATAGTTTTCTGGGCAGGAGTTGATCATAGTGAGGGTTTGCCAAGTGTGCCTTCCTCTTAGCATGTTTCCCCCTTTAGTCCTGAGTTTGAGCATTTTCAAAGCCCATGACACCTTTGGTAAAGGCTGTTCTCCAATTGGAGCACTCACAGGCCAGTGTTTCCCAGTTGTTGGTGTTTACATTTTTTCACCACCTCACAGTGAAGCTGGGCTCTCATAAAGCATCTCTTCCGTTTACTTTTAGACAGGTGCAGGTAAGACGTACACCATGGGAACCGGCTTTGACGTGAACATTTCCGAAGATGAGAATGGCATAATTCCACGGGCCATTACCCACCTATTCTCTGGCATAGAGGAGCGCAAGCGGGCAGCGCAGGAACAGGGTGTGCCAGTACCAGAGTTTAAAGTCAGTGCACAGTTCTTGGAGGTAGGTGCCTTGGTGTCTGTAGGGAGATGGGAGTGTGAGAAGGAGGGCATAAGTTCACATACAGGTATGCCTGAGGCTACTGAATGAAGTGGGCTTTTTAATTTCTTCTTTAATTTCTGCAGCAGTAAGTGCAGTGTGGGACGCGGGTGGCGCTGTGGGTAAAACCTCAGCGCCTAGGGCTTGCCGATCGCATGGTCGGCGGTTCGAATCCCCGCGGTGGGGTGAGCTTCCATCTTTCGGTCCCAGCTCCTGCCCACCTAGCAGTTCGAAAGCACCCCTAAGTGCAAGTAGATAAATAGGTACCGCTTTATAGCGGGAAGGTAAACAGCGTTTCCGTGTGCTGCGCTGGTGCTGGCTCGCCAGAGCAGCTTCATCACGCTGGCCACGTGACCCGGAAGTGTCTCCGGACAGCGCTGGCCCCCGGCCTCTTAAGTGAGATGGGCGCACAACCCTAGAGTTGGACACGACTGACCCGTACGGGCAAGGGTACCTTTAAGTGCAGTGTAGGGGCACAATTTAATCTGGGTCTGGGTTAACATACAAATTACAGCATGGGGCATGCCTGTACATCCAAGAGTAAGTGAAGGAGATTAAATTAGAATTTGCATTTGAAAATGAGGGGGCATGATGTTCCTTCACTCAGGGGCAGAACTTGGCACGTGCTTCCTTTTATACCACCACTATGCTATCATGCACAGAAGACCCATGAAAAGATGTCGCTTGACCTTGACAATGCGTAAACATTTTCATAGAGGAAATGCAGCTGATTCATGCATCAGTCAACAGATTGCAATAATGATGCAGACCTGCTTGCTTTGTTCTGTCTGGGGATGCAGCAGCCTCAGCCAACTTAAGATTTCATCTCTCTGATAGGCTTGTCAGTGGTGAGAGGAGTGAAGAATTCCATGCAGCTTTTACATTTATTGCTCCAGACGATTATGAATCTCTAGTTCTTCCAGTTTTTCTTCCTGTTACTAGCCCTGTTCCCCATAAAATTGCTGTGATTCGAATTCCTGTTAGAAGAGAATTGCAGATTTGCTGTTGACTACAGAACCAACCTCTCATGCTGTAATCAACAGGGCCAATCCTTAGCTAAATGTCAAGCTCTGCTTTGATCTTCAAGGCACACTGCAAGCCCAAATACCCATTTCTATCATTTTGTACCTGTGGAGCCCTTCATGAATCAATGAACCTAGTATCAATTCCACCCCCACCCATGTCTTTATTCAGCTGTATAACGAAGAGATCCTGGACCTCTTTGATAGCTCACGAGACCCTGATTGCCGCCACCGGAAGTCAAACATCAAAATCCATGAAGATACCAGTGGTGGGATCTACACCACAGGTGTCACATCACGTCTCATTGGCTCGCAGGACGAGGTACGTGACCAACTCCTCATACATTAGACCTCAGCTTTGTGTTTCATGTTAATTAGTAGCTACAATGTCTTGATTCTGAGGCATCAGGCATAAGCCTGCATTTTATTAATGTTTGATCAGGACTTGTATATTAAAGAGAGGGCTTAGATTTTCAAAAGTTTCATGCCAGGCAAGAAGGCTAGCTGCTTAAGAAAACACTGACAGTGTTTTCCTCTTAGACAAGGGGCCCCTTTTGATTGATAGCAGAAAACAATTCTCAAAGTCGTAAAAGCTGAAATTACAGACTGAGTAAGGACACTGACCCTACATGTTACAGAAGATAACAAAGGCAGAGATAAATATAATTAGGAATGAGTAAATAGTAAAATATACCAATGTGCCTCCCAGTAAAATGAGCCAGATCTTCTTTCCAAGGTTAAAGGCCAAATGGAGAAGCATCTAGCTGGCAGAAATGTTGGGAAGTCTTTTAAAGCTGTTTCTTTCTTAAAGAGAGAGAGTTTAAGGGCAATAAATGTTGGGAAGAGCTAATGGAAACAAAGCAACTGGCTGGAGAAGGGGGGGGGAGATGTAAACTAAAGAGGTTTCTTCTGAAACTGTTTTAAACTGAGTTCCTTTTTTACAAAGACCTTATTCTTTTTAAGAGGCTACCTGTGTTGTGTATTAAGTGTATTGGCATAGATGTAATTATGCAAAGGATTTAAGAAATGCTAGATTTCATATAGTTGTAAAGAGTTGTATTTTATCCTGGAATTAAGTCAGCCAGCAGCCTAGCCCCCTGCCAGACAGGAAGACGCCAGTCCTGGGCAGTCCTGATATATGGCTGTCAGACATTTGTTTGGAAACCTTCAAATGAAGGAGATCTTTCAATGTTGATGTGAAACTCAAGATCCTTGACATATGTTTAAGATAAAAATTTAAGATTAACCATTTGTTTTAGAAGGCAATAGGGCAAGGAGGGCAAGAGGTGAGCTGGTAATTAAGATTCCTTGTTGAGACACATGTAAGATATATTACTACTTATTTGTCATTTATAGATGTAACAATATATAGCTCTTTGTGTTCCATATAAGGACAGGAGGATATGGGTGTATCTTTTTGTGATTGGTTCTAGCAATCAGCCAATAGGAAATCCAACCAGGCTGATTGGACAGAGGCAGCCACAGGAGGAGCAAAGGGGGCTGGATTAAGGGAATATAAGGGCTGGCCATAATGGCAGGAGGCCAGGCCAGAGCTTGGTAACCATATACCACTGTGCCTCTCATTTATTTGTCTGACAAATAAATAATTATTTTAATTTCTCTATTGCTGCGTTGAATATTTCATTCCAGCTAAGCGTTAACCACAAGCAGGGTGCTACAATTCCATGTTCAATGAAAGTCCTCTTTAGGCATTCCTGATTGTGGGATTCTAAGCATGTTCAGCCTGTTGGATGGAGCCAACAGGAACAGAGGCATTGGGGGCAGGTTGGGTGGAGCCAGCAGAGACATTGGAGGCAGCGCTGGTGTGTGCAGCTCTACTGGCACTCAACTGTTTATGCCCTCGTGAGTTTTTTGAATGCCTGGAGAGGGCTTAAGATAACAGTCTCCACTTCAGCCATCATTATGCGTCTAATGTAAGTGAGTGGGTGTGTTGCAGTGGGTGTGCATGTGGTGCAAATCTTATGAGGTGGTTAAAGAGTTCTAAGCTGTAAGTGATCTTGAGTATGTGCTGCAAGAATAAGCCATGGCTGTTTTCCCATGGAAACATTATGAGATGAGAATTCCTTAGCTGTGTTTCAGGCTGCTGCTTAATTGTATCCTGATCTCACTGCAGATGCTACCAGTCTGCATGGCAGAACTCAGTTGTTTGCGTGCTTTATTTGGGTGGAGTCCATAACATAACCCACTTTTCAGCCATGAGTCAGCGCTCTAATTCTTATGCATTTTGCTTTTAATAATGCGGAATATCCTCCTTAAACTTTCTGGTGGTTTTTCCACATTTCTCCCCCTTGGTGGAAATGATGATCCCTTTTTTCTAGCTGCTATTCTATATGTTGGAATATAGAATATCCTATATATTGGAATATAGACTATGGTTGGGAGCATTATGAGTTTCACTAATATTTGTTATCACAGTGATCCTGGATAGTAGATAGTCTCTTTGTTCCTTTGCAGAGTCTGAGAGCTGCTAGAATTTATATGCAGGTCCTGGATCTATTTCCCCAGTTACGATTATTATTTTATGTAATGCGTAAAACTTCTTTTCCACCAGCAACTAAGACAGAGCCACCCCTTCCCACCTGCAAGACAATAGCAGCCAGGAAAGGGTTTTGTTTCACAGAAGTTCCCACTCTGGGAATTTATACTGCATGGTGGCATAGATCTTTCTATAGTAAATAATATAGTTCCTGAATGTTAAGACGAAGCTCACACCATCACACACAACCTGCAAATACCATATAAAATTCATTCACAATATAAAACGAATCAAATAATTCACAATCCATATTTGCAAATATCTATTCATGAGTGTGATTCTTCTGGAAGGCAATGAACAGCTGCCATTATTCTAGTGAATTTATCTGCATGAATCCTCACTTTTCTCGTTTGAAAGATACTCATCACTTTCTCCATAACGGCTAGGGTCTGGTATCTTTTTAAACCACATTTAATCACTGGGAATTTCTGCATGTTTCCAGACATTCGCAATGCATAACCTAGCAACCATCAATAGATATGACAATGCTTTTCTTGAATATGAAGTTTTAATATTCCAAGTCAGAATTCCTTTGGCCCTGAAAGGCAATACATAACTAGTAATTAAAGTCATTATATTTAATATCCCATACCAGAAATATTTAATTTTGAGCCAACTCAACCACATGGGTAAGAATGCTCCCCTTGAACCACAATTTTTCCAGCAGGAGCCCCAAGCACAAACAATATTTCCACCTCCCCAAAGACTAAGGAATATACACCATCTAGCAATCCATATAGAATGTGCCCCTCTCATAATTTTTCCCTTCACTGAGTTCTTGTATGTGTCTTTTTTCAGTTTGCAAACCAGATGGGCAGGCTTTTTCTGTGTGTCACTTTCTTTTTTTAAATTGATGCATGTCGTTTTCAGAGACAATAATTTGTCTGAAAAGCAGGTTAAAAATATAGGAAATAATTTGCTTATGCAAACAGGACAAAAAAGCCCTTTTCAGAACTCTAACTATCACAATTCAATTAAACATTTAATTATTTCTTACAGTGAGAAATTAATATCTCTTCCCATAATTCGCCGTGAATTTCTAGATATCATGGCCTTCATTTGATTCAGATGCACAGTTCATATATTGCCAGAGCTCTTAGGCAATTGTTTCAGAGTTTAGATAAGAGAGTGTCTTAATTACAAAGAAGCTGAAACACTGGCACTCTCCTTCTATTTTCCCTTTTGGCGCTTGGTCTTCATGTGCAGTGAAACTACTGTCTTGCCCAATACCTTAAAACTCACCAAGGCACTTTCTGCAGTATTGAAAAATGCCTCATTTTGGTAGTTGAAAGTCTTTAAGAAGAGTGTGGCATGGGGAGATATAGATGATCACATTTGTATTTCATTCCAGACCTTTAAGAAAACGGTTATCTTTCTATTAGTTCATGGAGTCCTTAGCCATACAGGTGTCTGTAATAAACACCCCTGAAAAGGGTGTAAAGACGTTTCTGTTCAAACTGCCCTTTCTGTATCTCAAGAGGGTCTGTTGTTGAGTGGTACAGCACCCTTCATTCAGAAGATCCCAAATTCAATCCCTGACATCTCCAGGTAGGGCTGGGAGAGACCCCTGTCTAAAATCCCAAAGATCTTCTGCCAGTCAGTACTGAGCTAGAGGGACCCAAGGGTTTGACTCAGTTCAGTACGTTACATACGAAGCTTTCTTGTGCGATCATCTGAATCTGACAAGTGTTGTCATTAAATTTAATAGGTAATCCCAGATCTCCGTTCTCAGGTGTCTTCTTTGGCGTGTGCCATAAACTGCTAGTGCATTTGTTGGACAAGCTTAATTTTATATAATATTGACTGGATTTCCTTTCAATTATAAACAACTAAGACAGACAAATTTATTATGGGATAAGCATCTGTGGACATTTGCCAGAAGTATTATATTCAATAGGAGGTCTGTGTGTGTGCGTGTGTGTGTGCGCGCGCACGTGCATGTGTGCACATGGATTGCACCCACACCATACACTTAAAATACATTTGAAGAATTCCTCCAGATAATACTGGAAACTGTAGTTTACCCTCCACAGAGCTGTGCTTGAAACGCCTGAGGTGGCTGTGACCCTAAGCAGTGGAGGGGTTTGTGTGTCAGACATATTATTTATACATAAATATTTATATTGTTGTGTATGTTCCTTTGTGTGTTCTTGCATATTTATAAGAAGAAACGGACAAAATCAGTATCTCACTATCTCTGTCATTTACATATTGACAGTGAAACAGGAAGCAATTAGAAGCATTAGAAAACAGGCACCACAGTCATTACTTTATCAAAGAAAGCCATTCTTTCCAAGAAATCTTGTAAGTTCAGATAAATTTGCAAATCCTGTCTCGCCAGGTTTTCTGTCGCTGTATAATTTAGTTTATATAAGTGATCCAGTGGTAATAATTAACACCTCCTCAACAAAGTACTAAATTGTATTTGGAGCTAGGAGTGTGTACGATTTTGAGCTGAGAAAAAACCAGAGGAGACAGAGTTGAACAACCTTACCAACCTGGCCTCCTCGTCACTCTCCCTTCTGGCCCTGTCAGGAGAAAGAGACACACGACTGCATGTCAGATCTAGCTCGATCCTGATTGTTATAGTTCTGTAGGGGGTTGACTTTTGCAAGAGCTAGTGATGAAATAGCATCCAGCAGGAAGCTGTATGCCTGTTCAAGCAAGGTTGAAAAATGATTCAGTTTGCTTTTGTGTGTGCATGTGTTGCCTTGCATCTTGGTAGAAAGCGTAACCACCATCCCATATCTCTTCTGTCCCTGCAGCTGATTCAGTGCCTGAAGCAGGGAGCTCTCTCTCGAACCACAGCCAGCACTCAGATGAATGTCCAGAGCTCCCGCTCCCATGCCATCTTCACCATCTACCTTTGCCAAATGCGCGTCTGCTCCCCTGTACACTTGGTAAGGACATGAGAAGGGGAGGACAGGGGTAGAGCAGTTGCAGAATCCATTACACCTCAGGAAATTATTCTGGGATGTGTTCCAATTGCAGGTGAATGGAGACTCCAACAGTCTCCTGGAGGGATCCCAGCCTTCTAGTGAATATGAGACGCGAACAGCCAAATTCCACTTTGTTGACCTGGCTGGCTCAGAGAGGTTGAAGCGGACTGGTGCAACTGGCGAGAGAGCCAAGGAAGGGATCTCCATCAACTGTGGTTTGGTATGGCCTTTATCATACAAATGGGTCAGCATTGGATATAACAACAGGTGCCAGGTCCTGTAATATTTTGTCTGGCAAACCAAGTATTGTCCAGCACCTTTGTTACTGTTTTGGAGTTTGCACAAACCATGGCTTGGTCTAGGCATATAAGAGCTCTTTGTTGTAGCATGCAGGCTTCATGGAATGGGATACACCAGGGGTCAGCAAGGTTTACCTCGCCTGGGCCGGCTCACTCCAGCGAAGATCTTTCCGTGGTCCGGAGCACACTCACCTGTGATTTCCAGCATCTGCATCTGCATCTGCGCAGACGCAATTTCTAGTGCCGCGGAAGTGAGCCCCCGCACTGTGTTGTGCTGGTTTAGCGCAGCGCGCGGGGACTCGCTGAGCAGGCGACTCAGTTCAGGGGAGGCTCGTGGGCCAGTTAAACTGTTATGTACTGAAGTTCTTACCCTGGGCCAGCAGGGGGATACTGTAGATAGTTATGCAAATGAAGGATCGAAAGTGACGTTCAGTGATTGGATAGTTTTAGAAAGTTGCTACAGTTACGTTGTTCTGGAGCTCTATATAAGGAGGCTGACTGAGCTCTTCAGTTCAGTTCTGTTCTGGCCTTTGAATATACAAGAGCTGTTTGAAGAATCGCTGTGTCGTCTGATATGTTCGCCCACAACATAACATAAACGACTCCCGCGGGCCACTTGTGGCCCTTGGGCCTTAAGTTGCCGACCCTTGGGATACGCCATGAAATCTATGTTGTTTTTGGTGGGCAAGGCTCTGTCCCTGAAGCCACTGCAAATTTAAGAGACAGGGAATTGTGGAAATGGAACTATAGTATAGTCTGAAAGTGACAGTGACATTTGCAAGCATGTATAATACAGGTATAATATTGGTGCTTGTATCTTTTTAAAAATGAGTTGAGATTCTCTAGGGTTGGATGGATGCTTCTGTGAAAGCCAGATTCTGTAGACTAAGGTTCAGTCATGATGATATAGCAACAAAGTTTATGTGGTTTATATGGTTCATCCCTGTAATGGAAAAGTCATGGTGTTTACCAGTATAAGCTTCAGCCCAGTAAGTGGGGGTGGGGGGCTGATTTGTGACCTCAAAAAGGGAATAACTGCTTGAAGCTGCATTGACTTTTCTATGAGGAATGTATGGTGCCAGAATAAAGGCACAAGGGAAGGGTCCATCTCTTATTCGCCGACTTGTCCTTTTTCTTGATAGCTAGCACTGGGAAACGTTATCAGTGCCCTTGGGGACCAGAGCAAGAGAGCCTTGCATGTGCCCTACCGAGATTCAAAGCTGACTCGGCTCCTCCAAGATTCCCTTGGTGGCAACAGGTAATGGAAAGAGGCACTAGAACAGCTGTTTGTAGCTTTTGCAGGGTTACTGGCATTGGGGGTTGCAGGTGAGGAGCCTGTCTGGATTGTGTGTTATAATTAACACTGCATGGCCATGGGAGCCCTTAATGAGAGGTCCCAAGGCAAGGCCACAGCAGATGTGCCAAGGAACGTATTTTAAACACATCCCGGGCCTCATTTCTTGCTGGGTTCCAAATGTGATTATTGGCTTTTGCAGAATAGATGCTTACATAATATGCCTAAGCTGTTTTTGATCCAGAATTCTGGCAACTGTACCTCCTAACATGGGATCACTGTAATCTCTTCTTTCCCCCTCTTTTCTAGTCTGTTTCCTTTTACAGCTGCCCTTCTCTCTCTCCCCACCCCCACCCAAATTTCCTTCATGTTCTTTGTCTGTCTTATCATGGCCTTTTGGATTTGGGAACTCCCGCTTTCTGTTTGGCAGACTATTTGGTAATTTGCCCAAGGCAAGTGGGGGGGGCAAGGTTGTTCAGAACTCTTGTCTGAACTCTGATTCACCATTCAACAAATTGGAGCCCTCTGCAGCTGGTTGGTTTGAGCTGCCAGACTGCCAGCATTGGAAATGGCTTGACCTCTGCACTGCTACTCTCCCTGGGAGGTAGTTGGTGTGGCAGGGAGACTAGCAGCCCTCCTGTGCTTGACCTTATTTGTTCTCCCACCTTCGTAGCCAAACCATAATGATTGCCTGCGTGAGCCCTTCTGATCGGGATTTTATGGAGACCCTGAATACCCTTAAGTATGCCAACAGAGCTCGCAACATCAAGAACAAAGTGGTGGTGAACCAGGATAAGACGAGCCAGCAGATCAGTGCCCTGCGAGCTGAAATTGCTCGCCTTCAGATGGAGCTCATGGAGTACAAGGCGGTAAGGAGATGTCAGGAGCATTTTGCATTGAGTGGCACAACTTCAGCACTTGAAGTCCCTTGTCCCTAGTGGTGTTTTCTCTCCCCCCCCCTCTCTTTAGGAATGTTGCACACCCAGTTAAATTCCCCTGGAGAAAATATCTCAATGCCATATTTGGCCTACTCCCTTTTTTTATTTGAAAAGTTCTAATCCTGCAGATGATTTGCTATAGATGAACATTGACAGGTCTCTTTAAGCTTTAGTTTCTCCATCTTCAAAATAGGGATGATAGCAACCTACTTTGGAGAGAGCAAACCCAGTATATAGTGCGCCGCTGAAATTTGAGAGCCCAAAGTCCACCATTGCATGATTTTGCCACAAGCTCTTGCTTGTGGTGCACTTTTATTGGTGGTCTTTTAATCTCTTTTTTAAAAGTTCAGGTGATAGATTTTACTGTCTTTTAAAATGCAATACTCTACTTTGAGAAGCCCCAATGATCAAAGACTGGCGTATAAACATAAATATAAATCTTTTATGCAACTGTTTTAAGAGCTGGTTTGATAAACCTGGCAGTCACTGAACTATTTCTGCAGGAAGGTGGATTATAAAATACTTGAAAAGTACCCCAACTTCAGAGCCTTCCTGTATGTGCAAGACTGCCATTACAGGCAGAAGGCTTGAGATGACTGACGTATACTGTGATTATTATGCCCCTTAATTGGGATGCGCACAGGGCGACTGTCTTCCACCCCAGTCCATGTTCTCTCCAGCCCTTTCTACTGGTGTTTTCATTCATTTCTGTCTCCAAAGGGTAAGCGTGTCATTGGAGAGGATGGCTCTGAAGGCTATAGTGACCTGTTCCAGGAGAATGCCATGCTGCAGAAGGAGAACACCACTTTGCGTATGCGTGTGAAGGCCATGCAAGAAGCTATTGATGCCATCAACGTCCGTGTCACACACTTGATGAGCCAAGAAGCCAACTTGATTCTTGCCAAGGCAGGTGAGGCTGAGAGGGGCAACTGGTTGGGGTCTCGAGACCATTTCATTAGACAGTATACAAATGGCACTATATATTCCTTAAAGTCAAAAGAGAAAAATTGTGTTTACAGATTTCAGGGTTGGTTTTATGACGGACCAAACTGTGCATGATGTTAGCCATATGTTCAGTGAAGCATGCTTAGCCTGGCTGATTTTGTTTTCCATAGCAATTGGGCTTCTCTGATTTCTTTGGGATCTTGCTTGCTCTTGTCTAGCTTTCTCCATTATTGTTTAGAATTTAATTTCTGTGTCTTTGCGTCATTGTTCTCCCAGGTGATGGCAACGAGGCTATTGGTGCTCTGATTCAGAACTACATCCGGGAAATAGAGGAGCTCAGGTAAGATGGAGTAGTCCTCTGGATTCCCCCATCCACTTTTATTCTTTTTGCAAGTGGCCATACCTTCTTGAAAGAGAAATATATCTATCTTCTAAACTGGTGACTATTCAAGTAGCTCTAAGCCAGTACTTTCACCCCTGTGGCGTCTCGCCCTTTGTGTACTGTAATCTTCAAATGATGAGCACTTTAGGATCAGAAACAACCCTTTTGCGAGTAATAAGAGAACCCATACAAGTGATGCTGACACAAAACCCCACACATACACTAAGGAGAAGAATAGAGGCATTGTCCACCTCACCCCACTCACCATCCCCTGTCCTCCTCTTTTCCCCTCTTTTCTTCCTAACTTAATACTGCATGCAACACTAATGTCTCACACCAATGAAACTGATCTGCAGAAAACACAACTTAAAAAAAGAGACAATGCACGTATTTTTGTAAACTAAGAAATCTTTAATAATAATAAAAAAGAAACAACTCTTTGATATAAGAGACTTGTGGTACTTATAAATTCACTTGTGCGCTCCCAAGGTATGGGCATTGTAAACAAAGGTGCCTAAAATAACCTCATTGTCTGCAGTGGTGGCTTTCACAGCCACACAAAGGCAATAACGTTGAGAGCAGCAGTTGCAGGTCCCACATGCACATAAGCTTGTAGCAGTATGCCACAGATGCAGGAACAAACAGCTGAAGCTGCCACAAGTACACAAGCATGTAGCAGCATGAGCCCCCTGCTGGCCAGGCATGCAATAGGAGTGATACAGGGATGCAGATAGCCAAGCATGTTGCTGGGGGAATAGAAGCAGATGCAAGTAATAAGGTAGTGGAATATTCTGCTTCAGAATGTCAAAGAATCATATTAGTAGCATGACTTCCTTGATTTTCTGATGTTCTGACTATCAGAATTTAGGATATCAAAATTTGCATTTGATAAGTACAAATGGTTCCAGTTGACAGTGTCACTCCATGATCTCCGCAGCACCTTGCACTTGGGCTTCTTTTTTTACTGGAGATGCCAAGAGTTGAATTTCGGGTCTTCTTCATTGAAAAGCATGTGTTCTACCACAGAGCAATGGCCCCTTCCCTTTATCCGAGATAACTGCTTTGTAGACATCATGAGGAATGAGTGTGTGTCCCCCAGCACTCCATCTTCTTTCCCCCCTCACATCAAGAATTATCATAACTAGCAGGTTTCTCAGGTCCTCCCCAAACTCCCCCGAGTATTTCCCCCCTCAGATTTTCTTTTCTGCTGAGTCAAGAGATTATACATTATACTGCCTTTTGGGTCCTGCTCATTCCTGTTAATGAAGCTGTGTGCTGTCAAGAGTTAAGAGCTGAGCATCCTCCCTTATGGTCTTTTTGAGTCCCTTAATTGCGTGTCAATGAGGGCATCAGATGGACTTGTATCCATGTGATTCTGGGCTAGCAGATACTCCCCTCCCCACAGTTCCCATAGGAATCTGTCTCTGTCTTCATGTCAGCACTTCAGTATATAATGGACACTATGAGGTGACTGCTATCTCTTGTCTTCTTTGTAGGACAAAGCTCTTAGAGAGCGAAGCTATGAATGAATCACTGCGTCGCGGTCTATCACGAGTTTCCTCTAGGCTTCCTTATTCCCTGGGCTTATCTTCATCTCCTGGGTTGGGAGCTTCAAATAGCCCTGTCTCCTCTGTGCAAGCTGAGGCCTCAGAAGTCATCCAGTGGGCCAAGCAAGATATAGAACGGTTGAAGAAGGAGACTAAGCTGCGAAGGAAAAGGTAAAATGGGTTCCTCTGTCTTGCATCTGCTCAGGACCCTTCTACTCTGGTTAGGCTGCTGGGCCTTCAGAACTTTTTAGAAGTATCAAAATATATTTGTTTTCCATCATTCTCACTCTATGAGACTCCTGTAATGCAGCTCTCGTGATCTACAATACAACACCCTTTTCTGTGTTGAGCTTTGATTTTCCCTTCTGTATTGTAAGGATGGTAAATACTTGCTGTCTTGCAGAAAGCTTTGTGAGAGTGACTGCAAGCAAAGAGCTTAGCCAAATGTCCCCTTTCCATTAGTTATGCAGATGAAATGTTTTGTTTTGATTTGTTGTAATTGGAGTGGTGTTTGTTTTCTTAGCTGCCCTGATGGCCTGTTTTTGTGACTCTGCAATCTGGCATAAAAATGAATGATTTAGAAACAGATGTTCATGTAAAACTGCTTTCTTTTCTGCAGCCCAGAGAAAGAAGGGTTTAAGAAGAGGTTGAGGATGCAGCAGGGAAATGAGGCGGATGAGACAGATGAGAATGAAGTGGAAGAGGTAAGAGATCTTGCCCTTCTCTTGCATACAACTTCTGGGTTCTTTTGAGCAATTATTAAGGGTGCCAAACTTACTGCTGGCCTTTGGTGGCATCAGGATGAGCCCTGTGGCAATTTTTCAGCATAATGAGAAACTGGCCGTAAAGGACATCTCAAGTGCTATTCCCTTCAGCCAGATTTAACATCTGCTTCAAACGTTTCCTGACCTCAGCAATTGCCATACTAATTCCTTAGGCTCCTGAGTCTCAATAAAATATCTCCTGCCATCTCCTCTGAGAAATGGAAGCTTCTCTTTATTCCAATGCCCTTGGATAAATGGAGCAGAATAGGCTGACAAATAGGTGTGTTTTTTAAGTACGTGAAGTATGTCTTGCTTTTCTGTCTCAAAACATGAATGTCTCTGTGGGATGCCATTGGATTCTTAAAAGCCTGGGGCTGTGCACATTACAAAATGGAAACATTCTTTGATTTAAATAAAGTTAAATAAATTGGTTAAAACTGACACACTTGTTTATTTTTGGAGGAAATAACAGTGCACTGCTAAAGGCATAATTTTGACTGTGCACAGTCATTACATTATTTCTGCACTGATTCTTGTTTTGGGAGCAGGGGGTTGTTATATTGATATATTTAAGATGGACATTTGGGAATGCAGTAGGCCCGCTGTGTACACTGGGATTACATTCTAGGGTCCTTCCTTTGAAGAGCAGAGTTGAAAGACAAAGGCTTGGAAGTTAGTAGAATGAATGGCCAGGAAAAATACAGTATGGTTTGATTGAGTTGTTGGTGATGTGTGTTAGATCTTCTCTGCCTTCACTTCCCAACATCCGGCTTGATTTCTGAATCCATGTCCAGGACAATGGTAAGCGCTGATCTTCTAGTGTTTTGCTAATTCGTCAGCTAGAAGAACAGAAGGTTGGATTCATGAAAGGAAGTATGAACTGTAAGAAGTAACATCCCCATGGTGCCTGTGTTCCTAAGCAGTGCAAAATGCTTTGAATTAAGGATTGCCATTGGAACAAATTAGCGAACCAATGAAAGCAGATTGCCATATGCAACCAAAAGTTGGGCAGGGTTGGGACTGCAATGCCTTGGAACAAGCTGCATCACCACTCCCCTTTTTCTCATCACTGTACCTTCTGTTTTCAGGAGGAACGGGATGAGAGTGGCTGTGAGGAAGAAGGCGGCCAGGAGGAGGAAGAGGAAGATGATTCGGGAAGTGAAGAAAGCCTGGTGGATTCTGACTCGGATGTTGAAGAAAAGGGTAAGATACTGCAGCAAGTGTTGAAAGGCTGATGACTCTTAGTGCAGTCTCTGCAGGGATCTAGGTGAACACAACACACACAGTCTTCAGGATATATGGAGGGGATGGCCTTTAATTCATTTGGATTTGAAATGTTGAATCCACAGCCCCTATGCTTTCCACCTGGAACTACTGTTGTAATCCTTTTAATAGCACAAAAACAGGCCTGTACATATGCTAGGCTTTTTCTCTTAGCATTCAATTCCATAAAAGGGATACAACTTTTTCTAGTCTTTAGTGGAGGTTGTAATGAGTTTAGATACCACTATCTTCAAGATGGTGAAGGGTTTTTTTTTTTGTGTGTGTGTGTGTGTCTTATCTAGCAGCAAATTTCCAAGCTGATCTGGCTGACCTGACCTGTGAGATCGAGATCAAACAGAAGCTAATAGATGAGCTGGAGAACAGCCAGCGGCGCCTGCAAACTCTGAAGCACCAGTATGAGGAGAAGCTGATTCTACTGCAGAACAAGATCCGTGACACACAGCAAGAGAGGGACAGGGTCCTGCAAAACCTGAGTAAGGGCATGCCACTGGGGTGAAATTGGATTTTGACAGTTCAAACAGCATCTGTTTGCTGATAATGAAAGATTTTGCATTTGGATTCTCAACTGAGGCTGTGATACAAGGGTGGAAAGATTGCTTAAGCAACATTTCTACCCATACACTTAAAGTGTAATCAGTGACATTGGCACTGAGTACAGTCTGTCTGTACTTAAAATCTGCATCAGAGATGTGGAAGCTGTGGCCCCCTGGATGCTGTTGGGACTCCAACTCCCATCAGCCCCAGGCACCATGGCCAATTGGTCATGGATGATGGGAGCTGTAGTCCATCACTCCTAATCTATATACTTCCTTTGTTCTTTCCCTCAGGTTCCATGGAATGCTACACAGAGGAGAAGGCGAACAAGATCAAAGCAGATTATGAGAAGCGTCTAAGGGAGATGAACAGGGACCTGCAAAAGTTGCAGGCAGCCCAGAAGGAGCATGCCCGTCTCCTCAAGAACCAGTCGCGATATGAGCGAGAGTTGAAGAAGCTGAATGCAGAAGTGGCAGAGATGAAGAAAGCCAAGGTACCTTGCCTGGGAATTTGCAATTCTTCATTTGGCTAAGTTCAAGCAACAGGGCACCTTCTGGGTGTTTTGGATTCCCACCCTCAGCCCACCCAGCTTGGGCACCCAACTAGGGGAAGTGGCCCTAGATAGTCACTGGGGCAAGCCAGCTTCTCAGTTATTATGCTTGGCATTGAGTCTGTTTGTGCCCTACAGGTGGCACTGATGAAACAAATGCGTGAGGAGCAGCAGCGGCGCAGATTGGCAGAGACGAAAAGGAACCGGGAGATTGCCCAGCTGAAGAAGGAGCAGAGGAGGCAGGAGGTGGGCAAGAGCACCATTTGTGGCTGCTGAAGCTTTGAGAAGCCTCTTCCTAGTAGAGCTTACAAAAACCCATAGACTGCTGGTGGACAGGAGAGGGGAAGACGCTCAGTATAATCAGAGCAATCATTCAAAGCGAAGCTGTGCCTTCAGCCATCTTCACAAAAATAACTTGTGTGTCTACAAATACATAAGAAGAGGTCTCATGGATCAGACCAGAGGACCATTTAGTGTGGTGTCCTGTGCTCACAGTGGCCAACCCAGTTGCCTGTGGGAAGTCTACTAGCAGGACATGAGAGCAGCAGCATTCTCTCCTCTTGTGCTCCAAAGCAACTTGAGACCTATTGTGGTTTAGGAGGAGTTGGCTTCCTTCCATACATTCCTTTTACACCAATACACATTTGTCTCCATTTAAGTCAAGACTGACATCACCCCATTGAGATCATCTGCCTGTGGGTTTTGTTAATAACTTTTATCATGCTGTGCCTGCAGTTTCAGATTCGAGCGCTAGAATCTCAGAAGCGGCAGCAGGAGATTGTACTTCGCAGGAAAACCCAAGAGGTGAGTGGTGACCTTCTTGCTCACAAGGAAGTCAATTGTTTAGTTTCCTCTAAAAATACACTCGCCTTGGCTTTTGCTATATTGAAAGCCTCTCACTGTCATCCAGAAAGGCTTGTGGATATTTTTGGTGGGTGTGCTTTTACCTGTCATAAGCACTCACTCAGACTGGAGACATGAATGAATCAGGCAAGGAATATTTCTCCCACTCATCAGGAATACTTTACATGGAACAGTGTACGATGGACAAACTATTTCTTTCTTTTCTTAAAAATAATTAAACCACCTTTCCAAAATACAAAGGCGAATGTAATATCTCACCTAGACAAAAACAACCTATCCCCCCACCAGAAAAAACCCTGGCAAAGCTACAATTTTCCTCATATTTCACAGAAAAGATAGGACACAGCAGGATGATCTGACAGAAAGAATTTGCATCCAAAATTCTTTTGAGCTATTGTGGGTTACACGATTTCTCTCTCTTCCTTTAGGATGCCCACTCTCTTTTTATCCAGAGCAACTTTGTTGTTCAGTGTCATCCAACAGGGCGTCATACCTGCTGTGTCACACATGGCTTAGTGTGTGATTGCCAACATGGTTCTTTATTTCGTTACACATTTGAGCTCATATGTAGGTAACTTGTGGCATTTTTCTCATTCTAACATGAATGTTCAATATTACTGGGAACATCCATAAAAACAGCTGATACTGTGAGCAGACACTTTGCACTTGTGGATCTCTGTTAGGGATGAGTAGAGACTAGGGTTGAGGCTGGAGACTGAGCAGCTAACACTTTGAAGAAATTTTCACATAGCAGCCCTGCTTAAGACTGTATCTGTCTGTTATCACCTCTATATTTTCCATTCTTCTGGACTGCTTTGTTGTGTTGTTGTCTAGGTCTCTGCTCTGCGCCGTCTGGCCAAACCTATGTCTGATCGGGTTGCTGGAAGAATGAATCAGAAGCAAACCATGCTGGACTCAGGTGTAGAGGTCTCCACCAGCACCACCTCCTCTGAGCCAGAATCTAGTTCTCGTTCTGTCTCCAGCATTGTGCGCCAATGGAATCGGAAAATCAACACCTTTCTGGGAGATCCTCCTCCTTCCACAAATGGGACTCGAACCGTCAGGTAAGACACTGGCCCAGTTAGCAGTTTTCTAAGTAAGTCAGACTGACCTAGGTGTCTAAGACCGTCTGATATAGATTCCTTTGAGGCCTGTCTTGACTTCTAATCCACTGGCTTCTATGTGTCCCCATTTCCATCCACCCAGTATGCTTGGGTAGGAATGACCCAGAATATTTAGCACAGGGATGAGGATCCTTCCAGATATTGCTGGACTCCAACTTTGCCATTTTGCTGTGACTGATGCAAGGTGGAGCCCAGCAACATCTGGGAGCCTTTCCATCTCTGGTTTTGGATAATTCCAAGATCATGCTGTTCAGTTTTTCATACATGACTTCCATCTGCAGGAAGAAGTTCGCAAAGAAAGGGGCAAACCAAACCTTCAGTAAGACAGCCCGCATGAAGTGGCAGTCCCTGGAGCGCCGTGTCTTTGACATTGTCATGCAGAGGATGACCATCATCAATCTGGAGTCGGATATGGAGCGACTCATCAAGGTGATGAAAAGTGGCTGTTTCTCACTGGAACAGAAGGCGAAGGGCCTGGGAAGAGAGCCAGAGAAGGGGCTGCACAGCACTGGCAAAGAGGAAACATTCTGCCTTCTGTTCCCCATTTTCAGAAACGTGAGGAGCTGTCACTGATGCAGGAGATGCTTCTGGGGAAGAGGGAGAAGTTGCAGACAGAGAACCCTGAAGAGCAGAAGGGGCTGCAGGAGTTGAATGAGGAGATTGAGGTGCTGGCAGCCAACATTGACTACATCAATGACGGCATTTCTGACTGCCAGGCCACCATCATGCAGCTTGAAGAGACCAAGGTGTGTCTGATCTATCCATGATGCAAGCAGTTTGGGAGGGTGGAATGCAGTTGGACCTGGATCCAGTGATGAGCTGAGGTTGGCTGGCTGAGCTCTTGTATAGATAATCAGTTACAGTGGGTGGATCAGGAAGCACTATGTCTTCTGATCTTACCTTAATGAGTTAAAATCTTGTTTCATTTTCCCAGGCCTCTTTAGTTTTGAGTGGGCTGTTTCAGTGTGTTACTGCTTCCTTAAAAGGGGTGGGCTGGGGGAATGTAAGACACAGAGACTGGGAAGTTAACTTGTAGAATATGGAAAGTCCTGGGTCTCTGCTATTTCCTTTGAGGAACTGCTATTTCTCCCAACCCCCTTTCTTATTTGGTATGTTCCTTTTCCACATAAATGTATGCCCCCCGAACACACAATAAACGGTTGTGTATCAGTTCCTTTCAAAAGCATAAAATAGCAGTCCAAACAAATGGTTTTGTATCAGTGGTACTAACACTATAACAATTCAAATTCTTAACAAAATAGTATCAATCCGTTATTAAGAGTTCTGAGAATTTGGCAATTGTGTGAAAGTCTCAGCATCCTAAGTGAACTTGCTGGTCTGTAGTCATCTCAAACAAAGGCTTCTGATTGGCCTATAACAGCTTCCACAGCCTGGTGCCCTCCAGGTGTTTTAGACTCCCAATGCCTTTCAGCCATGGCCAGCATGCCCAATAGTCAGGGGTGATGATGGGAGTCATAGTTCAAAAATATCTGGAAGGCACCACATTTGGGGAAGGCCACTCTGTAGTGCATATGATTTGGGTTCAGGGTCTGGAGCAAGTTGATAATATGAGTCTGACTACTCCTTTAATGCACAAATCTGCTGGATGGGTCTCTTGCAAAGCCACTTAGCCTATGGAGCTAAATCTTTAGCAAAGGAACCAGTCCAACTGCTGGCATGGGTAGCAAACTGCAACTGCCCTTTCCCAGACTTTCTCATTCTGTTGTTTTTCTCCTGTGGGTCTCTAGGAAGAACTAGATTCCACAGACACCTCTGTGGTGATCAGCTCCTGCTCCTTGGCTGAGGCACGGCTTTTGTTGGACAATTTCCTAAAGGCATCCATAGACAAGGTAAGTTATAATTTTTTAAAAGCAGCCTTTCTCTCTCATGTGGACCAGAGATCTGATAGCCACATCTTGCTTTGCAACTATTCAGTAGCAAGTTGGTCTGTTCAAAGGCCCCAAGTAGACAGATCAGTCCTGATGGACAAGGTTAATGAACTTCTTTGAATAGTTTTGCTTTAGAATGGAGTGAGGGAGACAGAGGTGTTTCACTAGGGAGGGCATTTCACAAGTAGGAAAGCTGCCGCTGAGCTTGTGCCTAATCCTCCAATTTTTGCAAAACAGAGCCTGCAGGTAGCCCAGAAGGAAGCCCAGATCCGCCTGCTGGAAGGCCGCTTGAGACAAACAGATGTGACTGGCTCCTCTCAGAACCACCACATCCTGGATGCCTTGCGGGAAAAGGCAGAATCCCACCCTGAGCTACAGGCGCTCATCCACAACGTGCAGCAAGGTGGGAGTTTGGAGTAGCTTTTGCTTCTTTGAGATAGAATCATGTTCGCTTAGAAATCCTCTTTTTTGCTTACCCTAATTCATGACCTGGGTCAGAGGGAAGCAGGGGTATGTTTTGGTCCAACACCAGAGCTAAGTACCCATGTGCTAGTGGATGCGCTCTACCTGGTTTTTGTTTTATCCTTTTGCACAGAGAATGGCTATGCCAGTACAGATGAGGAAGTCTCTGAATTCAGCATGGCCTCAGAGGGGAGGTGAGTTGTGCACCCAGAGAGACCACAGGGCACAGGTTGAGTGTTTTCTGCCTGTTTTCCCTCTAGGCTGTGGTGGGCTTTAAAAGGTGGGCAGGGTGTAAATTCCATGAGTTGACCAATGTAGCCACCCTCCAAAGTCAGCTTTGAGTATGAAAGAAACCCCTACATGGTTCTTTTCTGTAAAATTCTGGAATTAAGCTAGAAAACCTGTGGTGCAAGAATGAAGTGGGCTCCTGAGTTAAGGACTGAAGCTCTGCTGGGATGGAGAGTCTCTTAGTTAGTTTGCACCTCTGTAGTTCTTACCGAAACTATGTGTGCACAAAACTCTCTCTGTGTCCCTGCAGCTTTTCCCAGTCTTTCTCCATGAAGGGCTCTGCCAGTCAGGATGACTTCAAGTGTAGGGTAAGTTTGAGCCTGGCAAACACTTCCAATTCTTCTTGTTGTTGTTGTTATACATTTTCATTATGGAAATTCCCAGGAAAGATGGTTAGCAGATCCATCCAGAACTAACAAAAGCTTCAAATAGCCAGGAAGGAGTTTAAGATTTTCATCAACCTGAACAATGGTCAGTGACATGAAAATGTTGTAGGATATCCTGGTCATTTTTGTACAGAAATGCTTTTTCTTGTTGAAGGTGCCCCATGTGGTCAGATTTATGTTTGGCTATATTTGTTTATATATGTTTGTTTTTAAAGCGGAAGATGGCACTTTGACCTTGCCACGTTCTTCTTCTGTAGCTTTCCAAATAGTGGACAGCCCCCCCCCCCCGCGGATATATGCACCATTTTTTCATCTTCCCTACATTTCACTGAGGCCAAGTTATGATATTTGTACTGCATTTTGGCAGCTAGCCGTGGTGCTGTACATCCAGATGGTGATTCTTAAGCTTTGGCCCTCCTCCAGTGAATCGGCAATGAAATTAAAACAAAGCCCTGGACTGATGTGTGTTATGTCTCTGTCTGTCCTAGCCGTGGCTCTGTTGAATAAGCCTTTTATCCAGAGAAAACAATTGGCCCTAGACTGGCCTACTTGAATTCTAGTGGGATGGAGGGGGTGGGGGGCACAGGAACTTCATTAGGTCTCTTCTGAATGACCAGCAATTGCTGCTCAGTGGTAGGTGGTGTGTTCTGTTGTTGTCCATGTTAATTTCAGAGTGAAGTGGGAAGGTTTTGGAAAGCTGCTTGGGATATTTGCAGGGGTTTCTGAGATTGAGGTGACCAAGAAATGCTAGTCTTCCCAGGCTGAATTTGAGCACCAGCTACAGTGGCAACCGGGGAATAGCTCCCGTGTTGCCCTGCCATCTGCTGCTCCTTAGTTTGCTTTGTGTTTTCTGGGGCTTTGTTTTAGGGGGAGCCCAAGCTGTCTGGCCAGATGAAAGCTGTGTCTGCAGAGTGTCTAGGGCCCACATTGGACATCTCCACCAAGAACATCACCAAGTCGTTGGCATCCCTCATGGAGATCAAAGAGGATGGGATTGGCTTCTCCATCCATGATCCTTACTACAAGGAGAAGGTCTCCCGCACCATCAGCCTGCCCATCCGAGGGAGTACATTGTAAGCCATGGTAGCGTACTTGGTGATCTGTGTATGGATCGTGTTGGGGAAACTGTGGTGTAGGTGACTGCTGGCTTTGGACGGTTGGATTTCTGCCATGATTTCTGCCCTACTTGAGGGTGAAGAGTTGGTGGGCAAAGGGAGCGCAACCAAGGAAAGAACAGAAAGTCATGTTCTGACCCCATTGTTCTGGGGTCAGAGTCGGTTTCCCTCTTCGCTGGCACAGTCTTCCATGGGGAGTAGCCATGACACGGCGGCATCGGATCCCTCATTCTTGTGAAACTGTTCCCCAAGTCCTCTCCCCAGACCTATAAACTGGCAGCTTCAAGTTCTCCTGGTTTACAAACTATAGTGAAAGACTTGAAAGGCAGGGACCCCCCCCCTTTCCCCCAGATGCTGCTACTGTGGGTGGACAAACCTAGGTGGTGTGAAGTGCATAGCCTTTACAGCCCACCATCAGCCAGGCAGGAACCAGGGCAGGCAGCTCCTGTGGACACCAAGAGTGCTGAAAATTGAAATAGTCCTCCCAGTCCCCAGAATGAGGGCCACTTCAGACCTTACGGAAACTCACTTGGTACAGCCCTCCCAAGAAGTGTGCCATCTTGTAATGCACGTAGAGAAACGTGTCCCAGAATGTGCTTCCACATCAAAATCTCTGCGCGCACACACAGCTGGCACGTGCAGTAAGAATGTTTTTATCCTAGCCTCCCTGTTGTGTCGCTTGGCATCTGCAAGGAGATTCTGATGTGGAGGAGCTTTCAAAGAAGGAATTCCCTGCATGTGGTGCAGGACTGTTCTGTGTGCCCTGGAGAATATTAGAATCTGCTCTGAGAACCAGCTGGTCAAGGCTTTGCTCCTCCCAGTTTCCTTCAAAGCTGAGGGAGCCCAACTTTGGATAGGGTATTTACTAACCATGGCTGCCTCTCATCTAGCCCTAGACAGTCCCGTGGTGCAGACACATCACCCCTCACCAGGAGGAAGTCATATGACCGGGGCCAGCCTATCAGGTGAGTGTAAGTGAGTGAGTGCAATTGGCAGCAGTTCTTACACTTTGCTCATAATGCAGAAAATGAACTGCTGTGTGATGCAGGATCTAACAGTGCTGCAAGATTATAGTTCTATAATTAGTGGAACCCACTGCTTCTCTCTTTCTTGCCTAGGAACCCAGATGTTGGATTCACTCCTCCTTCATCCCCTCCCAGCAGGCCACGCAACGACCGGAATGTTTTCTCCCGCCTCACCAGCAACCAGAGCCAGGGCTCAGCACTAGACAAGTAAGGCAACCTGCGGAACTTGGGGAAACTTGTATCCCCATAGAAGGTGACAACAGAATGGATAAACTGGCAGTGCCAGGGATATCGTCCCCTTATGTCCCACTCTATCCAGCACCAAGAATGGCATGTTTTTCTTTGACTTCCAGGTTTGGGCCCTATTTGCACTGGAATTAGCACCATGCCTCTTAGGTGCTAGACACTTAGGTGCAATTACTGTGAAACCTGCCAAATCGTTCAGGGAGCCTCTTATGCGCTGTTGTGGAGGCATGTGAATCAAAGTCCTTGGTCTCTGCGGCCAAGTACCTGAGTCGGTGCTTTAAGCTCAAAAGCACCCTATTCTCCCCATATGTTATGGGTAGCAGTTCTGAATCTCTTTCCAACCCTGTCTGCAACCTATAGGGGCCATCTGCTCTGGTGCCCCTTTATTAACAGGTTACCTCTGTTTTAGTGCGGGGGAGGAATTGGTATGCTTTTTCCAGCACAGGTGTAAGTTAAGCCTTCCAGATATGTCTTCATATTGGAAAGATATTGGAAAACAAGGTCATGTGAGTCCTGCTTTCTAAACACCAGCATGTCAGCTTTGGGTTCCCCACCCCTTTCTGGAGTGTGTTCCACAAGCCTCCTGAATGACAGCTGGTGGCAGCATTGACAGAGCTTCAGTTAACACAATGGGATTCCTCTAACATGGGCTACCTTGATCTTCAAGGACACAGGGATGATGCTGAATTTTCAAAACACAGAACAGCAGCCGGATAAATAAATGAACAAAGGAACAAAGGAACCTATTGGGGCTAAGCTGGCATTAGAGTGACCTCTGTGGCCATTGGGTCCATATTCCCATTTGGAGGTGGCATGGGAGTCACCGCCAACATTCTCAGAAGCTGGCCCACCCGTAGCTATGTAGGAGCCTTGGGCAGGCATTCCCAGATGTGTGCACATTCCCTTCTTTTGCAGAAGAACCACACATGCACAATACCTCAGCATCCTGAGAATCTCTACTTCCTTTTTGTTCTTAATCCAAGCTCCAAGCCTTATGGCTGTGATGACAGGCTTGCAAGTGTGTGGTGAAGCACCTAGTTAAAAACTCATGATGGTTTCTGCTACGCACCCACCCACCCCCTGTTCCTGATCCCTTCTGTCTGTGGTCTGCTCTCCTATGTCTGCCCGCCCTGCTAGCTTGGATGCAATAACAACCCTTCCTTTTCTGACTGTGCTGCTGCTTTTCCTTCTCCTGGTTTTAATTACCCATAATCCTGCTAATTTTCTGTCCCTAGGTCTGATGACAGTGACTCCTCTGTCTCGGAGGTGCTGAGGTATAAAACTTACTATTTATTATATAACTCTTCTTGCTTTCCTCTTTTCTCATTCTTTTCCCCTCCCTGCATTTGAAACCTGCTTGTAACTGAACCCGGTGTGACGTTTCTTTCCTTGTGCTGCTTCTACTTGCTGGTAGATTTGCCTTCCCAGCTGATTAGAGTGCTCCATTGGGACCCCTTCCTATGTTAACTGAAACAGTAGGGCTCACCCCACTCAGCATGCTTCATTAGGACACACCCTGCGGTTAATCCACCAACACGCACGTGTATCTGAAAATCTCAAGTCTCTTTCCCCCGGCACTTAATAGACGCCATCCTGTGGCATGTTTTTGTTTGGAATGGACCAAGCATATACCTGCAGGTAGTGCATGTCTATAACCTGGAGTTAGGAGCTAACCATTTGCATGTGTCGTAATTGTGCCATGATTTCACGAATGTGGCTTTTGAGTAGTTTCTAGGCCTCGTGGTGGAGAGAATATCGGGAAATGTCCAGGCAGCTCCCCTTCAGGCTCAGAGTCTTGGAGTCATTTGAGTTGAGAACATTTCCATGCCCTTCAGGCACAGCTCCCTGCCTCCCCCACACTTCCCATTTGCTTCCAGTTCTTGGCAGTCCTGCTCTCATGAAGCCTATGGGAGCACCCCATGTCTTTTCCATCTGCCACTACAGCCCAGAAGTCCAGCCCCTGTTTTCTTTTTATCCGGGGCGAGTTATTTTTGCCATAGTTGCTAAAATGGATGGATGGTAGTTTTAAAATTTGCATAATGGAGTCCAGCCTCGTACTGTGAATACATCGGAGGCCCTGAATGCTGATTCTGGTCACTGGATTTCGTGTTAAAGCGATATTCCAGCAAGCGGCAATGCCTTTCCCTTATTTCTGGGTGTAGAATAAACTTTCAAGATGTTAGCCAACCCCACTGAAGATGGAGGGGTGCACATGTGTAAGGGAAATGTAATCTGTTATGTTTATTTCTGTCCTAATAACCAAGAGTGCGTACTTTTTGAAAATGGCAATAAACTACTGGACCAAGTTTAAGATTTTGGTATTGACTCATAAATCCATGAACAACTTGGGACTAGAATACCCAAGGAAATCACCTTTTCTCCCTGTTGACCTACCACCAGCCTTTGCCAACCTAGTGTCCTCCTGGTGTTTAGGGCTACCATTCCCTTCAGCCCCAGCAAAGGCTACCCTGCATAATCAGTACAATTGTCTGATGAGGCCTTCATGCTTGTGCTACAGCCTTTTGAAGTACAGGTAGTGGCCATTAGAACGGGAGTGGCACCCTTATTATAGAACCACTTTCCCTCTGAGTTTAGGTGAGTGCCCCTATCGATGCTGATCAGGCATCTTTAAAAAACTCACTTGTACTCCCAAGCTGGAGCTTGGTTTCAGTATATTATCACTTTAATTCTGCCCTACTTTTTCACTGCATTACATTTCTATATTTGATATGTATTTTAACAGTATTGTACACTACCGCTTCTCAACTTTGATCTAGGAGAAGTTTTGTGTGACGTGTTCAAGCCTCTAACTCACCCTTATGTGATTTATTTTTGGGGAAGGGGCTCCATTCCTTTTTTAAACTTTATGTGTCTTGGTGATCCCATGTATTCAAATAAGAAACTGCTGCCAACTTTCAGAGCTGTTACAAAGCTTGTTGCTGGGAAGGTTTGAAGTGTCTCCATGTTGACCACAAGGTGGTGCACCGATTTCATGCCCGACTCAGATGGAGACATTCTGGAGAAGAGGAGTTTGAGTTGTCAAAGTTACAAAGATTATAGGTCTAGAATAACATGACATGATGCTAGATGGGACCAACTGGATTATTAAAATAATTACAATCATTTGGACCCATGTGTTCATTTCAGAGCAAAAAATAAAGGAGATTTTTGTTACTTACAAAGAGCCAGTGCCTCTCTTGGCATGTGATAACAAAACTATATTAGTTACATTGCACCTTGATCTTGCACAAAGAGAGTTGGAGGCTGAAATTTGAAATAATCTTTCAGAAACAAAGCAGCCAATGCAGTAACTTGGAGTTGTTGATGAGGAAGGGGCTGTCACTCTATGGATGCTTTGCATGCATCGGGTTCCATGTTCAATGATATCTCCAGGTGAGGCTGGCAAATATTCCTGCCTGAAACCCTGGAGAACCACTTTCAGTCAATGTTCTGAGATGGATTGATTAATAGCATAAAGTGGCTTCCTGTGTTCCCATTCAAAGCTGTATGTAAATACACACGTTCTGGCGCTCAGGGCTGTGCATTGCAGTTTTCAATTCCATTAAGAACTTCTATGAATGCACAAAACATTAGTTGGCTTTAATATAGCAACAACTAATAGTTTATTTACACCCCGCCTACTATGGGCAGCTTCCAACATAATATAAAAACACAACTAAACATCAAGCATTAAAAACTTCCTGATAACAGGGCGGCCTTCAGATGTCTTCTAAAAGACAAATCACTGTTTATTTCCTTGACATCTGATGGAAGGGCATTCCACGGGGCAGGCGCAACTACCAAGAAGGCCCTCTGCCTGGTTCCCTAAAGCTTCACTTCTCACAGTGAGGGAACCAGAAGAAGACCCTCGGAGGAGGACTGAGGTGTCCAGGCTAGAGGTGGAGATGCTCCTTCAGGTATACAGGGCCGATGCTGTTTAAGGCTTTAATGGCCAGCACCAGCACTTTGAATTGTGCTTGGAAAGGGGCCTAAACATGTGTCCTGTAGCCCTGCTCTTACCTATGTTGCCTCTTTGGGGAAAAACACTTGAAGAGCATTTGAGTGGATCAGCTTTCAGCATAATGCTGACACCAGTATATAACCAATGATGGAGCATCTCACCCATCCTGTAACTTGAAGATGTTTGTGCCCAGAACTTTGTGACATACTCTTCAGCTTGATTCTGCATGTCCTTGCCTGCCTGTCGCTCCCCCACCTTTT